>NW_028277173.1:20623333-21270000 GCF_051122295.1 Plectrocnemia conspersa
GTTGGTTGAAAATAAATATAATTTGACACTAAGCTTGTCAATAAAACGGAGAATTACACCGACACGTGAAAAAGCGATATTTAAGGAAGATGACTTGTTGAAAGCTTATAACCAATACAGTACACCTTTGCAGGTCATGGCCGTATTGTTTACACATCCTTGACCCAAAAGCCAATCCTTCAAGCATCCGGGCTTTTGAGCGATTTATTTATATTGAGCTAAGTATTAGCTCAATACAAATATAATGCAATATTAAAAACGATAAATTAAGAAAATTGAATATATTAATAAAAAAATAAGCAAAACCATAACAGAATTATCAATTAATGAAAATATAATTTTACTAAATAATTTCTTATATTTTTATAATAATTAATGAACAACTAAATTATTTAATGTAGAATATGAATCAAGTTATTATTGAAATAACCCATTATCTCACTAATGAAAAAACACATGCATGATTAGTTTTCCGTTAAAAATAATTAAGGTTACAGTAATTATTAATTATTAAATTAAGTATATTTTTAAACATCTTAAAATGAATTATAGATTAGAGAGATTGTATTTTTTTTTTCTTATAAATACAATAGTGACTTAAATGACTTTTCTATGTATGAATGTATATCATAACACATCTTAGCTGATTCAGTTATTATAAAGATATATAAAAAATTGTGTATATTTATATGGTTCCATATTAAAAAATAGATAATAATAATTTAAATTCTTGGTTTATGAAAGCTGAACCAAATATCCTTAAAACACATTAAATACTATAAATCTATATGCTTAGAAGTAAAGCGAAAATACTGCAATATATTGATAATATATAATACAAGTAGCAAATATTTTATATATTCAGCACTAAACAGTTCAGGGAAAAATATAAAAAAAATCATTCGGGTCTTTATTACTCATGTTATACATAAAAATATATTCAACGTGTTTATATAATGTCCTTAGATAGTATAACATATATAAATTATTATTAAACATATCGACGGATCGCATATATTCTCCCGTAATACGTACTTTATTTAGATATCTATACAACTATTCGAATCCAACCATCCGACGAGACATCTCAAAATAACATGACACTTTTTTCTTCTTGTTGTATTTACAATTTCTTCAAAGTATGTGTGTGTGTGTGTGTGCGAACACACAATTTTCGCGTAATTTTGCAGGGGTGGCGCGCGATGGTCGGCGGGCTGTCGCCGGCAGACTGTTGCTGCCCGGGCTGGGAGAGTAACAAGTGCCCCCCGTAGCCACCCCTGTCCTGCGCCCTCGTGTGGATCAGTAGTTCTCAACCTTTGGCGACGCGAACCGATAGCAGCCGCGTCGATAGGGACGGCACCCCACCGAGAACACTCGCCATAACAAATTATCCGAACTCAACTTGATGTGAAAGGCCTCCTTTGCTTTTTATCTTCAAAATTTTAACAACAACAAATTACATTTGACATAAGTTAGATACTATGCACAGATTGTTTTGATTGTAAAAACAAAAAGTCTCATCATAATAATTATTACTACTTAATGAAACGGTTACTAATCTATAAGTAATTATCCGTGCTTATTTTATATACTAACTTACTTTAATCTTTAATCAATCGCGATTCAATTTTAGAAAAAATTAAATTAATTCAGAATAAAACAGAGTCGATTATGTTTATGAAACGTAGACAAGCCATTTCCTCTCCAAAGTGAACAAGGTAGTTGTATAAAATGGAAATCAAGCGTTTAACAACTGTACTCTACGTTTAAATTTGATGTAATTTAATTTAAATTTAGCATTTCCATACTTGGCTCTATATGACTTGCCGCTATTGCGCTTTTAAAATGATGAGCGTACTAACTAGAAAAAAATATATTGAGATCATCTAAATTACGAGTCAATCAAAATAAAGCTATAAATCTTAAATACAATTAACTTTTTTATAATTACTGAAAAAATCATTTACCAGATTATTTTTACACCAGAAAATACAATGAAAATATTTAATATTAATCTTAAGTATCGAAAAATACAACAAAACGAAGCACGTATTGCATTATATGAAGAAATACATATTTTAATGGTTCTAGATTTTCAACTGAATATATTTCGATTATACTTTAAGCCTTCGTTTCTTAATTATCTTTTTCAAAATTAACATGCGGTATCTTCCGGCGTTTTAAAAAAAATATAAAGTGTTTATATTATTTATTTATTTAAATTTAATTAAGACCATCATGACCAAAGAAGTTACCCCTATGCGTCACAATGCTCGAAAATAATACATTGTATTATTTCAATACACCTTCAAAGAAACAATAATAATTAAAAAATCATACAATATCAAAATTAAATTATATGATCCAGACCAGCTCTTCGTAGCTGGCACTAAACATGTTTATGTGCAATGCCAGCATACTCAGGATCCAGATGGCGACAGCCATCGGAGAACGACGGTTCCCGGGTGCTCCCACCCGCTTCCTCAGGTCGTGTGTAGGCCGAGCTCGGCTCATTAGCGACCTTACCACTTAAGCACGTACTTCCCATCAACAAAGGGTCGATGGTCCGCGTACAGTCTCAACCGAAGTGACGAAGTGGGGTGACTTTTGATCATTTACAAAGATCAGGAAATGATGACGTCTTGAGTATCAGATCAAAAATGCGTTTTAGAGGGCCAGAAAACTGACTTTTCAATCCTTAAAAATTAAATTGGGAAGCAAATCAGACACAGAAAAACACTTTGTCTTCAACTTCTTAAAGACGTATTTAAGATCTGAATAGAAGTCGAAATATATTCCTTGAAAATAGAACGTACTAATTGCGAAATAATAAAAAAAGCATGTAAATTTATACAGGTTTTTTCTCGCTGTAATAATGCGTTACGCAGTTTTTAAGTCGTCTTGAAAACCGGGTTAAACTCTTGCGATTTAAATAATTGCTTAAAAAGACCTAGTCGACGCTATGGCAACCGTTTCTTGAATAATACATTTTAGCTGCGTTTCACCATTTCTTGGGGTGTCTCGCCAAAAAGGCGCAGGACAAAATAGCACCGACAAAAAAGGGTAAAAATATGTAGCGACGTCAAAACACTGCAACGTATACATTAAAAATAAAAACACGAAAAGATCCATTATAATTTTCGTAGTTTTTATTATGACAGTAGTTTTAATCCAATTCCTGATTTATTATTTTTAATTTATCTGGTTAATACATTTTATATTTTCCATAATTATATTTTTTGTTTGTATACTTTATTCATGTTTTGAATTATATTTTTTAACCCATTGTATTTTATTCAATTGTTTTCGATCAGTAAAATCACAGCTGATTTGAGTCGTGATATTTTAAATCGCTAAAGCGCCATATTAACAATAAAATTTTGTGCTCAAATTTCACGTTTTTGTCAAACAAGACCGCAAACGATCGAGGAAATTTGTCAAACCTGCTTGCAGTTAGAGTCAGTTCTCACCGTGTCGTGTTGTCACAGTCCTACTACAATGACTACTAATACAGACAAAGCATTTAGCACTGTGTATTAAAAAAAGAGGTAGACGTTGATCCAGAGAATGGTTGAAATCAAGAGATACATACACCCACGAAAATTTGCTAAGGAAAATATTATGCATATAACCAAAAGACCATGTTAAATTTCTACGAATGGACAATAAAACTTTTGAAGATTTGAAGATTATCAATAATTATGAGATATTTGGAAAGTGGAACCGATTTTGAAGATTTGAAATTTCAATCCTGCATTCCACCTCGTGCACTGAGCGACACTATTATTGAAGCAGCAATGAATGAAAAACAATATTCAGGTCAGAATTTAATTTTTAACTTGCAAAACATACATTTCAAAATGAATAGAAACTATTTAAGAATTGTGATGTTGTTGTAGCTTGCATTTCTGTTGTTAAATCATTTTCGCTTGCTTGCGGCTCTGGAATATGAATAGCCACAGAATTCTCGGTATCCGACAAAGTCGCTTCTTCTGTTAAAGTGTCTAGAATAGTAAATAGAAAGTGGAATAGGAGATGGAGAGTGTGGAATAGGCAGAGTAGTATGTTGACTGTGTGACGAACGGTGTAGGTGTGTAATTAATTACTACTGAATGTATGAAGATTTCCAACTTCTCCTTCAAAAAGTATTTTATTTATAAATTTTTCTGCCAATCTTCTTTGTTTTATAGACATTCTTCGTAACTACTTGCTCTTTATGTTATTTATTGACACAAATATGGCCGTTACAAATTCAAGTTTTCTTCTGTATGCAGATAATTTAAAATTGTATAAATGCATCTGATCTTGAAAAAATAAAATAAATTGTTTTTTCTATAGATAAAGTATATTTTAATTGAAAAATAAATACATTTTTGATTCACACTTACGTGAAACCTATAACTAAGAAAAAACAAACTTAATTGAATTACATAGCTTATATTACAAATAATATCGAAGTATAAGCAAAAATGTAAATGTGCACTGTCTCTGTTTTTCTTATATACATTTTTTCCTGTTTTTAATATTTTTGTCTTTTATATATTTTTTATATGCGTTGCGCTGATTTTTTGTGACACTGCTTTTTCTTGCACTGTTTAGTCCTACGCTGTTTTTTTCACTGATCCATTTCTTGGAACCACTTTAAACTGCTTTTCGAGGAAAATTAGATAGCGTGATGTAATTGATTTTGATATTTACACGTTTCTAGAACTCTTTTTCTTCTACAGGCTAGAAAGGCTTAGGGGATTTTTTAGTTTTGAGCCACGCTGGACAGTAGATTTTGGGTCGTCGACCAGTGCAGAGTGACAGGGAATAACTTTTTCCCCCAGCTGCCCTCATTAACCAGCATGATAGACCAGTGGTATAGTCGATGATTAATATCTGAAAGATCTGAGTTTGAATCTTATATAGAACTTTTTTTTTGTATTATATTATTTGTGTTTTATACATTGAAATTAGTGATTATTATGTACTTATAAATTAAATTTGCCCTAGCAAATTAAGTTTTATCAGATTTTCCTAATGATGTATATAATTATAATTCACGGATGAATATCATCATCAGTTTAAAGCGAGCTATTTAAAAAATTCTCTAATATTGAGATACTCCAGATCATAGAGATTATCATATACATACATATTTATAGAAAAAAGAGTGTCTCACTTACCATCACTATGACGCGTCGCCAAGGGTTTGTGCCTTCATAAACCGTGTTACTACTAGCGTTTTTATCAATGGTAACTAATGTATTCTTCTTTTTGTGTTTAATATATATTACAATCTAATTCGATATGTCCAAATAGTAATTTACTTATATTTAAATGGGCCATCTAAGATATCGAAACGGCTGTTTTTCTTGAGTCGTCTTACCGTTCCTCCGCTTTGTACAAGTTCGGTTAATATTTCCTTAATTTTGGAAGTAGTGATTTTGAATAAAAATCTTGACTGAAATGTCTGAAAGAAGTGATTTAGTACGGCCGAGTTTTAGCTTATATACCATTTTGAGTATTTAACGTTTCTTTCAGTCGTTTATTTTTTGACCAATAACGACAATTCTGGGTGGAACTAGAATATTTGTTATTAGTTAATAAATCTATATATGAGTAAAGACGTTACCATTCGATGGAACGTAGATCGGGAAATGCTAGATATCTGTTTTAGTGCACTTATTCGGATATATGCAACGACCCTTGGATTTGTTCACGTTTTATGTGTTTTAAAACTATTAATGGATACCGTACAATGAACGTTCACAGATACACATTTTTACGCCGATGGTAAAAATATTCGGTATTAGCTTTAGTAATTTCTAAAGCTAATATTGAGTGTTTTCCCGTCGGCGTAAAAATTGTGTCTCTGTGTAAACGCTCATTGTACGGTATCCATTAACAGTTTTAAAGCGCATAAAACATAAACACAGCCGAGGGACGATTTAATAGAAACCTTTACGGGTGGTCTCGGCGTAAACATGAAAATGGCTATAAACCAATACTATATATTTAATTTAAACATATGTTTGTAGATTTATTGATTTTAGTGAAGTAAACTTAATATGAAAAATGTATTGTTCATAATGTGTAAAATATTTGATCATTTGAAAGTATTTTAATTTCCTTTTACAGAAATAATTATAAACAATTGATTCATCGGGATTTTTTAAGGATAGTTTTTAGTCCAAATATTGTTAGTATATTTATTTTAATTATTGCAAAGTTGTGCTTAAATTATTCACATCGATATTTATCCAGAAATTGATTATGAAAAGCTAAGAAAGCCTAATTTGCGGTGATCGATTGGAATTTTAATGATAAAATGAATGATCACCTAAGTAAGATTGAAATTATAAAACATCGTGTTGTAATTTGTGGTATTCTAACCCAAGCAAGCCATATACAATTGATCACTTTACGAATAGCTAAACAGTGAAATTTCTTTGTAACGAAAACCGAAATAACGAAATTCTCAGTATAACGAATCTTCAATTTTTCCCCGAAAAACTTTCATATAAAATGTTTTCATTGTAACGAAGACTGATTTTAATATAACGAAATATTTTTATCCGAATTTAAGAATGACGTTACATTATTACGTGATACAATATTTCTCCGAATTCAGTTCGGTCTTGACTTGGCATGTGCCGGATGTGTTCACAAGCGACATTCAAGGTGTTTCGCAAACCCTCAAACTTTTTTTATAAAACATTTTTTCAACAAATTTTATTGTGTTCATTGCAGTATCCTTAAAAATAGACAAAAAACAATCTTTCAATATTGTAAGAGGTTAATTTACTTCTGTAGTAATATGGTAATTAAAAATAAAATAAAAATATATTATATTCCTTACATTTCATGTAAAAAAATTTCAGTATAACGAAAAATTTTCTTCGGTCCCGTAAGCTTCGCTATACTGAAATTTTACTGTATTAATATTTGAATCACAAGTAGCTTAAAAATGCACAATGATTCGTGTATTTAGTCATAGTCCCGTTATATTGCAGTCTGGCTTTAAAATAGTCGTATCATTTTTTTATTTAATTTAATAGAAATATGAAACTGCTGCCGAAATAATTTTAATTTTCGACTTTATTCTGTTTATAACAATTATATTATTAATAGAATTCAAGGGAATGAAAGATGTAAAGTAAAAATATATACTTTGATCCAATGAAATACGTGTTAACTCATATAGCTTATCTTCACATGCAATATTATCAGGAAACTTATATTTAGCTAAATGCATTATGTATAAAACAAAACTAATAAATAAAAGCAAGTTAAACAGCGTTTGTAATCTAGATTATTTATTTCTGTACATAGCGATAAATATCTTCTTGTCAGTATTTCATAGTAAACTTTAATTAAATTTAATATTGGATATATAAGCTTACATTTGGTATATACTATATAAGTATGAGGGGGTTTAAAGTTCACATAAAATACATAATGCTTCGACGAACGATAGATTAGTTGTACGAATTATGATATGGACTTATAGTTTTGTACTGCATTTTCAGCCCTCATTTAAATATGTAACAGTCTTGGGAAGTTACGACAGGATAAACAGCGTTTTAAAATCTAGTTTCATTAAATTAAATTTAATTAAATGAAACCTTAAGAATGTGTTTGTTATATATGAATGTATATATATACATAGATAATTAATTCTTATTACTCATTATATGTATATATTTAAGCCAATTGGTAATCTAGTAATAAATTTATATTCCAATTTTCATCGTCAACTAGTATCAAATATCAAAATCGAGATTATGTTCGATAGTGTCACATTACAGTACAGCTTTTTCAGGCATCTGATAACCCTCGTCTATTTTAACGAGTGCTATTTTTTTCTTCACTTAGAAAATAGTTTAGTAAATTGCGTTACTCTCCAATTTCCACTCAATTTACTTTTCGATGACGTTCTGCGAATATATAATCTAATATAGCTGTACCTATTGAGCGTGTTTTCTCCGGTTGAAATATTTTGCTGGTTCGACTAATCGACGATTTCGCTATATTCGATTGTCCATTTAAGAATAAAGTGTCCTTTTCGGAATATTATATAGGTGCATATATTACAATATGAGGGTTCACGAAAATTAACTTTCTAGTCCATTGATCCTTGCGACGCGTATTCTCTACACCAGGGCTTTTTAAGCTTGTTTCATTCACGACCCCATTTTATGATTGTGAGTTTCTTCGCGACCCCAGATAAATAAAAAATAATGATGTATAAATAGTTTGTGCTGATTTATTGATTAGGTAACAATATACATACATATGAAAAAATATAGTTTTAGAATTTGCTTAGAAACATACAAAAATATAAAATTAAAAATTGCATAAAAACTTGTAAAATTGTATTTATTATAGAAAAAAAAATTATATGCCCTATTAAACATCAAAACTGCATTTTTCGCAATAACATAAATAAAATACAATATTGAGCAAAGTATATCGTCGCTGGTAGAGTACGCTCGGGATAAGGATCCCGGTTTGTTATTGTGTGCGTGTACATGTATATGAGAGGGAGAAGCGATGTAGCGTGTACTTCGTTGTCTCGACAGGGACAACGGACAGTCGCTGATTCGTCAACGCTGGTATTCGTCATTAAAGTGCAGTGTGGCACAGAAGTTCGATTTTCTCTAGTGATTTATTTTAAATAATTTTGTGTTGATATTGGTTTAACCCAGATATGCCCACTGTCCCATGGGTAGGTCACTAAACTCGTGCCACTGTTTTTTATTTATAAATGAAATTTTAGGAGAACAAAATTTCTTGGGCATATCTGGGTTAATTGATATCAAGGCTTCAAATATACACTGTAAGTTATTCGTTCTCTTACCAGTGAATTAAAATATTTTAATTATTTTTCCATTAATCCGTACGTTGTTGGTTTTTTTACACTATTCTCTGTAAGGCTTAAAAAAGTTATTATTCTTATCGTTGCGCCAATGATAATTTTCTAATTTATTCAATGGACTCTAATGATTTAATAGAGTCGTCGAGCCATTAAACAATCTGCGAATAATTTCTATTCCCATTTTATATCTTTTTGCTTTTGAAGAATAGCTAAAGACTTCATTATTTTTTTGACTAGTGAAAGATTATGAATTTTGCAAATATTTAATTAATGATATCAATGACTGGTTTCTTCGATTATATAATATATTTTTAATTGTCCGTTGAAGTTTCCAACTTAGCTCAGATGTATGTATGTTAAATAAACATATATTTTCTTTTAAAATAAAAAAATAAATATTCTGAGCGAAATTGTTTTGAGCCACACAGTTCACGCACACAATAACAAACCGGAACCCTTATCCCGAGCGTACTCTATATATTATAAGTATACAAAAATTAAAGGGAAAAATCGTTTTTTAATGAGACAGATGTGCTTGTTTTTTACTGCATAACAAATTAAATCTTGGTGCAATATTTGTAACTTCTTACATTTTTTTGTGATGAACGTTATTGGGATTTAGTATGTGTTAAAGCTGAAAAAGTAATTTCACATAAATATGTGGCGTTGAATGGCAGAAGAACACTTAATGGCATATCAGAGATTGTGGGAAATTCAGTTCTAATTTCGATCCAGAATTCAGTCAAAGGCTTTTTTGGAAAATCTAGTTTTAAGTTTGAGTCACTTAAAAGCTCAGCAAATTCTACTTGAGCTTTATATAGCAGGTGATCTATCTCACTTAAGCGAATCAAAAATGATCTTTGAATCCAAGATAAATTTTTGAAATCAATATTTGATATAAAATATTTATGAAGCTGTGTTTCTAGCGCTTTTAAGTGACCTATAATAATTAAAAAAAAAAAGATTAAAAGATTATAAAATTGTCGATACTGGAAAACATTTCGAACGAATCCTTTTCTACCCTAGTTTTCTAAATGTTGATTTCATTAGATCTCTTAGATAGTCATAGGTCATTTTGAAAAAAAAGCAGCAAGATCACATTTTTGTTCGGTTAAAAATATTTCGATTTCGTTCTTTTTTTTTTTTTTTTTATAAAAGTTTATTTCTTAAATAGACATAGGTAAAATAGCATACAGATATATTAAATGCACAATACTGGTTCATAACCATTTACATTGTTTACAAATTGTTAAGTTATACAATAACATAAAAAGAATAATAAATTATACGAGAATATACTAAATTATAGGAAAAATACATAAAACCTTTTACAAATTTAAAAAAAATCCAAAAAAAAAAAAAAAATATTTTGGAAAAGAATGAAGCAGATGAGAAAAACAAATTATACAAAATACATAATATACAAAATAAAACACATACAAAGGTAAATAAACCTAGCCCTGTAGACCTGAAACTGATGACACTGTGATGAGCTTAACTGCATCAAAGCAATATGTGCTTAGGCATTTTATGTTTGTATTTAAATTTAAGTTTTGCTTTGTCGTAATCACCGATTCTTGAAATTAGTGGGTTTGCGTGGTCTCGCGAGATTTTTTTATAGTATTTTTCGGTTTGATAATAACAGTATTCTTTAATGGTAGGAATTAAATGTTTGGTGTGGAGTTTTTTAAGGTTAGTATAAAACGGTGTATTATAAATTATTTTTATGGCTTTATTTTGAATTACTTGAAGTTTATTAAAATTACTATTACTCGCGTTACTCCACACTGAACAAGCGTAAGTTAAAACAGGTCTGATTAATTGTCTATAGACTAGAATTTTATTTTTTATTGTAAGCGCACTTTTTCTATTAAATATTGATTTTAGAGCCGCAATGGCGCCGAGCCCTTTCGACCGGAGTTCAGTTATATGTTTATTGAATTTTAGTCTGGAGTCCAGGTGTATACCCATATATTTAACGCTCGCTCTCCATTCAATGTTATGCCCTTGTTCATTTTTAATGGGTGCAGGCAAGGGTTGTCTACGTTTAGTGAATATTATTGCTTCTGTTTTGTCTTGATTAATTTTAATTCTCCATTTCATAAAATATTTTTTTAAGTTTTCAAGGGATTTTTGAAGTTTAACTGCAATAGGTTTAAGACCATAAGAACTAGTAAGGATTGCAGTGTCGTCAGCGTACATTGAGAGTTTAGTATTTTTTAACATTGGAATATCATTAGTATATAGAATGAAGAGAAACGGGCCAAGTATACTTCCTTGAGGAACACCAGCTGGTATTTTACGCGGTGTCGAAAATGTATTATTTAGCGAAACAACATAGCTTCGATTCTTCAGGTAAGACCGTAACATGTGAATAATGTAATAGGGAGTTTCATATTTTAAAAGTTTATACATTAATCCATCATGCCATACTGTATCAAAAGCCTTTTCCATATCTAATAATAAAAGACCAGAACTTTTTTTCATATTAAAATCGGCAGATATGTGCTCTGTTAATCTATTAAGTTGATGCGTAGTCGAGTGATTTTCGCGGAAACCAAATTGCTCATTAATGAGTTTGCTATTAAGAGATTCCTTTAATCGAGATAATATAATTTTTTCAAATAATTTGCTAAATGAGGGAAGTAAACTTATCGGGCGGTAGTTAATTGGTATGTTATCTGCTTTGCCAGGTTTTTTTATCGGATGAATTTTTGCCGTTTTCCAGATTATTGGGAAATATCCAAAAGATAAGCATGAATTAAAAATGTTATTTAAGTACTTAAAGCAAACAAAAGGAAGGTTTTTAATCAATATATTCTCTAATTTATCTATACCTGGAGCCTTTCTATTTGATAATCGTTTAACAATACTAAGAATTTCTGATATGCCGACTTGGTTAATGGATTTTTTATCTATTGGAGTTTTACTAATATCTTTAATTGCCCGGTCTACTTTATTTTGGGTTTTTTGGTCAATGTAATTTTGCGTAAGTTGATAAGATGTAGAAAATGTCTCAGCTAAAATCTCGACCTTCTCCTGAGTCGTGTTAGCTACGTTGTTTCCGGTTTTTAAAGGTGGTATATTTGAGTTTTTATTTTTAAGCGATTTCGTCATTCTCCATAAGGAATTATCTCCCGGTTTCAAAGCTTTTAGTTTACGCGACCACGAAGCGTTTTTGATGTTTTGAATTTGAACGCGAATTTCATCAGTTAGTTTGTTAATTAGAGTTTTAAGTTGGGGCGATTTATTTTTGTGCCATTGCTTTCTCATATTATTTTTAATTTTAATACGTTTAATTATTTCTGGGTGAGTTCTATGTTATTCCAAATATTTTTACGCGACGGAATTGATGATATTTTGGCCTGCTCGATCACGGATGTTAAGTAATGAATATCATCGTCAATAGTTTTAGTGTCATTTGAGGTATAATTCTGTCGTTTAACCAATACCCGAGACTCTACTATGCTTCTGAATCGCTTCCAATCAGCCTTTGCATAATTGAAAACGACCTCAGACACCATCTCGACCTCACCGTCCAACGTAAAGAATACTGGAAGGTGGTCCGAGGACAGAGCCTGGATGCAGTGCATGTTTGAAATCCGGGAATTACCCTTGACCAACGTTATGTCCAGAATTGACGGAGTCGTGTGGTTGGTAGGATAATGCGTTGGGGATTTCGGAAAATTTACAGTAGTGTCCGTATCGTGTAAATAATCAAAGATTAATTTACCGGATCGATTCGCACCGGGGCAATCCCAATGCATGTGTCTCGCGTTAAAGTCTCCAGTTAATATCACGGATTCTCCAAGACGAAACACATCATCAAGGTCACCTCGAAGCAACCTGTCACCGGGAGAATTATACCCCACGACAATTATTATTAATTTATTATCGTGTTTAATTTGTATCGCGACAGTTTCAAGATTAGTCGTGTTTGTTGTAATGCGCGCGTGTTTAATTGATTTTTTTACAAATATCGCGACCCCTCCGCCTGGCCTTGAGAGACGGTCCCTCCGGAGGCAGACAAAGTTCGGTATAAAAACGTTGACGTGTGGTTTTAGGTAAGATTCGGTGATTACGACAATATCAATTTTGTACTCACTGATCAGCAGTTCCAGTTCTCCAGTTTTATTTCGGAATCCGCGTGAATTCCACGTCAAAACGTTGAGCCCCACCTTAGAAGAGCACATCGAGATATTCGACCATCATCAAGGCGATCTCCATTTTGCTGGCACACTTTCCAGCCTTGGTCCTGATTTCTTGAAGGACGAGCAACATCCTGCGTAGCTCTGAAGTTGGCATTGTGTCTGAGAGGGGCTCCTCAGGCTGCCTGGTTTGGGGACGTTGTGGCGCCTTGTTTATTGGTGCTGGTGCGGCGCCAACCTGGGCGTTCCATGAAGTGGCTGATGAGATCACTGCTGGGGTGGTTGAGGTTTTTACCAACGCTGGTTTCGTTGGTTTCAGTGCAGGAAATTGCGCTTGCTCGAGGTTGAATATGTTGTTCGGCTGCGACGAGTGAACAGTGGGAGTCGGTCTCTGTTGTCTCTTCTGAGTTTTCTGTAGGTATTCTAACCTACGAGGGCAGTCCTTAAAATTGGCCGGATGGTCTCCTCCACAACCAGTGCAGATGGCGGGTGCTTCTCGGTCCTTCTTAGAGCACTCATTCGTGGCGTGGTTTCCGGAGCATTTGACGCACCTGGGAGCTCGTTGACAATTTCTTGCAGCGTGGCCGAATTGTTGACACCTGAAACATTGCGTTAAATGCAACTTATTACGCTTGTACTTTTCAAGCGTGGCCTTGGTGAAGCAAACGTACCGGATGCTTCTTATAGTGCTCGTTGTTGTATTAGCCGGAAACTGGACAAGGTAGAGCCTAGAGTATCCTTGTTTCTCGGTCTTGGTCTTCATTGCCGTCACCTTGACGATGCTAAGTCCTTGACGTTCGAGATCTGCGGCAATGTCTTCGGTGGGGACCTCTGGGAGCCCTCTCAGCACGGATTTCACTGTTTTATCGTCGTCGGCGGTGAATGTGTGAAAGGCGCGTTGGCCCTTCAGTCCATCCATTAACAACGCGCGTGCTTCAAACGACGCGCAAAGTACTGACACATTGCCACTTCCCGTGTATCGCAACGAGAAGTTCGATGTTTTTGTGATCGACTTAATTAAGTCGATCGTCTGGAGGTGTGTTCCCGTGATCTCTACGATCACAGGCGGTATCCTCTGCTGCTTCCTTTCGATCACTTCGGGAAGCTTTTCATACCTGTTTTGGCTCGTGGTCGGAGGCATCTTAGCATCCTGGGAAACTTTCGATGTCTTTTTGGGTACCTGCCACTCGTGGTCTGGCAGGCCTGAAGTTGATTGTGAGGCGTTTAGGTACGCCTTCAACGTTCCAAGAGAACGCTTGCGCGTCTGCGCCTTCTTCATGGCGCTGTCTTTGTAGCTAATTGCAGTGGGCGTGTCTATCGTTGCAGAACGGTAGCGGGGGTGTCCTTCGTACGATAACGGAGCGAAGCGCGAATGCGACCGCTCGCGTCAACAGCACAGAGTGGACTGATTTCGTTCTTTAATAACAACAATATTCTTAAGCTTAGACCTTTTGATATCCATCTTACTTCTGCATGTAATAATAAATTTGTATAGGGGGAATCCATATTCTGACAGAGGCATGGCTCTTAATAAAATTTATAACCTTAACAGCATCCTGAAGCACATCGTTCAATTCTGGTGCTAATTTTTTTGCTGCAAGGGCCTACCGATGAATAAAGCAGTGAGTAAAAGTTATATGATCATAATGAGCAGCTTGAAAAAATTATTTAAAATATTTAATTTAAATTTATGTATTTAAATATTTTACATTAAAATCCCGCGACCCATAGTTTAAGAAACCCTTCTCTACACTATTAAATTATGCAGAGGACTTTCAGACTGTGTTCCATTAAGTTTGCTTGAAAATGAGATCCTATCTAGAGGCAAAATGAGACTAGTCTTTAATTACTTAGTTAAGATTTTTAAACAGATAATATATAAAAAAGTTGTAATATAAGTATTATAGAATGAAAGATATAAGAAAATTAAAATGCGAGTACTATTCACTCGTTTGGAATAGGTTATATAAGTATAAGTTTGATATATGATATATAAAAATAAGATGGATGTAAAGTGCACATGAAATATATTATTGTTTTCACGAACAGTCTTGCTCATTTTTTTAATTGGTATCTTACTAAAAAAAAAATTATAAATAATATTAGTAACAGCCGTTGTTGAATTGTATTTACAAAAAATATGTACTATACATATTGTAGCCAATGATGAAGGGCAAGTAAATGTGCTTGTTAAACGTCAGGGCAACACGGGTTTCTGGAATGACCATTTACGACGAAAATGTGTTCAGTTTGAGAAAAAATGAAGGGATTTTTCTTATAGAGAAAAAAAGGGTTATACACAGAAAAAAAACAGAACGATACGTGTGCGTTTCTAGTTCGTCAGAGCGAATAATACGTTTCATCGATTCGACCAATTCATTTATTCAATGCTCACTTTTGGTGAACGAAACTATGCATGAAATGCCACAGTGGTAGAAAAATAATTAATGACGATACAGCGCGTGTGTCATTTCATTATATACCCTGTTTGATTGAAGTTTGTTTGTGGTACGGTTTATAGTCGCAATCGTTTTTATGTACCTAATTGTAGTTATTTCATATTTTCAGTACTAGACAAAATAATAAATCAATCAATAATTTTAGAAAATAAAAATAAAAAAACTATGATCGTTTTTTATTCTTATTTTATGATGAGTATTACGAACGTATATGTGCTTTAGAGCTAATAGTAGGCCCCGTAAACCTAAACTTGCCATCTTTTTCTCAATTTTGAATAATGATGAAATGATAGCTCTCGAACTGACTGTGTTAACGCAAATAGAGTTTAGTGGTTCATATCCAAGCGCAGAAAATCATATTTACTCAAGTATATGAATAATCTCTTTTAAACATTCTCTATTAAAAATGACTCAATAATAAATTTTGGAAGCCTTTTGTTGTAAGTTAATATCTTTATTTATAGAAATATTATAAAACAAAAACTTATCTTCTTCATATTTTCTTTGCAGTAAAAACTTTCCGATTTTTAAGTTTAAAAATGTTAATGTTTTTTATCAATATCAGATTTTTGTAAATTTTGGCAAATAAGTTGTTCTACAATTTTTTCACTGTTGTTTTTATAGTGTGTTTCTGAGCATTGTCGTGGTGTATTTAGGCACTTCTTTTAAACTGAGAAAGACTTAGTTGCTTCAGTTGGGCTAAATAAATTTTGCCAGCGGCAATTCAGCCTCGATCTAAAATTATGAGATACACTAGAAATGCATGTCCTTTTTAATGCGCAGAAGAATTAATATAAACATATATTTACAGTTACACATGGTTTAATAATATTTTAGCCATAGTTAGCATAACCTATAAAATGGGTAAAAACAATTAGAAAACGAGAATAGCAATATACAAGTATTTTTCAAGCAGACTTGGCATCGATATATCAGTACTTTATATTACGTTTCCTGCAGATCAAATTTGAGTCCTTTGGATATGAAAAGTATCTAGGAATCATTGTACAAGGACTTATTTTTATATACTAAGTTGAACAAAATCATTGTGGACGTCAAACTATACAATTAATTTTATTCTTCAAATACGAAGATATATGGATAACAAGCTTAGTAGATTTTATTTAATTTTTGAGTTATCTATATAAATCAAATTATTAACTATAGATTCAACCCTATTTTCACTTTATTAGAAAATATATTAGGAAAATGAATAACTAGGATCTTATTGAAGACATTTTTAACACTGTTAAACACATTTCGGGAAATCAATCACACTGTTAAATAAATACAATGTGAATCCTATACATCATTTCTGCAAATGTATATATAAAATATTAGTGCAAAATATGTATTTATAGGCCATCCAGTACGCTTTTCATTTGAAATATTAAAATTTTGAGAAAATCTTTGACACTTTTTGTATTCACATTTTTTTTCCATACACCGACACCGAATACAATGGTCGCTTTCCGCTTCATTTGGAACTCATATATATATATATATATATATAGTATACAGTGACGTATATATTCTTCACTTCTCTTTATAAATATTTTCAGTAAAAATATTTCAATATTGTTTGTACACTAAAACCTTAAAATCTAATATAAATAGTGCGGAAATATATCTAACAAGTAATATATTCAGAGTTTAAGTTTTTCAGTATAATTTAATTTATATGCAAAATAAAGTTTTATATTGTAAATTCCATTGAAATAAAAATAAATCATATACTTACAAAGTAATATAAAAATATATATTATTAACATTTTTGCCGTGTTGTGGGTCATTAGGAGGATTCGTCAAAACAATATGCCAATAATTTATTATATGAACTGAAGAACGTGCCGGTCGGATTATATCCTGTCAAGGCATGATAGCATTGGAGATAGGCTTTGTGGCACAACCCACGCAATCCGTCGGGATAATAAAATTTTATGATGAGCTCATATCCTCAATTATATTTTCTTGTTGGGAATCATGATTGGATTCCGTTTTCGGTGGCTCGGCCTTTTATAATTCATTGCGAGTCGAGTACCGCTCGATTGGCCACGACACGGTCAGCCCCGTGGGAATGTGTAATATTTAAATTCATATAAATCGATGATTCTTAATATGTAACAATTTTAAATATATATTGCGTTAGACTATATGATTATTAAAGAACGATCGGTTTCAGTTTCGGCAGAAATATAAATACATTATGTCAGATTTCGACTAGCTAACGCAAGACTTTATCTTATAAAATGATTTTCCACCCATAATATATATTATTTATAAATAATATTTTTTTTAATATGTACAATGATTTACTCATTAGTTATTTTATAAGCTATTCTACTTTTTTAATATTGTTTTCGGTAAACTATTATATATTTCAACCATTTTAAACAGAACTCCTAATTCAGTGCTAGCTCTTATGTAACAAGCATATATTTTTTATTTATTGATAATTTTAATTTTAATATTAACTTCTCTTACAATAAACCATTTTAACTGTTGGCATTTTGATGGATTTTCTACTTCGTCTTTATTTAATATACATTTACTCGCATTGTTTTATAATATGTATGTTCTTTTCATTTCATCTTGTTAAAAAATAAGGTTTCGGTTTAAATATAATACAATCGAATAAACGCATTATATATTTATATTTTTTTAATATGAAGTTATGGTTCTTTATTATATATTCAGAGTGATTATATAACAAACTCAGTTTGTTAACTAATTATTTTTCAAACCCATCTACCCTTTTCACGGCTTTCTCATTATTTGATACAAATACTTATTTTTATACGTATTCAATAATAATTTATTTATTATTAACATAACATGTATTATATATAGTTTACTTCTTTCATACATTTACCATCATAGTACTAGAACAAAAAGTAATTGACCTAACTTAAATCATTGTGATACTCGGTGAGATAACTTAACTTCACTTAAGCTTTAATCTCTATATAAATATTATTTTATGCCTTCTATTTCAACTTAACTACATATATCCTTATAAATTTAATATTTTAATTTAACCATTTAGTTACCAAGCCTTTTGGGATTACTTTCAAAATATCGTTGTATTACATAGTAAGTATATGTTTTAAAAAATTATAGTAACAATTCGTAAAATATGGTAAAATTAAGATAAAAACATAAAGTAATGTATCTAGGCGGTGTATTTTTTTCTTGATTAATTTGTATAGTTTATATTTTCCATTTTTAATTAACTTTTTAAATGCAAGGTGAGCTTTACATAAAATTTTAATTTAAACATGTACATACATATGTGTTATAGTATTACAAATAATATTAATCAATTTCTAAATAGCAACTCTTGTTAATCACAATTGCAATTGCACTGTATGTGAAATCATCTAATATTATTTTTTATGTATATGAAATTTTAATAGACACAATTAACGATGTTTAATCGGTAAAATTAGTCCCAAAAATATATGCAATGTATACTCTTTTTAAAACGTGCAAAAGCATCCCATTAAAATATGTAATGAAACATAAACACAAATAAGATAATATATAATATTACTTATTATGCCAACGGATGAAAATAAGGAGTAATCAAAAACACATCATAATGAAGAAATAATGAGATTGCCTTGCGCATACTTTGCTGTTCAACTTTTCGCATTTTCCGAGTGCGCGCCGATGGAGGTGCGCATTTACCTACTTTACTTTTCGAAAAGCGAGAGAAGATAATTTAAGGCGATGAAATTTTAATTCGAAAAGTATATAAGTCGAGTAACTTTGTCAAAATAATATTGATTTAGGCATTCGAGCAATATTTGCCACAATGATACACCGCGAATTATTTACGTTCGATTCAATTATTTAATTGCGAATTTATATTATATTGTAGCTATTAGCATCGTATTTTTAAAAAATAATTGATGTTAGTACTATAATTAACATAATTTAGTGTAGTGATAATAATATTAGGTTTTAATAATTTATTGAGAATATTTGTATACAATTTTTTCATATTGTGTTTGATAAAACTCTTCCATTAATTACACAGTTCATGAATTTCTATAGAAAAAAAAAATTGGCCGCGTACGCAGTCACCCTTGCAAGATCTCTCCATCGGACCATAATTTTTTCCCCCCACTACCTCTTTGTATTCAATTAATATATGGTAGCAACTGACACGAATAATTCACTGAAAACGCGACTTGGTCATGAAGAGGTCATGGTCACTCAAAAACAATGAACAGATTAATACTGCTCTCTTTAGATCTTGTTTTTATATAAATCAACTTGTCATATAACTCATTAACACTGTACTACTAGCTGTAGAAATTCGTGAACAATTCCAATATGTGTAAAATTTCTTTCGTAATTTCAATGTTTTTATTTACTCTTGAATATTGTGTATAATATTTATACATTTTGTAACTAAATTTTCATACACATATTTTTTTACAATTATTTTTATTTCCCAGAAAATATATGTAAGTGTTTTCGATGGTTTGAAAATAAATCTTTCATGACAATTTCAGCAACTTTTATCGTCATAGCAAAGACAAGGCGATTTATAAGTTGCAGCCGTTAGATATTTTATGCTTTTACTAACAACTATGCTCTTTAGTAGCATAATAGCACTACCAACTATGAGTGCCAGGTTGTGCTTCAGCAGTCTTCGATTTAGTATATTTTTGATTTGCTTTTATTATTGTTAATATTTATAAATTTAATTTTAAATTATACGAAAATAATTAAAAACTAAATGAAAATATGTGTGCTTCTAAAGCTTGTTATTTAAACTATGCTTTATGGATATATTTTAAATCATTATTTATGTATTCTCAAATTTCCACAAAGTAATTATGCCAATCAATAATATGCGGTAGTCTGTCTTGAAGTCAAAGTAATTACGCAAAACACAGCATAAAGCTATATTAAAGTGCGAATATTTTGCAAGAGCAAAATAATGGGCATTGGAAATGTCAAATAAAGAGCCAAAGTAATTACATATAATACTTCAAATGTGTTCAGTACTCACAAAATAAATCTAAAGCCTGTTCGTTTCAAAATAATAAATAAACGTTAAACCGCCGCATAAAATTGTATCTATGAAAGCCAGTTTTTATGCATTGAAATACTGTTCAAAGAATTTCTAGATATAATTTCAGATTGATTTATATTGACTAGAAGAGCTGACCAAGACTGCTAGTCGATAAATGACGTGGCTTTCACTGATCGACCCTAAAAGGCAGTGGATATCCGGCCCTTTCCGACCTGACCTATTAAACTGCACAAAGACAAAACAAATATGATGCAATAAAACCTGAATGATAACCTGAATATATTATCAGTTACCTCAGAAATGTTTTATTATATATTATTTGTAAATATAATTAGTTAATTCGAACCGATAGTTTGAAATTGTACGAAGTGCGCCCGAGGCAAAACGGGTAAACACAATTTTACTCTTATCGAGATCACGTCCTGTGGATCCTCCCTTCGGAATTATTGCTTCAAATTGGTTCTCCCTCCGACTCTTTATTTACCCTTAAATTGAATCTAATAAATTTTTAATATGAAAATTCCGAGCGTTCATCGCCATGACTCGCGAGGAACGTATTTTCCTTTAAACTCTTCTCATATACTTTTCTTTACGCTGAACTCTTCAAAGCTGACGAGCACTTATGAATAATTTATTTCGACTGTGAGAGTACAAAAATAACGCGTTTCATATTTGCAAGCGAAAAAAATCACAGATGTTCCATTAGACCGTGTGTATACATAAATATATGGGATGTGTACATGTTGTGTGATTGAGAGTGCTCCAGAATGTTAAGGTTAAACGGAAAAATGATTATGCTATATTATTTTATTAAAAAAATGTATTATTTCGAACGATATTAATTTGTATATTAAATGTATTTGTCGGAATAAGCAATTAATAGTATGATAAAAAGCTAATATTAGTTATTTTATAGAGGTAAATAGTTATAACAATAAATTAAAAAATATAATGATAAATTGAAGATGCGTTCTTCTGGACCTGATTTAATTCCCAATTTTATTTTGAAGGGTTGCGAAATCAGTCACGCTGCTCCTCTAAAATGTATTTATGATCTGATACTCAGGACATCATCATTTCCTGATCTATGGAAATGCACAAAAGTCACCCCTATTCATAAAAAGGGTGACAAATTATATATAAAGAATTATAGACCAGTCGCAGTGTTGTCAGCTCCTGCTAAATTATTTGAAATAATTATTCATAAATATCTCTATAATCACTTTTGGCAAGTTTTGTTAGAGCAACAGCACGGGTTTCGTCCTGCCCGTTCCACTGTTACTAACCTTCTGTCGTTCACCAAAACGGTGACAACTTCTCTCGATGCGGGAATTCAAGTAGACGTCGTGTATACAGATTTTGAGAAAGCCTTTGACAAAGTTTGTCATAGGTTATTATTAAAAAAATTGTCGAACCTCGGTTGCTCGGATAATTTAACTCGGTTATTCTCGAGTTATTTAAGCAATCGTAAACAGTTTGTAACCTATGGTGGCCGATTGTCAAAAGAATATTTTACCCCTTCGGGGGTTCCTCAAGGATCCAATCTGGGCCCTCTGCTTTTTGTGTTATTTATTAATGACATAAATACAGCAATTACTAATTCAAGTTTTCTTCTTACGCAAATGATTTAAAATTATATAAATGCATACTCCTTCTCTCTACTAAGTGATTTAGACTCTCTATGGAGATGGGCTTCCGTTAATCGTCTGCCCTTTAGAGTCGGAAAGTGCCATACTGTGTCATTTTCTCAATCCCATTCGCCATCAGCTTATTTCTAACATCTCGGTGGTAACATTTTAACCAGAGAAACTTCCACTAAAGATCTCGGAATCACTTTCGAGAGCAAATGGAGGTTCTCTCTACACATACACGACGTCTGTGATAAATCTTCCAAGATGCTCGGCTTTGTTATGAGGAATGCCTTTCACTTTAACGATCCGCCAGTTATTCACATCCTCTATGACACCTTAGTTCGTAGCATTCTTGAATCGGGATCTATAATTTGGAATCCCCGAATAGCCAAATATTCCCTTTTAGTGGAAAAAATTCAAAAAAGGTATTTAAGATACCTTTACAAAAGGACATTTGGTTATTATCCGTACATATATCCCAGCGCCTTTCTTTTAGGAGCGTTGGGATACGATTCGCTGAGCTCTCGCAGAAAGTTGTATGTCGCTAAACATTTTTTCAAATTACTAAAAGGTGCTGTCGAATTCCAGTTTTGGGTTCCGGAACATTTTCGAGAATTACAATCGCGTCCTCTTTTGATGACCGTTAGGGCAGGACGTCCGCACTTGCCGACTCGCCTATAGCTGTGGCCATCTGGCTCCTTAATACGCTGGCATTACATATTGACCTGTTTAATGTTAGCTACGAGGAGCTGATCCAGTTTGTATCATTTAATTTTGATATTTTATATTTTTTTGTTATGTTTATTATTTTTAAGTATTGTTCTATTTATGTATATATAGTTTTTTTTTTGTTTATAAATTTAAAATTTGTTTTCGACCATCGTGGCGCATTGGGGTAACCTGTTAGGCCACGATGGTCTTAATTTAATTTAAAAATAAAAAAATAATAAATAATAATATTGCTAAAAATTACATAATTCTAATAATAATTGTAAGATTAGTTTTAAGCAAATATCTACAATATAGTTGAAAGACAGTCTTACTTAATAGGTCATGATGGTCTTTATAAAAAATAAATCAATTATTAATACATACATGTACATACAGATACTACACATCAATTTAAACATGCACTCATATATGCTAATATGTACATATATACACACATAAGCATTATAATTTCTCGATGATTTACATTTCTCAAGAAATGAGTACTCTCGACTATACTTCTCAAATTTCTCCAAATTTATCGAGAAATTTTAAAGAAGAATCAAAAATTCTGGTTCATTTTTTGGTAAAAAATTTCAGCTGCGGAAAAATTCATCTCGTTTTGTGTTGTTGTAGTTTAATCGACAATAAGGTTTAAAATAGGCACTGTAAATTATTTGTTCTCTTACCCGTCAATTAAAATATTTTGAATTCTTTCTCCATTAATCCGTAAGAAGTTGGTTTTCTTACACTATTCTCTGTAAGGCTGAAAGATATTTTTCCTCTAATTGTTTCGCCAATGAAAAATTTTCAATTTTTTTAATGTTTTTAATGATTTAATGGAGACGCAAGGTCTTTAGAATTCGTCGAGCCATTTAATAATCTGCGAATAATTTCTTTCCCCTTTTTACATATTTCTGCTTTTGAAGTAATTTTTTTGACTGATGAAATATTATGGATTTTGCAAATATGTAATTAATGACATCAATGTCTGGTTACTTCGATTACACAATTCCTTTTTTGTTGAAATTTCTAAATTTCTGTAGAATAAGTATAACAGTAGCAATCAATCTTATATTTGAAACATCAATAAATCCCATATTCATTTATTCTAATTCGCCGTATGTTACACGCATATTATATATTATGTTATACGAAAAGATCGATATGTGAAAACGCGAAAATAATTCTCAACCATCAATAACGGCTCCAGAGCCGCATTGGAATCGTCCCGATAGAGATAGCGACGCTCAAAAACACGCTCAGTTAGCTGAAATATGTTCTCAGCTTAAACTTCAAACTAGTCCCCGAACGATTTCTCAATGGCAATTGCCTTTTTTACGTGACGCAAAAGATATATGTTTCGTCCTTAAAAAAATATGTCTTTTATCATTTGTGAATCGGGTAATTTTTTTATTGATCAAGATGTATGTCAAAGCTTGTACAAAGCTGTTTGAGGTCGGATTACGTTTGAAAGCGATAAATTAAAAATTGTATTATGTAAACGTTTCAAAGAAGAAAGGTCAAATGTCATGCCTTCTATTTATAGTTAGCGTTTATTTTTACTTTGACATAAAATTGAGGGCGTATTTTTATAAATATATTCGGATTTTGTATCCACAATAAATTGAATTCGAACTAAACTTCTGAGAAAAAATATTGACATTCTCGTATTGTATTAAAAACATTTTTTACAATGTTTTGATATGATTCAATTATTCCGTATTAGGATTAATTCAGTGACTTAAAACTGGTAAATTTTCTATTAAAGTCGTAAATGGCAATGGAGTTTTATTACGGGAAATATTATTATATTTTACTTTTACGATTCAATATATATTTTTTCACTTAAAATGTTTTATTTCTATAAAGACACAGTTACTATAAAGATTATCGCGTTGTAGCTATATTTAAATGGCTACAGCTCGTTCTGAAAGTTTTAGTTGTCATTTACTTTTATTAATGCAGCCCCTGCATTTTGATTATATAACAGTCTTTGTGGATGATTTTATCTAAACTTTATTACATGGTTAGGAGTCGTTCACCTATTGCTTGCAATATTTATTTATTTAACGATTTAAGCAAAAAACAGATAAATACATATGATAATATATAGTTTGTATTTTGGACTTGACCTAATGAAAATTCTAAAACTATAATTAGTTTTAGAACTTTCATTACGCTATTTTTTTTGAACAGAAAATGAACGTTTCGCAACTTGCAAATTGAGCTTCATAGATATGTGTGTATATATACGCCTATCAGTTAAATTATATTTTCACTAGTAGATATGTATATCTACTGGTGAAAATGTATTTGACTTTACTAGTGAAAATATAACTTTACAAAAAAATACACATTCACTGAAACATTTATACATTGGATGTAAATAAATAATGATAAGTATGTAAATAAATATATATTAAAATCAATTTTATAATGAAACAATTTCTCATACTCTTCAGTAAAATGCTAAGGTACATTAAAATGTATGAGTTTTATTTAGTATCGATAATTTAAGTCATTACAAATAGGCCTTTCTAAAAATTTGATTAAAAATAGATAAAAATATTAAAAAATAGAAACAAAGACACTTATATTAATAATCCTAATTGATTTTTAATTTAAAGACATACCAAATTAAGTGTACAAATATTTTTGAATAGTTTGCTAGTTCTAAAAATAAAACCTGATATTTTTAAGCATTATTCGTTATAAATCAAAAATAGGTAACAAATTATGAGGTTATGAAAAGAAATTATGCTTTAGTCCTTAATAAAACTAACCAAAAATTATGCCTTAAAATCAAAGGTTATGAAAAAATTATACTTTAGTCCTTAATGACACTAAACTTCATTTATTAAATAATTGTGTACTATTTCATTTTTAATTCTAAAAAATGCCATTATTTTGCAATTTTGTATATTAAGATTTAACTAGAAAAATATAATATAAAATTGACATAGTACATAAACATTTTTATAATAATTAATGAGATTGTTCTGTTGTAGTTTTTCGCTGACAATTTTTTTGTAAATGTTCTAAGTATATTTTTCGCATAGTTTAATATAATATTTAGAAAATTTATGAAAGTGAAATCTAATTATCAGTATTTTCCCTATCAATCAAGAAAGGTAATTTAATGACTTATATTTCAATTCGATGATCTTTTTATCAATCATTTAGTAAAATACGTTATAACTTGTTTCTATAAAATAATTATTTACATTGCTTCGTCATATAGAATATAAATATTTTGATTTACAAAGTGAAAGAAACTTTATACTTTTCGATAGTGTTACATTTTATTTTTGATGTAATAAGTATTGAACAATTTTTAAAGGATTTGTAAGTAAAGAAGGGGATTTAGAAGAAATATAATATTTTTTCTTACTTATAGAAATCCACTACATTTAAATTAATTTTCTTAAAAACACTAGATAAATTGTTAATATATTTTAAATTGCAGAGGTCAGTTTTATGAAAATTCTTGGCCTTCGAGCTTAAATAAAACAACGGAATTTACTGTCATATATTTGCTTTGACGATTTTTGACATATTATTTTAATAGTATTTCGCTAATCATATTATTTTTATTTTATTAACAATATTAATATTTTTTATTAGAACCTTAAGCAACAAATTAAGCCCAATAAACCATCAGCAAAATTATAATTCATAATTTATAAAAAAAATGTATTCTAATACATATATCATATAATAAAGAATTAATCTCATAAAAAATATTATCGCTACTACAATACAAGAGGCAAATTTAATAACCGAAAATTTAAATCTTATGGAAAGATTTATCTAAAAATAGAAAAAAATATGGATTATCCGATAACGACACAATATTAATGGGACGTTGGTAATGTATTATAAATAATTACAATTTCATATACGAAAACCAAATAATACATTACCCGATTAATCCTATTGTCAGTGACTATGACAATTCCATACTTAAATTTAAGCTTAGTCAAAAATGCCGTAACATATCTTGCTTTAGAAATGTATATTTATTTATTTATTTGTATTTTGTACTTCCTAATAAACGGAATATTTGTATTAATGTATTTTATGATTTTCAATTTATTCATAATTATGGCTTTGCCAAAGACATTTTCAAAGCAAAATGTATCAATATTTGGATAAATAGTTCATGTATATAACATTAATAAAATGTGGATGTTTATACTTTATTCACAATTGCGCATTGGACCCTTACAAAAATTTAGTCAACCAATGCATGAAAGCTCTATGTGGTCTTCTTGAAAACTTGAAAGATACGATCGGTCTGTGTCATTCACAGAACACAGGGGTTATAGAAAAATATATATAAAGCAGTAGTTTTCGACTGTTAAATTTTTATGGCTGAAGCTGTACATAATTACTATTAAGTTAATCTAAGTACTTAATTATATTTTTTACTAACGCCAACTATGACGTATTGTACTATTACTGTGTTATTCATAAAAAATAATAGTTTTACATAAAAAAATAATTTATATAGATTATTAGAATATTATATTAGTAATAGTCAGATACATTTTGCTATCTTACGCCTTCTATCTAAGCTTCAACAAGTGTAAAGAGCAACATGTACATATTTACTTGTTGAATAACGAATCTCCAGCATCAAATATACAATATATATTATACATATGGATGTAAAGTGACCGTCGGGCATCGAATGATTCTGTTTTCATTTAATATAATATACCGAACGGCACTTCGGGGCCCCTAAACCCTTTTAAAAGTGTTTGGGCTCGCGCGTTGAATATTTTAACTCGCTTGTAATCACTGCTAAATTTATATTGTGTTTCGCGCTGCGAATTTGGGTCCACGTCGACGCCCGAGGGGACATTTATTGTCGGATTAGGGCGTAGTCCCTGAGTAGAGGCTTTCGGGCCAAGAAACAAGATTAGGGTCCCCGTCGGTCCTTTTTGATATTTTTTTCTCTAATGCTTACAAATTGGGCCTATTTTTGCGCTTGCTATTAGCAAAATATTATTACAATAAAGAGATTACACTTTAGTGTATCGTATGAGTGGACACAAAAAGGACATGAGTTTCAAAATTAATAACATTGAAGAAAGAATAAGTGGATACTTTATTTGATACTGAGAAAGTACGTTAAATAAATTAGGATATGACTCGGTAACAAAACGCTCGATCTAATCATTATTATTATAATAAAAGTATCGTACTCGTTAAATAATCAACGAAGGAGATTTTTGCTAAAAGTATTAAAAAAATTATTATATGAGTAATTCGAAAATCCAATGATTAGTAACTTCTAATATCTGTATCTCTAGATTTGAGTAAAATTCATTCGCTGCTGGTAATAATGTCACTATGATCGTTATTGGGTGAATTTGGATTAGTAAATATTTTATTAGTTAAATCTGTTAAGTTCTTGGTATTAATTTTAATTTTATAAAACTGCTACAAAAAATCCAAATTAAAATTCTTCAACTTGTCGTAACAATATTGGAGCTACCAATCAAATCTGGCCACTGAATAAATCTGCTTTTTTATTAGTTGTAAACTACAATTTACATATTTCTAGCCAATAATTTCCTTTACAAATTTGATTGCCTCATACAAATTTTCATTTCTAAGTAATTGCTATTTATTTATAAAAAAAAACTAATCGGGGCTTAATTAAATAACTATGATTGATTCGAAGCTCATTTTTTTACCGTTTATATTTATTTTTAGAATTTTAAAATATTTAATACATAATGATCTGAATATATATTATTATTGTCTATTTTTAATTGTAAGTGCATAGCATAAAAATACGATTCTGAAAGCCGTCAAGTGTAACGATTATTTGGCCCCATTTTCCACATTATAATATATTCAGAGCTGCCCTGAAAGAGGTGAGATGGGGTCGTGAGTCACAAATGCTGGGTCCAGTCCCGTTCATGAAAATATTAAATATGAATAAAATAAATATGCTTTATATTTCGGTCGGCTTTTCGAGACCAAAATCCGTTTAAATAAATATATGCATGTAAAAGTTTCGACATACAAAACTACTTAACAAATTAATTTATTTTAATATTGTAATCATACTGTATTAATAATTACACTATTGAGTATGAAACGATACTATACTTCAATGTAAGTTAAAATGTCAATTGACTGATACAGATAAAAATAAATCGTCATTCGAACGCACGAATTGAGTTATTTACGTGAAAATCGGTCTATATGATCAAGTCAGTATCTGAAATTTTATCGATCTCTATGAAATTTAAATCTATTTAAATTGTAGTTTCCTGTTTGAAGCCTCATTTAAACATAAGTGCTATATAACTTATAATAACCCTCGAAAGAAATCGCTATATTAAAACACAATAAGTAAGGAGCGTAAATTATAATTACTTACAACTTTCGTAAACCATAAACAATAATCACTGTGACCAAAATTTCTATAATTGTTTATCACCACTAATTTAGATTTTGATTTGATTTTATGAGATTCATTTTTCCTTAAAACGGGAATGTTTAAGGTATGTTTCTATATATCAAATTTTATTTTTAACTATTGAAAAAATAGTAAAAATAAAGTTTAACTGTTTACTAATGAATTGATATTCAACTTCATGTCATGGAAAGCTTATTTGGTCGGAAAATTTTTTTTTAATTTAAAAAAATATATTTTTTTAATATTTTACACTAAGATAATATATTATTATTTACATAGCCATGTAGCGCCAATTTTTTAAATTTTATTATATAATATTATCTATTAATTTTTTGATGAAAGGTAATTCATAACAAATTTTAATTTAAGACTTTCGTTTAGATTTGTTATTTTTTATTCACATCGTCTACAGTATATTTATTATATATAAAATATAATACCCATATTGCATACATGTATGTATCAATAACAT
This sequence comes from Plectrocnemia conspersa, assembly GCF_051122295.1. Taxonomy (NCBI): domain Eukaryota; kingdom Metazoa; phylum Arthropoda; class Insecta; order Trichoptera; family Polycentropodidae; genus Plectrocnemia; species Plectrocnemia conspersa. The sequence continues at coordinate 20,653,107 of NW_028277173.1, forward strand.
AATCATTTCTTTTATACTCTTACATTTATATTTTTATTTTTATTTATAAACACTCTAATTCCTATTTTATATAACTATTTTTCAATATTTTTACATAGTACTTATTATTTCGTAAACTTTAGATCAGTGTATAATAAAAGAAATAAAGCAGCACTATTATGTTATACTGCATGATTTTTTTATAATCAAAACTTAATATATGTATATCATATCCTACTGAATACACTATATAAATTGATTTTATAATACTAATTAAAATTTATTTATCATAAAATTTAAAATGTATTAATATATATTGCAAATAATAGTTCTTTATTTTAATTATTCACATATAATTATTGTTATTCTTGCTTTACTTTGTCTTACATAAAAGTTTTTTGCAGTTGTAAAATTACTTATTTTATATTTATTTATCATATTTATCTTTCAAATCACTTACAATTCTCTATATAAAGTTCATCTGCTGATGCTATAGCTATTAAACAAATTTTGGTGTTTTTTAAAGTTACCTGAGCTGTGTAATCACAAAAAAATTTGTTAATTATCTACGGAATAGCAGTGTAAACTTTTTCTTGTGATTTTATTTTTGGTAAAAATTGGATTTATCCTTACAATTAACTATTTGTAATTTTTCTATATATAACATAATAATAGCGCTATATATTTCAAAATATATTTTATTTAAATGTAAGCAAAAATTAGTAATATTCATTAATTTGTAAAGCCATTCTACAACCATTACTCGATTATATTTTAAATGATTTTTTCATTATGTAAAAAAAGTCAAATAATCAATGGATATATAAATAACTTTTCCACGACTAAGCCATGAGCTTAACTTAAGACTGAGTTTACTTTATTTAATATTTCTATAAATGTTCGTTTATTTAAAACGTGTGCTAATATAAAATTGACTAATTATATTACAAGGCTTATAACTTCTTCCATTGACTTGAAACTGGACTTTTTATATAAGCCCTGTTGCTGTATAATGTTACAATGAAAGCTCATAATTAAATGGTAAATAAATTAACAAAACTATTTTGTATAATTCATTTCTAAATTATACAGCAATTTCCTTTTTCAACACCATGTCTTGAAAAATTAAACAACGCTATCAACTTTTACATATATAAAACAATTTAGCAATAGTATGTAAATAAAACACTGCTATATAGCAGTTCGCTGGAAAGCGCAATAATATATTAAATTATTGAAATATTGCTAGAAATATTGTGCAATTTACAAATGGAAAATTTATGCTTGAACTTGCTCATGAATAATGATTCTTGCTAGGCTTCTAGTCATGTCCAATATAGACTATTTGTTATTTTTTATTATTATTTTTCAATTTGTGTTCATAACTAACGATCTGCATGAATTCACCGGGTCGTTAGAAGCTCGCAAGCGTTTGCGTCTCAAAGTATCGGAAATTGGAGTAACAATGTCGCCACTAAGAGCTCTGAAAAGCTACCGTCGCCGTTATTAGCAAGTGAGATGAATCTCTGCGGTATAGCAGCGGCAAAAGGTCTTGAAAAGACCCATGGACGTGGTCTCTTTTACTGTAGAAAATGCACCATTCGTATACAATACGGGTCGCGAACATAAAACACTCGTTCGTTAAGCCCCCGTTTTCCCGTTCTTAGGGTCGGATTTTTTTCTTCAGAGATTTTTACGATAAAAGTTTCAGGTATTAAGATTGAAAAAAACACTGTAACCTGTGCTATTATTAGTAATAATATTATTTACATTATAGTTAAAAATTAATAAATGCTGTACAATAAGCATAATTTATTCTCCGCTTCTGCTTTCAAGCAATATATGCATTGTCATTTTTGTAGTTGATCTTTTTCAACAAATATTATAATATTTTTTTTTATGGTAATACTGATATTTAATTTAGTAATATTCGGTTATTGACCCAATCCCTGTATTACTGGTATTGCAAACCCAAATTAGATGCAAAGAAGTAGAATATATGCGAGACTATATTGTAAATGTATTGATAAATAATTAAAGGGGTGTTCCAATTAATTAATTTATTTTAAGAAAGAAATATATTCATATAAGTTTATAAACAATTTTACAATTGCAGTTTATTTATATGTAAGTGTAACAACACTTATTTATTTTCAGGATTATACGATTAGATAAAATCCATTTATATTAAATAAGAGAAATTGAAACTGTCACTTTAGGTTAGACCGCAAATAACTGCGATAGTATGAGACCTGTTGCTTCTATCGTAAGCAATAAAATAGATATTTTATTACCATTTTCTGCAATATGTTATATGGATTCTTTGTCAAATGTAATATTACACTTTATACGCAATTAATTGAACCATTCGTGATTCGACTCGAACAGTTTTACAGCTAGAATGCCTATACAAATATATTAAAATGTTAACGAAGTAATATCTAAGATATAAATCATTAAATAATAGTTACAAAAAGCGCGTATTTTCATTACAATATTTCTATTATTATATAATATCATAAACACTTCAAATACAATTTTATTCTGTGGTATAATATATATTTACATAATTTCGTATGAATTACAAATCAGTTTTCTATGTCGCTTTCAGATATATAAAGGGTTCATTCTAGGCGTAGTAGGTCAGTGGGTCAGAAGGGGCCAGAGGCAATATAGCAAAGACTCAAAGGATGTGCTATTTAAAAAAATAATTTAAATATGTACCTTTCAAATTTAGGCAAATTATCAATGGTTTTTAAACATTTTTTTAAATTAATTTAATTACAAAAATAGTAAAAAATAAATTTTTCCAGTGCCTTATTTAAAAGAGCTTTGGGATACGATTCATTGAGTTTTCGTAGAAAGTTGTATGTCTCTTATGATTTCTTCAAAATATTAAAAGATGTTCCAGAAATTCTTCGAGAGTCACGATCCCGTCTTTCTGCTACGCGATAGAGCCAGAACATTCACATTATAACTATTGTCATCCGGCTTCTTAACTTTTACGCGCCCATGCTATACCACTTTGTCAGTGAATTTTGCAAGTTAGAGATGGGTGAATATATCACCGATTCACTTGTACGTGTGAGAGCGAATGCATAATAGCGTGTGACAAAGCGAGAGAGCTAAGGCAAAGTGCCTCACGCTCTGACGCATGGATCAGACGGCGTTTCAAACGTGCGTCAGTACTTCTTTGCCTGTCAGAAATTTACATCAAAGCGCAGAATATTCCTGCGCTTCTCAATTATTTTTTGACTGTAATATTTTTACTTCTTTAAATAATTTTAGTTTGAATAGTATCTATAGATATAATGATTCCGATGAATCGGATCTCTAGAATTTCTCTCGAATAACGAAGTGTCCGAATCACGAAGTAAGTACTTTTCACATTTACATTTGGAATTATTATTTATTATAAACGCAGTAATAACATATTATCATTATTTATAGTTCATATCAAATATGTCAGATCCATTGGAGTGTAATGAAAACATCCGTATAAAAAAGTATGATATCAACATTTTGTTATGATAAAAAAATATGACAAATATAAATTATTTGCAGGAAAATTATTATAGGCATGTTTGGAGCTCACGTTCTCTATCTTTTTTTTTGCTTTTGCTGGCATGTGCTTGGCGTCTTATGCTACAAAAAAATTCCCACGGTTCTATTGCTCAGTACAAAAGTTTTTAACACAGATAGTGAAGGCAGCAAAAACAAACGAGCGTCGGTGATTAATTTTTATAACAGACTACAAGGCGGGGAGGCAAAATGGCTCGTGAATATTATTGCGTACATGCGACAAGACTGGCTATTCAAAATATTTATAGAGCTCATTGATGGCTTTCAATGCTTATAAGATATGGATCCATAAATATTCTGATTGGCGAATCAACGATCGATGCCGTCGAAAGTATTTCAAACGCCTACAATTTAGAACGACAGGAGAACGTTTATTTGCATAAACCGCAAAAGTCAGCGATAGAATTATTTGTGAAAACTTTTGCCCCCAAAGATCTTTCTAGATCGTCTTCTCCCAGTAGTACTCGTAATTTTGTACGTGTAACTTTTGATCTGGTAATTAAATTACGCGTGTATCGTGTTTTGTTTGACACAGAGCTGTGTGTCAAATGCATAAAGTGATAAAATGCCCGGATAGCTAGACGTATAGAATTTTTTAAATTTATTATTTTTGTATGATATATGATTATAAATGTATTTTATTTTTTTGTAATTTAGATCTAATTTTTTATATATATTATATGTTTTTTTTATTATTTGTATAGAAAAAAATAAAAAAATATGTTGTATTTTATTGCGAACGTTTGAAAAGCCATGCATGCTTGACGTATGCGTGCATAAATAATGACAAAAAGGCACAGCATGGTCTCATTCTACGCTCGATTAAAAATATTTCGGTCTCTCGACGATTAATAAGCTGGCATTGTACATTGATTTATTTAATATCAGCTATGAGTAGCTTGTCTGGTTAATTCAATTTTATTTTATTATTTAATGTTTGTTCCTCCACTTCTTATTTACTATAAATAATTTTTGACAAAAAATTTAAATAAATAGTTAAATATATTAATAAAAATCGGACTTGAGAGAAAAAGAAAAATTGAAAATATTGGAAAAAAGTGTTTAGGGAATGCTTAACTGCTGTGCTACGTATAACCGTATTAGTCACGCTTCTCCCCGTTTACAACCCTTCCCCTAAAAAAAATTCACACGTTATATATTCGAATTTCATTCAGATTGTTACTCTTCAAATTAAAAAGAAAGGGAAAAATACAATTTATTTATAATATAATGTAAATGTATACGTTTTAAAATATTATGTCTAAAATATTACCTCATCAAAACTACCGCCGTAGTGTCACCACACGATTTGCAACTTTTGCAAAAGCGACCCTGTTTATACACACGTCCGTACATACATTTATACATGCATATGCATATGTCTGAAATAATTAAATCTTTATCGTACATATTGTGCGTGGGTGAGCATTATTTAAGCAACCTGTGGATTTCACGCAAATTAATTTCGGTGCGCGTATGAATGCAAGGTTTTCACAGCACACTTCGTTAGGAGTATTAATTAGGGCGTATTCCAGTTAATTGGGAGACTTGCTTATGCTTACAAACATACTCCTATTTACCAAAACGTTAGCATCTCATCTTCACTTCCTATTTATAATGCAGTCAACGTTGTATTTAAATATATACGAGCAAAATTTGACGCTATTTCCATTATCGTGACTCAGCATTATCTTGCATTTCCGACGATAGCTGATTATCTCTCCTGTCACATTTTATTAGGTCAGTATTATTATTATGAATATTAAAATCAACTTTATTATTTAAACGCATAAAATATAAAAGGTTAGAAGCGAATGAATTATAACACTGAAAACGCTTAATTTTATGATTCACTATTCATATCAAGTCCTGGGAGATCAAAAAGATTACAAAAAATGGTCATCAATAATTTAATAAATTGATTTATAATTAACGTGAATATATGTATAAGCTACAACCTAATATATTAAAGGTTGCGAGCCACTTTGGATGACAAACTTAATCCAAATCAGTCATTAACATCTGAGTTACAAAATTACTTCATAATTGTTACATTCGTCCACAATTATTGATCGGTCTGACTGTCAAGAACCAATTAGGTCACTTTAGTCTGGAATTGAATGAACTCTTCTACCTCGACTTACGTCTTTTTGTATTACTTCGCCAGTTGTGAAACCACTTACAACGTATCTTCAAAAGATTACATACTTTACAATTATGAATATTTTGAAGAGCTTGTTTTTTTTTATCGAAGTTTAGAATTAAATAATCTTTTCACCTTTAACGGCGTTTGTTAACTCAATTTTTCACCCCGCGCCCACGTGTGGTAGGCCTAACCCCGTAACCACCTAACGCCCGGCGCATGGCGAAAAAGGTTAATCGCGCCCTTTGTTTTGAGTTTTTTCTGTTTTGTTGTTAATCACAACCATCCCTGACCGGCGCGGGACAGCGCCACGGCCCTTGCCGTAGTCCCGCGCGAAATTAATAGAAAACGTTTTCCATTGTGCACACCGGCGGCGAGGAGAAGGATGAGGGGGGAGCGGGGCCGAGCCCGGGCAGGCCACGTGACTCGGTATCGATCGGGCGGCGCCCCCGGCCCGAGCCCCAGAGCAGCCCCACGCCCCCGCGCGGCCCACTTCGACACCGACGCCCCCACCCCGTCCGATAACGCCGCGGCTCACCTTTATTTATACTATTTATAACGCCATTACGGCCTGCCTGCCCAGCAGTCTCAATTTGTACATGTCGAGATGGTTCATCGGCAAAACTCGACCTATTTACTTTTAGACGCATGTGTTCGAATAATCTAAGAATAATTCGATTCTGAAAGAAAGCGTAGATGCAACTAATGCAACTGTGCAAGAAGAGCATCGGTATTATTCAGCCTCTCCCAAAATAGTGGGGCACCATTATAAATCTGAAATATTGTATACTACTCATGAGACCCTAGCTCATGAACATGATTCGTATCGCTGCTGCTGCCATGAAACAAAATTCACGCCATATTTCTAGCTGAATATTATAATTTAGTTAGATTCAAAACAAAAATTAAGACATACTATTTTTCAAGCACATTTTTATAAATAAAAATTCGAGTGCCGCTGCTGGGGCTCGAACCCGCAACCTCAGAGTTACTAGTCTGAGACGTTACGGACTACGCTATTCCGTCCTAAATGTATGTGTTATGCTACATTTTTATACAAACAGTAAATTTTAAAATAAATATGCATCATTACAAACCGTTTTTCAATACATATTATCTATTATTTTATAATATTAATAATTAAATTAATAACATGTTCAATGGTAAATAATATGTATGGTTTCTTAATGTCTTCAACTAATCACCAACTAAATTCTATGCGAAGTTGTGTTAGTCTACCCCTTACGCAAACATAGACGTAGTTAATAAATAAGTATTAAACCAATTTCAATGTGAATGCTCCTTTGTTGTATGTACATCGGCCATTAGGACTCGTGGCGTGTGAACGTTGCTTTATGATTTCAATTATCCATGTACGATTCGAAATTAGAAACTCACCCTTTCACGGCAACAGGTTTTTTTGCGTGTTGAAGGAAATTGTTTCCGTGGTCATTAAAGTGCGCATTTATACACTACCTTCGGGTGGCATTATTATCGTTCCAAAATATGGAAAATGTGAAAAATGAACTAGAAAGACTGCATAAGACGTAGTGATTGCATAGACTTCGTCTGAATTCAAGAGCGTTTTATTGCTTCGAATCGAAAAGAAATCGGCAACTTGCGGTTCTTTGAAAGTTTCAAGAATTAATAATATATGATTGATTCAATTTCATTTTATTACATTTTTTGCCACAAATGTATCATTATATGTGATACAAATATTTGACACGTGTGTTATAATATTTTTATGTAATAAATTGATATTTAAATATATAGATATTTGATGGATCATTTTTGCCGTAATTTAATGCCTCCAAATCGATGTATGAGTTAAACTTCTGACGTCACAATCTGACGGTCTGGCTGGACCAAATCTAACGATCGAAATAGAAAGGCTATTTTTTCCGGAGTTGCATTTATTTGTATAGTTGTAAAAATTGGATAGCTATGCTCAGGGCTTTTTTTAAGCAAAATAGTTTCTGGAACACATTTTTGTCAAGCATTTTACCAAAGAAAATTATATTCAAATATTATTTAATTTAAATTTAAACCGCATAAAAAAAATATTTATTTCTGCTTTTGAAGAATAACTAAATAAGTCATATTTTTTTTACTACTACAAATATTTAATTAATGACATCAATGTCTGTTTTCTTCGATTTTATCATTTCTCTTCAATTTCTAGTTAAAATTTCGAGCTTAGCTCAGAATAAGTATTTTCCAATTGTTTTAAAAAGATTTAAGACCCCTTTGGCTGTTAATTGTAAGACAATTATCAAAAACAGCTGTTGCTACTTTACAAAAACAAAATAAAAAACCGTATAGATTATCGAGAAACAAAAATAGCCCTAAATCATTTTGCATTCTACCAATTCCCATGCGTATTTTTTTCTTATCGGAGTGGATTCTTAGATCACCAAAGCAAAGATAAAACCGCCTGCCGGTTAGACTAATAGAAAGTCGCAAATTCACAAATCACTTAAATACTTTAAACCTTAAACATTTTTTCAAACATCTGCCACGAACCCCTTCGGAAAAGTTTATTATCTGAGTGTCTTGTTTTATTACTTATGCAAAAATAAGTATTAAGAATTTGTAAAAAAAATAAAAAGTCATTTCCAGACCCGTATTAAAAATTTTCGAGGAGTATGCATAAGAGGCAATAACCCACTTTTACTTATGCAGCGTTATAAAAAGGCAGTGGCTGTTAACCTTTTAAAATTAATTTTATATTTAATTTTATATACATATATATAATAATTTTATATAATAAAAAATGCTTTATAAAATTTATCGAGAATGAGAATTTTCGATTTAATCTTTTTCTCGAAAAATAATTCTCGATAAAAACACTAGTGAAAAGTGTGAGATACAAGGACGTCATTTGGGGAGGGCAAGGGAATCTTCCCCCTTCTTGAATTTGGCCATAAAAATGCATGTCATTTAATAAATAATAAAAAAAATATCAAATTGAAATAAAAACTTTACAAAACCAATTACATTATTAGAATATTATATTAAAAAAATTTAACATAATAAATTATTTTTACCCTAAAAAATCGCAAATATAATCTAGAACCCATTTATTTAGCTTTTATCTATCATTTCTATCAAAAATAGACAAAAATGTAAATAAAAGTGGGATTAGAGCTAATAAAAAATGTATATAACTATATAATACAATAAATATAATATACATATTATATTATATTTAATATATACGATATATTGCCTGAATTTTTGTGTATTCGTATATAATATCACTCCCGTATTATAGTAATATATGTATCCCTACAGGGCATTATACAGTTTATTTCTCAGAATAACAAGAGTAGATTTCTACGCAATATTTACACTTTTATGCCTTTGTAAAAAGTAAAGGTGGAATATATAGCTAGATACCCACTCACAAACAAGTACTAACGCTACATCCCAAAGGAAAACTGAAGGAAAAGCAACGTCAAACACCCAAAAAGTATACTAATACTAATTTAAAAAATTGTTTGCTTGATCAGAAATAATACTAATGCCACATACGGAATATATGTGTGTTATAGGTCATATCATAAATCATGAATCGATTATTTATATAATAAAATTATTGACCTATATCTTTTCTTTGTCTTTATACATATCACCCATATTTTAAATACTTAGCTTATATATTTTAATATATGCGTTAGATTAACTAAATAATAATAATACTTGAATAACATTGTTCTGCACCAAACAAAAATAACTTTCACTATTCTGTGGTACTTTCAATCGAATAAAATATAATTATTTTATTTTAATTTGATTAGTGCCTGAATCATGCATATTATTTTATCATCTATACAGCACTTTAAGAACTCAATGTATTTATTTTGATACATTTTTCATAAGTTGTCTGTTTTAAGTACACAATGAAATTTTGCATTCTCATAGATAGATATAAAGTTTAACTTAATTTACTTTATAGTACATGATTTACGATAATGTAGCAAGAAAAATGCAACTTTATTGTTTGCATATATATATTCATGAAATGCTTAATATCTACGGATTTTTATATGAGCTGCTTTTTTAATTTATTTTAACAACGTTTCGCCAAGTATATTTAGATTACATCATGATATTTTTATTGAAACACATACATATGTAGCATAAATTATATTAAAAAATACATTTATAAATTTAACTTTTAATTTTTTATAAAAACAAATGTGAACAATTAAAAAAGTAAGCTATATTAAAGCTAAATGCATATATTGTTATGAAAAATACGGATGAAGCAAAATTAAATAATAATAATAATTTAATTGTAAATGTGATATCCATAAAATAAAATATGTGATAGAAATGTATATAAGTTTATTGGACGTATAAAATTAGATCAAAATTAGTTCATCCGGTAGAAACTAGATCAGCTGACTTCCGAGGTCGGTCGACGAGATTAATCTCTCATCAACCGACCGCGTATTGTAGATCTTCGTATAGATTTGGGTCCAATGTTAAAAGTTGTTCAAAATTTGTGATATAAAAGAGATGTGATCCTTAAAGTTTGTAAGCTTACGATTGAGAGATACCTTACAGTTCACAAGCCCCGAATAGAGTTTTTTTTGTATGAGATTTATATTATAGACTATCGCCAATATTATCAGGTGTAAGAACAACATTCCCAATTTTATAGTGGTTATAGGATTCCGGCTACCATGCAAGGTAGAATATTTTACATTCGCACATTTTATAATAAAATGATCCGCAACCTAATAAAAATAGAATGTATTTTTTTTAGGAGTGAGAATTTAGATTAACATTATTTTTTTTAATTATATGCAAAAATATATTAATTTTTAATTGGACTGATTCTTCCGGTATATCCTTCTTAATTAAATATAATTTATTAGGTGCATGTGTAGATGAAGGGTCAATCTTCTATATAGTCTCTCATTTAAAAATTAGTATACTATGATATTTTTAATCGTTGGTCCTTACGAATACTAGAAAGAATTATTTTAATACGCTTTATTTTTTAGTTTTGATGCATTATTAAATAAGAATTACTTATAAATATATAGCTAATTATTGCTAAACGTTGCTAATTTTAGAACTTTATAAAAAACATAAATGTGTTTAAAATACTTATTATATGTAGTTTATATAGATGTTTTAAATATTCATTTAGATTAAAAATTCGTTTTATTTTAGCCCCAGGTGAAGCTCTGTGACACAGATATTTGATAAAACAATATTTTATAAATATTGCTAACCGGAACGACGTTCCAGTCTATTTCCGTAATGATATTTCCATCAATCATTATATCTCGTTAGGTGACAACGCTTTCATACATAACGCCAATCGTTTTAATGCGATTGTGTCACTCGAAAAAGAATTAAATGAAATGCTTTTTCCAATAAGAGCTTGTTTATTTATACGTCAAAATATAATTGAAAAAGTATACTACACGTCAAAATAAAATTGGAAAAAATACATCCACAATAACGTGCTACTTGAGATTGATTCGTTGCTACACTGTTTACAAGCGGTATTATTTTTCATCTGAAAAATACTGACTAAACTCGTTGGCCTGTTTTTCAATGTGAATTTGGAAGATTGCCTCCTCGACGTGGCAATAATTAAATTTGCATTATGACCGTTTTTTCATCATTTTTTCGTCGTTTTTAATTTTCTCGAAAAAAATATTCGCACCAAAACCAAATCAGCTTATATTTCATTAGGGGATTTGTTTTGATTTAATCACGGGTGCGGCTAGCAGTCAAATTAACTTTGTAATTTTTTGCTCTTTTTCTGTTTTAGTCGACAAATCCGGTTCGACTAAAGCGAAACAAGTTGGAAAACCCATGCTATAAAACTGTGATTGAATCCTTAATAATAAAAAAACTTACGCCTGCTTTTTGATGATCGATAGACGTATTTTTTAGCTTACTTTTCATAATAATTACACTAAAAATTTAGCACTTCTAAATTCTTTAAAGTGCAGAAATGTGTCCGATAGTGTTAAATGTAATCTTCAGCTTGATTATCATTTCTACCTCAAATACTCTCAGTCAATCACGCCTTCTACGAGGATCTTGAAAGGATCCAGCGAGTTCATAAGAAGCATTAAAACGCGCCTGCTCACATAAGGTTTTCAGTTCGATAGTTGTTAGTAAATAAAAACTTCTCCACACCTTCGCAACCTTCCTACAGTCGAGTTATGGCTCCGTGCTATCTCTTCACTATGTTGAATTCCAAGTCAAATGGTCATTGTTACGAGACTGTAAAAAAAGTCCAATCCGAGTAACTAAATAGACTTATAAAATTTAAATAAAGTTTAGAACCACTGTATAAAAATGAACGATGTAAGGCATCTGCATCACATGGTTTAAATTTATAGTTTCTACTATAACGTTTGGATTGTTATTTATTATTTGGTTGTCCTAGATCTTCAGTATCCTATATGGATTGAACCCATGTTCCTATTCTCGTCCATTACCACCAGTCCGAATGCTAAATCTATAAATGTTTAAAATTTACTAACTCGCAACATGTTAGACGTTAAAATATGCAACGCCGTTAATCGTCGAGCTCAACCGTTTTCCGTTACTTATTCACTACGTGCGTAATACGTGTGTATTTTATGTGTATTTCGTACCGAGTAAAAGGTTTTATGTTTTTAGCGAAACGGATTTAATAATCCGGAGATAACAAGCGAATGTATGAAAATATTTGCTCGCTGTATCCGCAAAAGCTCACTTGTGCTTTCATTAAATTGCGAAAGCTCGCGTGAAATCAAATCTCTAGTTAAATAAACTCTTTATAATATACACTATGTGGATTGCCACTTAAATATGCACGAATGTGTATATATAGTATGGCGTATAATTTATTTTCGTACAATCAAAATGTCAACTTTGTTGAAACTAAACATCGGTTAACAATATTAATTAATTTCCACCAGTTAAATTGTCTATCAGCGTTGTTATTATTATAAATAATGATTAATTTCTACTCGCTTCTCTCGCGTTTTATGCTTCTATAAATTATATCATTTAATAACTCTGTTTATGACATTATGACATTTGAACATGAGATTCATCTTAAACTTCCAATGGGCACGAAAAAAGGACGCGATCATGATTATCAAATACGTTTTCAAAACCAAAACTGGAGAATAGATGGATTGTAAATTTCAGTACTTTGAATAAATGCTTAGCGAAATATAAGAACTCATCGAATTACATCCCAACACCCCTAAAAATCTCTGGGATACAAAAATGTATAATAATCAAATATTCTCATATAAAGATATCTCAATAATATTTTCTGAACTTATGAAGTATTTGGTTACTGGAGAATTTCAAATTATAAATACCGATTCTAGAATGCTGCGACTCCATTTTCTCCATTTTCCTTCAATAATTTATTGGGAGTTCTTCTAGTCATTTTATTTTTTCTAGCTTTTCTGAGTAGCAGAAAATGACCTAATATGACATTTTCCGACACTAATGAGTAAACGGTTTCCAGAAGTCCATCTGCTATAGTATGAATATAAATAATTTTGTCATGGTATACAAAAGAAAAGAGATTTTTTAAATACCGTATTTATGTCAATACATTTTATGATTTTTTTAGTGCTGATTCTAAAAAAAATCTATTTCGTAAGATTATTCCACAAAAAGATAATAAAATATTGAAAAAACGTCACATAATGCAATTTTAAGAAAGTTGTGTTTTAATGTTGACATTAAATATATACCAGAAATACATAAATATGAAAACTAAAATCATTAAGAAAGTTTTCTTTTTCCATTTTCCTTGGTATCGTATTTCCATTATCTTTATGTCATGATGAAATCTTTTACCTTGCTCTTCGCTTACTGTACCCAAATTTTCAGGAAAGTGATACAGATATGAATGGAGGAAATGTACTCTTAAACTTATGTTACAACATATCTTGTAGACTTGTAGTTTAACTCTTATTTTATTTTCAAGAAAGCTGGTTACAACAAGTTTAAATGCTTTTCACGCCTCTTCTTCATTTTTTTTCATTTCTGTTTCGAAGTTTTCGAATGTCGGGTCCAACAAAAATGTCTTTCTTAAATTTTGCTCTGACAAACTAAGAAATTGGTCACGGAGATACTTAAAACATTATCCTTCTTTTGGCAAAGCTTCAACAGATTGTTTCATCAGGCTGAGCATAAAATGAAGTGGTGGAAGAAGAACGTTTTTCGGATCAATAAGGCATTATCCTTCAATGATTTTGATTCCAGACTGTAATAATGCTGTACTTAGGGAATTTTATGTAACCACTAAGTTGACCAAATATCATCGATATAAAATCTTCCATTTATGATCTGGATATAAAAGTTTATTAAGAATCAATTCAAGATTTTTGTAGCATTCTTTCAAATTAACTTGAAAGAAGATTTTATAAAGTGCTTACTGTTGGAAATTAAAATTTCAATCTTATAAAACAGACATATTGATTTTTATGGTACTTCCTACCTTGAATGCTTTTTTGTTGTTGTCAAATATGACGGTAATTTTATTTAATTATTGTCCAAAATGCCGCTTTACATCAGTAATAATAAAAATCATTTAATTTTTCAGCATTGTACCTTGGGGTACATATTACGTTTCTGAAAAAGTAAGTAATATAATAAAAGTATCCAAGTGCCTAATTACAAATAATTATTTTTTAAGCATTATGTTGACCTGGTAATTTGCAACAGAACATTGCGAAAAAGATAATATCACAAGAGTGCTCGCGAGTTTTAATTTGACAGATAAAAAGAAAAGCAAACTTTGCGCATAAAATTACAGATTAAAAAGTGAAGAAGACGGAATTATTATTACAATTCTTAAAATTTCATAATAAAAAAACTCTTAACATTGATTCAATCCAGAAATTAAATTACCACCCCTCGTATAATATGTAGACATTGCAAATCATAAAATAAGTTACTCGGAAAGGCTGTCTTTTTGATTAAGTGCTAAAGTTAAAGTAAGTATATAATAAGAGAGGAGGAGGTTAAGTGAATATATTTTCATATAAAAAATGTAAATCTCCCGTGAGAACTTTCAATCTTTGTGTAGCAGGAACTGTGTTCAAGCAAAAAGTTTCATAAAACATGCAAAGAGGCATTTCCTTCATCACCTTTAAACAGAGTGAAAACAACTGATAGATCTACTAATATATATATATATATATATATATATATATATATATATATATATATATATATATATATATATATATATATATATATATATATATATATATATATATATATATTTATATATTGTATATGTGCTTATATATAATACATGAAAAATACGTATTCGTGCCGCTATTTTTCTTACGCCTAAAAATACACAAAAAGTTCTAAATCCGGAGCTGAAATTCGGGCTAAAGTTTCACACGTTGTTCCATTTTCTGTCGCAATAAAACGTGATACACAGATCACGTACATGCCGAATAACACAACGTAGTCACATTTTTCCCGTAGGTGCTATCAATAACACGCGGCGCTTCGCCGGTAAATGTTCACATTTGGGTTATATCGTCTTGTTCAAAGCTCAACATCGGAGGAAATTGTGCAAAATATGTACCACGTGAATTGAATTTGATTAATGATAATCCACTTTCATTCAAGTCGAGCAACAATTGTGGATAGTTAGCTCTAAAGCAATTCAAAGGACCTTGCCCTTAAGCAAACCTAAATTGGATGGCTAATTTATTTTGTTTATATTATATACTATATCAATCTGTGGCACGCGATGTATTATATTGTGTGCCTTGAGAAAAGTAGAGACAGGACCGAGCCAAAGGGTCTGGGTCAAACCGTCAAACGGGATATAAGACAAAAAGGTCTTTCACTCCCATTGGGTGGTAATACCGACGACCTAGTGCTTATATTATTATGTATTATGTAACAAATTCTATTCTATTCTATTCTATAATATATATCAGTATTGAACATTATTGTATTATATTTTATTTATTAATAAAAATAAACCTTTTTAATATTATCTACATTTCATCAAATAAAATATTACCTTTAATCTTACATTTCACATCATGTCGGACTTAAACACACGACCTTAAAATTGTATGTTTTTGGCAAATTAAATTATGATCATATTTTTGATTGGAAAGTATCTGGTGTTCTTAGTATTGAATTAACTTCTTGCTGCTCTCTTAGGTGACTTAACTCCCAATCAAATCTGACAGTTGGAGTTGCCAAAACCTCGACTCTTAATGTTTCTGAACCTGTATCTGATCCAATTTGGTACTGAGTGTAATGTTACTTTTCATTCCTGTAACGATATGTCCTCTTCCTTTGTTACAGGAATGAAAAAATATCGTATTTTATTTATAAAAAACAAATGAATTTTGTCAACGATTAACAAAAATATTTTCGTCGGAGCTCTTTTTTGTCTCTTTTTATACCTGACTCTGAAAAACAGTTTTCTACCTTGCTTAATGTGCTCGAATGTTTATTTACTTAAAAGGACTCGCTGTGCAGTTAACCGTAATTCGTTGTTTAAATTACGTTACGTCAGCAACGAAATGTTTTAGTATCGGAGTTTATATGTGAATACGTTTCTAAAAATTGTATATTACAATTATTATATTTCCGTAATGGTGGTGCATTGTTGTAATGCACGTACAACGTAGAATAAATAAACTAAAAATATCAGTCGCTACAATTCCATCTCTATTAGTTAATTTTATAATTTAAATACTATTTATTATTCAGAATTTATTTAGAGTGCGCTGTCACTCTGCTTTGTATGGTTCTGAATAATTTCGAGTAAAAATTTCCATTATCGCTCGATATACATACATTATTAACGATTGCCATGGGGAATTTGCGCAGTTTTGCAAAGTTCTGGCTGCCGGCTTCATTTCAGTAAAAAAAGTTGGGCAATAGCGTATTTATGGGCCGTGAGGTAAGTAAGCCCTCGCGGGAAGTAAGGGATCGAGGGAAGTAAATCGAGCTTCTAATCTGCCCGGCAAACTTTGATTGCTGACTTTTCATTAAGACCCTCACGGACGCTTATCTCTGGAGATCGAATTTCGGTATGCCCTATTAGAATAAATGAACCGAAAGGGGGTCGCCTTTGTTTTCATTAAAAACACTCATAGACTTGACTAACAGTTTTCTTTGCTTGAAGTAAAAGCGTTTTTTCTTTGTACCCTGAGCTAATATTTAAAAAGTAGAATCATAAATTACGCAACTTTTTTGTATTTTACATTTTTACGAAACGGTTCAAAGTTAATTAAGAATTCATGAGAATATGGTTTTAAGAATTGCCATGATAATAAAGCAATATTCAGCGCGAATGAAATTATGATCTAATTAACATGATTTGTTTTGTAGTTTTGAAATCTATAGCAAATCTATGACTGATATAAAAAAAAACAGGATATATTCGCTGTTAAGAATTTGATCGAAGTTATTTAATATACTACGTAATAAAAAAAAATATGATTATTATCGATCCTAATTGGGAGGTATTACGCTCTTTCCTACACTCGAAAGTCTGACCAATTTATTGTTAAGGGGGAATGAGACTATTTTATTGTTTGTTACATTTATATTAATAATTATTATTGAACAACAACAGTTAGTTAACCTATTATTCGTGATGCAAGATAATGACAAATTACTGCCATAGACTGAAAGTAAACAGACCACCACGGTAAACCATCGTAATGTTTAGAGGAAAAAGCAATCATTTTGGACATAAAGGAATGCATAAACAATGTACCAAAGCACGTTCATTTATCACGTCATTATTACCCTTATAAATACAGAGAACCCATACCCTCTTGTGCATTATGGTTTTCACAAACAGAAAAAACACCTTATTCACTTCTTTTGCATTATTCGACCTTCAAAATATGTTCATCTATCCAATTTCATTTTTTCAAGGCGTGGACATATTTCACTGGTCAAATATAAAAGCGCAACAATTGATTGACTGATCTCTGCATTGTTGTGATTCGCCGGAGACGTCCCAAATCGACGGTACAAAAGATCTGACTTCAGAAGAGACGCTTCTGCGAAGAGACGCTCCAGGGGCCCCAAGAGATATTTTCTGTAAGTCAAAAATACTTGTATACTTTAATTATGCCTTTAAAAGTACTTGTGATAAATTTAGTATCTACAGCGTAAATTGAGGTTTAGTATATATAGCTTACAAAATATAAATATATTTTTCTTTCAACTTGATCAATATCTTTAAAAATATCAAAGTTCCTACTGTTAATAAAAAATATTATAGATGCACACACACTAACTTTTAATGTAATTTATTGTTATTATGATTATTTTAATACATATAACTTTAAAACTAATGATATTATTAAAATCGAGTATCGTTTTCTCCGAACAGTGGTGGAGAAGTGGCGCAGGGATGATGTCCGTGAAAGATCCTCATGGTGCTTGTAGTTGGCAGTTCTTCTTGCTGCAATGATTGTGTTTGGGAGTTTCAGATCGTATCTTTGCGTCTGTTGGTGAGGGCGCGTCTGCTAGTTTCTTCGAGTGTCTGCCGGAGTCTGCCAGGTGACTGCATGAGACTGCCCTCTTCTCATTAAAATCCAGGCTTAAGTATCCAGGGCTGCAAAGCTTGCTGATCAATCACAATCATGCAGCGATCATCCAGCCAATCGCTGCACTCGCTTATTAGTATACGCCTTTAAATAGTGACATTTGCTTGATGGATATATCTGAGGTCGAAGAATTGTGTAACGGAATGTTGTGGCCTTACGGTGCTATTTGTCTTCCGGTGATATATTGTTTCCCGTGACCGTTTCATAAAAAATAAATATTTATTCAATGCATCGGAGAATCCTTGCATGTTATTTATGAGGGTACCCTTTAGTTTTAGTCGTAACGAAAACCTTTGTGTAATCACACTATTGTTAAATATTCACTTTTGGTCACAATAATAACGCGAATTTCAAGAAAGAGATCCCACAAGTGAGAGCCTGTGTGTTCCCCACAAAAATAATAACGGAACTTAAACAAGTATTCTAGGCAAAAAGCACAATTATTAATTGTAATAAAAATAACGGATTATTGCAAAATAAAATCGTTTTAAAAAAAATAATAATATTGAATATATTCCTCATATTCCTCACTTTTATAAATTATAAATTCTAATCATACAACTGACACACTGTTTAGGGATAAGCATTTGCCATGAAGATAAATTGTCCCTCATGTATTTACCGAGTACGTATGAATAATTTCCAAGAATAATGGAAGGCCTGAAACTATTCTAGTGCGTTAGTATCCATTTAAATAATGGATAAACAACAACGCATTTTTAAAAAAGAAGTAAAAATATTAATATTGTGAATACGAATGAAAATTATATGATCAATTTAAAATTATAAAGATTAACATATTATTTATACTGATTTGCTGCGTATGATTAAGATAATAAAATAAAACATCAAGTGCTTAAAATAAAATAAAATGGTAAAATGCAAATTAATTAAAAAAAAGTAGGATTAAGGAGCTCAAGATATTCATGTAGAAGTTAGAGCAATTTGGATGCCGTTGTAAATTTTAGTACTTTGTTTTAATGTTAAAAAAATGAAAAATCTTTATTCGCAATGATACACGTATGTAACATGATGTATAATTAGTAATATATGTTTGTTAACAGTTTATAGATGACTTGGGCACGGATTTTGAATGCTAAATTTTGCTTCGTTTAGTAACATAATTAAAAAAGAATATTGTTCCAGATATATAATATTTAAGTGAGAAGCTTACAAGGCATGTAATCTTTCAATATTACACAACATTATTATTAGCCAATAAAGCTTTGAACTTATATACAAATATCTAACCCTTTAAGCGATGAATTTTGCTGAAGTTAAATGGAACTGTCAAAAGTGTGGCCTCATAATAAACGGGAAAGAACAAAACGATTTATAGTTGACGCAGGAAAAACAACAGATCGATATTATCCAAAATGGGAAATTAAATCACAATCTAAAAATATATTTGTGTATGAGTATCTGCAAACAGTTTTAATATAATAAAATATGTTTTTAATTAAATTACATAATAGAATGTGTAATATTGTGAAGTCTCGCAATTTTATCATTAAGCGAGGCGTAAAATAAATACAAAAATGAAACACTGGAAAAGTTTGAGCCTTGGTGAATTTTCAAAACTAATGAAAGTGTCCGGGTCAAGTTATGAGAAATGTGACGTTCGAAAAATTGAGAAAGTAAGAAACAAAATGTTGCCGACGGTCGGATAATTTATTTATTTATTTATGCCGCGTTCCGAAAGAAAAATGGTTCTTTCTTAAGCACAGAATAAAATTTTAAAATTATTCTATATAGATATTATACACGATGAAGAAAATAGACAGTGTTTTTAAAATTTAAAAGCTTCTATCCGTCACACTTTAGTGACAGTCGAATTTGTTCTAATTATTGCTGTAAATGGTTTATAAAAAAAAAAATTTTATTTACTAGAAATAATTCTTTATATAAAATATGATATATTTCGATATAATAATTACTTACTAATATATTATATACATATGTCATAAATATATACATATGTTAACGCAGAGTATTTATTTGGTCAGTTTTTTATTGAAGGTTAAAATATTGCTACATCGCAAATATATTTAAATTTAACGTACATGTGTATGTATTTAGAATATACTATGTTCGTGTGTATGTTTACGCAGATTATTTTAGGAATATCGAAAAGAATAAATATTTATACTTCTGTGTACTATCTTTAACAGATTTTCTACGATGATCTCGATCAGATTCCTTCAATCGCACTCGTAGAATTTATATAGTGCTATGTATTGTAAATAAAAAAAAATAATAATAAAATATTATAATTATATGTTTATACAATACTTTCAACTTAAGCGGAAACCACAAATCTACGAATTTAAATGTTGCGATAAATATCGTCATTAATGATGTCATGCGTTTATTTTTACATGTAATAAAATATTGTGATTAGGTGTTTTTACTATAATCGCAATACGCAAAACTTTCCTTGTTTTTATTAGGTTCATAATAATAAAAAATTATTTTGACTTATATTCATTATTAAACTCGATAAAAAAATCAATGAATATTAAGTATAATCATATTATTGTAGAACTTTACTATACATATATATACTTAATTGTTACATACTTACTCAATACGCAGATATATGTACAGTAATATCGTTCCTCCTATAGCGTTCCCCCGTATAGCGTAGTTTTTATTATTGTTCGTCCCTTGACTTCGCTAGACGTATTCTGTGACAAGCAAAACGCCACCGCGCTATAATATTCCAAGTATATTCATCACAATACAGTAAGAAAATATATATTTTTGTATAGATATGGAAAAAATTATGATCAAACAAGTCAATGTACACGATTTTTAATACATTATGTATACACTTTTCAGGGGGTTTTAACCATTCTATTTTTTTTTAAATAAAAATATTGAATTATGTAATACATATCTATTACAAATATAATAACGTATTAATGAATCATAAAATATATTTAGTTATATAATATAAGACACTTTAAACCCAACATTAAAATTTTAGTGTATTTAAAATGATACGTTATCGTTCTAATCTAAATTTTTATTTTAAAATTTAAATGCAAAACCTATGTAAATATAATGTTTTATTTAATACGATTGTTCCACAGAGCAATCTGGTAAATTAAAAAAAACAATTAGAAAAATGTCAAATGCAGACAGAAGACAATAAAGAAAATTATCCTGTTATTGATAAAAAGTGATGATGAAATTAAGGTATTAAAAAGGTTTAGATAGAATGTGGTATTAGATGACACTGACAGTAATTAAATGCATAATTACACGATTAAAGATTTTTCATTTCTACCATTATTGTTTGTTTTTAAAATAATTAATAGGTTTTTATTATTATCCTAAAATAAAACATACTGCAGAAAAAGTTTAATAATTTACTGTTTATTATTTATTCATTGTAGGCTTACGCATTTTAAAAAAATAACTCAAAAATTGTTGCGTTTGACTCCCCTGGCACTCGCAAAATCAAAGACATTCTTCGCGCGCGTGTCGCAATAAGAACATAGGACAAGTGCTCTTGCTTACAAACTAAATACAAGGTCATTTAATTGAACACATAAAAATGGGGGGAAAGTTTGATTTGCTGATTTCGTTAAATTCACAAAATATAGTCGATAGAACCTAACCTCAAATTTTGTATGAGTTCCTAATCTCCTATAGCGTAGTATTCATATAACGAAGTCTTAATGGCCTAGTTTCTTAGTACCGTCGCAGTGGGTATTTTTGATTTCTGAGAAGTGATAATTTTTTTTGCACCCTCCAATTGACCAAAATTCAGTTTGAATACACTTTGATCAATACTCGCATATCAAAAGTTCGTAGTAATATCAATAAAAATAGGTTTCATATTTTTAAAACATAGTGTAATATCGAAGTGCAGACAAACTATGGAGCAATATGCGACGTCTATCTATCTGTACTTCTTCCGCTAATTTTCCTCTAAGAGATGAGTTGGCTTTGTTTGTATTTTGGACTTGAACTAATGAAAGTTCTAAAACTATAATTATTTTTAAAACGTCCTACAGTTAAAATCTATTTTCGCTAGTAGAAATATATATCTACTGATTAAAATGTATTTGGACTTCACTGAAAAATACACATTCACTGTAAAATGTATACATCGCATGTAAATAAATAATGATAAGTATGTAAATTTATATATTACTACATATAGAAAAGTTGAAATCATATATATAAATGTATATATATCTACCAGTGAAAATATATTCCGTTATGACGACTAGTTTAGTTCAGATTCGTTATTTGATGACAGTTTTTATTATAAATATATTCTTGACATGATTTTTTCCAGAGTTGGCTCCTCGAGGAGAACGGGCCCCAGGAATTTGTCCGTCTCCCCCCTTCCCACTGCGCAGGCCTGTCCGTGAGATAAGGAAATCTAATCTGTGATGATCGGTCAAAAATATAATTAAATAATAATTACTAATTGCGATCAACCAGACACTGTAGAAATTATAGGATTCTAATACATGTCTTTTACGTTTAATTCACTAACTATACCTACCACTGGTCTATCGTGATGGTCTATGTATTGTATTTATATCTGTATTTATATTATATCAATTTTTAAACATATTTTTATCGTCAATTAGATATTTGACTTAACTAACATGTTCAATTAAATGAGTAGATATTAAAACTTATTTTTAAAATCTAAGATTAACTTGACTTAAAAAATATTACATGGTAAAGTTGGTAACCACTGATTTTAGCAAAGTTTATGAATCATTATGAGATAAAACATTGGTCAGTTAGTCCATCATCATAGAGTAGATCGGTCAGAATATCCATGGCGGTTATAGGAATGTTCTTTCTTATCATCAGTGCAGTGATTACTAGTACGGTCATTATTTAAAAAATCAATATATTAAGTGCTTTATCTCAATAGTGAAATAGAATGATACTTAATGCTTCACGGTTAATGTGTGTTAAGATATTTGAGCTTATTTGAGTGCTAGTTTTTTTTGTTTTAAATAATCAATAATAGCAATTTAATGATGAATGATAAATCGTAGAAATTGAGTTTTACAAGAACGGAAAATATTTTGTTTATATAAATGTGTATGAGTATACATTAACCAGGATATTTGAGGTTTTACGACTAAATATGTATGTATATTTAACGTATATGAGAGTGACTCATATCCTACATTATTGCATACTGTTTAATATATTTGTGTTATGACTGTTTTTTTATACAAATATTGAATTATATTTATATCCAAAAATTTATATTCCAGATTCATTAGCTGAAGATTCAATAGAGTTGAATATAAAAGATAAGGAGTATATATTAACTAACGGAGAAAATTTTTTATTAGAATGCACATCAAAGTCGCCAATTTATTGGAAGATTCCGTTTGAGCACGACTTAAACCATAATTTTCTCGAAAATAACACTTTTAGTAATAATATACATAAAGCTAGTCTAAATATATACAAAGCTAGTGTTGATTTTGTTGGATTCTATGTTTGCGCTAAAAACTCAACTAAACTGGAACCGATCTGGAACATAAGCCTATTAAACGATTTAGAAAGAAAAGAAGAAGTAAAATATACCTATTTATATGCTGATGGTAAGATTAAATTAAGAAACTGGTACACACATATATAACGAGTGTTGCTATTAAATAAAGGTGAAAAACTCCGTTAATTTTCATTATTTTTACCATTAAGAGTGATATCTTTCTTCTATGACATTTTTAATAAACGTCTTTCTACGAAAAATATGAAATATATAAGAATTAAAATGTCATGATTTTTGTTAAAATTCGTTTACTTTGACGCAAGCATAACTAATGATATTATTTTTATACGAGTAATTCATAATCAGTAACTCGAAACAATTTTGTGTAGTTGAACCAAAGATAATATTTCATATAATGGTTATAAAAATATATCAACGCCTTTGCAGATTACTTTTGTGCTGTATCCCTACACGATACACGTTTTTATATTCAATTACAATTAACAAATGTTTATATTTGTCGTCTGTGACAATTCGATTAGTCGAATCAATGTTTATCAATCTTGTGTATTCCAAGTCGAAAGTGAAGTGATGTATTTCAGCGAAAGTTCTAATATAAAGTGATACATGGAAAGGGATTTTTCTATGCCAGTGTTCGAGCTTCTATACGATCGAGAAATGAGAATAAGATCAAGAATATCTGTATTTCATCTTTTAAATATTTAATTTAACTTTCCAATTGTTTTTAACAGGTTCATTTTTTGTTGGTTGCGTAAGTCCGGCAACAACGGAATTTATAAATATCACTATCTGATATGGCTCGAAGTAATATTTGGCATTTTAGAAAAGGGAAAATTATTTCGTT
Organism: Plectrocnemia conspersa; assembly: GCF_051122295.1. NCBI lineage: Eukaryota > Metazoa > Arthropoda > Insecta > Trichoptera > Polycentropodidae > Plectrocnemia > Plectrocnemia conspersa. The sequence continues at coordinate 20,677,772 of NW_028277173.1, forward strand.
ATTCGTACCGTCACAATGTGCATTACAGGTGTTTTATTCTCCTAAACAAGTTGTTTCTCAACACTTGCAATACTCTCTCTGGATCGAAGGATCAAAAATCTATCCATTGCTGTTTATTGTTTATAAATGCCAAAAACTAATTGATAATTTGAACAATTGCAATAAAAACATATGTTGATTGGATTTAGGGATTTATATCAAATTAGTTAAAAAGCATTTACTTTTTATAAAAACACTTATACAGAAATAACGGAAATATTCACATTTATTTTTATAGCAATATTCGAATCTTACCTTAATAAACTCATTATTTTTTTTAGAATCTAATTATTTAATAGTTCCATCATCAAATTATATAAGAAGCGAACCGAACAATTTAATTACAATTCCTTGTCGACCTACGTCACCAAATGTTTTTATTAAGCTCTTTCACAATGAAAATGAGGTATTTTTATATGATATTATATAATAATATATCCTGGTTGTTCTAATAATGTAATACAAGTATATACATAAATATGTGTTTTCATGAATACCGTCCATATGCAAATAATAAAATTAAGTTAAGCTCGTTACCTGTGAGTGGTAAATTTACTGTGTCAGAAGTCACAAGCGATACATTCTTAGATTAACCAGGATACCCGTTAAAATCGACGAATAACATAAACTAAACTAACCCCTTTTGCATATATGGATTTAATTATATACATACTATGTCAACGTATAGTTACTATCCTAATTTTAGATTTTGACAAATCTTTATATAATATTAGCAAATCTTTTACAGAAGTTTTTCGATAGACGCATCGGTTTTTTAATTAATGTGACGTTAAACGACGATAAAAACACTTACAATTGCACAGCAAAAAAGGATGGCATTATTGAATCTAAACTATTTATAATTCAAATCAGAGGTGAGCTTAAAAATAAACTACAATCTAAGAACAATAATTTTACTTGAAATTTTGTAGCATCATCAAAGGTTCTACAACTACAATCTAAAATGTTTGTTAGCAAGGGAATACCAAATACGTTTATATGCCTTGCAAGTGGAATACCTAAACCAAATATTAGATGGTACTTTAAACCATCTGCAAATAATGATCAATCTATGATAGAAACAACTGAACAGATTGATGTAAATATAAGTTGTGTGAAATAAACTTGAATCTTGATACTAAAAGTTATATTTTTATGTAAATTTTAGCCTTCAAAGTACATAGTGAAAACATTATCAAAAGATATTGTAGTTTCAAATTTGAAAATTGCTCTTAACGAGAGTGGAATTATCACGTGTTTCGCTGAAAACAAAATGGGTTCTTCAGAAATCAACAACAATTTTTATATAACTGATTCTGATAACGGATTTTCTGTGAGCAAGACTAACGATTTAGTCATCGTGGGAGACACTGTTAATTTGACATGTTCTATTTCACATTATTTTAACAAATCTCAAGTGTATTGGTACAGAATGCCTGAAAATGTGGAAATAACTGATGACAACGACGGTATGTATTAAAGATATTTTTGTTTTCCTTTTCTTCTTATATGGTATATAACAATAACTTTTATTGAACCAGCATTGCCTTTAAAACTACCATACAAGATTTTTGTCACCAAATAAGATAAAATTATATGCTGAATTTATTATAAATATTCATATTATATATTATAAGACTACTGAGTACTTTGAGGTCAGTTAATGAAAAATAATCTTGGTAAATTCATAAGGTATCAATTTTTTACTTTTAGGCATAGAACTTTTGCAGGACTTCTAAGTTGTGAGGTCGAACAGTTGGTTGTGGAATAACTGCAATAACGTCCCTCAATTGTTCTTCATTAATAAAAACATGAAGATCTTCCCTAGAATTTTAATGGTTAATGTCACCCATGCAAAATTGTACAAAACCTATGCTTAACAGTACTCTCACTAGTATGTCATTTTGACACCAAATATTTGTTACAGCCTTCTTGTTCTAATAATAGTCCGCTTTTGACTGAGTAAATATTATCATTTTATATGAACCAGCTTTAGATTTGGCTCATAATTTTCTAAAACTTTATTATAAGCCTGTAACATACATATTTCTATAAGCTTTGACCTTGCAAGTCAAAATACAATATTTAAAATGCATTATATTTGAAGAATTTATAATCAAACAATATTATGATTTAAGAATACCAATTAAGTAATCAGAACACACAATATTCTACACAACTAATACTTTCGATAAACCATGTCAATAAAAATCACACTGGCAAATATTTATGTAAGCTGAAAGAAAGTAAAGTGAAGCAAAATATATTGTATGGTACAAACGTTATAGAGCCAAGTACGACGATAGATGTTAAAGGTATACATACTACATTCTTTCATTACATAACTATGTTTTAAATATAACAATAACGTTATTTTATGCATTAGATGGTATAAAACCAATTTTTATTACATCTAATCTGAACAATAGTGAAGTAAAATATTTTCTCGGTGAACAAAACATAAATTTGTCTTGCGTAGCCAACGGATTACCATCTCCAATACTTACATGGTATAAGGTAATTTATTATATTTTAATATTGCTATAATTTTAAAATGATTCTAATTTACTTCATATATAAGAACAATAAAGTTTTCAATTTGACCGACCTTGATGACGGAAGAATATTTTTTGACGACGACGGAAAAAGACTCAATTTCAGATATTTTAAAAGTGAAGATAAAGGAACTTATGCTTGTGAGGCTAGCAACAAACTTGGAAGGGTACATAAATATATAACATTCAGCATTAATCGTAAGTAAAATATAATTTATAAAACTTTTAAGTATCAGTCGGTACTATATAATATTTGCAAAATCGACTTAAGTAATTCGTTGCTCAACTTTGAATAAATACCATAAACTTCCATATTACATATATAAATTATTATGTTTTTTCTTTTAGAGACTAATAATTCTTTAATATACATAATTGTATTAGTGTTATTCATAATTTTTATAATTGTAATTATTGTGTTGGCACGCAAGATAAAAAAGCAAAAAGAAACCTACTTGGATCTTTACAAATCAGGATTTAAACACTTCATTGAGGGCGAAATTGAAAAGATAAATCCCGATTTATCTGTTGATGAGCAAGCAGAATTATTACCGTATGACAAAAAGATAGAATTTCCTAGAGAAAAGTTAAAAATTGGTATACTATAAAAAATAATTAAATATAAATATAATATTTACATAGTTACCATCTAAAATTCATATTGAAGGGAGACAACTAGGATCTGGTGCATTTGGAGTAGTAATGAAAGCCATAGCTTGTGGCATCAACGAAAAAGAAGAATCTACTACGGTGGCGGTTAAAATGGTCAAAAAGATTTCAGATCCGATGATCATACGAACACTCATATCAGAATTGAAAATCATGATACATCTCGGAAAGCATTTAAATATTATTAGCTTACTCGGTGCATGCACAACCAACATTCAAAATGGTATGTATATTTTGTACATATAAAATATAATGATCAAATGTAAGCAAGGCTGTAGAGTCGTTTTGAATTACTGACGCTGACTCTGACTCCACCTCTGACTTTTCTTTATGCTTCACCTTTTACAATTTTAATATACGACACTCTATTAAGTGAAACAAAGTAATACATAGTGTCCTCGTGCTCCTCAATTGATACACATATTGCAAGACAAATCCCAACATCTTATAGACTTGATTGCATATTTTTTTTATATACTGTGGAATATTTAGTTTGCTTGAAATGGGACACGCATAAAATAATATAATGATTTAATCTAATTTAGCTTGTATTATTAATTGCTTTAAATTAAAATAAATATTTTTTAATGACATAAAGTATACAATTATAACAAGCCCTATTTATATATTTAAATCTATATGAACAAACATACTAATTTTATGAATGTAATACACTTATTTATTATATTTACAGATGACTTGTTGGTAATTGTGGAATATTGTCAATATGGAAACTTGCACCACTTTCTTTTGAGACATAGAAAAAACTTTATCAATCAAATTGATTCACAAAGTGGAAATATTAATTTTAATATGGATTCCAATTTAATAAAAGAGAATATTTCAAACAACAACGTTGATAGTGACAGAAATAACAGGTTTAAGTTTATATTTTACACACATTTAGAGCTTGTAAATAAAAAATCACCATACTGAGTGGCTAGTAAAATATTTATGTGAAAAATATAGTAATATATTAAATAGTGCAAAGTGACATCTATATATCTTAACTTATAATACACCTAATAATTTAAAATAAATTATATAGATGTCACCGATTAATCAATAACCAATTGGTACTGTTTTACCCCGTAATGCATTGGCTTAACCCTATCAGATTACAATAGAAGATTAAATGATATATTAACGTTATTTAGAAGTTAGAACCACCATCAGAGAACATAACTTAAAAAAAAGTTGGTTCTTTTCATTGAGCTACTGGTTGTTACATAGATTATTTATTTTATAAATAACGAAAACATACATATATATTTTTTACAAAAGCAAAAGTATAAAATTAAACTTGAACTTTATAACACAAATGTGTTTCTTTATTCGGCTCTAGCAATATTATTACGTCTGTACTGTATTCCCTTTGCCGTACTCATTTTCTTATACGTACTCAATTTAAGTATCTATAAACATGCATTTATATTATTTATTAAATACCCCAGTAAAATAATATATTGTAACTCACATAATAAATATCCATTCTTAATATTTATCTATTATATTATCAAACCATTCCGAGTGTTAAATCATCCTTTTTCATTAGTATCTATCATCTGTATTCTGTAACTTTTATAATATTGTTTTATCTACTTCAATAATAACATCATTGAACAATAGTTAAAATAAGGCAATATGTAATAACATTGAAAATATATAAATATGACATTGCTTTTATAATTTATTAAATTTAATTTCAGAACCTATGATCGTCAATCATCCGATAACATTCTTCTTACAACAGCAAATATTAATTCCATTGGTAAATTATATAAGTATTACTAAGATCATACATATTGTGTTCAATCATTATATGCATTTTAGATAGAGACACATCAGTGTGTGACAGTGCACAGCCTGAATGGAGATCTAACTTTAAAGGCGATTACAATTATAAAAAAAACATCAGAATGTTATCGACAAAAGATTTGCTCAGCTGGTCGTATCAAGTAGCTTCCGGACTGGATTATCTATCTGCGCGAAGAGTTAATACTTTGCAATTTGATACATTTTTTTCAATATTGTTATTAATTTTACACAAAACCCTTGCAGATACTCCACGGCGACTTAGCAACCCGTAACATTCTATTGTCCGAGAACAACATAGTGAAGATATGTGATTTTGGGCTTGCCAAAAGGATGTATAAAGCACATGATTATAAAAAGAAAGGAAATGTATGTATCTTTATATTGAAATATTTATAAATATTGACAAAGTTTTATTGATTCTTAATTGCTTCATATTTAGACACCTTTACCGATCAAATGGATGGCAATTGAATGTATCAGGGATAGAATATTTTCAACTCAATCTGATATTTGGGCTTATGGTATTGTGCTATGGGAGCTATTTACTCTAGGATCTTCGCCGTATCCTGGCATGGAAGCCGACGAAAATCTATACAAAAGTCTTGTCAATGGGTATTTTTATTTTATTTTCCTAACACTGTAGAGAGAAATTTTAATAAAACAGTAATAAATTTAAATCTAGCATAATCAACAATCTCCCATTAAAATTATAAACATATATCTGATGACATAATTTTACACCAAATTAATTTTGATATTTTTTGCCACAAAGATAAGACAAATTAATTAATTTTTAAAATCAGGCATACTTTTTTTGATTTAGTTATATTTGGTAACAATTTTCTTGCTACAAAAAATTAATAATATGATTTTTATATATGTAACAGTGAGTGTGTATTGCCATTGAAGTTATATTTTCACTAGTGTAAATATTATATATCATTAACTCAGCCAGTGAAAATGTATCAAACAATTGATTTACAATTAAACTGCTCAGCATCAGTATAACTATATTTGTCCTTGATTTTGTAGTAATTTAAATAAATATCTACTTACATAATAAATTGCGTTGTCTTATCTTAATAGCAAAAGCCTTATTTAATATAATACAAAATATATCCTAGTAATATCTGTGAAACTAATCAAACTTGTTTTTGTTACCCAAAATCCATTTCAAATAAAATAAGTTTATGTAATTAATAATATTACTAATTCATATAACAAATGTTAAAATATTTTAGATATCGCATGAAACAACCAGAATTTGCAAATAAAATATTATATGATATAATGTTGGAATGCTGGCGAGCGAGTCCGTTGCAAAGACCGAGTTTTAAAGATCTAGTATCAAAATTTGCACAATTGCTTGATAATGAAACTAAATTGGTGATCACAATTGCTTATTATGTTATATAGTATACTTTTTTAATACTAAATAATTATATTCTATTTAGTTTTTTGCGGAAAAATATGAGATATACTCTAATATGAATAAGAATTGGCTATTGACACACAGAAATTGTGACTTATTGACTGCAATGAGCTCACCGGACTATAAAAGTTTTGCTTTTTTGAATCCAAAGCACGATTATGTTAACGAACCATATGGTGGTTCCATTATAGTCAATCCTTCATCAACTGATGATAATGGTGAGTTTTAAGTATTCTTAAATATATAATTATTAATTTTAAATAAAAGTAGGATATATATACATGTATAAGTATTAATTTAATAAAATATATTAATTGATTTATGTGTTTCAGATGCAAATTATAATGTACTAAATAGAATGTCTCTATTAAATATTGAAACACTTAGCAACAACAAAAATAAGCATCCAATAACATCAGCTGAATATATGGAAATGTCAGCAAAACCTTCATCAAGTGTGAAAATAAATGAAAATATTGAAATATATGAAGAAATTAAAAATAATGGTGTAAAAATGAATAAGAATGATGAAATATATGCTGAAATTCAGAATGAAAGTGTAGAAATAAATGATAATAATGAAATACACATGGAAATTCAAAATAATGGTATATGTAATAACGAAGAATATATGGAAATTCAAAATGACGGTACAAAAATAAATGAGAATAATGAAGTATATATGGAAATTCAAAATAACGGTATGGAAATAAAAGAGAATAATGAATTATACACAGAAATTAAAAATGATGGTGTAGAAATAAGTGAGAATAATGAAATATATACAGAAATTAAAAATAATTGTGTAGAAAACCCTTTGTATATATAATAGAATATATTACAGAGTACTAACCATTAAATTATTTATTACTTATATATAAAGGTGAGGCATGAATGTTGTTACTTAAATAAATATGAATATCTCCATCCTCTATCAGAATTATAATCATCTCTGTCGGCACTATCATAACATAACCCGAGAACAATCTGTTTTTTTAATTGCTGTGCGTACCTTTTTATAATTTAGCTGACTTAGTCTTCCTAAGATGATGTATCAGGTCATCTTCCACTAGTGCAAATATATCACACGCTTTAAATCTTAATCCTTGGTTCAGAGAGTATTTAAATAGGAACACAAATAACAGTTTTCGCCTATTTGACTAAATCTGAACTGTAGAAAGGTTTGAGGCGTTTATTTGTATCCAACAGTCGGTACATTAAAACCATTGCTGCAATGGCTGCAGCAATTAATAACAATCCCAGTTTTTCAATAAGAGAATTGATTTTGAACACAGTCATCAGTTAAATGAGCACTTTGAATGAAGTTTTGATTTATCTCCATCTAAGATTCAACTTATGGGACATTTGAATAAAAAACTTATCAATTCGACTCAATATTGCTATGGTGAAAAATCATTTCATTAAATACGACATTTAATGTCAGGAGATTTTATTGCTCCTCATTTTGATTTATGGAGATATTTAAAAAAGTATACAAATCTAAACCACACTATGAGCTAAAAGCATCAATAAGGTACATTATTAAACCAATATTTTGGAAGCATGTTATATGTACTGTGTAGATAAAGGAGAAGAGAATATGTAAAACAAATTATACTTGTAGCAATATTCATTCCTTACCGTGTACAATAGTGAGTCAAATGAAAACCTGTAATATGTTGTATCTTGTAGTTTATTGAACGAAGCAGGTAAAATATGACACAATTTTTCTATGTAATGTTCATAGCATTTAATGTATAGTTTTCCAGCGCTTGGAAAGTGAAAAATATCATTTTACCGCTTGCTGCATCTCTATATTGTACCTGAAACTATTTTCTCCAGTATGAAAAGAACCAGATGGATGTTCAAGACATTTGAAGTACAGACCTTGGATCCTTGCAACCTTTGAACAGTCAGTTTGGGTCAAGAATCGCCATGTACTCTGAAGTCCACATAATTTTATTCGATTGCAGGTCAAAGATGATTCTTGAAGCAATTTATGTATACTGGTAAATGTGCTCAGCATAATTTATCTCACTTTTTTATCTGCTGCAATGGACTTCTTGGTATTCCTGAACTGGTCGAAAAGAGTATGAAATATAATAATTAACTAGAACTAGTTCTAGTTCATTCATACAATTGCTAGAGTGACAGACATGCATCACCATACTGAATTTTCATTTGTCGATGAATTTTAAATGAGTTTCACCCCTTAACTACTCAAAAACAAAAGCACGGCTACACTTTGGTGTATATTGCATGTGTAGCAGTAATTTTAAGCAACTACTGTTATATGAATAACCACTTGTTATATAATTATATATTTATATAACACTGACAAATAAAATGGCTATATAATTTTAATTTTAAGTTTTTGATTTGACTCACTCTCGTATATTAAATGATCTCTATGTTGCAACAACGTTTCAACAAAGAAACATTAATTTTATTGTAAAATATTATATTCGTCTGTAAGTCAGAGTAAGTGTGATAAAGAATCTGAATAAAAATATGAAAAAAAGAATATAAAACAACTGTTATGTGAAGAGTAGAGTGTATTATATTTAAAGAAAAATGTGATCATTAAATTTATGCTATTTATATTAATAAATATTCAAAAAAACTGAAAGCAATTGAACATTTTCATTTCTATAAACAATCACGAATCAATATATATTATTGTTGATTCTAATCGAATATGGAATATCATGAATCGTTGTTATATTTATTGAAGTTTTCTGTCTCACTATTTCATCCAAGAGCTTATTTTTGTAATCGTTCCACTCTTTGCTTAAAACGAATTGCTCAAATACTCTATCTGATCTTGGAATCTTCTGTGATAAGAAGTGCTTCACTCTTGACCACACGTCAGCGGTATTCTTTTGCCATATCCAATAAGAAGGCAAAAGCATACATTTCACTTCGTCGCATGCGACTATTCTTCTATTCTTAAACGATTCTCCCAAATTGAAACACCCTCCTTCGTTAATAATACATACTTCCATGAACACCTTCTCTGTTCTATTTAATTCATCTTTGCCATTGTTCTCCTTTAAAGCAAAATTTATAATTAATGTTTAATTTTTTTTATTAATAATATTAAAAAATTACTTACTGTTGTATTACAATGTTTATACTTTATTTTACCACCATATTTCTTTTTCAGAACATAAAGTATTTCAATCAATTGACACTTTCCACTGAGTACAAAATATACATGATTCATTAATCCAATACCGTCGCCTAATATGGTTTCCGTTGCTTTATAAGTCTTTATCTTTCCTGATACACATCCAACCTTGATTTCATTCTAAGTATAAAAATAAACATATACAAATAATTCAATTTAATATCTTATAAATATACTATACAATAATATGTGTTAATAAATTACTTCATTTAGCGCAGAAAAATAAGTGAAACGTGACATCGCGTGTTTGATTTCATCCCATTGTTTTTGCACATCTTGTTCCAATGCTTTATCAAAGTCTTCTTTCATTATGTACAACAGTTCACACTGAGCTACAATTTAAAACTTCATTCTGTCAAAATAACTCTATTGATTGTTAGATCAATATAATACTTACTAAGTGTCTTAAATGTGAACGTTCTTGAAACATCATGAAATACAAGTTGCTTCCCCATAATATCACCATTTTTCATAATTTTAGTTTGTTGTTCGTTCCATTTTTTAGTGACAATATCTAACGTATTTTTGATTCTGGATATATTTCCATCAACTATGTAATAAATTGTATTTCTCGGTCTCCCTTCTCTAATAATTATTCGTTCTTTACTATAACATGTAAAGTATGTTGAATTAATCAACTTTTTCCTTGTTTCCTATATAAAAATTAATGTTATCTATAGATTAAAAACTATTATTTTACAGCACTGTTTATATTTTAAAAATATGATTCTTTACCCCGAAAATGTTGCTTGATATAAGTTTACCAATATGCTACTATAATATTAATATTATATGTAAAAGTACTCACATTCGTATAGTGCTTATATAGGTTTAACTGGCTTATTCTTTTATATAAATAGTAATTCTCATATTCAGTTCTCCATGATGACCGTTTCATTAAAATTGATTTATCCTGTAATTAAATTTAAATATGTATGTACTAATTCAGCAGAATGCCTAATTTGGCTTTACATACATACATATGTGCTTAATTCACATTTTCTTTCAGGATATTCATACAATATTTTAACTCTTTGTGTTTCATTTGGTTTTTCGTAAGGTGTGTCTAATAACCATTTCAAATTTATGATAACTTTTCTAACTAACACTCTGAATTTGAACAAAGCTAAAAATGTTATTCTCTCTTTCTCTTCAACGCTCTGAATTAAATAAAATAATAATGTTTTACTAATATTATTAAAAAAATGTTAATAAAATATTTCTTAATATTTATTGAAAATATACTCACAATTTCTGGTATTACTTCTTTTTTTCTAAGCATCGTGATTTTGTTGTAGACGTAATAAAATAAAACACAAAAATAGGTGAAAAATGTTTTTTTATTGATTTAAAAATAAATATCTGGTAGCATTTTATTACATACAAATGCTGCTACATAAAAAGTCACAACGAGACAAATAAAAAATATATTTGAAGAAAATTATAAATAGTGTAGGGGGTCTATATATGTATTTATTTATAGTATCTGTATTTATTTATAATAATACTAATGCAGCGGCTAAATCTGTGTCTTATTGTCACCCGTCAGTTTAAATTGCAACCTAAAAAAGCAATAAGCATAGTTTCTAATCTTTAAAGTGGAAGGTAACATTTTATTCGGATCATATTTATTTAAATTTTAGTTTTGGAGTCTATGTGGTAAATCAAGTTGATTAGGCGTCTCTGTGTGCTCGATCCATGTGCGCAGCGAGTCAGCACGGGAGAAGAATACACCGCTTGTGCAGCGTGAAACAGCCATATGTTCTAATATATTTAGAACCTGGCCAGTAAGACTGTTGCTATGGCCAAAATGCGTAGACAAAACCGAGCGTGCGCTTGATGCTCATTTTTATATCGTTAGCAACCGTGCTGTCAGAAGCGGACATAACCTACATATTGTAAAATATGGAGTAAAACATGTTTCGTTGATGCTTCGAAGCACCGTTAAATAATCGTATTTAGTGTTCCAATCGAGTACTTAGAGTTGGTGACCGCATAGTGGTGTGGTGTTTATAGTAATATTTCATTACCGCATGATTTTCATTATGAAAATAATATTTTTGGAAATGAATGGTAACGGGTAACAATTACATATAGATTGAGATGCTGCAATATTTGGTATTTATTGAAATTTATGGTTTAGTTACATGTTAGAATATGAAATATATGCGAGTGAATGGTGGACGAGGCATCACCGGCCGTTGTCCTTTCGCCGAGTTCACCAAAATAATGTGCTGCCCTCCGCTGCCGTCACTTCAGTGTTATCAGAGTGCCGCCAAGTTTTGCCCATAATGAATAAATAAATAAATAAATGAATAGACACCCACAATATAATTATATTAATTATAAGGGTTCTTTGAAATTGCATTAAAAAGTCTTCAATTAATCAAGAACAATTTGTATACAGAAGCCAGTAGTATAAAGACGACCGGGTGGAAGTTTCCCACTCGGCTTGGGTCAAACAACTCTTGGGCATGACGCAAATAAATCAGTGCTACCGTTATTTTATACTTTATTAACAAATATAAATGTGGCACTCAATGTTAAAAATATTAAATGTTTTTTAAATAAAAATCTTATTATATTTTTATGTTTGAAAATATGTTTTTACATCTATTCATTTTATTTTATGTTTTTCAATACAATTAATATTAACATATTATTATTATTACAACTGTATATAATTAATATCTAAAAAATATGTGTTATTTATTACACATTTGCGGTCAGGGAGTGGATATATATTTATAAAATAAATAAATAATAATTTATTTATTGTTATGAGAAGTTTTAAATATATGAAATTTTAATTATACTATTTTATTCCACAAAATTGTATATTTTAGTATTTGATATATTTCATTGACTTTTTTAACGTGGCAACATTTTGATTGAGTTACTTTCGTATAGTAACATTATATTGAGATTGTCATCGTTGGCCGGCGTGAATTGTATTTTACGCTTGAAAATCTTCAAATTGCTGTACAATGGTACAATATTATATTCTGCTTAAATCATATCGTATAATTGAAACTGTCAAACGCTGAATTTTAGGTTAAGTTTATTTTTTTTCCATTTTGACTAATGACTATGCATTTTTTGCTAGAACTCTTCAAAAATGGACAAACCAGAAGCCTTCGACGTAGATAAGAGCGAGTATGGCATTACTGAAGTGATGAAATACGGTTTTACATCCACCAAAGCGCGTTTGAGTAAATCTCACCCTCTGGAGAATGTACAGTTCGATGTAAGTCAACTGAGGTTATGTATACATATAGATGGGTGTGTAAAACTAAGGGGACCAGACCTCCTCCTATGAGGAGGATTGCCCTTCTCAAAAATTTGAGGCTTTATCCCTGAACAAAAATTTCCGAAATTTTGTTTTTTTAGCTCCCGCTGAAATTTGTCCTCAAACAAAAAATCCGAGACAGCATTCAAAAATTTTCATGATGACTTTTTTACGTCCCATATGTTCTTGATTTATTTTTTATTATTAGTGTTCCCAGATATTTTCAAAAAATATGGTCACCTTAGTAAAAGTTACTTCAGTATTTCTTTATAATTTTTAAAGCCTATTAGAGCAATTAAAACTGCTCTTTTCATTATTGATTGCGTTACTTATAACAGATTTTGTTATGCTATAGTAGAAAATATGGGGTTAAAATGTAAGACATAAAATACATATTTTTCATTATAAAAATATATATGCTTCAACTTTTTTTTAATTTTAACATTTGTCTTAATGTTGCAAAATTAAAATTTTAAAAAAGTAAACAGAAACTGATATTTTTTAAACTAAGTCATAAAAGTCTGAATAAATTTACCAAATATCAATTTGAGTCCAAAGAAGTGATTTCCGTGATTAAAATTATGCTTGTTGCTTGTTAGTTAATTTTCTGAACAGGCCTTTTAATTTGTCTATCTTCAGCAGCTTCAACTAAACCCACCTCCTTTAGCACGTCCCTGTTGTTGAATAATTTATGTATGAGAGTTTTTTATGACTATTTTGTGCTATTATTAAGCTAGAAAAAAATTATTTCACTATTCAAAGGATTAACATATTATTTTACAGTACAAAAATAATCAAGACGCTATTACATTTAATATGTTGGGCAAAATACAAGGATTACACGCACCGCTCAAACTCAAAATGGAGAGAAAGCTAGTTAGCCAAGTACGTCAATTTAAGGTAATGTTATATTACTTCTAATTTTTTTACCAATAAATATATAATTTCTACAGGCTGGCGGACGTCTCCCGTTTTTGCAAAGCTCCAATGCATCATACGAAGCCTTAACAGGTGCCGATTGCCAAATTGGATTCGAAGATTTCTTGAACTCGGGCGAATTTAAAGAGCAAATGTGCCAACCGCATGCTCAAGTGGAAAAGATGCTAGGAATACTATAAACTTCATCATTATTTTTTTTATACATTTCAAGATAAATTTCAATAAAACGTAATTTTAATTAATAATGATATTTATTTTACTTCATTTATAATGTATACGTACAATTATATATCTTTTATTAGGTCTAATATTCTGAGTTTACAAATTTTCTTTACTTCGTTTATGCCTGTGGTTATTTCTTTATCAATATCATTTTCCAGTCTGATTTTGATTTGCTCTATCATAACGGCAGCTTTGTTTTCCCTGGCGCATATCACAAAAGGAAAACCAAACTTCCCCAAATATCTAAAAAAAAAATTATGTTCTGTTTATCTAGCAATATTTGACTTTAATTTAAGCTAATAAATCATAATTTTTTTAATCATGCATTGGGTATAATATACTGCATTAGTTTACCTGCTGTTCAACGTATTAAACTCAGATTTTTTTTCCACTTCCAAAGATTTTAATCCAGCCACATTCTGTTCTTCTGTAGATTCGGGAGTTAGTTCATCTTTATCGGCTGATGCACCAGCTAATATTGGATGTAGTTTCAATATTTTCAATTTTTCTATAAATTAAATTATAAAAACAGATAAGAGGAAAGATAAATAAATTTTTTTTTGAAATCCCCCAACAATCTTAACTGTGCCCTCTGTTCTTCTCATTATTCATTAATGACATGGCAGTTAAGAATTTTAGTTTTCTTTTGTATGCCAAATGATTTAAAATTGCTTAAGATGCATTTGATCTGTTGCAGGCTCTCTTTACCAGCGTGATTTACATTCTATGAAAATGGGCTTCCGTCAATTGTCTGCCTTTTAGTAGCGGAAAATGCCGTAATTATGTCATCAGAATATCTAGAGAAATTTCCACTAAAGACTCGGAATCACTTTTAATAAGAAGAAAAAAGTAACTTGGTATGGTTAGACCAAAAGCTATAGATATAATATTATTCAAAGTCAGTTTTCAATTATGTCAATTGGGTAATTAAAATATCCTACACCCCTGACATTTTTAATTTTTTAAATAATTTAAATTTTATATTATAAGGCAGCCATGTTCCTATATTTCAAGAGAATATGAAAGCTGTAACGAAAAAGCTAAATTTGTGATCTACGAAACAGGGAATTACAAGGCTTTTACAAACAAAACTTTTAGTTAAACAAGAAAGAGTATAACAAAGTTCCATACCTGTTGAGATATTCAGTTAATATGACAAGCATTATTTCGCTTCAATTAAAAATAACAAAGCTTGGAAAAGGAACCCTTTTACAGTGAGCGTAGAATCCAGGACAGAATTGCCGGATTCAGTTATTGAGTCTATTTTAATTGACCCCGTGTGATAGGGTACTCAATGATATCTTTGACAGAATGCTGTTGATGGATTTTTGGTTGTCTTACCATACTTTAAATTTATAAATAAATTTCTAATGCTTTTTGACATAATCTATAAGTGCAACAATCAACATACATTATGCTGATGATACGGCAATATTTGCTGAGACCATTGATCATCTTCAGATATCCCTGTATAGTGTAAATTAAAGAGGTCCTACAAATAAACATCAATAAAACAAAGTGTATGGTAATAAGCAACTTTCCGTGGGTCCAGTAAGCTTAAAATTAGACAGATAAAATTGAGAGAGTGAACCATTTTAAATACCTGGGTAGTTGGATAAACAACAAAGAAGTTAAAGTCCATATTGGAATTGTTAGAAGCCAGTTTTTAAAATTTAAAGCTGGTTTCACAAACAAGCATTTATATCTTCAGATCAGAATTAAATTTATTTATGTACTGCTATTGTACAGATGCGAGATCTGAACTTGAAAATTAATACAAACAATAGCGTTGGTTAAAAATGTGGCTTGATAGGCATATGCTAAAAGTTCCATGGACTAAGTCTTCAATAATAGAAATCTCTTCATGATAGGATGCGATCGAGAATTTCTTTCAACAATCAAACGGAGAAAGATGAAGTACCTTGGACACATGATCCGAGGTCTGAAATATGAGCTTCATACTTCAATAATAGGAAAAAATGAATCAGATAAAATTATATATCTTGATTGCGAAACATACTCATTTAGATGGTGATGATAGCCGAAGAAGATTTTCGTGCAGTAAACTACCGGGAGGGATACTTGAAACCAATCAATAAGGCGGTCGCCATCATGACATGACACCAGAAGAAAAAGACAAGTTCAAAGCAGGCTTTTAAACACTGATTTTCTTGAGTCGAACCAGATCTAAGAATAAAGTTAAACTATTTTTAGTTGACATGAAACATCACACTTCGCATAAATAAATTGTTTTATTCTGGTTTGCTTTCTTTTTTTTAAGAGTAAATGTTTCTTAATCATGATATATGAAAACTTTATGAACATTCAAATTTATTTTATTTTACCTATAGACCAAAATAGATGACAACAATTTTATTGAGTCAGGAAGGAAAAACTTAAAAGTAACCGACTCATAGGAAGAAAAGTTTGGTAAGCACTTCTTTGAACATCACAATTATATAGATAAACCTGCATATATCAATACATAGTATATATGTAATTTTTTGGTAACTCTAATAAAATCAATATAAGACATTTATATTCAAACTTTCTCCAAGAAAAGTTATATCAAAATTAAATCTAAGACCAGCCTATGCTCACGAATTATGTTGTTTTCAAAATGCCACTGGCACTAATTGTTGTTTTAATTGTATTCTATTTTGGTTTTGTCAAATTAACATAAGTCCAGTGATGTATCATTCTCAGATCTACTATAATTAGATTAATATCAAATAAATTATGTCCAGAACTTGAATTGAATAGTACTAAGAAAACAACATACAATATTTATTTTTGTATTTCACATAAAAGTAAGTGTAACAAGTAACTATCAACTCACCATTGAGAGATAAAGTCTCGAGCTTGTCAGCAAACGTTTCGCACAGTTCGTCGACATTTTGAAACTTACGACCGGAGAATACATCTTTTACAATTTCGGGATACTTTTCAACAACGTTTCCGAATATTTCTTGCAGCTTTTCTCCGTTGTAAGTAATTAATTTGTCGATGCAGATCATATTTATATTGTGATGATTGAACTAAAGGTTAAAATGTTATCAGTGTTTTTGGAGTAGATATGAATGGAAATGTACTCACGACGGTGGAAAATTATCAACTGACTTAATCTGCTATGTTAGTTGAAAACAGGGTTGCCATGTATGAGAGGACGATTGCTTCTGAGGTTAACCGTTACTACGTTGATTGCGAAACTGGAACTGGTTTAGAAATTTTGACGTCGAATAGATTGTGTGTAGCTTAATTCTTTACAATATTCTGTATTTCATGACAACGAAATTTTATGTTTGTCTTTTTGTTATCTGATAATTGATAAGAAAATTAGTTCTGTTTGATTTAGTTAAAATCTCATGCATACTTAAATACACTCATATACATACAATAGTAGGTCATATTTTATTAGAATTAAATTTTAATTAACAAAATATGGAATGACAGTAGAATTGTGTCTCATTTAGGTTTTGCTAGCCATATTAATTTTTTTAAATCTCTAATTTAGTTAATAATCAAACCTATTTTTTTTATTAAAATGGTTTGATACTTTGCTACATCTTTAATAATAATACAAATATCTTAGAAATATTGTTTTAATTATATATAATAAATAAAAGTTTTTCATGAAAGTAAAAATCAGTAACTAAATCTTGTGTCAAATTTTCTTATATTTTATTGCTCATCTTGATTCGTTAAAAACTTTTTCTATTGTATTTATTTAACAATTACTATTTAAAAAAAATATGTGATAGTTGTGATTAACTGGGCCGGCTGGGGGCTTTGCAGGGCGTCAGATAAATATTATATGGGGCACCATGAAACAAAGATAGAAATAATGCAGGAACATGATTTTATGTATGCGGGGTTTCAGGAAAAATCCCAACATCTGAGCCGGCTCTGGTGACGGGGTACTATAATATACATATTAAAATAAAGCAAAGAATATTTAATACTTACATATTTTCCCTATCTCACTAAAAATAATATCTCTACACAACTTCATAGAGATTTATAGCAATATTTTCCTTTTGAATTGAACAATTTTATTAATAAAAAATGTAGTTATTTTTACTGAAATATTTTCACTCTGTCTGTCTGCAGAGTGCAAATCTGATGTATATGTAGGCGTTTTAAAATCAATGCTTGTGACATTTTCATATAAAATTGATTATGAGAGAAGCATTCACCTTTCAAGTTAATCATAATACATTGAACAACTGTCATTATAATTTATTCATTGCTACAGTTTGCTACGCAACTCAGATAGGAATTGAAGCTAGTCAGAATAAACCCAGTGGCAATTAGCATTGTAGATGTAATTACATACATATATTTTTGATGCTTTCATATCAAACCACATTCCATTGCACAGTTTTGATAGATCTAAATTCCTCAGTCGCATAATAGCACTACCAACATTGAGGATTAGTTTGTGACGTGGTTATCCACTTGGATTCAGAGAATTTAAGAGCTTAAATGGTAACTATTATTATGGCCAAAGCAGTGCGTATTAAAGCGGTTTGAAGCAATTTTATAAAAAAGCATATCTCAGTTAGGCTCGTTGTCCAATTTGTTGAATTTCTTTACAACTAACCAGATTATATTGCACAATTTTGTGGATCAAATTTACTAGTATATACTATGGTAAACTCTTCTGTGAGTAATCTATTAGAATACGTGGAATTAAATTAACGCAACTAGATAACAATTAGTTTATTTCTCGTTAAATATGTTGCCAATTGGTATGATTTAATGTGTTGAGAATTTTATTTTTCGATTTTTGTATTAAAGGGACGAGTATTGCTTGTTTGTTATTATTTGTTGGTGGGTTTATGTTTGTCATGCAAGTAAGCTACTGGCTGTGTACTATATTGTTGTACAAAGATTAAAACCATTATTAAAACAAGAAAACGTAATTAGAAATCGTTGTTTTAGGTTTATGAAGAAACAATGAAAGGTCGAATAAATACATAGAATTGTTAATAATAATATCAGAAGATCTAAAGAATAAACAATACTATTCTGCAGCATTTTTGGACATTTTATAAAGCTTGGCACGAGGAATTATTATATAAAATAAAATAAATTATAGTATAGATAAACATTTTATATTGCTTATATATTTTACATGTATATTTACGACAACATATTATTTTATAGCATACATGAGGGTATATTTTCTTACTTTATTTTATTATAGAATTATAGGTTGCTTTATGAACAAGATATTAATCAAATACGTTCTTGGAAACTCGGTTGTGTAACGAGGTGTAATTGGTTTAATGTTATTTATAATTAAGAATCTTATAAATAAATAATCATTTTCTTATTTTATAATACGCAAATTCTCGAGAAATCAAATACGCTATGTATTTTATATAATAAATGAGAATCGAATATGTTTTTTAATTAATAATTGAAATGTTGAATATAACTGATCGATCGCATGTTCGTCTCGTTTCCGAGAAAAGTTTCATTATCGTCTTGTCGGCTTCGCTTTATCTTTCGATCCTCAAAAAAAATGGGCAACCCAAAAATATTCTTCGAAGTTGGCTTTTATTATTGGATATACGTGTGTACGCAATCTGGCCAATTGGGAGAGGATCTTCTTAGTTTTTTGCTTCCTTTTACCTGAACACAAAATTAACCTGTGGGATTCATACGCAATAGCACATACATAAATGCATATTATTATTTAAGAAAAAATAAATCGTTGACAACCCTTTAGATACATCCGAGTGATTGCGTAAAATGGAAAGCAAGTACATATTTTGATAAATGTACATCTTGATTCTAAGCTTACACTTACTCAACATATTGTGTCTAAGATCAATATTAAACAGAAGATGCGTGTTCATCAAAAAGAAGAAGATAATGATTTAAATTGTATATAAATAATAAGTAATACTACTAAAATACTACAAAACCAGACTTGATGCACGTCTTGTTTTAGAGAAATAATTTAAAATTTCTGTAGTTCATGATCCTTTGCTTTAGATATATATAATCTAATAATTTAAAATACCTATTTATCTGCTTTTCCTTCTTAGCTATATTAAAAAGTTTTTACAGTTTTCATATCTGTATTTTAAATATAATAATGACAATCTGATTATATAAGAAAACCTAAATAATAGTATTTTCTAAAGCTATTTAATTTTATTTTTAGTTTTTCTCACCCATCAAACATGTTTATTGTAATAGAAGGTATTTGTAATATAGGTATAGGTTTGTCTGGACATAAACTTGTACCTATATGTGTACACATGTTTATTTACAACGTAATCCTTTTGTATTCGGCACTCGGTCATATTTTCCCGCGCGCCATTGTGTCCCATATTTGTTTTATAAATCAACTTGTCACATAAACTTCAAGAATAAAAGTCTCAAGCTATCAATAGCGGCATGCACGATCATTTATTTATACGGAGTGTTTTTTTCTTAATTTTTATTGCGGCCTCATATTGTTAATAGACGAGTCCCTCGTCTCCGAAGATTTTACGAGGCCGAGATAACGGTGATAAGATTAACCGGCTCAAGATGGAAAACTCATTAGCTTATCGCGGCGAATAAGTAAAACCATTTGCGCGCATCAAAACAGAAAAAGTAATTTAACTAGTAAATTAATTAACCAGTCTTTATAATATACATATATAATATTATGGATATTCGAAAATGATGCATAAACATCTTGAGAATTATTGTTCGTTTTACGTCTTTTACAATTTAGAATTTAATAATAAAATATAATTTTTAACCCTGGTTGTTCTAAAAATGTACGAAAAACCCGTACCACAATGATTACATCAGATTTAATTTACATGTTTCAGTTTTACATATGGTTCGATTCGATTAATTGTGTGTGGAGTGATTGACTCGTGATTTGTGAGTGGTCGGCTTATTATGTATAAATTGAAAATTAAGTTTTTTTGTAATAAATTACATTGATGTTGTTTTAAACATGACAACTTTATTTTTATTTTTGTTATTAACGTTTATTTTGTAATCGTTAGTTTTGCCTTAAAATGTATTATAATCCATTACTTTTTTAGCACGTTTTGGTTTACGGCTGTACGTATTATTACTACCTAACCATATAATATATACCTAAATACATATACATATATACATAATACAAAGTAATTTATATAAATACATTTTTTTATTGCAACCCTTTTAGACGTTGCCGACGAGCCGATTTTAAGTACCGTGAACCTTTCAAAAATGCCTTTATTTTATTACCCCACAAGCACCTTTTCATAAGAACAATGTTTGGTTATATATGTATATTCTATTTTGGCAAAACAGAATTTTCCAACACACGCGCTAGTGAACGATTCCGTCTAATTTTCACTTTTTCGGCATTTAATCCGACCTAAAATAGGTTTTATATCATTATTCAACATATTTACAACGCCCGACATAAAAACGTAGATAAAGCCCACATTATATTATGGCGGCCATCATTAAAAACTTTTTTTCCACCGATACCGAATACCTCCATTTTATATCTGATCTCAGAATTATAATAGTGTGAGTGAACGTGGGTTCGTTTTTTTTTCATTTGCCCCACGAATGTCGATCGTGTGGGTGTGTTGTCGGTGATTGACAACATTGGCCCACGAAGCGAATATAAAATTCAATGCTGTTATTTGCTTTTTACATACCATTGTAAAAGTGTTCAGTACCATAATTAATCTAATAGCTTTCATTGCCCATTGGGAAAATAATGGATACCTTATTTAGGTATCCATTTTAGAATTGAATATTAAAATAAAAATTTAAGCCATGGTTGTTCTAAGAATGTATGTAACCCCCTTACCACAATTACTTACATCACATTTAATTTACATATTTTGCATATAGGCACAATAGTTAGAATTAATTGGACACTGCCTTCTTAGCTTTGTGTACAGATAGCAGATCAGTATTTTAAAATAAACATATAAATTTGATATTTTATTAATTGTAGGTATATGCTATGAAATTTTAGTGCAAATATATTAGTATGTTTATTGGTTGGTCAGCAACCTAACAATAATAGCAAAACACCAATTCCTGCTTATTAAGGATATCGGGTTTCGCTTCTCTTCGTGTGCTATTTTTGTTAAAAAAAACGAAAATTAGGTAGCTAAAATATTACGATTTTTCTTAATAAATGAGTACTTTTAAAATTTTTACGTAGTAAATAATTTTTATACATTAATTGTTACAATAATTTTAACAGCTAGAAATTTCACGATTTTCTTATAATAGTAATATATTATCAAATAATATATTTTTAGAGTATTTTACAGTTTTAAATAATAATTTAAATATATTTATAGCTCCTTTATATATTATCTCTGATTAAAAATATGATAAAGTGGGCTATATAAAATTATTTTTTTAATAGCATATTTTTACTTTAAAATTTAATGATTTATTAGTAATTCTTATATTGAGTTTGCAGTTTTTGTTTAAAAAAAAGTGTATTTTTGTTTAAAAAAAAGTCTTTAAAAAAGGTTTCCGATCCCCGATTGAAGGTAAAATTGTACATGTGTTAGTGTGATATCTACACATTCGCAGGTGCATAATGCAGCTGGGAACGCCCTTTCTGGACAAGCTCCTTCCACCCTCTCCAATTTGATTCCATTGCATCTCTGGATTATCACGATATTATATCTATATAGCGCACATAAAATTTAAATTAAATATATAAAAAAACACGTAAACCAAACGTGGATAATTTTTAATTCGCATTATCAAAACGCTATCTGATTTCTGACAAAGGATAGCGCAAAGCTTCGGAATTAGCATCTCGGATCACTTTGGTAAATATTCCATCATATCGTAAAGAACGACGTGTAAATATTCTTATCAAAAGCTCAATTTAACGCTATAATAAATATGTTGTAATATGTTTACATTTTTAGTAAATTTAAATATATATTTAATAAATTATGCATAATATACATATAATTATATACGAAAGCAAAATCAAAACATTAATATAATATATAAGTACAATTTTTATTTAGGTGAAATATCCTAGGAGTTCTTTTATGATATAAAACTCACACCTTCTTACTATATTACCTTAGTCGCAATAATTTTCTACGTCAATTATCTCTATTCCTACACATTTATATTTCTAATTAAATACTTTTATAATTAGTAAAGAATATTCTGCATTTTTGTAATAGTATTTTATCTGCTTCATATAATATAAATTTATACAAAAAAAAATATTTGTATAAATAAATTTTATTTGCTTCATATAATATAATAATATCAACTATTAATTATAAATATATTAATTTATATTATTATGTTTAGCTTAAGTACATTACTCTTTATTAATCACTAATAAATTCTAATTGTCATATTACAATATTAAATTATCAACCTCTCATGAGCACTTTCACGGCTAAAATAAATTAATGTATTGTCTGCGAACATATTTTCTCTATTTAAACAAATCTATTCAACAATAATATATTTCCTTGATTTCTACAAAAAATGTTTCAAAAATTGAATAATCATATATTATTACTAATTATTAGTAAAGTTATAGAACGAAATAGTTTATTGTATTTAAGTGTTTATGAACTATTTCTATGTATTGGATTAGATAAAGTTTTCGGTCATACCTTAATCATAAAAAACGCACGAATAAGTTTAATGGATTGATTCGAGAAAAAAACATAATTCGTCATTTAGTAACAAAAACAGCAGTTTTTGGATGTATAAATTAATTTAAATTTGATAGTCATAAATCATAATATAAAGCGCTATATAACTTTAAGGGTTAGTCTAGTTTTTTAATTAAATTCAATTTCGAAGGATTCATTAGCGTATTTCAATATGTTTCAACGTATATCAAGAGTTATTATGTGCAGAAAATTATATTTTATTGTAACATATTTTTAATGCTGGTATTAATTATAATCGGTCACATCAACAATATTTATAAAATTCCCAAAACATAGAAAAGATTGATATAAAGCTTTTCTCCAAAAATATTTAGCTCTGATTATTATATAATTCCGATTAATCATCAAAGATAATAGTTTCCTAGTTATTCTTAATGGGACATTTAAAATCTCTTGTTCAGCTAATTAAGAACATCATCTATTTGACGTTTAAGCATAGGTGTTTAGCGAGGAAAAAATTTTAATGGATAGAAGAAACAAGAATCAAGAACAATATTTAGCTGTATAATTATTCAACTACCAATTTATTGTTTTTTAGATAATATTTGCTTTGAAAAAGATACTCAAAAATAGTTAATTTAATTTTTAAATAGCGTTGTACTTGATTAAAAATCTATGAATAATACATAAAAGAGATATCATTTTTTATAAATAGTATCTATTATGTTTTGCATTTCCTAGAGTCTAAAAAATGCCTTACTTACCTTACTTGCTTATCTATTTTTTTGGATGTTTGTATTGACAAAAATCACCTTTTGATAATAATGTTTTTTTTTGTATAGATTTTTATTTTTTATTTGTACATACATAAATATATTATATATACTACATATACATACATATTTACATATATACACATACATACACATATATATTAAATAGTAGTTATTTTTTATTATTATTAGCACTGAGAAGACAAAAAATATTTTTTAATATTCCTCATATATTTTTTCTAATAACGCGTCTTAATTTTCTCGCTCTATTTTACGTTTAATTTATTGAAGTATTCAGTTAAAATATATATTTTTTAATCACGGTGCAACGGTCATATTATTTCGGTGAGGTTTAGTTGGGAAATCATTATTAAATATTGTGTAATAGCAAGAGTCCTAAAATTGAAATAAGGGTTCGAAAGTTAACAAATAATTTTAAACTTTAATTCAAAAGATTTTAAAGCATAAAAACGCATTTATTAATTTGACTAAAGCAACTGGAAAATTAAATTTAGTATCTGTAATATAACGCCTGCGTGTCAAACGCGATCGAAAGCTTTATCAATATCCTAATCACTGTTCCTGTAGTAATTTTTCTGACAAAGCACTTTTAGATATATTTCACAACTCAATGTAGTTGGTCCGTGGCGGAATAAAAACATCTTACGCTAGGATAAATTTCTCATCGGGCAAGATATTATTATTATTATCATGTTTTTGAACTAAATTTATAGGTCGATTTTTCGAAGGAAACTTAGGGTCCTTGCGCGTTTTCGAATAACTATTACGATATAATATTTTCAATAGGAGGTTTTTGTCAACTTTTCGTTTACCCAAACACAGATAGCATTCTCAAAAACGTAACTATAAAAAATTGTACAATCACGTAATTAAGGAAATAGTTTATACTAGACACTTAAATTTAATTGTATATCAATTGCACCTGTAAATAATATTATTTGCAATAAATGTAATAAATAAAACGTAAATTTATGATTTTACTAAAATGAGATGTTATGAGATGAAATGTTATTATTAAGTTATTGAGTTTATGAGACTAAACTCTGTATTTTTCCTTATGGTATACTTCTTAGAGGCTTCGAAAAAAGTCGATTAAGACGTGTCATCCGCGGATTAACGACGCGATTGTTATTATTACATAAAGACACTTTTACTCTCCGCCTTATTGGCGGTGATAAAATCATAAACTCCAAATAAGCCCGGCTAATCGGCTCCCAAACGGAGTTGAAACTCATTCACCGCCGTTAAGTATTACAATTTATACCATTTCATAAAGAGGCAGTTCATAAAACGACCGATCTTTTCCATTGTAAACACTCACCTGAGATTTTACACACTGCGCCATTATAAAATCATAAGACAATAAAATTTTATTTGTATTACCTATTAGTAGGTAAACTTGGCTATTTGCCGCGGCCAAACGGCGGCGTGGAGAGAACGAAGAAAAAATCGTTTGTGTCAACTGTGAGGTGTTTAATGAACGATAAATGTTTTATTGTTCAAAATATGACTTCGCACTGAACTGACAAATTTTGATCATCTTGAAATTAGAAATGATCACCAACCCAAATTACCTGACACATAAAAATTCAGGCACATAAGAGCAACGTATTTTATTAGTATTGTGTATATTTCATCATTCAAAACAAAATAGCAAGATCATACCAAAAAAAATAGACATTGCTTTTAAACAGTAAATTGCTTAAAAGTAATTCCAAAACTTTATTCTCGGAATTGTTAGAAAATAAAATGTACGCTAATGAATTAGTATTAAGCAATAATATACAAAAAAATGTTTAATACAGTTTATTTTAATAGTATTTGTCCAATATTGATTATAGTGTCACGTTAAAAAACATTTTCATACAATGCTAATTTGTATTACGTATCTCATTTTCTAAGACATAAATATTAATTTTATAGCGATTGATATATTATTTATAAATAATTTTAAAAACTCATGTTCGATTAAAAATACAGCTTAGTCAAAATTGTGAAATCTATACAGCGCAATAGAGTTTTGGGACAGATTTATTCACAGACGGTATCCATAAATTAAGAATAAAAAAGTTAAAGCGTATTTTTTTTTCTTTGAAAATGTTACAAAATCAATATAATAAAATTGCGTTAAAATTGTTTTTTTTTTCTCCAAATATTATCAAATTTAATAGGGTTGGATATTATTTATTACATGATCATAAATCATGAGTCGCTTTGTCGTCGATGCGACATTGTTAAAGTGACAAATTTATCTGCTGTAAAACGAAAATTATGATACGATACTTGTTCGGATTTTTGATGAATAATAATTTGAAGAATCAATAAATTTGTGTACAGAGTGTGTCCGACATATATCATCATATCGTAGAAAAAATATTTTTAATCTGAAACTTTAAAATTACATATAAAAAGCAGTTTAAAATAAATAATATTACAACAAAAATAATACGTAGTATATTATAATCAATTTAAGAATGAATCGCATGAATCGAATTCTATGGGGCATTCTTAGAACAATCAGAGTATGTATGTTACAGTGAATGTATGTTATAGTGTATGTATGTTACAGTAAAATTGGTGTGATTATATTTATACACTAGTATCAATTTGATTTTACTAACCCAGTCAGATATAATGTATAAAACAGATCAGAGATTCACAGAATTATGAATTCATATCAAATTAAACAAAATCCAAACCTAACCTAATGAAAAACTATAGTTAGTTTTAGAACTTTCATTGAGGTAAGCTAGCTTTGGTTAATTGTTCAGTTTAGATTTGGGTTTAAGCATCAAATGAATGTTTCTTGGTTTTATAGACATTTTAGAGCAGCATATAATAGCATCTAGCATCTATCAGTTAAATTATATTTTCGCTAGTAAAAATATATATACCGGTAAAAATGTACTCAGATATGATTTCACTAAAATGCCAGTGAAAATATAGCTTCACCGGTAATACACAGTCATTGTAAAATATACATTTAATAATTATTATACAGAGAGACACAAAATTCAATAACTTTTTAGACTCGTGAAATTAAAATATATTTCATCTTCAAACATAGATAGTTTTACCGTTCAGGAAATAAAATAGCAATTTCTGTGAAAAAAATGTCAAATTTTATACTTAAACTGTTCTTTCTATGGGAAAAAGTTTATTTTAACGCAGCGCAAGAAAATTTAATTTGCCGGCGTTACTAATTTGAAAAATATTTTCTATTTATATTTTTTAATTTTCCGGCGGAATGAAAAAATCAAGCTTTTGAAGTATTTAATAAGAGATAAAGATGTACATAGATTAACACTAGACATACAGAAAATTTAAGGATAGTTAAGTATAAGAAAACGAGTACGGCCAGGGGAATTAATTACGATGATGTGAATTTGTATAATAATATTCCTAAGACAATCCTAAAAAATAAAACTGTAGGGAATTTCCTAAATGGAATAAAGAAACACCTTCGTGTATTAAGAAATAAATTATATTATTAAGTTTTTTTTTATTTTCTGTTTATGTTTATATTATGTATTGTATGTTTAGTTCAAATTTGTATAGTGCGGAAAAACTATATTAGTTGAATAAATTAATAAAATAAAATAAAATATTAAAATTAAATTGAAAAGATATTTTTTTTTTAAATTTAAATTTAAAATTCAACAAATTAACTGAACCATTATTATTTGTCTTTAAAACCATTTATTAGAATGGCATAATTCTAATGATTTATTGATTATCCAGATCTATTTAATGATTTATTAAATTTAACGAATTCTCGAATTTTACTGTACACTTCAATTACTTTATTGTGAAATTGAAAACATATAATATTCAGCGTTACTCTAGCAATACGTTTTTTATTATTGTTATTTTACTTTATTATGGAGTAAACACAATCAACAACTACTAATAGTAAGACAGCAGATTGTCATCAAAAACTGTTAAATAGTGACGTATATTTTATTAAGTATTAATGAATTTGATTTTATTTAAATTATTTATCTGTGAGATTAGGAAAATCTAGGAAAACTTAATTTGTGCTGATCAATGAAAATTATAATTGCATTACAATCACTTATTTCGATTTCCCAGACCCAATAGAAACTGAAAAAAAAACATTTAGGTCTAGGTATATAGGATTCGAATCCAGGATTTTCACGTATTAGTCAACGACTTTTACCTCTGGTATATCGTGATGGTAATTTATTTTAATTATAATTTGCCTTGTTTATTAGCTACATATTGCTTATATCATATAAATAAATTGTGTGCTATGTATTATTTCATATATATATATATATTAATAAATAAGTACATAATGCCAAAAAATGTTATTTTAAAATAATTTATATTTTGTATTTAAAATATTTACTTGCTGTCTTTCAGCTTTTAATTTTATTTACAATAAAGCTTTCTTTATATATACAACCCAAGTTCAATAACTAATTGTTAAGCATATCGTCTAGCTGTTTTAGTGTTTTATAATATATGATTGTTAGCTAAACTTTAAAAGCGGATGCATTTAAATATTTATTATCTAGTATTTATTAATCACTTAAAAAACTTCATGATAGTTATCGAAAATATTTGCATTTACAATTTTTTAATCATCACTTCATATATTTTGACCCACCTTGCACAATCCATCTTTTTGGAATGTTCGATTTTTCAGGGCGTCGCCCATGAATAATATTTAACGAAGGCGTGTTATCGTATTATTCACAAAACAAACGGTCATTGTTTCACATTTTATCGTTTATTAATGCAAAACTGTATTAAATCTACTCCTCGAAATAAATACGTTATGTATGTAACAAGCGTCGGAAGACGTGTTAACAAGTGTTTAACTAGGATTCGCCGGTTTTGTGTGTGAGCTACACGTCCCGGGGGTGAAATGATGATTGTTAGGGATGTCCTGGGGATGAAAGCGGGATGGGGCGGGCATCCCCGGGGCGTCGTGATGGTGCGACCAACTTTGTGGCTTTTTTATTCGCAGTTAACCGCCAGTAAGTGAAGTTAACTCTGGAGTTTATTCGGGGTTTCGATCGCCGTTTTAATCTGGTTTCATAAAAAAGCAAGCACATTTTTGCTGGTGATAAAATTATTGAAATAATAATAATAGTAGTCACGCAATTATTTATCAAAATAAACATGAAAAAATATATTAAAAATATTTTAAATATGGCATGTTTAAAATTTTGAATAATTTAAACATACAAAGAAAGCTGCAGTTTTTTTAAATTAAACATAATAGATCAGCGGTACTAATACCTAAAAGACATGGGTTCGAATTCCATATGAACCCTAATGTTGCTCAATTTGTATCGTGTCTGAGAGATTGGAATTAGTGATTATTATAATTATATTCATAATTCTGATCGATCATCACAAATTTAATTTTATTAGATTCTTTTTATTTACTGAATGTATATTAAAAATTAAATCGAGCTTGTATATTAAAAATAGTAACATATATTGATTTAAAACTGTAATACCTAATAGCTAAGAATAAATAAAATATATGTCACCAATTTACAGATTGATTTCAGTCTGATGTCTCGCTATAGTCTTAGTAGTTGTTGGTTGTGTTTACACTGGGCTGTTATAAAATAAGTTTTACGATATATCATTAGATTGAAAATAGAGAATAATCATTCTATACAACGCCGTTCATATTATATTGATTGCATTTTTTTTAGTTAAATTAAATATCCTAATAATACCTACTAAATATTCAACCCTATAAGCTAGAATATATATTAAACATTATAATGTAAGTATTATGTATACTATAAAATAACGTTGTATATTAAACGAAACATGTAAAATTTATATTGGAGATTCATCACCGTATCATCTTTATAATGTCTCGTTTATAAAATTTTTAGGGCTTCAAAAATATTTTAAGCTGCTTTTTAACATCTTGAAAATGCTGTATCTATCTGAAAATATGTTAATCTGCCGAAATATGCCGAAATGTTATCTCAATTTTAAGATTCATATTCGTCTATATATGTGAACAAGCAAAGGCACACTTTATTCTATTTTTATTGCTAAATTCGGATTTTAGTACTTAAAAGTCAATAATATCTTTGCAGTTCCGCATTAAAAATAATTATTTCTCGCGAAAAATATTGTTGTTAAGATTTAGATTTTAAAGACCAAAACAATTGAAGGAACGACGATAGAAAATATGGAAATGTTAGTATGATAAGAAGCTATGTAAAATATGGAAAAAAAGAAGCTACAATTTAATTTACGATTTTTACAATATTACGATTTTAAATGAGTGAGAATCAAACGAAAAACTTCTAAACCGAATTTTTACCAATAGCGCAAAAAACAATTATCCCTTCTCAGAAGTCAAAAATCAACGTCAAAAGCAATAAAAGCAACAAAATTTTCCCTTAAATATATATTAAAGAGTGTATATTATATATGTCTAATTTATTTATTTTCTTAGACTTTTACATAATATCTATAAAGGACGCTGTTAGAATGCTACTCTGCTTCGTTATTTTTCAACTGATTTTAGATGAATAAAACACAATTTTAACGACAAGGCATCCAAATAAAAATATTACACGCATGAATAATATTATATATTTTTTTCGAGTTAAATTTATTGCGGTCATCAATATTGAAAAGTTCGCTTTTGTGCCATCGGCCGACCGAAGTCTGATTCTCGCCGATCAATAAACATGTTAGTCACTTTACGACGTGTTTTTTTATATTAATATTGTTATTTTCTATTTTCATTCTTAACGAATATTCTATTCGTTAATTCGGCAATACGTATTTTCGGCCATAATTAATTAATAGAGGGTTTTAATATATAATGAGTCATAAAATATATATGTATATATCAAATTCATACGGCTATTAAAATCGTTAATGATTGATCAGTGGCTAAATGAATTAATAAAATTAATTATCCCGATTATATTGAGCACAACAGTTGTCATGGTAGGGATTTTAAATAGTATTATACATGTGTTATAAATTATTAAAGTGTTTTAAAATACTTATTTTCATTAAAAAACGCAATCGACTAATTTATATTATTTTTTCACCTCTAATATTAAATTGATGTTATGTAAAAAAGTAAATAAAAAAATTTAAATTGAACCTTATCTACAACATTAAGCGTTGTTTCGTGTATTTCATTTAAATGCAAAGCTATTTAAAAATCGTAGATAGTTGAACTTGATATGTGGGTTTATATTGTATATACCTGCACATACGTAACTATACCTATGCTTACGCATTTTTTTGTTCTGCTCTGACCGTCCAGTATAGAGTTATAATAAATTCTGTGAGCAATAAAAAAACGTTAGACGATAAAATAAGATCGTTCCAAGGGACCAATAGGCGCCGAGTGTGGGGCCAAAAATAAAAACTCCTTTTTTGGAAGAGATACCCCTAATAGGGTCCCATTTTTACGTTTTTGTGGGAGTGAAAAGGGACTCCCGCTATCCGGCTGTTATATTTTTATTTTATTCGGCCGATTTTACGATCACATAAAACATGCCTTCCCACCTGACATTTAAGTGTCTTCAGAGCGGTATACAATGCAACATTTTGTCGCGCAAACAACTGTTGAAAAATAAAATAGAAATACAGGAATGTTGCTTTGTGTGTATTATACTTTATATACACATTTAATCATTTTTTATCATTATTTCTTTAGTTAGTAAGTAAAACTAGAAATTCTAAAAAATTATATAAGTTAGAAAAGATCACTACTCATGTCCAGAGAGCTTGCAGCCATTATAACCCAATACACGACTTTCTTAAGAATTTTCTAAAATCGTGCTATCAATATTAAAAGACAACTAATTATTTACATTCATTTTTATACTAAACTTTTTAAATAAAAGCAAGGAGCACTGCTTTAAAAATAGTATTAAAATACAAAAAACTATCTTATAAACCTGCGAAATTGCATATCGTATTATAGTTGTTTTATTTTAGAATAGCAAATAAGTGGAGATTAAAAAAAATAAAAATACAGATGTTAATCCGAGATAAGAATGATTTTCAATAAAAATATCGAGATAATAAAAGTTATTATAACATAACAAATAATACTATTAGAATAAACTATATAAGTTACTCTCCTTGAATACGAAAAATCTACTTGCTATATTTAATAGACTAAGATGAAGATTTTCGTTACAAAAATTAAAACCATTTTATCGGGCCGTACTTTTCATCACTTGTTTCGTAATTTCTCTTCAATAACTCTTGAGAAAACTTTTCTTCAATAAATTTGGGAAAGTTTCTTAAGTCATGATACTATTTATATTTTATAATAAAAAAGAGAATAATAAGGAATATTTAACTTTAAGAAAACCAGTGCCTCTACCTCTTAAAAGTGAACCAGAAAACTGCACCAAATGGATGGTGAAGTCAAATACCTAATATACATATCCAAAGGGCATGCCGCCATTGCGACCCCAAACCGATATTTAACAGAAGAAGCGGATAAACAATAAAAAATATGTTTTACTATATAAACAACTACTTACATCGGTAATATCATACGCTGTCTTTGCTAAAAAATATCAGTAATTATTGTTTTTCTAAGCTTCAGAATATTTAAAATGCATAGTAAAATAAAAAATATTTTTAAGGTTGAAAAAAATATTTCGAATAAATATAATGTAAAAATATTTAAATTAGTGTTTTACAATTTTGTGTAGTTTCCTTTCAAAGGCGTCAGTAACAGAGATTTTTGCAGGGATTTAGTAGTTGGTTGGTAAAGAATAGTACTTATTTTGAAACTTTTCCCCTTTTTGTTGGAAATGTTTTTTCAAGCGAAATTTAAATTTTTTATAAAAACTGTAACTTTAAATTTCCAACGTTCGCTAAAATTTAAGTACATATTTTTTCTGTATAGAGAAGCTAATATAAAACCACATTATTTTTATTATATTTTAAATCCCGTATAAACTAAACATATATAAAAAAAATTTTTTTGTAGAATTTGATGATTTTAATACATATTTTGATAAGTGTTTTACAATTTAAATCCCCTGGGATTTCCTCTGGATTGCTTACATGTGACAGTTATTCTGTCATCAGTCAAGCGCACGCCGGGATACAGCTTAGTGCGATTAAATAAACAGTGAAATATGTTATAATCACGGCGTTTTTCTTACAAAGTGTCAATTGAAGATGATTCAAAGTGATGTAGCATTTGGAATTATAGACAATTTAATGAGAACTATAAATTATAAGTGTGCCAGTAAGTGTTTGGTTATATAAATAATATGTCATGGTTATTCTAACAAAATTACCATTGACTTTCCAGGATCTAATATTAAAAGACAAACAGCGGCGATTGGGTAATTAAAGGTATACATACCAAAGTTAATTAAGCCTATTAGAATGCTAGTAATAATGAAAAATCTTGTATTAGTGTAAACAAAAAGTTACATTTTACCCATTTACGTATGGTAACAATTATTATAAGACATATTGCGACAATTTTGAAGAAGATGAAGAGATGCCAATCTATGAGATGCCAAAATTGGCGGAAGTTACGATCGTTTAAATTTAATTTATGGATTATATTAGTAGTAATAATGTTATTAATAATTCCAGGTATGCAATCACATATTTATAATCATTGTAAAATATCGTTTATTAGATAACATCCCGTTGGCTGATATATATAGCGTTCCCACTGCGACAGCGCCGATTTGATCGACATTAACTTTTAATCCTCATATATATTAAGGATATGTTACAAGTTCGTGTTTAAAACATACCTGGTTTATTTGCAATTCATAAAATCCAACATATATGTGCAATAAATCAGTAACAATGATAATGTTTATGTAATATAAAAGGAAAAACTCACTTTTCGGCCTCGGAGTCAGGCGACGTAAATTCAAAATTTGAAGATTTCATTACGAAGATTGTTTTAGGATTGTTTGTCTAATTTAATCAATGTATTCTTCTTATCCTAAGCACATATATATATATATATATATATATATATATATATATATATATATATATATATATATATATATATATATATATATATATATATATATATATATTTATATATATATATATATATATATATATTTCATTTTCATAATTATAACACAACCTAGTTAAATTGCAATCCGATTATTTATAAAAGGAAAAACTCACTTTTCGGCTTGGAGCCCGGCGACGGGAATTCAAAATTTGAAGATTTCATTACGAAGGTTTATCTAGTTTAATCAATGTATTCTTCTAATCCTTAACCGATTATTTATATTCAGTCAAATGACGAATTAATGAAAATTATTGTCGCGTAGCAAAATTTTAATATTAAATAATAATTATTTAAAACTGTTGTCACGGTACTGTCGGCCATCTTGTTTTATATTTGAATGCTTATTTTTCATTGGTCGAAACAACAGAACGCATTACCGACAGCTCGAAAATCAATTATTTAAAAAATAATATTAATTAATATAAAATTTAATTTTTTTATTATTTATTATTTTAATTAAATATTTCCTTTTTTACGTGTATTATTATACACCGTTCATACAAAGCGATACGATTTTTAGAGTAGAGAATTGAACGGAGAATGTTTTATTTTAAGTTATGCGCGTCCGGAAGCGACGGCCTAGAACACTTATATATAGTACAATATTTAAAAAAACATTATTTTTAACACAAGTTATTTGACAGAAACAATTTACATTTTGACATTTTTCAAAAATCACTAATTTAAAAAATAATATTTCCAAGAAATTTATAAGCTTACTATTTATGAAGAACTTACTTATCTTATTTATTCAATTCTACACATCGTTATTTTTTGATGTAATGTATATTATAAAATTAATATATGTATGTACATAATTGTTAATTATATTTGTATATTAAAAATCATATCAAGAGATGTACGATATAAATAAAATACATTCTGCTTTTATTATGTTTATTATTCTGATACAATTATTGTCCTTGCTAAAAAAAATTATGCATTGGTTGTTAATGCACATCCTGAATATATATAGCAATAAAACGTGCAATCATTTGCACGTCAAAATTCCTTCATAAATCGCATGGAGTAATTGCTTTACTACCACATAATTATATGTAGTTATTAAATGGAAGTATATAAAGCTTATAAAGATATATTGATATATTATAAATACAGAATGAAAATTATTTTTTATTAAAGAAATCGTATAGATATAATTATAACTAATAAATAAAACGAATTGAAAAAGGTTTCATTAATATATTTTATTTTTTATATATATATACGTTTGTGTGAATATACTATACATAGTCTTTTTTGTATTTATTACGAAACCGTGTGTTTACATAATTTAACCAGTCGCCGTACAAGGGACGCAAAATAAATTTAAAATTAAAGTAACAACATGATTTAAAAATATATATTTACAACGTGTGTTATGAATTCGTACAATTAAACATTTCACAAACATAATTTATGTACACAATAATTATAATAATACTAAAAAAGCACGCGTTTGAGCAATGCGGAAACAATAGCTATTAACGCTACTCAAACACACACTTCGATTTTATTCGTCAAACAGTTAAAAAATTAAACTATTAAAAAGTATTAAATAAAGCTTTTCGTTAATAAGTATTCAATAATATTTACACATTTTTTAACGGCCGAATATCAAACAAAGCACCGTTTAAAGCAAACGTTCGCACGAGTGATTGACGGGTGTTAAATAATTATAAAAATCACTATAATATAATAGTAACGATTTACGGGTTAAATTATCGGAAAAGGCACATGCGACGTTTTCGAATGAAAGTCGTTCTAAATAATACGACAAGGCTCTCGTTGGACTTTTTATAATTTCATTACACTTATCAACATTATCTACTAAATATTGCATATTTAACGTTATTGAACGTTAAAATAATAATTTACACATATCATTACATAAAATAAATATAAATATACGCTTTGAAAGTTCGTACATATTTTTGTATCTATTAATAATATTTTTAATATAGTAATAAATTTATATTACAGAATTGAACCCCATCTAGCTGCTTTTTAATCGCCAAAGCAATACTTAATTAAAATCTTATAATGTATTAATTTAATTAATTAGATCCACTACGAATCTCATTGCGTGTATACATTCTAATGTAATAATGTATATATATATAATAAGCACATGAGCTTTTTATCATACGTGTATTTATGCACGCATTTTATTATTTAATTTTACTAAGGACGGATAGTCGTTTTATATTTAAAAATATTTTATACATAGAGATATTTTATTTAATCGCTGAATAAATACATGTTAGGAGTTCATCACTGTTTTTTAATGTTTTAAATTATAAACCTTAAAGGAAAGCACGTTTATTTTAATTGTTTTCTTTTTTTTAAATATTGATTCGATTATCTCATGCAATTTCACGTCAGTCTTACTGCATAATTAACTGGGTGCATAAAAGTGGTTCTTACAGGTTTAATCACAAGTCTTATTTAATAAAATGTTTAATTAAATCATTACTATATTTATTGTAATACAAAATAAGCTGAATTATTATATTTTCAAGGACTCAATGGAATGTATTTTAAAATATTATTCTCAATACAAAACTACTATTTTATTACGAGCGTTGTTCCGTATTTAAATATGGTGTTCAAAATGGTTATTATAAATAAAATGTATATATTGTTATTTAGCTAATTTTATTTGATTGTTTAAATTATTATTAGTATTAAATTTTATTTTAGCAATTTGAGTCAGACTAAAATAGAGAAGAGAAAATATTTCAAAACTAAGCACTCGTTAGCTAAATTTAAATTTTTAAAAAAATAGCAGCGTAATTTTGCGACGAATAAAAAAATAT
Source organism: Plectrocnemia conspersa (assembly GCF_051122295.1). Taxonomy (NCBI): domain Eukaryota; kingdom Metazoa; phylum Arthropoda; class Insecta; order Trichoptera; family Polycentropodidae; genus Plectrocnemia; species Plectrocnemia conspersa. The sequence goes on from NW_028277173.1 coordinate 20,715,239, forward strand.
ATAAATAGTTGATAAATTGGCTTAAAAGCAAATTTACATTTATTTAATGATTCAAATAAAATTTAGCTCCCATCAAAATAATTATTCATTAATTTTATATCTTAGATAATCTCTGTAAAATCAATTACAATATTTTCTTAAATAATAAGTAAAATATATTTAAAAAAATGGGATAAAATTATCTTTCTGTATCATAAAACAGAAAATATTATTGATTTCTGTATTTATATAGTATGTTTAATAAATTTATTAGCACGGTATAAAATAAATCAAATAATTATTAGTAATAAAAATGTTTATAATTGGGACGTCTAGAATCATTATACATTATAAATAAACCGAATTTTGAGTAAAATCAATAAAATATATTTTAACATTACTTTTGGATATGTCTTTATATATTGCTGATCTAAAAATAAAACTTAATGTAAATATGTTTGTATTTACAATCACGTTATGGATCTTCTTGAGCATTCAAGTGAGAAAATCTATAAAGTAGTGTTTAATTTTGATTAAACTAAATTTGATTATTGGTTTTTATTTGTCTGATTTTGATTTAACTTTTCTTTTAATGATTTTATAAAAAAATTGTTGATTCTAGACGTCAGATTTATATTATTATATTTTTATTAGAAACACAGAAATTTATTGTTATTTTTTTCAGGCAGTCCATCACCGATAATGTACTGTTTGAACTGTACCCTACTATGGTTTATATATAATAACTTACGATGAACTATAAGTTATTGTTTACGCTCAGTATTATTTAAATTTAGGCTATTGTGAGTAGAACTTGTTCAATCAAGCCACTTTAGTTCAGCTATTACTAGCTATTTTTATGCGTGCTTTCTGTGTAAAAAAGCAGACTTGTGAGAAAACCTAATTATAATTAAACAATTACATTTTATATCACTTCACAAAGTATTACACTATTCGAACGCTAGTAGCACAGATCACATCATAATCTCAAAAAAATATGGTCTCTTTCACTTTAGGGTAGCAGATCAGTATACGACGGTGCCACCCCTTCATCAGGATCAAACCAAGCCATGGATTTAACGTCTGGTGTCAGTCGATCCTGTCAGATTAACGGTGGCCCGTGGAGCGCTTGGTGTCCGCCCAAGCCTTGGTGGTGTAGTCCCTGATGGGGCATCCCTTGATGGGACAGCCCTTGGTGCGACATCCCTTGATGCGCCAATCCAGGATGCGTTAGCCCTTGATGAGCCAAAGCACTCTGGTGTATCATGGAAGCAGCTTGCTGATGGTGCAAAGCTGTGGTGTGTTGATGAAGCTGCTGAAGAGACGGATGCCCATCCAAGATCTTATCTTTGTTGGTCACCTCTTCTCGCTTCTTCACCTGCTTTCTCTCTTTAGCTCTCCGGTTCTGAAACCAAATCTTCACTTGCCTTTCCGACAGCCCCAAATTAGCGGCTAATTCCGCCTTTCTCCGTATCGTTATGTAACGACTGTAATGAAACTCTTTCTCCAATTCCAAACGCTGATGGTCCGTGTACACGACTCTGTATTTATCTTTCGTTCGCGTTTTACCTGCAAAAATAAAATGCAACTAGGTTTAATTTAAATATGACAATCATAAAAATATCGTTATTTTAAAAATATTTCCTTGAAGCTAAGAGCGGCTTTGTTTGCCTACAAACAAAACAAGGTGTTCCCGTGTCACATGGCAAACAATGGAGCACATATCATTATCTTCCTATGTGGAATTATCGCGATTGAGGCATGTAAACACAACCACGCTAGTTATCTACGACTTAAGCCAAGATTCGTTTTGGAATATTTGAGAAACATGAGCAAGTTTTATAAATAGCACGTAGAACTTCATGTTAATAGATTTTTTTTATTCGTGTAATTTGATCATTATTTTTGTGTGGTGAAGCAAAACGGTCTCACAAGAAAGGATCAACAAGAACAAAGAAGATTAGATGATGGTTTATAGAAAACTTTTTTTAGAATCAATGTAATAAAATCATAAAAAAAATTATCCTTGCGATACATACTTAAATTGGTGGAAATATATTTGAAAATGGATAATTGTTTTTAAACAGCAGCAAATGGATCATTGATAAAAATTAATTGCTTTTTAGTTTCAATTGAAATAATTAATGAAAAATATCAAACATGAATCAAATAATAACTGTAATGTATATTTAATTAGTACCGCCCCCATTAGATCGAACCTACCAGCGTTGTTTATAGATTTTATTAACCGCTATCGATTGTGGGCGGCATTAAACGAGATTAAATTTAATTGGTTATTTTATTTTTGTTAAACTATTTTAATCCGTTCTGAAGCTTTAAGCTACGGATTCGTTAAGTCGGACTATAAATTAAAAATGATTAAACCGCGGGTATGTTTTGTTAAAATCTATATTCAGTTATCCACATAAAGAAATAACTATATAAGTTGAATAATAAAAATCAATACTATATATTTATTATTTTAAAAATATCTTTAGGTGAGTTTAACTATGAATTATTTAGAGAAAAAAAACAGTCTTCCGTTGCAATATCAAAATCATTAATCTAATGCGTTACAATGGGGTAAACATAATCAGTAACTACCAAGTCAAATCGGTGAAATCTTATTATAAACTGTTACAATCAATATATTTCACTATGCACAATTTAGCTTGATTTTATTGTAATTGTTCAAATATAACAATATAGGAAAACATAATCTTTGATAGTCGATCTCAATTATAAATATATAAAAATCATTAATTAACACACTATGATCCATAAGGGATTTAAAGTATGTATATTTATATTTTACACCATTTTTTTCATTTATACAAAAATATAATAAAACATAATGATATTTCAGAATTTTCTAGGTTTGTTTGTTCGGCTCATATTATTGAAAACTTTACATGCTTTCAATTTTTTTATATCGTAATTTTCATATATGCATTAAAAAAAAAAAAAAAAAAAATCTGAATTTCTTCCTAAACTTAACGTTTGTTGACTAATACTAAAAAAAATAACAATCAACCAGTAGAATCTATTTTTTTAAATCAATAAAATATATATTGATATTTATATTATATCCTATTTATTTGCATGTTTATTAACGATTATTTTAAAATAGTGATTTTTTAATTATCTAAGATCTAACTTTATCAAGTAGTTATCTAGGGCAGGGTTTCCCAAACTTTTTCAGCTGCGGAACACTTGGCAAATCCGAAAATTTTGGCGGAACACTTAGCTTATTTTTTAGGTTGGGTAAAAAATGTTATTAAATTTATTTAATAAACATAAAAATGCCCAAAAAAATAAAACTCCTAATGACTCTGATGATTTTGGGTTCTTAAATTACAATTTTATTATATCAGGCACAATATTGGTCAGTTGTATTCTCATATCTGCCGTAGCGTCGAGTCTATTTCTGTATTTTGCTTTAGTTGCAATATATTTAAAAAATCCCACTTCGCATAAATACGTCGTGGAAAATGGAAGTAAACAAACCAGAGCTTGTTTTGACACATTGGGGAAATCTTCAGTCACACTCGCTCAGAATCATTTATTGGCTGATCTTTATATTTTTCTTTTAAATCAGAGTCATTAATTAATTTAACTAAATTCTCATAATCCCTTGCACTTTAGCCCACTGGCTTAACTGTCACGGAAAATGGATACCGAACCCAGGAATCGTCCTTACTAGTTTTCGGAAAATATTCCGAAAGTTATTTTCAAGTTTTACAGGTGTTCTAAAAATACTTGTGAAACTTTTTTATCAACTTGAAAATTCAATTCATTTAAACATTCATCCAAGACAAAAAAACAATCAAAATTATTAGATTCAACCGATAAAATATAAAATTGTAATTTTTTATCAAAAGATTCAATTTTATCTCTCATATTAAAAATTATAATACTTTTTCCTTGTAATAAGTTAACATCATTGCACTTTGTAAAAATATCCGCCAGATATGCAAGATGTATCAACCAGGAAGGATTTGGTAAAAATTTGATAAAATAATGTTGCAAATTATTTTGTACCTTCAAGAAGACTAATAATTTATTTCGAAGTTCATAAAGTCTTAATAGTGCTTTTCCTCTGGATAGCCATCTCACTTCAGTATGTAATAAAAGTGCTTAATGTTCACTACCCATTTCATCGCACAAAATTTTAATTAATCTGGATTGAAGTGGTCTAGATTTTACATAGTTTATCATTTTCACGGCTTCTTCATAACATTTTTAAATTTGTGGAAATTTTTTTAGTCAATAGTGCAAGCCTATACAAAATACAGTGACTGCTAATATCTCTTGTAGCTACTTTCAGGATACGTGATACAACACCTTACATTTTTCCTACCATTGCACGAGCACCATCTGTACAAACATCAATACACTTTTCCCAGCCTATCTCTTGTTTTGTAATGTAATCATTAATACTGTAGTTTTTCCATGTAGATATGCACACGTGAGTAAATCTTCTTCAAAACCTTTAATATATGTGTAACGAACAAATACCAATAGCACAGCTAGTCCTGCGACATCTGTAGATTCATCCATTTGGAATGTATATTCACTGCAAAGTCCAAGTCGACGAATTAACTCTAGTAGAAATATCTTTAATGCGTCGTGAAACATTTCATTTTCAGTTTCAGCCATTGTAATCATTTGAAATTTGGACTTTTCTAGTGAGTCACGTTGTCTCTTAAAATATTGCATGTCTTTTCCTTGGAATCAGATTGTGTCGTTTCGAAGTGCCTTCGAAGTTTAGCTGGAGCCAAAAAACTGTTTGCGAGTATTTTTTGACACAAAACACACATTGCATCAGGAGCATCTGAATTGCCAATATACGTAAATCCAAAATATAAATAACTTTAATCGTACTTTCATTTTGGTCTGTTCATAGATGACACTTGTTCTTTATTCGATTTTGAAGAAATCAAAGTTTTTGGATTATTTTCTTCTTCGATGTAGACGTATAGTAAAAGTATTTGGCCTTTATTTCGTCAAATTTCCTGTTTTCAACCAAAGATCCATGGGTAGTTTTTGAATAATATGTAAATTCTGTAATTTTTTTTTTTTGGCAAAATGTAAAAAATCTGTAGCAATCAGACTAAATTAATGTACAAGAAAATCGATTCATTTATATTTCCAAAAGTATACACCCAATTCTGTTTTAACGCAATAAATTAGTTTTAGGAATTAACACGTAGAATAAAAAGGCGTGAAAAATTATCCTCCATAACCTTTTGTAAATTTGACAGATTGGATCCTAAGATTGAAAAATCTTGTATAAGAATCACGTACAAGTGAATTTGCGTAAATTAATCGTGTAAAAAGTGGCATTAGTGGCACCAAAGAAATTGCATAAAAGTGACATCACATAAATAAAGTTTTCATAACAAACACTGACATGTGAAACTTTTCCCTCCAGAATTTGTACACATCAATGTTGAATATTTAACACATATTTTCAAGTTTTTTTATCAGATTTATAAACAATTTTTATGTATTAGCAAGACTAACAATATTTTTAATCTACTCCAAATTTTTATGAAATATCTATTTCGGCTCCGCGGAACACCTATTTCGGCTCCGCGGAACACTGGTGTTCCGCGGAACATAGTTTGGGAAACCATGATCTAGGGGATATTTTATTTAATTATGTTAGACTACACAATTTGGTAACTAAATATTTATTTGTGTTCTCTCAAAATATTTTATTTAACTTCTTTATGTATTTTTTTTATTAAAAACTTTTTGAGTTAAAGTGGGTTATATACTGATTCAGTAATTAATTTAAATTTAGCTTAATTTCCAATTACAAAAGAATAGCCCTCAGCTCTTAAGTCAAATCCTGTCTCATTGTGACTATCTATTGTCCTAAACTTGTCCTTAACTTTTCTTAAAATGCCTTTATAAACAACTGTGTTCAGTTGCAGTTTTGATAGATCCATATTTCTCTACAGTTTATTAATTTAATAAAAATAAGTGTTTCTAAACCATTTTATATCCGCGGACCACTGAAAATTTGTTTTTTTGCGGACCACTAACAGAAATATAAAATATTAATTATTAAATTAATAATTATTAAATTAATAATTATTAAATTAATAATTATTAAATTAATAATTATTAAAAATATTAATTATTAAATTATTAATTATTAGATTTATTAAACTAATAATTAGTAAAACATACTTTTAGTCCTCAAGTGATAAGAAACTATATTTAAAATTAACTTTTGATTTATGTCAGCAGCAATTAAAAATTCTTCATTTTATTATTTCTCAATGTAAAAATATTTGTGGAAAATACCTAGAGAGAATGTCCTTCACATATGTAAGTATAGACATACATTCGTTATGTTGCTTGTGACGTAGCCATTCAACCAAAAATGAGATTCATCGCTGAATAAAATTTTGTGGTGAAAATGAAGATCAAAAGCAATTTCGTTTTTAGTCCATTCACCGAACGTCAAGCGGCTTCAATTCTTGTGTGTTCGTAAACCAAGATTTTTCCGCAAAACTTTCCATAAAGTGGATATACACAGCTCCATTTGCTGTGCACGTTGGTGAATCGACTCATTCGGGTCCTCCTCAATACTACTAACATATTCAGTGCGCACTGTACGACGTCTCTGCGGATGCGTATTATCAATTAGAGTATGTGTGGTGCGAAAATTATCCATGGTTATTCGAATTACTTGCTCGGATGGACGCCGTAATGTCGACCGCACAGTAATTTTCGTTAACTGAACCACGATTTTCGAAATAAATTTGCACAATTTGCAAGCGTGGTTCTGGCGTAAATCTATTCATAGTGAAATGGCAAACCAAACTGAGTTCAAATCAGCTGTCAGCTGTCAAATTAGCTGTTGCTAAAAAAAGTGTGGCCATTTCGAAAAGCACCTTTATATTACATATAATAATTAGTATGTATGTAAAATTATTTATATTATTGAAATAAACGTATTTAAAAAAAATAGTGTTCATGGATCGATTGGACATTTTGGTTATATTTTTAACGGTTTTAGAGTGTTAAATTAACTAGTGGTCCGTATAGATAAGTAAAGGCAACATAGAAGTTCTTCCTTAACGTCTTTAGCTTTAATATATCGCAAGAAAAAAATATAAAAACATGGTTATTATCATCAGTTGATTCAAGTTGAATCGCAAAACAATTTTTTTTTATCTCTTTTAAGTATACAATTTGCTCTTTAATAATAATATCTATTCCCTGAATAGTGTCATTAGAAAACGACACAGGTTTTGAGAAGCTTGAGAACCCAAAACTTTCAGAGCGAAATCTAAGATGCAAGGCTTTATAAATTGATCACCAATAGAGAGTGATTTTTTCGTTTTAGATATTCATAGGGCAACTAAATAAGAGGCTTGAAGCAGTCGCATCTTCTTCATTTAAAATTTCTGAATTTTCAACTTGTCGTGTAATCTTTAAAAAAAATCCAGTGATTTATCTGCGAAATCATTGTACATTTAATTCAAATGACGAACAAGTTTAGGTTTCATAGCGACATTTGACAGTTATAACGATGGTTTACTTCCAGAAGATATAGCGAAACAAAACTTAGGGTACTTTTTATTATATAACCTAGCAATGTTTATTTTTCTTTTTGACGCACATTCCTAAGTATCGACAAATTTAGTTTCTTCTAAATTTAATTTACTCGTTTTTGGACTCTTTTACCAAAAATAGTCCAAAATTTAATACTTTTTCTTCTGACTTTTATTGCTGTTAAAAAATGTTGAAAGGTTTTTTTTTATTACTCAATTTGTAGGGCTTAAAAAATTTCAACACAATGAGAAAAAAAATATTTTTCGTAATAAACCATGACGAGTGCAAAAAACGATGTGCTCAGACACAGGATTTTCTTGAAATATTTAGCATAATATTTTAACATGGTCCGCCAATTACTGGTTGATTAATGCTGTAGTAGAGTATGAGAATGTAGTAATATGTATACTTGGATCCAGGTAATATAAGAACTGTATAACTGGAAACCTTCACATCGTCCATTACGTAAAATGAACGTGCAGCAACATGTAGCTGAAATCTTAAAAAATAAAATATGTCACTTTTTTGCAAAATAGTGGCAAATTTGAAAGCTTAAAAATTCATTACTTTGTTGGATAAAATTCTACATAAAAGTCTCTAAACTAAAAATATTTTTTTTATTTAAAAGCCAATAGTCTCAATAAATATTAAGCAATTAGCACCAATTTATTACAGAAGACATATATAACATATCAAACACAATTTATGTGAATGTAACAGCTAGAGGTTCAGCATCTATATTACTATCCAATCGATACGTTTATAATGCTTGTAGTGACCCCGGAAGATCCGGAGCACTCCTGGTCGATAATGGATTTTTTCCGTCATGAAAATGAATAATTGCCGCTGATGTCGCTTTGAGCGGCCATAAATAAGGTGTCCCTTTGATCGTGCGTCTTCCCAAATCCGATAAGGCTAATCCCCCGGCTATTGTCGGTTATCTAGTACAGTCATGTACAAATGCGCCGACGTTTTATCGAGTAAATATCCGACTTTACACATGTAGAGATAGCAGATATTTGTGGCACGGTGGGCAAAAGACGCCGCCTTATGCACCGTAACCCCGTGTGACTCACTTGGACGGCGAAAAAAGCCGCGGATAACGATATCTTGACAGATAATGTTATTATTGCCAAAAAAATAATCGACACAAGACTGTTTCGATATCGCTTAGACAGCGTTGCGAAATCGATGTGTGTCGCGGAAGTTCAGGTCTATCGACTTTGATGAGTACTGACAGTGTAAATTTAATTTTGAGTATAAGTTATGCCACATTGTTTCAATTACTTATGCTATCAAGTAATGATAAAACAGCAACAATAAAATGTGTCAAATACATTGCCACTATTGTAGATACCATCACAATTTTGTTTGTGCAAAAATGTAAGGTGTACTTAAGAAGAATTGGAGTTATATTCGATTTGTCATTTTTAATTCAACACCGTTGTCATAAGATCTTTATTAGGTAATATTAATAACGGGGTCTTAATCAATACATATGAGTAGGTATTGCATCTAATTGCAGCAGAATGAAACTGGATTAGACGCAATTAATAGTGATGCTTTTTGATTTTTCGTTATATCCTGACAGGCGTATGCCCAATGCGTTACAGCGAAGTAAATTAGTACCAACTAAACCAACCTAAAACAGCAATATTAACCATTTGAATCGGTGTCATATATAATTAGTAATAAACTAATATATATTATTTTGTAAAAGGTTTTATATATTTCCTTAAATTTAACTATAGCTATGGATAATTTATTATTTTTCTCTTATTATATAACTTCAACAATTGTAAACAATAAAAATGATTATGAACCAGTATTATCCATTTAATATGTCTGTATGATAAACTTTTATAAAAATAAATATATAATATAATTTATAGTCAATATATGTCACCTAATATTTTTTTTAAATTCAGTCAATTATATAAAAATATATATCGTAATAAATATTCTTAGCCGAGAGTGAATATTAATTATTTTTACCAGGGCTGTGGAGTCGTTAAAAAAAAACACGACTCCGACTCTGACTCCGATTCCGATATTTACCAACAACACGACTCCACTCCGACTTAAAAGTTTAATTTTATCAGGTATTTTTGGTGTTCTTCTACACGCTTAATATTTATACGCTATACACATTCATTATTACGCAATTAAAATTTCACAATTTAAAAAAATGCATTTTATAAAAAAAAAATGGTCAGAGTCGCTCATTTTTTACGACTCCGACTCCGACTTCAACTCCGGCCAAAACACCACGACTCCACGACTCCAACTCCGACTCCACAGCCCTGATTTTTACAATTAAGATTTGGTGACTGTATATTATTTAGATATTTGAAGGACCGAATCGTAAAATAAGTATACAAAGATAGATAAACAGACAAAACATAGATGAAACAAAATTGAAAGAGGATCAAAAAATCAAGAAAAACTTACATAATCAAGCGCAACCATTATTATACACAGAGTAGTAAACAGATGATTCTCAAATGCTTAAATGCTTAAACAAAATATGTTTATTCAAAGTAAAGTAATGTTTACTACTGCGTCACTTCAAGGGCACAATAATACTGTTATGGACATAGTAGGCATTTATAAAAAATTTACAATAATACTGTTATGGACATAGTAGGCATTTATAAAATATAAAATTGAACGAAAATTGCTCACGAGTCGATAGCTCAATAGGTTCATATGAACATCGCACAAACGAATATTGCTCACACGGAACATCGCCCACACGTAATGGCAAAAAATGAATAAAAATACAAAAAATTTGATATAATCTGAATCTGAATTAAACTAGTTTCCGGTTCAGCCATTTTTTATATATAGTATACAAAGCGGACTACTATGATACATAAAAAGAGATTGGGTCTAATAATTATTAAATCTTATTTTAAACTTTATAATGTATTATAAAACACATAAACAATAAAAAAATATCTTAAAATAAAACAAATAATATTATTTTACAGATATTTGTGTAAAATTATATCAAAATAAAAACGTTTCTAAATCAAATATGATTTAATCAGGAAACGGTAAAAAAATGAAGTACCGATTATATAGTTTTATTGATTTACTACTTAATTTTATTTTACAATAATTGCTTAGAATAATTTATAAGTCTATCGAGAGTATTTTTAAATGTACAAATTCGATTATTATTATCTATTTATTTATATAAAAAAACATTTTACACTTAATATACTAACAATATATATCATAATTGTTATTAAAGCATTAATCTAAGATTTTTAAAGTCTATTAATCCACTCTTGATAAAGTATCAATTGACTTAAATACGTCATAGGACACACAAAGAAAAATGTTATTTTTTGGATAATTACTTTTGCAATCTATTAGATAAAGACATGAAACGTTTTATGTGGTAGTTGTAACATGTGTTTTTAGAGCGAATTCGCTTTTAGTCACTTTCGGTGAATTTTGTTACTGTTTATGTAAAACACAACCCAGTCGCGATGTAAAAGGGTACAAGGTGAGATAACAATATGTACCGTGTTTTTGTATGTCATTTCCAAATGATAACATACATAAATATTTAATGCTTGCAGTACGGTTTCCGTCAGAAAATGTTGTACATTAAAACAAATATATAATGTATAAATAGTAAAAAACGAATAAATAAACATATTTTTTTATATTTCAATTAAAGATTACTAATTAAATTGAACAGGTATTAAAGTATTTACTTCATACTTTTTGATGTATGTGTTTTTTTCCACTTTTTATACTTTTTTTTCATAATATCCAACCATTTTTGTTTATGATTACATTACTTAAAATGGATTCCATTGAGAATATAAATAGAATACTATTTAGTATCCCAAAATGTCATATTATTAATAATTTTAGAGCGAGAACACAGAAATAAATAACAATGTGCACAACACAAAAAAAATAAATCATTTCTTTATTTAACATTATTATTATTAAATTAATTATGTAAATGTACAATTTGTGTTTGGGTAGAGGAAAAGTTGGCAAAAACCTCATATTCGAAAGTGTTCGGTAAATGTACTATTTTGAACTGAAAACAGATCCATTAGCATATATAAAACATATCTTTTCTCTCTAATATGTTTAGAATTTGCGATTAGGTAGTTTGAGGAGATTTTTTTCCTTGTGTAATTGTTTGGAAAATGCAATCGACTTACTTTTAATATATAAAGCATAAAAAATGTACATAAGACAATATAAATATTATCTATTTTTATTTCCCATAAAATTCCTACAATGTATGCTGGGATTTGATTTCCTTGAGTCGCGTCAACGTATGTACTTCTATATGTCACTGGTTATAAATTTATTATTCATTTTAGATTTTGATAACTTTACAAATATCTGATAAACAAAACCTTCCAGCTATTGTGGCAAAATTATAACTGTATAATAAAATAAAAATATTAATTAATAATTGTTCATATTAAAAACTAGAATCGATAAAAAGTATACAAAACACGAGACTATATTGTCCACTGTTCAACGTTTTAATCAAAAACATTATTAATAACTTTAATAATTAAGTTATTGATATTGAAACCCTATAAAATTATATTTTTATTATCATTTTCAATATTTTATCATGTCATTAAGCTCATTTTGAATTCGCAAAAGCTCACAAGTGCCGCTGCGGCCCACGTGCGACAACCTTTGGTGAAAAATGGCAACACATTTGTCAAACTGTCAAGACGTGCGGCCGCCCCCCCTGTGTGACATAGGAGAAGTAAATATTTACAGAGTTGACAGCTAAATTGACACAGTTGACAAATTGTTCGAGGCGGCGCGTCGCCTGTGTAAAAAAACTTATTGTGTCATCTTTGGCCATTGTGAGCCGCTGACATATTGGCATTGTTCCCTGTCAAAACATGCTATGATAAAGAATGAAATATGTTCAATGAGTGTATACTTATATAATCACCTGAAAAATTGCACATTTGACCAAATATATTTATCGTATCAGTGACACATTATATTCAATAGTTCATTGGATCAAAGACAATTAAATTAGTATGAATGTTCAGTAGAGAAGCACATTTGCTTATCAAGCAAATGAGCAATAAATCAAAATTATTTATTTATCTAGATAAAGAAGTATCAGCAGCAAAATGATAAATTTTTAAAATGACAATTTAATACTTCCTACTGTTTATTAAAATTATTTCTTAACTTTTATGTTTAGCGAATTATTAAAATTAGGGATTTTTAACCCGACTTTAAAATGTGTGATAAGATTACATAAATAATAAACATATATAATAGTAAAAAAAAGATTTTTGGTCATGTAAACAAACATTTAGACTTTTGTGAAACAATATTATAAATATTGAAAAATAGTGTAGCAAAAGGTGTCTTGTATTCTAGTTTAAAGTAATTTACAGATGATTCACTTAGGTTTGAGTTTATAACATTAGATACATCAGATTAAGCGACACGGCATTTAATTGGCAAGTAAATTGCCAACTTTTAAGAAAAAATATTTGATATGATATTACTTAGGAAAATTGAGCACATCATCAGTTAGCTAAAAATTCTTATAATTCATTTGTTTTTGTGTAAGACAATCTGCGGCCCTTGAAGTAAAAAATTCTAATCCGGTCCACAGCCCAACTCTAGCCTAGAGAGAAGATCAGCACATCGTGATATTTTATATCATATTTGATAGCAATATGAAACGTTTAATCTAAATGGACAAATCATAAATAGTAAGCAACGTTAACCGACACTGTAGTTTAAAAAAATACAAGGCATATACCTTAGTTTTTATAATACTCGGTGGTTTATTACGGTTATGTTATTTAAGCTATTGTACTATAATACATATTGCAATCAATCAAAATCGAAAGCTAATAAAAATATATTGACAAACTATATCATTATAAAAAATATCAATTTTTCAAATGAAACTTTATTGGAATTAATATAAAAAAAACCTCAAGAAAATATGTACAATTTTATTAGTATTAATTTTTAACCAAAGTTTATATTCAGATCGTGACTTTTTGTAATTTTCGTTAAAAAAACTGTCGTGCCAACGACGAGTAAAATCGCAAGCAATTATAATTCTTGAACGCGGTTTGTGCTTGTGTCGTTTTCCCCTCAATTGAACCGTGAATTTTGTTAAAACTGGAACTGTGTACTTGTGTGCGTAAAACGGCACACCGCGAAATTGTACAAAATGGCGGAGCCCACATCACGCACGTAATAAAAAACATTTTTAGATCAAGGCGGACGTCAATGAAACGCCATTTCTCTTTTCTATATCGATTGCCATGACTTGTCCATTATGCATACAACAGCAGCGTTTCCCAATCTATATTCAATGGAACATTGAACATATATTATACAATGAACAGCTTAAAAAGAGACTTATATTTGATCAAAATAAATACAAATGCGAAAACATGAGTTCTTTCAATTTAATGCTCCATAACTATTCCATTGAATTATTTTTATTACAAAGCTTAAGAAGCACTATTATTTTATGAGTGTTAATTATGAAACACTCTCCTCGTTATAGTCGTTATTGATCAATTAAAATTTTTTAACGTTCGATCTCAATAAAGCAATCAATTAAATTAAAATCAAGTTTTGGCCCTCTACATAAATTTGTTTATTGAGCAAGGTCATGAGGTTTTTACTACATATTTTAAACTATATTTAATTATCAAAAGACTTTTCATGTCTATAGTGCTAATCAAAAATCCCTATTAATGCAATATTTTATACTTTTGAGTTTATTTTCAGGTAATATAAAAACAACGTAAGTATAGATAATATAAAATGTAAGTACAAAGCAGTAATTACTTGTTGATTGCTGCATTGAATAAATTGAATGATACCCTTGTTATGCTATCTTGTCATATATTTTTTACTACTTTATACCTGAGAAGTAGAAGCTGTTATTTTATTAAATAATGAACCTTCAATTTTCAGTTTCTTTTTATCTTGTATACGAACAAAATCATAAGATTAAAAACTACACGTTTATGTAAACTGAAAATACAGATATTTTAATGAGTGCTTGAAAGTCTTACACCAAACGCGAATAAATTACAAAAAAACGAAATTTTAAATAGTTCAAGATGTAGAAAATAAAATTAAGCAAAATTTAACAGAACCATTTATATTTATTAAATATAGACAAACTTTGCCACCGCCTCTTAAAATTAAACAGGGCATTAGTGTAGAGTAGAAATGTAGCGTTTAACACTGGACTAAAATTTGATATACATTTTTTGAAACTTCGCTCTAAAGAGCTTGCCACCATTTCAGCCCTTAAACCAATAATAAATAGAAAGAGCGCGCTTACAACAAAAACATAATTTAATATGTAAGTAATTAATCGGATTTATAATAAAAATCATGAAAAATAATCAATCAAAAAAAAACATCTAGTACTAATTTATTTTAGACGTCACATGACAAAATATCTTCTTAGTTAGAGATATTAAGTTAGTAATCTTAGAAAGTATTATGATTTTTTTCTATATTTTTTTTTGATAAAAATAAAGGATTTTTATGCACTTAATCAAAATAAATAATTTATCACTACTAATAAATTTTAAGCTCGTGTTTAATTTATTAAGCACTAGTTAATACGTATTTAAATGGTACTTAAAAGAAGCGCACATGTTTTTTATTTATGTATTATTAAGAAATTCTAATACTTGTGGGCATGTTCGTGTTTATATACTTTCTTTTATGACCGTCAACCAAATTTAATTAACAAATGCACGCCAATAAAAGCATCGTATAAAACTCATCAGAGGTGTAATATTTTCGCTATAACAAATTTCCGTCATAAAACAGTTAAACAATTCAAATTATTACTTTTTATTGCTCGAAATTCTTTCGCGTCTCGCTGTGCGCTCGGCGCTAATAGGGTTAAATAAGTTTATGTGTAATTTTTGCAATAAACCAAACAAGTCAACGTTTTGCTAGAAAGATCCTGAGGCGAGTGATATTCAATAAAATTGCACATCGGTGGTTTTGCGAACGTGATGTAATTTGCTCTGTGGGTGTATAAACAGTGTTTATTGAATAAGTACCATAGGATCATCTTATATTGAACTAAAGCGAATAAAACATAAAATAATTGCAATTTATTGCAACATTTACATCTATACTAAATTACCCAAATAAACATATTTGATTAATTTTGTATTCAATGTGAGCAAAAACAGACATATTCATCAATTTATTCAGTCTAATTGAAGTAAACATATGTTTTAATTTATTCATATGCATCAGTTATAACAACTATAATACTAAAACAATTAAGTTCAACATGCAAACTTAGATGTTTAGATTAAAGAAAACCTTACCGAGGAGTCAAAGATGTATTTATAATTCAATATAATACAAACATTCATGAATTATTTTAATAAAAAAAATTAATAAACATAAATGTGACATCAAGATTGTTAAGTTATTGTTTAGAAATACATAAATAATTTATGAATATTTATGAATGTGTAAAAATACTGATAAAAGCATTTGTGGAATATACCGATATCAAGAAATTTAGACTAAAGTTAGTGGAATTTTTTAAAACATATTTCGATGTATTTAAATATGTAATTAATCCTTTGTATGCTTGCAAATTATTTTTTATGCTTGCTAAAATCAGGATAAAGTAATAAATGCTGGACAATATATTTCTATAAAAGCGGAAAAAAATCATAAAACTATAAAAGCATTAAATCGCCGTAGATCATTAAATAGATCAATGTGCATTGCCAGTGTATTAAAGAAGCCATTAAATTCTTAAACGTTTTTTTTTTAAATCATTTTCGAACGTTTAAGCATTTTGTGGATAAGCATTCTGTAACTGCCGTATTTATGTAATTAATAAATAACGTAAAGAGCAAAGGGTTACAAGCTGTCCAGGATCGTTCAAATAGCTTGAGAATAACCGAGTTAAATCATCCGATGAATCGAGGTCTGAGTTTTTTTAAAACAATAACCAATAACAAACCTTGTCGAAGGTCTTTTCAAAATCAGTATATACGAGGTCTACTTGAATTTTCGCATCGAGAGATTTCGACACCGTTTTAGTGAAAGATTTAGATAAAGCCCATGGCAGCAAAACTAAGACGTATTTTTATTACTTATGTGCATTTCCAAAAATCAGAAAATGATGACGTCTTGAGAATCAGATCAAAAATATGCTTTACAGAAGCAGCAAAACGAAATTGGGGACCAAATCAGGCCCAGTAAATTTATTTTTATTATTATATAGATTTTATATGGAGTTGTACAATATTACAACAAATTATTCGTTATACAGCGTTTAGATTAATGGCCATTTTATTTCAGTTATTTTGTTTCTATCAATATTATTTAATTAGCTTTATGTTCTAAGAATGTTGATATAAAGTTTCATTACTACTGTATTTAACACTGAATATATTTTCATCTGAATAATTTCATATCAAACTCTTTATTCGAATTCGTCCATAATTGTCACCCTATTATTGAGACGTGATTTTCATCGTTCGATCAAATTCGCTTAATTGAATCTAACTTTTTTCATATCGGCTTGACCCTTTCTCCGCGGTGTCGCGCTCCGCGTCAGGGGTATTAAATCCGGCGGCCGCAGACGTCCCGAGGTCTTTACGACAGTTGCGCAAAATGGCCATAACAATAAACGTCTAAATAGACATAAACAAGGCGTTATGCCTCGGCGAGAGGTGGCCGTAAAGGGCGGCTCTTTATGGCCTGCGCCCCCACGGCACCACCACCCGCAGAAACGACAACGAACGGTGTCGGAATTTACAAATTTTCCTGAAAGCGGAAAACAAGTATTGAAATGCGCATGCGCCATAGAATTTTCTATGTAAAGAGCCACTCCCGGTGCAAAAGCTGCGCGTAAAGCCCTTTTTCTAAAATTTAATTTTGAAAGATTGCGAAATCTGTCTCGCTGTTTCTCTAAAGAGTATTTTTGATCTGATTTTTAAGACGCCACAATTTAATAAAAGTACAAATTGAAAAGGGTGATAAGTTGTACATTAAGAAGTTAGACCAGTTTCAGTATTTTCAGCTTCTGCCAAATTATTCGATATAATTATTTATAGTTACGTCTTCAACCGTTTTCAGTTTACCAACCGCATGGTTTTCATCATGTCCGTTACACTGTCATTCGCCAAAACAGTGACAAAATCACTTGATGTTGAAATACAAGTATACGTCATATATATATATATTGATTTTTAAAGCCTTCGACAATTGATCCAACTCGATTATTTCTGAGATATTTGAGCGATCGTAGATAATTCCAAACCTGTAGTGGCCGATTGTCGCAAGAATATTTTACCCCTTCGGGAGTTCCTAAAGTGTCTAACCTGGACCCTCTGCTTATCTAGTTATTCATTAGTGACATACAAATTACATGTGAGTTACAAATTATATTTTTCTTTTGTATGCAGTTTAGATACATTTGATCTGTTGTGGACTTTTTCTCTCTACAGAATGATTAAGATTCTTTATGGAGATGAGCTTCAGTCAACCGTATGCCCTTTAGTGTCGGAAAATTATAACATTTTTTAGTTTTCATTCATAATGACACTAAATATATTGATATCACTTTTGAGAGTTTCCTTTTACAAGTTAACGATGAAAGATGCTCGGCTTTGTTATGGAGAAACGCACTTAAAGTCTGAGGACTGGTGACATTTATATTAATAATTATAAATTATTATGTATAATATAATTTATAACCAATTGATGTCACTGCAGCTCAGCCAGTTTTTTAATAATAGCGCATTTTTTTAAATAAAAATTCTGAGTGACGCTGCCAGGGCTCGAACCCGCAACCTCAGAGTTATTAGTCTGAGACTATTCCGGCCATCTTATGGCTCCCTTTTGCGCATTTTGGATCTGAACTTGCACTTACACCCGTATAAAATTCAGATAACACAAAAACTGAACCCTATAGACCATTAACGCAAATTGGGTATTAAAGCAGCAGGAAGTTTATACTGATTTTTTACAGAAAATCTTCTCTGATGAGGCCCATTTTCACGTCTCTTTATATGTTAATAAGCAAAATTGCAGTATATGGTGCAAGAAAAAACTTCATATGATTCATGAAACACAATTATATGCCCAAAAAGTGACTGTTTAGTGCATATTGTGGTCAGGCGGCGTCATTGAGCCTCACTTTTTTGAAAAGTAAGGCCCAATGACGCCGTTGATAAGTGCATGATAACCAATTATTTTTGCCACGAAATCGAAGATGTTGATGTAGAAGACACGTGGTTTCAACAAGACGTTGCAACTTGCCACATATCGAGTGCAACGTTGAATGTTTTGCATGAAAAGTATCACAGTTTAGTGGCCAACTGACTGCGATTAACGCCGTTAGATTTTTTTAGGGTTGATTACTATATGAATCGTGCTTACTTCGACAAACCCTAAACGGTTGAGCACATAAAAACCAACATCCGACAAATTATAGCCGAGATACTGCTCGAAATGTAAAGAAAAGTCATCAAAGGATCGGCTGCTGCAAAAATTCGAAGCGGCTTTTTAATTTAAAAAAAAATCAGAATTAATGAAATACAGCAAATGTTCGATTAATAAAAAAAAATCCGAAGAAAAATTGTGGGTTTTTTAAAAAAATAAACTTTTTTTGTATTAAAAATATTTAACAATTTCATTGCTACTAAAAGCATTTTTTTTATAAATTAACAGGAGTAAAAAACTAGATAAATCCAAATATCGACAAACTAATTAAGTTTTACAGTAAAGTTAGCCCTATAAATTGGCACTATTGGATTTAGCCAATTAACACTTTCAAGATCATCAATATATTCACAAAAGATGATGGAATTTAAGATAATTTAATTATGCATTTGATGGAATTTAAGATAATTTAAATATGTCAGTTGAAGCATTGTATGATTTTTTAATCGAATATATTAACTGGGTTCGTGTGTTTAGCAATATCAACAACTGTAATGGTTTCGTTAAAAACGAATTGCCAATTACAGCGAAATTACATCTCATTCACAATTATAAATTCCCAGGCGAACGGGCAAGCTCTGACGTGCCGGAAAACATTCTCTGCGAATATCAAACTGTAACAAAATAATGTTTGTTTTTAGTAATTTAAGAATAAACTGTAAATGTACAGATATTTATGTGATTATTTTTTTTATACTGTGCAGCGTATTTTTTTGTAATATACTAAAATACAACTGTTTTTAGCTGTCATTATTACTTACAATAACATTTTATAATATTTTTTTATATATAAATAAGATTCTTTATGAGCTGAATTTGCTCATTATGAGAGAATGTTTACTATCTAATGTACACGACTTAGCTCTATTTTAATTATCATCCCGATATTCATCTGTGAGATTAAATCTACATAAACCTAATATCTGTGAATCGATCAAAGCTATAACTATATAACGATCACTAATTCCGATTTTATACTGGAAATTTTCAGTAATATTTTTGTTTGTTAATAACACTCATTATTACATATTATAATTAAAAATGTTGTAAATTAAAAACATATATTTTTCTACATTTATTTTTTGCACAAAATATAATTTTCGTTTCAAAAGTTCTCAATATATTTTTATCGTATAGTATCTAATCGTGCTAAGAATTTTACTAAAATTGTTAGATCTTTGGTATATTTTTACAGCTTTCACTATTTTGCAACAATTTTTTTTGTTAATACGCGTGCTAAAGAAACAGATTTTTAAGTAATTGTTAAAAATAATAATCCTAGTGATTCACTGATAACTGTAAAATATTACTAAATCGACTTCAACAAAAAACCGGTATATATTTATTAGCAAAAAGCTATAATAAATATAGGAAAAAATTATACAATTTTTTAAAAATCTGTAAAAAATAATATTTGTAGCCTAGGGCTAAAGTTGGCTTTAAAGAAATTCAATATGCAATTTAAATTATTATAAAAATATAAATGAAAATGATTTTTTAATATTTTGCAAGAACAACTACTGAATATTTAAGTACATATAAATCGAGAGACTAAAAAATGTTGTTGGATGTAAATTATTATATTAAAGCTATTAAAAATAATTACTTTTCATTGAAGACATAGATTAATGATATTGAATGATTTTTTTTATAATAATCAAGTTAAAAATGAACCTTTTTATTTTTTTACAAATATATTAAATTAATTACAAGATATGTTGATAAGCAATTGCAAATATTTTAAATGGGGATTACTCTTTTTTGTAGAAAACGGTTTACGAGATTAATCAAAAGTTTCATTTTGCCTGTGCAACTTGTTTTTACAACACCTGCTGTGCTGTTTTATAGATTTAATGGATTTCCTTAACATTTGTTATAAGCTAAAATACAAC
The DNA here is from genome assembly GCF_051122295.1 of Plectrocnemia conspersa. Classification (NCBI taxonomy): domain Eukaryota; kingdom Metazoa; phylum Arthropoda; class Insecta; order Trichoptera; family Polycentropodidae; genus Plectrocnemia; species Plectrocnemia conspersa. The sequence continues at coordinate 20,736,193 of NW_028277173.1, forward strand.
TAAACCCTTTTCCGCATTAAAACTTAGGCATTAAAAATCCATTACAAATATAAAAATGTTTATGAAAATTTTCAAGCATGTTTTTCATTGTTTTATATAGTTTAACTATGATTATTAATAATGTACATAATTTCAGTGGTTTTAGATTTAATTAATAAAAATAATATTCTCAACTGAATTTTAAAAATAATCATCAAATGTATAATATATCTTAATCGCTAGATCTTTGACACAATTTAAATGTAATTCACAAATATGTAGAAATACGCGATGGTATCAAACTTTTTTACGTATATATTAATTGGATTGATGCATTTAATATAATACTAAAATATTTTAATAGTGATCCATGTATTAGTATTACTTATTATTAATTAATACATTGCTACAATAATTGAGAAGCGCCATTCGGAGTAAATCAGCAACATCCGAGCCCCATAGCGCAATTTTTGAGATGATATGCCCCAAGGGGCGCATAGTGCGGTTATCACGCATTAAGTTCTCGTCGCCCGACTTCGTATTTCCATCCCCCAAAAACCACCCTCCAGAACAACTATCCACTTTGAGAGGGTAAATATTCGCAACGCGGAAATCAAAGCGATCCACCGGGACGTGCAAGTAGGAACGATGTCAAGTGCGAAATTTATTCACAAGTATGAAAATAAATTTGTTGATAATGAAATTTTGACAATTGAGGATATAAAAGTAGAAGTAGCGTTTTCATAAAAATATGATATTAAAATATTTTCTATCGATATTGCACTATCATATAAAAATAATCTTTTTAGTGATATTATGCTATTAATGCAACTGCTGTTTATGATAAGAAGATTTATTGTTTTATCCATTTATTGCTTTTAAGCGAGAAAGATATATAATACCAAAATTATATTTTATATGATGCTTTTCATTATACTTCTGCATAATTTTATCCATGTCGCTTTCAAGACAAAAATAAATATTTAGATACTACAGAAATAAAGGCCTGTCACCTGGGAACGAGGATTTTGATTCCAGTCTTACTGAAAGTTTTTGATATGCTATCTAACTATCATAGAATATTCATAATACATTTTGTTCATAATTTATCAGTTATAACTAAACTTGTTAGATGTGGTTCAATTCTGTGAACCACACACCACGAAAATCTTCAATATCAACCCTACTTTTTTACAATTACCCATTTTTTCTCCAGAAACAGGATGCTTCATTCATTCACAAAAACTATAGAATGTCAAAATATCGGTCATCTTTGACGGCGACTTTGTACATATTTTTCTAAATAAACAAATAACGAGGGAGGCAAAACCCACATTCTGGGAAAACGATGGCAATAAAAACGTATGCAAAATGTGCTTTCTGTCTAGCATCTGAGGCTTTTATATATTTATACCTGACTGCCTTTGTGAAATATCTGACATTATCTTCCGTGGGAGACATAACTGAAGACGCTACAAAACAATAATGTTGAAAAATAAAAAAAATATTATCCTTTTCCCTTATCGCCTAATCATACAGGAAACTATGTGCATTGGTTTAATTTATATCTTTATTATTAGATAATTATTTTTAAACCCTAAGAAAAGGATTTATTAGAGGATTTAACTTATTATATAACGTTTTATTACAAAACATAAAATATAGTTACCCTATTGTATGAGATAAAGAGATCAATCAATTTATTTATGAAGAAATATAAGTGCTCTCTTTTTGTAAAATTATTTTCACCTGTCAGTACATTGTTATATTTAATCAGTATAAATTGAATCACTAAGAAGCAGTAGTATTTTTTAAATAAAAACAATAGTATCCTTATGTGTTCAATATCTTAACAACTAACCACATTACATTGCACAATTTTGATAGATCGTAATTCCTCAACAGCATAATAGAGGTATAAATTTAATGGTTGGCTTGGCTTTAACAAAAACTCGAATTAAAGAATTTAAGAACTCAACCTATTCACTAAGAAAATATTATGCGTGCGTTATCTGATTTGAACTTAGATAGTTTAATATTTATTAGTGAAAAGTACACATCAGTTGGATTGAAATTCGCAGCAGAACGCAGCATAAAAATTTAGTAATTTTTTGATAAAATATATAATTAAAAGAAATTACTTTAAGGTGTCACTATTTGTACGTACACTATTTGGTTCATCTTTTAAATTAAAAATATACTAGAAGTATACATATTCCAAAAATTTTTAATATAAAATATATTAATATAATATGCCATTTAATTATAAAACATACATATTTTACAAACATAATCTGTCACTCAGATGAGTCGGCCGTTTGCGAAGGTAAACAGGATTAAATTTGATAATTCTGTTAAAATGTTCAAAGGCAAAACAGGCTGTCATAAATACATATATTTCAATGAGCATCGGTCCCTTTTGAAATCGGCTTTGGGCAAAGATCCTGGCGTCAATTACCGAAACCTTTAAATTTATACCGTTAAGACGACAACAATGAAAAGCATCTTTTCTACTGCTGTTACGCGCTGGGTAAGCTCTTCAAGAATTTGTCAAAACACAATGACAGAAGTCATAATCGTGATGTGATGCTTTCAGTAACATGAGACTCGAAAAGTTGATGTTTTAATTAAATTTAATTATACATATTTTTCTAACCCACCACATATTTGATTAATTACCATTTTAGTATTAAAATATATTTCAATATAAATATATTAACAATCAATATGCATTAATATTTGAACTAAGTTTTCGTGTTTTGATTACAGTTATGTTATGAAACAATAGTAAAATTTCACTGCGTAGAACATATTTCAACCTTCTAAAAAGTTTATTAACATAAAAATTGTATAAATATATTTTATCGCGTGATTTTTCTAACAAAAACTATGTAAAACAAGTTTTTCCTTTATGCTACACATGCGATCGTAAAACGCGATTTTAATATTAAATATAAGAGATTTTATCGAAACTATTTTATGAACAAGATCGTTTTTTTAAAAGCTTTTTCTTTTATTTTTCGTAATCAATAGCGAACAGATTAACAAGTTTTTCTGTAGGGTCCAAAACCTATACACCCTTGGCTATTGTTCAAAGAGTATTTGGATTTTTTTCTAAAAGCTTCACAATATTTTGCAGTCATGTGCAACCCTTCAAATAAAACGTGCCGCATTTTACGACAGGGTATTTGAAACGTAGTTTCCTAATTCGACACACAAATGATCGGTCATTCCAAAACCCAAATAAATAAAAGCGTACTATTTATACTAACAAAAGGATGGGACAAACCACATGAAATCCTATTGGCTATTTTAAAACATATGCCAATGGTTTATTGTATTTATGGCATTTTTTTATTACTCATGGCAAACACTGATAAATTGGTCTATAATATCATTATTTAAATTGATAATACATATCTAGATTCAATAAATAATATATACAATATATAGTTATATCTGTATATTGAATTAATTGATTGTACAATTTAATATAATTATTTAATACTTATTATTAACGTTAACGTTATTATGATTAATAAATACAATATATGATACAGCTGAGCTTGCTTAATAAATAATAACCGTTTCATATGTATCTCTTTCTATTTTTTCCCTACATAAAACTTGTATTAACTAGCCAATAATTAATGTGTTTCAATAGCACCTTAATAAATATTACTTATTAAATTAACATAGATTAGTTTAGTAACATGTTATTAATTACCTTTATTGACAGAATATAAAAAACTCGTAAATTGTCACAAAAATATGATATATCATGAATCGAAATAATATATAATAAAATTAAAACGAAAAAATGGTATATATTTTATACTTTAAAGAATATCATTATTACAATAGATACTGACAGATGTTTTAATTTTGGATTTTAGAACATTAAAATAAGAAATAAAAATAATATACATAGCACAAGTGGTCAGAAATAATCGTAATGAAGTAAAAACTTAAATCGCAGATAAAAAATAAAATCGGAAATGAAAGCACATTAAATATATAAAGAGATTAACATTACAATTTGTATATGAATATTTATTACTGAAGAACAATAAGAGTTTTCTGTGATGTTTTTTGAATTTTGCTGTAACATTTTTTAGATTTCAGTGCTATATTACAATTACAAATGAAAAAGTGATAAAAATGCTCGTTTCTATCAACGTAATATTTATTTATACTCAGTACAGAAATAGGTTGAAGATAGTGTTGAAATTACGGCAACATCAAAATGCATTACATAAATTTAGAGTGAATTTTTTTAAATTAAATTCTTCAGTTCCATAATGAGATTAATTATTTTCTAGTCTAAACCAATTTTTTTATTGTTTTTTACAGATGATTTACACAAATGCAACATCCGAGAAATAACTGATTTAAAATATGTTTTCAGAAAAAATCCACCAATTAATTTTAGTTAAATGATCGAGTATTGTTCAGGAAAATATATAAATCGAACACAGCATCAGCTAGCTACTACTAACGAAAGTTACTAATTAACATTAACATAACATAGTTATATTAATTATAGCAAAAAACAATATAAATATTCATTCTTAAGATTTTTCCGATACCCTTTTTTATATTTAAGGAATATTTTATTTGATAGAGATTTTACATCCATATTCTATAATGTGTCATATAAAATACGACTAAATTGTATTTTAAATCACCAACTCCAGCGATACCTTATTAAAAATATTACTAAAGTGAAAGTTCAAATGCCGACATTAAAAAATATTACAATAAATATATTTATATATTATTAGAATAAGTTATTTTATCTTATCCTCCCGTTTTGTAATCATTATTGATGGCTAGTTTATACGTTATATTTGTTATTAAAAAATATAATAAGTCATTAAAAAGTATTTTTTTTCATATTCACAGTATCTTAATCATAATATATATTTTATAAGAGTTTGTCTAATTATCATTATAATAAAAGATCACAGTGTCATCTGCATATAACTGTATTTAATCATGTAATTTATTATATACTATGTCATTTATATGGATAATAAATTAATAAAGTCCTATAATAGGTCATTGCGGTACCCCATATGATACAGTTTGTGGATCTGACAAATCTCTAGTGGTTCATCCACACTTTTTGGGTATTTATATTATTTATATATTTATTCTTTTGTTCTTAAAAAATATTATTTTCGCTCATGAGACTAAATAAATTTTCATATAAAATATGTAACTGTCTCGACTCATTGTAAAAAAATATTTCACCACTAGAATTCTGTCCCACCACGTTGCGGCCCTCACGTCGATGGCGACGGCGCATGCGCAGACGCGATCGAAGCGAGACCACGATGCACTCGCGGCGCTTTCATTCGCTCCGTTCCGAGGTGTTATTAAGGCTTATAAAATAATGCATGCCGTCGTCGTAATAAAACCGACCGTAGTCACGCAGCCGTCATTAAACCGCCATTTTTAATTTAATTCCGTATTCCGACGCGCGGCCAATGGCGGCCGAGTCGCACGCACACACGCTCTTATAAATACATACACCCGTAGATATAAAATGTATAATAAGCACAGGCTGTTTATAAAGCCTCTCACTGTGTTTTATAAATAAATAAATAACATTAAACTTGTACAGAAAACTAGGAGAAATAGCAATACTGTAACAGTCACTGAAGATAAATTAATAGTCAAGTAGGACTTTTTTGTAAATTGAGTTATGAAACAATATATAAATGAAACCACTACTAATATGAACATCACATTTTTTATTACTTAGAATTTTTCAGCTGCTGTTTATTTGGGGGAGCAAATATTTAAAAATCACTATGAGCAAGGTCGAGTCTATATGGAGGAGGATGCACGATGATTTATTTAATCTTAATGCTCTAAAAAGAAGCGCGTTTTTATGCAAAGTTGTTGTAAGATTTGAACTAAGGATTCTCAATCGAATATTCAATTGTTCGAATTATTCGCCTGATTTTCATCTATATGAATATTTTAATATTGATCGAATATTCGTAAAACATTTGTTTATACTATCGCGAATGAAATTTAAAAAAAATAAAATATAACAATCAATATACTTGAGCAACACAGGTTAAAATATACGGTCTTTCATAAGACTTTATTTCGTTTTTAAATGCGAAATAAAAAGACTTCTTTTTAAAAAAAAAATTTTAAACCATTCTAAAAACATTTTTGAATAGAATCGGCGCTGTCTACTATGACCGAAATTAGCAGAATTTGTTCGATGAATGAAACCAAATATTTAAGCGCCCACATTTTATTATCGTTTTTTGCTTATTAAATAACAGATGTGCGTTGCAAATTTTTGTTAAGTTCGTGTTACGTTTTTGTATTTGTTGTTTCAAAACGCAAAAATTTTATTTCATTCGTTTAATAATTCGATCGCGTTTAATTTATTTCACAAATTTGCACAAAAAACGCCGTTACGGATCCGATCCTTTTGTGTATCAAATTCGTTCCAAACATTATTAGCATATACAATAAATTCGATAAAATTATGCATTTAAAATGTAAATGCTTAATGGCAGCTAATGACAATTTTAGTAATTTAAAAAAGCTGAAATGATATCCCTGATCAAAAAATACGTAAATTATTATAAATTTGGCATTTTCCTCACTGATGCTATGATTAATTAAAATAAATATTATTAATCAATTTTTTAATTAAATAATATTTTACAGCCAATTAATTAATTTTTTTTGTACTAATTCTTTAAATAAATTACTATCGGTAAAAACAGAGAAAAAAAATACGAATATATTCGAAAATTTAAATACTTTGTCCAATTTTTATTCAATAATCGTATAGAAAGGTACGAATAATTGAGAGCCATAATTCTACATTAAATGCAAGCTTATCATAAAATATTAGTTGATCTACTTTGCTGACACATCTTGTCCAAAAATTGCACAATGAGGAGCTGCATGATAATGATACACTCATTGAGAGGCGCTGTCAACCTATTGCGTTCATGGATTGGATTTTGGGTGATAATTAACGAAGCTACTTAACTACTTTCACCATTCTTATATATTTGCAATGAAAATCTTTCATCTCAAAAATAAACATTTGCCAATCCTATTACTTGTTATTTAATGATCAGTATTTTATTAATCGAATGGTCAGTATTATTTTACTGTTATAATCAGTAGGTAAAATAATGAATAGGTCAGTAAACATAGATTTTTGATCAGTATAAATATTATGTTTGATCAGTATAAACATTGGAAGGTCACTATTTATTTTAATTTGGTCAATAGCCGAGATTAAGAAAATTGGGTTTTGCTCTTTGATGTGTAATGACTTTTTTAGAAACTAAATAATTATATATGTATTTTTATTTTAATATTTTTCACTATAAATTTCATACTTTGTACAACCTAAACTTTAATTATAATAATACTTTTTTCTTAGTTTGGTTAATTATTTGGGTTTTGGTTTGACAGCAAATAGACGTTGCGCAACTGTCAACACGATAATATTTTTTCTTGTGTGCATTATATTTGTTCAATGTTGAAATATTTTTTAATGCTAAATAAATTTAATTATAGTGGAATCGTTTATTTTTTGTGCAATATATTTGTTATTAGTGCAAATTGTATATATTGAAGTAAATATGATCTAAATTAAAGTGCAATTAATAATCTTTTTGATAACACCATTTTAATAATGTCTTTTTTGTCTTTATTTATCGAAATATGAAATTTGTAAACATTCGACAATGTTACCAGTTAATTAAATTAGTCATCCTAATGCTGGCAGGAATTTTATACTTATCATCTATCGAAATGAAACTGATTAAATACTGATTAAAATACCGACCATTTAATTCCATTATATCCAGCGCTTTTCTACTGACCATCTATATTCAAATACCGATCAAAAATCTATTAAAATACTGATACAATAAACATTAGCTTTTATTTAATTATTTAGTAATTTTAAATAATGGCCGTCATGACCTAACAAGTTATCCCAATGCGCCATTGCGGTCATTATTATTAAACAACAGCAATAGTATGAGAATTAAATAAAATAAAATAATTGCTTGTTTATTCAAGATTTTAAGAAATCAATAAAAACAAGGACTTTATGTATGTATATCAAAGTTACTTTTATTGTTCTAATATTGGTGAACAAGTATTATAATGACAATGCTGACAAATTTGGAAATTATACAGAAATGTTCAAATACTTCAATTTAAATAAGTAAGAAGCTCCTTAATAATTAATTACCAAAAGATTAACAAATCACTCGAAAAACGATAATGAAAACAATAAACTTGTTCCAAACTTTATCCCATAGAAATAGCTGTAACTCCACTTTTTTGTTTTAGGAACTGTCAAAGTATAAAGTACGTTAAACCAATGGAAATTTTTCCCGTAAAAAGAACAGATTTTTTTACAGAATTAAAAGAAAACGCAGTTTACAATTGAATTTGTTTACTTATGGAATTATTTTTTGCGCTTGTTAATCTTGATTGATAGCAAATGTCAACGAACGGAACGTAAAAGTCAAAATGTGATAAAAAATCTATGTAATGAAATGTATAATATTTTTTCTCTTTGTTATGTTATGTGACCAGTAGTATAAATCAGTGACTAGTACCAAAAATATATGGATTTGAATCCCATATGCCAGTGGTGCACAAACTTTTTAAATTAATTTATTTGACAAACAATATAAGGATTTTATTCAAATGTGATTATATTATCAGAATTCATATTAATTTCTGTGACAGCGGTAGAGGCGAGCAGGAGACAGCCCCAATAGCAGTTAGATGGAGTGCCAAGCAACGAGATGTAGATTGCGTACTCTCTCAGTCTCTTACCGATTGCCGAGAATAAATCATTAGTTCTTTACAAGAGCAGAACCGCACATTAAATTCGTATAATTAATGTATTAAACATTTCAAAAATAGCCATACCCACATGCATAAATGTGTTTTATTCATATAAGCAAAAGTCCCACGTTTTATTTTAGCTACATTGACAATTAAAAAATCATAAGTCACGATTTTTTTTTTATTAAAATGGGGGGGTCAGGAATGAAAATAGTTTGCGTACCACTGTCATATGGTACTCTAGTGTTTTTCGATTTCTATATTGTGATTATTATATAATTTTAAATTCGATTGATTATCGCTGATTAGGATTTCCTAGATTTTCCTAATCTAAAGATTGATTTTTGTAATAAATAATTAAAATAAAATCGAGCTAGGACGTGCATTATATATTGATTGTAAGCTATACTAATAGTTTTTAAGTTATATAATATATGTCACTGATTTACAGACTTAGTTGTTAATTGCATTTACCTCGCTGTAAAGCTAATAACGCCTGTCATATGTTATTATAAAAGATATAAAATAAATAAATATTTATTTATGTATATTAGGATATGTTTAAAAAATATCGTTGTATCTTTAAAAATTGCGAATTTTATATAAAAATATAAGTTTTTAAAATACAGTATAGATTTAGTTTCTAGCAACAACGAATGATTTGAAAAACTAAACAGTTTTCCAGATGAATTCTAAAATTAAAGTGGATTTATTATGCTAATGATTCAAATGCATTCAACATAATTGTGATTGAAGTAAAAATTTTGACTTTACATTTAAAAGAGAGAATGTATTTTTTCCCAAAAGCACACAGATTCTCAGCTATTAAAATTTTTGCCTCTTTATATTTTTAATTCACTTTGCTTTCGCAATGACAACAAATTAGTTACAAATTTCGCACAATGTGACAGCAATTATGGAAAATTGTAAATCACTTTTTAAATGTGTAAGCACTAGCTTTTCCCAATTTTAGGTGATCACTTGCAATTATAAATATAAAATTTGTTTTTTTTTTCATTTTTCAGACACAATATAAGTTAACTGGGTAAATCTTAAATGTGAACTGTTGATTAAGGACATTGTTTTTGGCGTATACTACACTATTCATTATTTACTCGGTGGGCTAATTACGCAAAAAATCGTCTAATATACATATTTATATATAATAAATATTTTAATAATTTACACTAACGATTAACGTAATTTATAGCGTATTAATAAAATAATTTCGTTTTACTCTCTCCAGATTTTTTTCTGTTAATAGCACAACACTTTTACAAAGCCTTACACCAAAAGCCTTACTTATAGGTACTACTAAATTTACTCTATGTATGTCAAATACACTATTCTTGTAGCTTAACTATATTCCACGTGTTCATACATATATGGCAAATACTTTACAATCACCGTGTATTATAGGTAGTTTGTACGGCAACCATCAAAGCCTCAGCGGCCCACGCGCATTTGCATACCGGCCGCGATAAATTCGTTATTTTTTCCCTTTCCTCTCTCCGTTTTAATATTACCGTTTTAATCAACGCCGCTTTTTCGATCTTTTGATTCCGTGCTCGCATGACGACGCCGAATAAAAAGGCGTATATGTTTTAATATCGATGGGCACGAACGCAAGACGCCATTTTATGCTTGAGGAGTTAATAAAATGCACGCGATGCATATTGAGGAAGTGAATTTAAAGATGGCACTTGTGTTATAACCTATAGTTTATTTATATTTTATTACCATCTCGATATTCCTAGCCAATTAAAGTCAGGCTATTAATAAGTCTTCTCTCACATAATAAAATATCAGTGAAAGAAACTGAACATGTTTTTCGGATGTATTAATCAAATAAAATAAAAATCATTACTGCATTAACAGAAAATCGAGGTTACTATTTACCGAAAAAAATGTTGATACAGTATACTCAATTATAATTATATCTGATATATAAATGTATATATAAAGAGCGAGAGTAATAATTAACTCTATTAATTTCGTCCTACCTATTTATGATTGATTGTTGTGATTTACCTCTCAACAAATTCGTTATTTGTTTGTATTATAAAATTTTTATTTACTTTTTAATTATTTAAGAGTTAAATAAAAATATTATTTTGTGCTAAAGGATTCGGCCAACAAACGATTGAATTTGATATTCCTAGACTCTTTTCTCTGAAATTATCTAAAGTCAAAATTGTACACCAAAAAGCCAGCGATTTTTCAAGACCTCAATGAAACATACGATTTATTATAAAAATTTACAGAAAGCATCATAGTGCCTGTAAAGAATTAGGATAAGAGTTTTAAAATATATAAAAATTATAATCCATTGTATATTATTTCAATCAATTGTTCCTTTGGATTATTTTACAGTATTATTCTAGCAAGCTACCTAAAATATCTGTGGTGTTAGATCTTCTTAACAAACAATAGTTTTGCACTATATTTTTAAAATAATTTTGTTGATAAGTATTTTTGCAAAATACGCGTATTTTTATATTTAATATTAATATAGTAATAAATAGTTCAACTGGATAAAATTACTATTTAAGCGAATTTTTGGTAAAGAGCTGCCTATAATTTACCACAAGATTTATTTACACGATTAAAAAGATTCTTACGGATTAGATCAGCTCCCACCACCGCTTCGGCAGTGTTGTATATGTATTGCGTGGTTTCAAAAAAATCAAATAAATTTCCCCACAGAGCTCTCCCCCAGCAAATTGCAAAATTTGACAAGAAGGAAAAACGGTGGTCTAAAAATTATCACGGTACATTTTACGATTTCCGGTCTGATTTGTTCAAATATAAGTTTGAATTTTTTTGAGCTTAATTGAAAAGTTATCTACAAAATAATTTTAAAGGCACACTACACAACGCAACAAACAAAATAACTAAGGTAATTGTTTCCGGATTCACCCTAAAAGGTAGTAGCGTTCTGGTACTTATTTTTTATAGCTGCACCACTATCGTTGCTAGAGTGGATTCAGCTCTAGAACACGGTGAATCGGCACAAGCAATGAATTGAATACTGCTCTAGCACGCGGTGATTCAGTGCAAGCGAGAGAGTGGCGTTACTCTAGCACACTATAAGGTCGATGCGAGCGAAAGAGTGGCGTTCTTCCATCACGCTGTGTTGCTAGGGGGGAGTACTGTAGGGAGCCGATTTATTAAGCTACTCTGAAGCTACGTTGGAAACACTGACGAAGCTGCGAAACGATTGCCAGTCGGCTCCGTAACATTCAACCGTACAATAAATCTTCTGCAGCGGCTAACCTGTGTCACAATGCCAAACCATTATTCCATTCTCAACACCTAAATACCTCCAAAGAAATTCAGATTTAACATTGTATAAAAGAACATATAAAATAATACGAAATAACTACAATTGCAGAGTAAGACAGAACATGTAATATGCAATATAGAATCGTAGGAATGAGAAATCACCAGATAAAAGTCATAGTTTCCAGCTGTATATACTGTAATATAAGAATTAAGGAATAAATATGACTACATCAAATAAATATATTAAAGAAAAGCTAATATTACGTAAGAAAAAACATATTAGAAAATACGAATCAGCAAATATAATTAATAATAAATTATTAACTTTAAATTAATTTTAAAGCCACTAAATACATGTATGTATATAAAAAATAAATAATCGAATGATGAATTAAGTAATCGGTATTCTATTAATAAATAATACTTATATAATATACATAGAAATATTACAATAAGCGTCTAAACATTTTATGTTCGTGTAGCAATATATTTATATTCATGCATCATTTATATAATAAACTATTAAAATTATCAACGTCTATTATATAAAGTCCTTGAGAGGAATGGCGACACAGATATTATTTAAACAAATTTTATAATAATTATGGAATAATACATGCTGATTGAGTTTCCCAAAAAACTATAAAGCAATGGATAGAGAAGCGATCGTCTACTACTAATTAATATAAAATTTGATTATCATGCATATGTATTTCACATATACAATTCAATATCATGCTATTGTATGGTAAACGATCATGAAACTTTGTTTTAATTATAAATAACCATATTCATACCGGTAGGATCCACTTGGGTAAAGTCAAGCAGTGAAGGAGAGGACGTTAATGCAGTAACTAGAAAGAGAACGATTTTATAATCATTAACAAGATAATTAACTAAATATATAATAAAATAAAAAATGTTCTATATTATAAACACTGCTTAATTGCCCTAATCGTTCATTGGTATATGTAAAAGTTAATATTAATAGCTCATTTACTATTATCAGACTATAATTATTTTTGTTAGTAGTTAACGCCGAGTTAATTGAGCCGCAATTGATCATAACTAGGTTATCATAGTTATGGGTTGCACAATTTAAAACGTGCTATGTACTTTTTAAACGCTCTATAAGTATATTTTTTTGTTGCGTTGTCATCATAGTGTCACAATCTCGACTGGGTTTAAATTCATCATTATCGAAGAAGCGAAAATCTCGCTTGACTTACAGTCGTATTAAATTAACAAATAGCCTTATCATATTGTAACGATTTGTGTAAACAAAAGGATTCAAAATAGTACGCTGCGCTGGCATACGAGATGACTATTTTTATCTGTTTGTCCGAATGTCTTTGTAATTCTGAATAATATATTATTAAAATTGTTTTAAAAATAAACCACCACAAAAGTACTATATAAAAATATTTCTAAAACTATTACACCATTTTTTATATCGGGGAAACAATATTTACACATTAAGATATATGCACTCCATGGCCATAAAAAAAGTATATAAAAATGTATGAGTATGTAAATTAAATATATATTTTATTTAAAGACTAAGCTATTCAATTGTGTTAGTATCTAGGATTAAAAACTATAAAATTATCTCTATTTTTCATTCTTATTTGGTTCATTACAGAAATATATATTTTTAATAATGAAGCCAATTTCATCTCTTATTTTATGGAATGAAGATGCAGATGCTCGTTGCAATAAAATTATTCTGTAATAGCGAATCAAGATTGCGGAAATAATGGACCAGTTCATTGAGATTGACCCTGGGAAAATAACAGCGAGGCAACTAGAGGTGTTCTTACGTTTATGACCACAAGGTTTTTTTTTTAAATTACATAGAATATAAAACTCACATAATGCTTATTATTTAATTTTTCTATAAAACCTGCCTTTAATAAAATTTGACTTTAACGTATAGCATATTTAAATTTATAAATTTCAGTTAATGTAATAATAAAAAGAAACATTTCATCAAATAAATATTTCAGATGTTTTAGAGTAATATTTTATATTTAGATTCAACAAAAAATATTTTGGTTAAATTTTATCTGCAATATTTTGGATCCATCGGATTAAAAATGTTATTAAGATCTAATACAAGTTTAGTATTTTCTATAAATATACTTAAATATAATTTTGATTTTTAAATCTTAAGTACTTCTATAAAAGCATATTTTTAACAAAAAATAGTACATATTTAGATAAATAATATTAAAAATATTAATTTTAGGAAAATAATTATTTTTCACTAGATATGATTAAAAACATTGGTATTCGAGATTTTTTTAATAATAACGCACTCTTATAAATTAAAGTTCGAGTCTGATGCCGTGGCTCGAACTAGCGACCTCTGAGCCACCAGTTTAAATTTTAAGGACTACAGGCGGCTCTCGACTTTCGCACTATTCGCTATTTCGCACATTTAAAAAAAAAACAATTTTTTTAAATTTAATTTAAAAAAAAAAAACGTTCTGATAGCGATGAACCCTTTGCTTCAATCGGACGTTCGTATGATACAAACAGATCTACGATATGTTCAATTTTGCAAAATAAAAATATAATTAAAAAATACGTTCAAAATTGTGGAAAATAAAGATATATTTCCACAATCTTTAATAAAATGTTTCCAAAAAAACACAGCAAAAAAAAACATGGATGAAATGGAAAATCTTTGTCATCGTAGATCAATGACCAACATCAAAAAGATGTCCCTCTGAGTATTTCAATTATTCAAGCAAAAGCTCTTAGTTTGCACAAAGATTGGAAGGATAGATTAAAAAAATATTTTAACACGGGTTTTCAAGCAAGTAACGGTTGGTTTTACAATTTTAAAATTAAGTATTCTATTCATAATATTAAATTTACTGGAGAATCGGCTGATGCGGATAAAGATGCTGCAAAAGAATTTATTTCCTAACTATCCAAAATTATTAAAGATGTAGAATATTCCTCTAGCCAAATATTTAATGTAGATGAGACAGGTTTATTTTGGAAAACTCTTTAACAATGAAAAATATGAATAAAGCCTTTACGCACCTTGACAATTTTTTAAATATTATGGAAGATTGTGATCCCAATGAAGAACGCATATCTCAAGTGCGTGAAGCGATCAATAAAAACATAGCATGTTATAAAATACTATATGAAGAAAAGAAAAAGAATAGTGGAAAACAGTTAATTCTTGATAACTTTTCAAAGGAAACACCCGCATACCCCACTTAAACGTGTCTCATAAGCGCTTCTTAAACAACTTATATTTACTTGATAAATAAATATTTTAAAATACACACAATTTCGATTTTTTTTACTTCCCTCGACTTTCGTACACATTTTGAGGAACCAATTATGTGCGAAAGTCGAGGGCCGCCTGTACCCTATTCTGACCCTAAATTTTTATAATTCTCTAACATAATTTTGTTAGCAGTAATTTTTGTGAAATTAAATCAGTTAAGTAATAAACAATATAACAAAATATAAATATCTGGACTTTTTAAAAATATTCCCTAGGATTCCAGAATGAATTTTTATAAATGAAATGTGAGATAGAAGAACTATGAAATTGTTCATTAGTCGTTCATTCAATACTCAAATTTACCGTAAAGGTACAAAGAATTGGTATTTCATAGCGGAAGCGAAAAAATTATTTCATAGCAGATTCTATAGAGTAGTTGTGAGCTAACCATGGAAGAACCTTTTTTAGGGTCGCAAAATTTAAAGATATTTATTTAACAAGAAATATAATAATACACAAATACCAGTAAAATAGCGATATATATACATTAGCAAAATTTATATTCATTTTTATGACAGTACTGATAGCCGTTAGATGGAGTGCTAAGCGACGCGATGCAAATCGCGTACTTTCTCAGTCTCTCTTGGCGACTGCCGGATAATTAACACACGATGAGGACGTGTCCAAATGATGACGTACGACTTGCGATTTCCAATACAGATTCGAACACACCCCATACCATTAAAAAAATATTTATATGCATAAATAAAACCATTGTTTCATAAAATTGTGTTTTATTTAGACCCCTCACAAGCCAAATGCATAATCGCAAGTTTAACAAATAAATTTCCTGCAACTATGTTGACAAATAAAAACCTTCATTAATGGTCGTGAAAACATTTATTGATCAGAAATTATTATAGTTTGTGTACCACTGCCATAGAGAGTACATAAAAATAATATTTTATTTACGCAACTATGGCACGTCATTTATTTTGTTATTACCAAATATTATCGGAATTTTTAAGGAGTACTTGGCTCAGGGTTAAATAAGTGCGTTAAAATTATTCCGACAACAATGTTTTAACTGCAATTATTGAAAGTGTTAGCTCCAAATAGAATATCACCGATAATTCAGAAACAGTTCTCATTGTGTACTATGAAAATGTTAATTGAGATAAATACTGATTATGTCTCATTCTGCATTTGTATTAAGTTTAATAAATAAACGCCGCACTTGGCAAATTCTAGCTAGGTTCACATGAATCGATGATAACCATTTCGATTCGTGTGAACCGACCTTTATGGTATAAAAATGAGCTTTCGATCGATTTCCGTTCGATATTCACTGCTGGGCAATAAACATCGCGTATAAATTATGCACGTATGCCATCATTAGTGCATGGTGCACTCTTCGTGCGGATCGATCCCACGTTTTATGGCGTAAAATGCACGTCGATCGTAATGGCGGCGGCAAAGGGAGTCTATAAAACAATGAAAAATATAAACTTTAAATTAATGCCGCGGCCTGACAAGAGTTTGCGTAGTGTGAAATACAATGGCGAACGAAGCGATAAGCCGGCCGTGTCACTTGCACGGCTTTTATTGGCCGCAATAACCATCAACTCTCGGAGGCCAGTGGTCCTCAAAGTTCGCGGCACGGAGGGGAGTCTCACCGGACGGACATTGAGGCGATAATGGTCGATTGTACTACTGTTTTCGATAATATACAAAGCAAAAGTAAAATTATTCAATACTTACATAATTTTACGACATAGTCACCATAGTTCGACATAGTCACCATATACCTCAATACATTTAGTGAGACTTGGAACAAGACTTGATTCCAACGTAAGCACCCAACGCGTGCAGTTTCAAAAAGGTAATCGTTTCGAAAATATAAATTATAAGCTACTCAACAAATTAGGCAGTAACCGCCAGAAACAGAAACAAGTTAGCGATGAATTTCAACAACCGAAGAAATGATTCCCTAAATGATCGTTATCAGTGGCGTGCCATGATTTTTAAAACAGGGGTCTAGGTATGGAAAAAAATATATGAAAAAAATAATTCAGTCAGCATATGATGAATTTTACATTTACAATAATTTTTTATATATTATATTTCTTTTTATTTATTTTAAATCTTCCATTTTAACCTGACATAAATCCAATGCGTTATAACGGGGTAAGTCTGTAAGTCAATCAGAGAAATAAGCATTTTTTATTAAAAAAGCAATACCAAATTTAATTAACTTATAACATACCATGAATAAATAGTACGATTAAATTAACTGATTATGGTACGATTGAATAAATTGAACCTAATTACTACGTGATCTTTCAAAATCCTATATTTTTCTTAATTACTGTATCGAATAAATTTGTTCGATTTTGTATTTTTCAAGTAAACCTTTTTCTTTCGACATTACTGAAAGCGTGAAAGACTTGGCTTCTCCCTGAGTATTAAGAACTGATGTTTTTATGCGTTTCAAACATGAGAAGGTACTTTTGACTGTTGAAATACTGACTGGAATAGTACAGATCAAGCAATAAAGCTTATATATTTCTAAAAACGGTTTTTTCTTCTGTTATATTTCCTTTAAAAATTTCTGGCAAAAAATCGAATAGACTCTATATGGCAGAAAAATCGAATAGACTCTAAAAATCGAATAGACTCTATCTACAATATTATAAAAAAAAACTCGATTAATTCGAATTTATTCTCCTATATATTTAGAAATAAATTCTTAGCCTCAGATGCATATAACGCGTTAATCTATCCCGAAAATATTGGTTAAAATAGGTCATTTCGGTGAAATCATATCGGAACACATTTTTTCGGTAAATATGTATTTTTACCAGTGAAAATATAATTTATCTGGCATGTGCTAGTAAAATGATATGATTTCAACTTTTCCATGTATAGTAATATATGCATTTACATAGCGATCATTATTTATTTACATGCAATGTGTAAATGTTACAGTGAATGTGTATTTTTCAGTGAAGGAATATTTTTGCTAGTGAAATCCAAATATATTTACACGAGTAGATATATGTTTTTACCAGCGAAAATAGAATTAAACTGATAGCGCTAATGAAATTATATGCTGCTCTTAAATGACTATGGAGTTCAATTTGACAGTTGCGAAACGTCCATTTACTGTTCAAATCAAAACCTAAAATAACAAATCTAAAATAAAAATTAAGCCAACTCATCTCTCGGGGGAAAATTAGCGGAAGAAAAATCTCGCATATTGATTTATAGATATAAGAGTGTTTATAAAAGTAGTCATATATATATTCAAAGCAAATTTTGGTCAATAGGAGGGCAGAAGGTCAGAAGTCAGAAGCAATAAAATTGTGTCGACGCCGTCGTAGTGGGAACGCGCGGTAACGAGCGTTCCCACTGCGAAATCATGGATAATCGAAATTCTCTTATAATTAAAAAATAGTAAGAAAACTAGTATAGTTACACAGTTACCTATATATTAACTATTAAATTAAAATATGTATAGATATGAGAAAATTATTATCTAATATATTTATATTATCCCAGGTCTCCCGCACTTGATTGCAATGGCACAATAATAATGTTTAATTTTGTATGATAAGATAATGTAAATTATAGTTGCATATAACTACATATATCTAGAAATATTTCCCCGCATAACATATTCATTAATATTTTCAACGATATAAGCAGGAAGTCACTGTTTCTTGGTAATGTGTTTCTTATGTTTTTCTGACAAGCATTTAAGACCTGGTATATATTATATGTACAATTTGAATGCTCACTCTCAATCTTATAAATATACATATATGTATATAATGGTTGCTTACGAGTTGTAAATATAATTGCTTCTGTTCGACCTTGGTTAATGTTTCTGCTTTTGCAGTAATAATACCGTTAAAACTATTTAAGATTGCTGTATATAATATAATTGTAAATAAATCAATATGCTGAAAACGGTGATAGTATACATTATCTGGCACTCTTGGCAAACATAAATTAGCTACTGTTCCGCTATTTTGGCCCCAATCAATTTTACAGTAGAGAAACACCAACTGACGATGTTTTTTCTAAAATAATTTTATATATCGCGGGTCCACATGTCTTGACCACCGACAGCATGACAGTCTTGACCACCACGAGTCGGTTATGGTTGCGCAGCTTCGGTTCCATACGAATAGTTTTACAACCGTAGAACACCATCTGATGAACTTTTTGACTATTTTATGGTGTTCTTCTATAAATAGCGGATTGAATTTTTTTATTAAATTAGATGTAAGGCAATATGATTCACTATCAACATTATTAAACCTTGTACTAGAAACCTTTTTTAAAAAACAGAACAGATATATTATAATACATCTCAAATAACTAGCCAATTAGCCATGCCATAAATCTTGGCCAAGAAATGATTTTGCGGATTAAAGTAAATGCATATAAAATATATATGATCAGAACGCGATACGCATTGAGAATCTGACCCAAAAATAAAACATCAAGCGGAAGATCATGAGAAAAATATTTAGATCCATTAAAAACGTATATGGAACATTCAGGATCAGCTTCTACATCACGAGATGGAGAAGCTGATTAGTCAGTATAATATAATAATTATAAAAGCTTGTAATATTTTCATACTTAGGTATGAAAATATTACAAGCTTTTATAAATCACTAAGATGGGCAAGGCTTGTAGAAATAATGCAAGCTTTCAAGCCTTTAAAACATTAACAAATTAAAGATAAGGAAACACGGATAAATTAAAATCACCCACGAAGATGCAACGATTGTCCCGACGATGAAAAAATCTAGGAAACAGAACCATTACTTGTGGAAAATTATTGTGAACCAGGCGCACAGGAAGAAGAATACATAATTTATTGTAATATGTCAATTAAATTATTCTTTTACGACTTTACTTCATATATTCCTAATTGCAACTGCATATTATATATGATTTTATTATACTACAAATTGCCGTTCTTAGTTAATTTTTGGCATATATAAAAGGCATAACATTTAAGTAATAAAAATGCAGTTCTCACTAATTAGAACAATTAAAATGTACATAGCAACCCGTCGGCAATTTTCAGATCAACATTACAGCGCTATTTGAAGTTATATTTGCAATATTATGTTAAGTATAATAGGTAAAACAAGAACAGAAGTGACACTAACAATAATTAAAAATAATAAAGATTTTTACTATAATTTGTTTCACTTCTTATAATATTATTTTTTCCTGTAGATATTAGACATTTTTTATATTAAATGAATGACTATTTATTCTGTAAGTTATTTTTAAATAAAGCTAAAAAAATTGTAAACATCCCTAAACGAACAAATTTTAGTATTTATATTAAATATTTTTTGTGATTCATTTCTGTATTATGATAATATAAAATAATTATCTTTTACTACAGTATTTTTAAGTACATGAAAATATTTGTTATTATAAACTAGAAATACACATATATGCATTTATGAAATGCTAAAAAAATTACTTTCCAATGTAAAAGTTGTAACAGTTGTCATAATTTTAACAATTTATAAAACACAGAAACAACAAACGATTAATAAAACGATAGAATTAACAAACCTTTCTATACTAACTCTTAAGAACTTATAAGTGATTTGTAGTAGCATGAATTAAAGAATACCGTCATAATAATTCTGAAAAATTCTATATTAAAAACCAAGGATTTAAAATATATAGATTATATACGCTGTTACTAGATAAATAAGTAACATATATACATATATGTTACAGTGATTGTGTGTTAACTGTTAAATTATATTTTCACTGGTATTTCAGTGAAATTATATCCAAAACACCGAAATAAATTGCTACTAGCGAAGCTAGTGAAATTATATGCTGCTTTAAAATGTACATGAAACTCAATTTGACAGTTGCAAAACGTCCATTTGTTGTACAAACTCAAACTCAACACAACGTTTGGAACATGCATTAGATTAGGTTAGGTATCATTAATTTAAAAAAAATTGTTGAACGATGTTACGCCACAATTCTGTGAATATGAAAATATACGCAACAAGATCTACCGTTTGTTAAAAAATAGTCTTACTGATACTTAGCAGTGAAATTGTAAATTAATTATTTGCTAAATTTCAACTGGCTGAGTTAGTGAAATTATATTTATACTAGTGATAATATGTGTTCACTAGTAAAAGTTTTTTTTGTTAATAATTCTTATTTTACCTATTGATATTAGAGAAAAAGCAGCCAATTAAATTTTTTTTTTAGTTATTTCCGTTTTATTTTAGATAAATTGTAATTCGTTTAAAATACGTAGTTAATTTATTTCTTATTATTATGGAACTACTCTTAGTAATTTTATTGGAATTGAGATAAAATGCAAATATACTATGTTTTTTTTTCAACATGTTGTGCAATAGAATTGCATAATAAAATGTACAAATAATTCATGCTGTTATTTAACATAACTTTTTATGCACTGAACATTAATTTCCTTATATCTTAAAAATATCACAATGTATTATATATAAGCTTTTATCTATAACTATCTAAAACTAATTATGTATTAAATGACTTATTTCAGCAAACCTAAAATAATTACACATTATGCTCTTATTTATCAGCACGTGAATTAATGATTCTTATAACTTAACTATAAAAATATATTATAAACGCATTACAGTTATACTTGTTATAAAATAAAAAAATACTGAATCTAAATCAGAGCTTGTTAAATAATTTATAATCTATTCAAATAAAGTGCTATTATTTTAATGCAAATTTTTAATAGCTCTTAAATTGTTTTGAGATTTAAATAAATAATATGTTCTAAGCATATAAAATCCATCCTCCCCATTATTAGCCCAGATAATCGCGAGTATATTGTATTTTGGAGATGCAAAGGAAACAAATCAGGGGCGTTGCATTTATATATAAAGGAATGAGCAAGTCGTATTTTTTGAACTAAAAATAATAATATATTGTTGTTAAATTAATCACATATATTTTTATTACAATTAAAATTGACTAATTTATAATAGCAATAGAGATAATTATGGTGGGACTCATTTTTATTGCCATTGTAAATAATGAGTGTACACATGGTCGCTTTAAAAAAATGCCATAAACGCTTTTATCCGTCGCTTTTTGACAGTATGATTTTTGCATGTTTTTATTATATATGTCGTCGCATTTAGACGAAAGTTAAAGTAAAGATCGCCTAGCCGCAGGCCTTAACCATTGTTTATAAATATACCTGAATTTTTAACGCGATAACGATCATTTTAACGATGCGGCTCTTCAAACGGATAGAAGCGCAGATAAGCGAGACTAAACTACAAACATAATGTGCACTTTGATTGAGTCTTAAATACCTGGATTCGGTTGACTCTGATAGCTGGGTTTTTTCATCCATTCGTAAGGACTTCTCGGTGGACCTGGTGGAATTGGGGTCGGTCTCGGAGCTGGTGATGATCTCGGAGAGGCGGATGAACTCGGAGCTCTTGCTGGCGGGGCAGGAGGAGCTGGAGGAGCCCATTCTCCTCCTTGCCAAGGATTCGGAGGATGCCATGGTCCTCCGTCTTCCAGCAAAGGAGGCTGATACCATCCTCCGTGGCCGCAAGCAGCACCGCCGCCTTTTTGATACACACCCAGCGGATTATAATAAGACACCATGATATTATCAGTCTTGATTCAATTGAAAAATTGTACTAAATTCCCTATATGATTTTTGCGAAACACTCAACTGTCATTTTACGCACGATTTTTGTATTGTTTTTTTTTTTGCGAGTTCGAAATGTTTGGTAGCACTGGCGACACACGGGGCCTTCTCCCCGACGGATCGAGCGCCACTGGACGAGTGGCTCGATTTTGTTCCGAAGTGGGGACAGCTCAATGGGCGGAGCTCAGGCGTGGCCTAATGGCAACATGGCTTCTGAATGGACCAATCGGAATTGCAGGCGCTCCACCATAATAATTCAAATAAAATTATGGCACATTATAGCCAAATTAAAATGACCATTGGAATAATTTACGACGCACGATACGTAGAAGGGATATAAACAATTAAGGATGGTGAGGGCGGCGATCGCTCCTCGGTTTATGTTAATTTTTACCTGGCTCATTATTCTGGAATAAATAAAATATAAGTAAATTAAAATCTCCAAGATTATAGTAACTCATTTACTGGGTTATATAAAATATTAAAATACGATCAATAAGTGCATTATTAAGTTCAATAATTTATGTATGTGCAATCTTATTTGAAATTTCTAATAGGAGAAGGGTTCCTATCTTGAACAATTTCTGAAATAAGTAGTTTTGGCAAAAGTTTAAATTTGGTAAATTTACATTATTTTGTTTTGTAAACTCTAAACAAAAGTCTCCATATAATCATGTGGACTTTTTCCTGTCAATAGCTTCTTTCAGTTTGGTTAATTGTTAGCAGTACTTAGTGGAATCGAAAGTTTGCTTTGGTGGTAGCAGCCCGTAGAGCATAATCTTTTCCCAATTAGGTGCAATCCATTACTTTTCTATTCTAGTTTACCACTCTTTGATCAAAAACTTTATCAATTAGCGTATTTGTTGTATGAATCCCGTTGAGTTGAGATGAGTTGTTTGTAAAAAACTTTCTTCAAAAAGTTTTCGTTACAAATCACAACCAAAAAATTGGTCCACTGTTATCGCTCAATTGATGCGGCACCCAATATTTCGTTATCTCCGGAACCATTTTTTATACGCTAAAGCATTTACAACAGGATTAAAATTTGGCGCACCAGATAAAAAAATCTTACATGAATCACATTGTAAAGTGTATCATATAATATGAATTATATTTAATTAGTCAGTAAATAAATAATGAATAGGTCAGAATAAATAGATTTTTTTTCAGAATAAATAGTTTATATAGCTTTATTGCACAGTATAAATTTAATATTTGGTCAGTATAAATATTATGATTGGTCAGTATTTTGTTTAAATTTTGTCAAAAAACGAATCTTATGGAAGTTCAAAATCTATAATTAGTTTTAGAACTTTCATTGGGTTATGTTTGGGTTTGAACAACAAATGGACGTTTCGCAACTGTTATAGTGAACGACGCTTTTTTACACGTATCACGCCAGTCAAATTTAGAGCAACATATAATTTAAAAACTAACAAGTTATTGTAATTATCGATTATCATATATTAAATGCCAATCATTTTGTATTAACTCTTTGTGGTCCTAAAAAATACTTTACCAGGCCCATAATAGTTTTGCAAAATTCTAAGATAAATTAATATTTTTGATTTTTTTTTAAATTAAACTATGTGTTGACAAAACTTATCTATTCTACAGCTTATATTTTTATAATGTTTGATAATTTTAAATAAAAATTAAAATTAAAAAAAAAATAATGCACTTCTATATATAATAGAACCCCATAGAACAAAATTTATGTCGAATGAGATTTGACATAAGAGTGGAAAGGGTTAAATGCTGATTTTATTATAATTACTGCTTATTTTATTAAAGTACTGATTGTTTATTTGTTGGTTGGTTGGCCCTAAGACACATTGATAATGACCATGTATTTTTATACTGATCTGTCAACATAAAACTGACATTGAGGTTAAAATTAAGATAATATACAAATACTGCTATTCATAATAAATACTGACTATTCATTATTTTTACAGACAGCTTTAATACCAACCGATGTATAACGACCAATTAATATAAACACTGACCATTTAATATAAATACTGTCCAAAAGTTGATTTAAAAACTGATGAGATAAAAACATGCCATATAAAATATGAACATTTTTTTCTCAATAACTTAAATTTTTCAATAACACAATAAATTTCCCTAAACACATGAAAATTTTAGATATTATCGTTTATTGTATTAACTATTTATGGTATTTGTAAAGATCTGAATAAATCTTTCGTGGAGCAGACTTTTAGTGGTAAAAAACATTATATGACAAAAAAGTTATATGTATAAAATTTAAAATAAAGCGCTAGGGCACAGAAACATTTGTATTTAAATGAAGATTAAATATCTACGTTTAAATAAAAAATAATATTTGTTGGCTGAGAAAAAGGGACGAATATAATGCGTATTACATCTAGAGATTCCCGCCCGAATATATTCGCCTTTTACAACGAAAAATTATCGAATAACTGTCAGTACACATTCACTGTAACTGATAAGTAAAAAAAGCACGTACAAAATAAACTACGTAGGTTTTTAAGATAATTTGCAAATATATCATTACAAATTAAAACAAATACAATTCGAATAGCTAACGAAATATTGAATTATCGAATAGTAAACAAGTTTTAGTAAAATATTTA
This sequence comes from Plectrocnemia conspersa, assembly GCF_051122295.1. Lineage (NCBI taxonomy): Eukaryota > Metazoa > Arthropoda > Insecta > Trichoptera > Polycentropodidae > Plectrocnemia > Plectrocnemia conspersa. The sequence goes on from NW_028277173.1 coordinate 20,761,925, forward strand.
CAGATTATTTAAAAATATTTAGTAGTTCCAGTTTTTTTCAGAGTGGAATCTCGGGACTTTCATTCTGGTCCTATAGTAAGTAATTCATCAGCATCTAAATTGCGACTTGAAATGCAAAGCATGATTTTATCAGTTGTGATTTTTGATCCATTAATTTATTTATCGAATTATAAATCTCCCATTGTAACCTGACCGACGTTAGCTCAATTAGTTTATAAATATCAGGAAAATAGTTGGCAACCCAGAGGTAATTTCGGAAATTCTCGGGTATTCCTAATTTTTTAAGCAGGGTTAAAAAATAGATAAGTTTTACATTTCATTGCTATAAAACTGTATAATTGGTTACAATAAGTCAAATAAATATTTTTGCCAAAGAATATTCTTTATCGGAATTTTATTACAATAAATGTATTCTTTATTATATTTTATTTTTACCAATCTATTTATAATTTCTGCAATCAATTTTTTTAATATAAATTTGGCCATTGAAAATTGATCTACTACATTCAACTTCAGGACTTTTATCACTAGCTTTGTCATTATGACATATTTTTAAATATGTTTATTCGACGACCTAGCACTATTTAATTTGCTTATTCATCACAATTTTTAACTGTGAGACTGAGAAAAGCTAGAAATACCTAATCTGCGACATTCGATGGGAATTATATAAATTATATAATAATTACTAATTCCAATCCCATACACCCTATAGAAATTTAGAAACACTAGAGTTCATATGGTTTTTGAACCCATGTCTTTCACTTATTTATGCAACTAATCTTTAGTGCTGGTATTTAAATGTTTTTTTTAATAACAGGATCGTTAGAGGTACTGTTTTAAATACTACTAACAAATAAACCAACATAAAACACAACTTAGCGGGTGTTTACAACAGCAGGAAAAATAAAAACAAAGTTAAGAAGTAATTTAAAATAAAAAAGTGCAATGAATTAGTATTTTAATTTTTTTTTTAAAACTACAATAAATATGCAATTTATGATAAATTATCTCGATTTATTCGTAAATTTAATGCACTTACTACTAATTATTACATTTTCAAACTTTAGAAGCTATTCGAATAGCTTAAGTTTTAATATTTAGTATTCGAATATTTGATTTCGCATAGTCGAAATCTCGAGTTGTAATATATTATAACGTAACGCGGGGATGGAGCAGATGGGGGGAAGAGGTAAGGAAGCCATTTTTAATGCAATATCATATTTTTAGTTTTAATTTTTTTATTTCTTAAATTACGATTTTTTATTTCCTTACATTTTGTCGAAACAAATAGTGAAAGTTACTCAAAAGTATCTATAATATATGTATACTATTAAAGTTTAGCAGTGAATTAATCAATAGCACTGAAGCTATAAATAATATAGGTAAATTTTAATGATAAGATTCATGATTGCTATTTCAGTATACTATAAAAATGTAAAAAGGATCAACTATCCATAATTTTTTTTTTACAAATAATGTATCATGATTATGTTTATAATAATTTAGATTAGACCATTTAATAAATATATTTATTCAACGGTTCATATTTTTAATTAAAATCTTTTTGTCATAGTATTATTTTACAAAAAATATTTTTGATGAACTGATTTTAGTTGAAAACAATTATTAGGGTACCGGTATATATTTAACCTCTTAGATTTTCGTGATTACATTTATACATTTTAAAATTTTAATATGTATATAAATATTTAAAAATAATTGCAAACTAATATATCAATAATGCAATGGCATACATAAATTAAAAATTTCCAAAAAATCCAAATAATTTAGATACATGTTCAGGCTTGAAAGACAGAGACAATATATAATATTTTCCCGTTCCCAAATTTCAGTGTTAACGAATAATTAAAATTAATAAATAAATTATTGCAGACACAATCAAGTCAAGAAAATATGTAATTAATAATTTTGATGAGTTAATGTTGTTTACATATTATTTTTAATTTTATGAATTATTTAAAACTTAAAGAGCTACTACATAGAGTTAATTCACAAATATCTATTATAGTTTCAAGCCAAGATTAAATGACCTGATATCAATTTTTATATTTAAATTTTATTTGGATCCATTTTTAATTTTTAATAAATACCCCTTAAAAAACATGAGATAACATAATATGCAAATTATACATGAAAGCAAAAACATATAATAAGAATACGAAAAATAGAAACAATTAAACAAAGGTGTGACATTCACATATGAATCGATTTTTTAATTAGTTTCTTCTCCACAACATTACCCTCAGTTAACATGTTTTTTATGTGGGTTATAACTATTTTTGATGATACGATAACTGCTGTAGTTTTTATCAATTAAACTTTTCCAAGAAAATTGAATTTGTAAATATCTCAGATAAATTCCTTAATCAATCTGATCCATTGGTTTTTTAAGCAAATTAAAAACATATTTACTAACTTATTTTCAATGGCTTAAAGATTGAAACAAAGTTATTTTGAATATTCTTGGTTTTAAAAAGATGATTTTTATTTGAGTTAAGCTCACTCGTAATCACTGATACACTGATAATTTAACGTCTGCTGATATGTATTAGTAAAATATTTTTTTCATTGTAATGAGAGCAATGTTTATTCATTGAAATCGATAATCGGTTATGACATTTTTTCAGTTATATTTTGTCGAGTTAAAGATTGTTATATCCGTCGCGATGCTCCTTGATACAATTTGATGAAATATTGTACTGCAATTTACATGTGTATGAAAAGGGTTTAAATTTTAAAATTGATCTCAAAAAATGACATGCATTAGTACTGAATTTAAAATATCAGAAAATAAAAATACTATTGAATTTACTAATATATATATTAGCTAGCAAAAACAAATTAATTTTATTCATATGTGTCTAGATACTATTTTATATTTTCATAAGTCAAGTAAAATCGTATGCGCGTTTCGTGCAAAAATGATAAGAAATTGACTATAGGGTTGTGTTCGAACACGATAATAAATTTCGGTAAATTACTTTATGGCATAATAACTCAACCATAAAGTTTAACAATTTATCAAACATCTATAGACATAAATCAAAAAACGCCGCATAAATTTAGGAGTCTGCGAGAAAATTCAACTTTCCCGAATTACACACAATATAGCTATAATTGTTCACTATGATGCTATGAATAACATTATATTGCATAACTGATGTAATTGCTAAGTAGCGCTGTATACTTTTTTGTGTTTTCAAGAATTCCATTTATTACACCATTTGCCGATGGTCTATTGTTTAAAATAGTGTTCCGGGAATTAAGGCGAAACTTGGGAATTCTCCAAATTTCGGCAAAGGTTTATGTATTCGAAATCCTTTTTGGCTACCGCAATGAGCCCTTTTCACACATTTGAAAAACACTAAGAAAAAATAAAGATCTTCTGCAGAACTCGGTTGGAATAAAAGTTTTATGGCTGGAGAGCAATAATATTTATAAATAAATATCGTTCGTTAAATTATAATAATGATTCGAAGATCATTTCTTTACATACAAATTCATTTTTGTATAGTTTACTTATTATCACTATAACCTTAGAGTAAAAAATATAATTTCTCTATTTAAATGAAGAATTTTACAAAATAAACTTAATTACTTCTTAATTGCCCAAAGATAATTGTTGAGCTTGTTTAATTTAAAGAGAAAATTAAATGACGTATAAATGAATGTCTCAAAATTTGGTATTTTTATATAAAATATGGATACGCTTATGATATCTTGGATGTTGCAAAATATAATGTTACAACTTTTCCATTCAAATGAATAAATTTATTCAGACAGTGTTTTATTAATAACTGATGAAAATGATATTAAGAAAAATATGTCAATTGCAGAAAAGTGCCATAATATCAAAAATATACTTATATATACATATGTGTATGTACTGTAAATAGTAAATAAAATCATTATTTTTAGATATTAGTATTTATAGACTGTCCCCACATTTTTTTTTAATACCTAGATATAATTAAATATTTTAGAATCAGAATCTCATATAGCAAGTGTTCCTTAGAAGTTTTCTCATTTTTTCCTAAACTATTTGGTTATAATTTGGAAGAATCGAAAATTGTAGATTAAAAAACTTTTATATAAAAGTTAATTTGTTGGAAATTTTGCTTTGCGTGACCAAATAAATATTCACACTTATTAAGTAAACTAGCAGCTTTAATTAAACTATCTAAAAATATTTCTTACGCGAACAATGGTACCTGGATTTTATATATAAGTAATAAAGATTCTCAGTCTAATGCGCTTTCTGTATTTTTAAATTAAAATTAAATAGTAGTTATAATTTATAAATGTTTTTTTAATTGAATATTTCTTGTGTCTGTCTAATTAAAAAAAAAATCAGTTCGTCAAACGAGAAAATCTGAATATTACGTATCTATTGTGGTTGAGGTTTCACGTGAAACAAGATGATTCTAATATGACAATTATATCAAATCTATTGGAATTTCTCTCAGATTCGCATCTATAATACACCCATACGTTACGATCATCACGCCATTCCATCGTTTTAGCCGCATTAAGCTCACGGATGGGTAATAGAAGCGGAATGAAACTCTACCGGCAATCGGCGCATTTAATCTTTATGGCGGCGACACATGATGTCGCGGAGGGCGGTTGCCATAATTAAATCGACGCGACAAGCACCTCTCGGCCCCTGTTTATTTTACCATTGAATTTTTATTGGAACGCCGAAATACATTCCCAGTAAGTTATCGCTCCCCGAGGGTCACTTAAGGGTCGCGGCGCGACGTGATTTACGGGCGGGCCGTAACACATTCAAATATTAAATTGCTCCGCAATCTGATTAGGGGTAAAGTTCATGGCACGACTGGGGACAGGGGCTCTAGACGCTGATGTATAGTCTTAAGTCTTGAGAAATGACTTTTTGTTTTGTGCTCCAAGAAACTTATCTATTTGCAAATTTTCAATGTATCCTTTGAAGACTTACCGAGTGATCAGATAAAGCTCAGCGCGATGAACGCAGACGGAAGTTGGACTCTTGAAATCTGTAAATGGAAAATAAGCAAATTTTAACGTTTTTTTTTCAGTTAAAAAATAGTCGTGCTGGGAATAAGAGCATTAAAATTTAAAATAATCGTGGAAGTCATTAAGTTGATGCGGTTAACTGCACATTGTTTTAAGCCAGAGATTAAGAACCATGCTCAACTCGAGATCTTTCTCAATAGTAAAAAGGTCTGGATTACTTAACATTGCAAAGAAAATAAAAAAATCTATGATTCACATTAGTGCCGCACAAACTAAATTAAAAGACGGATTTTTTACAACAATATAAAGTGATCTGAGCAATAATTGGACAAAAATATATTTTTTAAGCATTTTGCAAAAATGAAACTATACTAAAATAAAATTATGCTGATTATTTGGTGGTCTGTACTTGATATAATTCGATACAATTTTTTATATTTACTAAACTATAACACCTGAAAGTTATTATCAAGGATTCGAAAAATGCAAGAATTGAAACATTTGGTCAATCAAAAAGGTCAAATTCTCTCACAATACAATGCGCGACCACATATTGTACGATTGAATCTTCCAAATTTTAATAAATTGTGTTATGAAATATTGTCTCATTTTTTATTCTCACCAGACATCTCGCCAGCAGATGATCATTTGTTTAACTCTTCGGTTGCTAAACAACAATATATCGTTGTTCGTGATAACAGCAAATGAATGCAATCGTTATTAACGTAATAATTTTCGAAAAGAAAAATAAATTTGTGAACCTTTTAGTGAATATGGGACTAAGTAGGATTTAAAAAAAACATCACAGCAGACAAAGAGTTAAGCATTTTGACACTTCATACAGGGTAAGTTCTACACATTTTTTTTGCTGCTGCAGAAGAAATATGTCCATATAAAAAATTTAATATCAATCTAGTTTGTCTTTGTAATACGAAGATAAATGCATAACAGGTGTAAAAAAGACATCAGTAGCCATTTTTAGTCGCCCACCTGATGCTTTGAATCAAAAATTGACATCCTTGGACGCATAAAGAAACATTTCTGAAATTTTAAATCACTGTGATTTATTAGGATCGTACTATGAAGTTTATTATTTGTAATTTCACGTAAGTCTTAGATGTATATACATTACATAAAATATCAGTGAACTAAAGTTTTTTTCCTAAATGTTTATATTGCATGGCCAATTGATTCCTCCAAAATTCTCATAATGTCTTAACTAAAAGTAGCAATTTATTTCTACACTACACAATAATTTTGAGGAATGCGGAGCCAGCCCTAGCTTATTGGCAGACAAAAACTATGTTTGCGTCTCCTCCTCCCCTCCTATATATAGTTAACCCATATAAGACATGAATTTAAAATATAATAATCAAATACTGCTTATAAGCATTTTAAGATTAATGATAATTAAAATTAAATATATAGTGTTTTTTGTGGTATTAAAATTATTCAATAAATTTACACTAAGACCAAAAATACAGCGGCGAAAACAACTGTATGGTAACCACAGATCAAAGAATATAACGGAAATAATTAAAGTATACATAGTAGAGCGACGGGATGCAGAGATTAAAATATACGGTTACTAAGAAATTATTTATGGTTATCATGAGACTTTCACCGAGTCGCTCTGCTAGCACGAGCTAAAAATATTTATTAACCCTTCTTACGCTAGAATTAAAAATATACCATTAAATCCTTTTTAATTATTGTCTTTATATGTATTTAAAAGTTAATATAATATATTGCAGTTTTAAACATAATTATAAACAGCATATTTTTTATAGCGTATTAAAATGTTTTTAGGAAGATTAAGAGATTATTTGTATATAAATTTAATTAAACTGACACATTATCATCGTTTGATAATTTTAAATACATGGAAACCCCAAGACAACTGACATTTTATGGAAATTAATTCACAAGCTCAATATAAAAAAAAACAATTGATATTTTATAGCATTTATAAACCTAAGTAATTTAAGGTTATTGTTAAATACGTGTGTGCCGCCTGGGTTGATCCTTATCTCCCTCCCCCCCTTCACACATACAATTAGCAAATACAAAATCTGACTTTCCTAAAAATGCGTAACTTCATGCATATCTTCAATATGCAAAAAAAATCCGGAGCAAGCGAATCTAAATTTTTGATAAAGCTATTTGTGCATTTACATTAAAGCTGTACTAAACATCAATAACACTACATAACAATTTTCCCCTTATTTTCGATGTTTTCAACAAAATTTCAGGTGCTCAAATTAAATGCAATTTTTTTAGATATCACAATTATTGCTACCCATATATAGACCAGCTTATTTTGTGCTTGAGGGCTCCGAAATACTTGTTCCACCACTGGATCTGAATCGTATGTTACTGAAAAATTAAGGCTTCTATTGAGAGAATTTTTACCATATCAAAGTAAAAATTATTTTGCTTTCTCCATACAAATGTTAAAATTTAATTATAATTTTACGCGCTGTACTTTATTTCGGGAATATTTTTTTAATAATTAAAATAAAAATCTGCGTGTATTTTATTAATCGTGTTTTCTAAAAATATTAATTTAAGAGTTTCGTATATTATCTCAAATTAAATTGAAAAAATTCCGACGAGTTTTATTTGTATAAAAAATGGTTCTACGTTTAATAATTTTGCTAATTTTATTATTTTACATTCGTCTTATTTAAATCCAATCCTACGATAAATGGTCAAATATTCCGTACACGATTTTAATAGTGATATCGCTGATTATTTAAGACTGCATTTTTTAAATATAAACATTTATTACAGGATTTAAATTACAGTTGCTGGTTTATAAGCATTTTATAGTTTTTAAATTTGATGTATTTAACATTTGAAATAAAGTAATAAAACGCCGCATGATCACGAACATACGCGCTCGTTAATCGACCGCGTTCGCATACACGCTCCGCTTTCACGTACGCGTTCGCGTTCGCGAGCTTCATTTAGATTTAAATGCCAAAAGTGACAGTCAAGCGAGAATCGTCGCACTGAGGTTATGCGCGCGCTCGTCTGCTAGGGCTCGCTCCGCCGCTAGCTCGACCGACCACCGACCATGGCAGCTCCTCCTAAGCCCGTCAACGAAGAGAGCCTCCAGGACTTGAAGGCGCGCATGAAGCTCATCTCCGAAGCAGATCCGTCGCAATACCATAACGAATTCTCGCTCAAGAGATACCTGCGGGCGTTCCGGGACGTCGACAAGGCTTTCCAGGTAAAACGAAACATATGCATCGAAGCCATATGCTTCGCCCAAATCCATCAATCTGCTCATAATGGATTTTGTAAACATTAGCTCGTGACGTCATACGCGTTCATTTCCAAAACTGACGCCAGGTGGCTTAGCTGTATATTTTTAAATAATTCAAACTAATACACTTTCTCTTGTATCGTGTCATTTATTATTAACCTTTTGCGGTCAAATATCTTAGATGGTTCTCCGTTTATCGCGTGATAGAAAGAGAGGAGATTATTCCTCTCGTTTATATCTCGTAGCTCATTATTGCTAAAAGTCATGCTATTAACACTTAAATGTCTAAGAGCATTACATAAATTACATTATTACTTTTCCAGTACGTTCTATAAATTACCATTTAAACGCTTTATCATTAACGGCAATTATTGTTTTGGGTGTGCCTGTTCTAGAGCAAACCACACATAGTTTAAAAAGGTGATTTAAAATTTAGTCCAGTAACTTAATTGTCCCTTAGATTTACTTCTCATTGTCAATTTACTAGATGTACTGATATTTGCCTTGTAATATTATATCTATCTACAATAACCAATTATATATTTTTTTAAATACGTCAACAAAACAATATCTTTGTCTAATTTAGCAACAATGCTATCGCTTTCATTGTAATCAAACAAGTTCTACAACAAATACAGTCCAATATAGCTCTTCACCACTACTATCTATTACACAGCCGCTATCTTTATTCTCACATGTTTCAAAAACCATTATTTAATTTATAGAATAAAATTTCATTCAACAACATTTTTCTAAATAAAATGTTTAGTTCTTCACTTGTAAATGATAAATATTTTTTATTTCAATATATTTAGTAATATAAAAAATATAATTCCAAGTCTTTTGTTGATGAAAGTGTATGAAATTGCTTCATACACTCTGCCCTACAATAACAATAAGAAAACCACTTATTAACCGTTTACCTGTCGAACCAGATGTACCTAATGTCTTGCCCTATGCCGCGTATTTATATGTCAAGTGTCAAGGTACAGATGAATGACGTTCCCGGTGCATTTCATGTCCATTCTTGGCAGTTAAAAATCGAAGTGCTAGGGTTGTTACAACGAAACGTTATTTTTTTTGCTTTATTAGCAAAATAAAAAGTAATAAATAAATATTGTTATAACGTTATATAATAATTAACAATAATAAAAATAATGTTAATAATAATAACCATGTTTATTCCATTTTAATGGGGCAGGGTCGATCAATTTCGCTACTAACACAAATCTTGTTATTCAAGTTCCACGTCAATTATCAATTGTTTATACCTTTATAAACATTTGATTTATATGTTTTATACAATGGCACAAGTCGTGTTTATAATTTTAAATATTTCTTCAGATATGTCATTATATATCTAAATAAATTTTTAATATTATTTATAAGAGTAAGTAAGTGTTTTTGGTGAATGCCACAAAAGTGCTCCACGGCAATAGCGTTGTAAACGCTTAGCGCCACAAAAGTGGCTCGCGGCAATATAGTGGTTAATGACCAATGGTATAAGTCAATGACTAATACATGAAAAACCTGGATTTGAATCCTATGTTTTTAATCTATAACGTGTCTGGTAGATCAGAGTTCGGAGATCTAATGTTCATTATATAATTTTAATTGTGATCGCCCATCACACTAGGTTTTCCTAGATTTTCCTAATCTCAAGAATGAATATCTTTAAGAATAATTAAATTAAAAATCGAGTTAGTAAAACCTAGTTACTAGTAAGCTATTATAACATACTAGTTTTTAATTAATAAAATATATATAATTAACCTTGAATCTTTATTTGACGAATATGTTTTTATATATTCAGTCGAATTATAATGTCAATTATGTTTGTAGGCCATTTTGAAGACTAACAAATGGAGACAAGAGTATGGCGTCGCAGAGCTCACTCCGAACTCGGAAGAAGTCAAGAAACACACGCTCGGAAACAAGGGTAGAGTTTTGAAGCACAGGGATTTGTTCGGTCGACCGGTCATTTATATTCCGGCTAAGAACCACAACGCAAACGACAGGAGCATAGACGAGCTTACCAAATTCATCGTTTATTGTTTGGTAAGTTAAATTTCTGTTTGTCGGCAGAATATAGATAAATTTAGGCATATTCTTTGTATTGATATATTGATACTGATCTTATCTTGTATTGGGTACTTCAGTGTATTTATTTTACGATATAAACAATGCATTCGAGATAGTATTTTCATCATATTTTACAACATTTTATTCTAAATTTACACTGCAATTTCAGGAGGAAGCCTGTAAGAAATGTTTCGAAGAAGTGATCGACAACCTTTGTATTGTCTTTGACCTCGCAAACTTTAGCATGAGCTGTATGGACTATCAAGTGATCAAAAACTTGATCTGGCTATTGAGCCGCCATTATCCCGAACGCCTCGGAGTCTGTTTAATCATAAACTCGCCGACAATCTTCACAGGGTGCTGGACTGTCATAAAAGGATGGTATGCGAGACATCCGTCAATATTAATTTTATTCATTATCATGATCATCATTCGTATTCGTACTTCCAGGTTGGACGAAAACACGTCGAGTAAAGTCACCTTCGTCAGCTCCGAAATGGACCTGTGCGCTCACCTGATACCTGATATACTGCCTACCGATATGTAGGTTTCTTTTTAAAAAAACTCGCAACGTACTGTACACATCCGAATTTAATTATTTAGGAAATTGTGATTCTGCAACTGTTTTATTCTACATCTCTACTATTCGAGGTGAACTCGTGGTGATAATCTGATCTAATCTCAAGAATCTTAAGCGTCGGATATGTGTAATTTATATACGTTAGTTAAAACTATTCCATTGTTGATCTGGTAGCGACGTTAAACCTCTGTATTTTTTGTTATATTGTTACTAGTTAATATATTACCATTTTTATTTATTTTATATATACAAACATACCACGACGACATTCCAAAAATGATTAGCAAATAATTTATTTAGATAGTCTCAAAGGAACATATGATATATTGTTGATATTTATATCAATAATTTAATGATTGTTGATGTAATGCAAACTTTGTACTCGTGATAGTACGGCCCATTTAAATCTCAATTTAGATAGGTTTTATTTGTATATGTATATACATAACATTTGCTCGGTTCTGTTTACGATAAGCATAATTGATTGTGAATTTACACATATTTCATGTTCCGTGTGTATATAATATTTTATGATAATATGTAACATGTTTGCTTGAATTGATAGACTATTCACGTTTGTTTTAAAAGATTAAATATTTTCATATAATATGCAATGTTGTTTTAAAGTAATTCAGCTTGTTCGTACTTTAGTTACACTGCTAATTATGTTTAAATCCATACTTTGTAAATAAATACTGAATGATTCAAAATATAAATTTTCACAATAATTGTGATCAAGGTAATCAATAAAAAATCATATTTATATTGCATTGCGATTTTTTAGGTTCAATTTAATAAATAATCATGAAATAGTATTAAAAATTGATTTTTATTTGGATTTTGAACATGATTTAATTCTCTATTAAACTATATATGTATATCGATGAACCTAACTTTATTTCAATAAGAACATTCGAGATAACAACCAGTGGTTACATATGGTAACAATCAAAGTTTATATATTGTAATATTTATCAGAATTTAAAATAATTTTCCTATAAATACTCATTTGCTCCATTTTTTCGTGTCCTTGAACCGATAAAAAATTTGATACATGGTGTTGATTCCAGACATGGCAATTATGGTACTATAGAATCTCTTAAATCAACATTTATTATAAAGATGATTGTATACATTTAGTTTTTTTGTACTTATTTGGGATTTTTTCAAATTGAAAATGTATTATTAATGTCAATATTGGCTACAAAATGAAATATAAATAAAGTTTAAGCCATAGCTTAACACTAGATTTACGAAAACTACCAAATTGACGGGCTTCTGATTTGATTTGTATCAGACAGTATTTTTTGTTTTTTTTACGACTTTTTATATTTGAACAATGCAAATATATTAACACTATTTTTATTTTTGAAAAATGGCGACATTATACATATTTTTAATGACTCCCGTCAAATTAACAGGTTTATATTCATAAATCTAGTGTTAAATATTCTGTAAATGGTACTTAAATGCATTTGAACAATTTCTTCTACTGAAAATACCGTATTTCATTAGAAATGTGTAACTATATTTTGATGAAGAGCATGTATAACATAACCTCAAAAATATTGATCAAATCTTTTGGTAATTGATTAATTTATATATATCATAATTTCAGTCAACACAACATTAAAAGACGGAAAAGTCCATCTAACAAATGCAGATGTTTTATTGTTTTTGATTTATGACTTTCGTTTGAGTAGCAATTTAGTTGAATCAGGCTTAATCATCTTAACACAAATTATTTATATGATAACAATTATTTGGGACCAGCATTTCAATAAAAAATCGAATCAATGGGATTTTATTATATCTTTCGTTTTTATTTTTAAATTATAACTATGTGCACCTGTTACTTACAAAATCCTATGAATTAAAAGTCAGGAGTAACTTTGATGGCTAAAGATTGTAATACTTTCAGATTCTTATTTAGATCCGTTTTAAAAAAATCACATTTCTTTTTGTAGAAAGATTGCTTTAATATATATTATTTATTTATTTATTCAGTTACCTCTACATCACATTCAATAATTAGTATTTAAATGAAAGACGCACGAATTTTAAATATATATGTATATATTTATCATTTCATAAAAGCATACAATGATTGCTAAAAATGTATTGACTCAAAAAATGGTTAACATTATCCGTTTGAAAATGTTCTTGTAGATGATAACATCCGAATATGTTACATACACGCATTGACTCTTAAAACATAATAATCGCTAATAAAATATAATACATTGCTTCATATACATATATATATATAATAATAATTTCGATATACATATTTAAATATATAAACTAATGTACAAACGCAGCAGCAAGCAGCACCTTCGAGTAAAAAATCAATTATTTTTCCATTGGCAATAATACTTGCTCGCAATTCAACCTGATTTACAAAATAATAAAAAAAATTCTCCAATAACAATAATGACTTTGATTTATTCACCCAAAAATCATACCGCTATTCTAAAAACATTCATCATATACAATAGACATTCTCGTTATACACATATTTATATAATAGAAAAGTTACAAACTAAATCACAATATGCAACGATGCGCTTTCGGCCGTCATTTTTTCAACATCTCTCAATTCCTATATTTCAAATACAGAGTTGCACTTCATCGGACTAAAACGTCGGTATCATGCGTTAGTTTACTCTCGACGGTATTAGATTACATAGATATATGTATATATATTTATATAAAAAATGCGATTAATCTCAATTCCGGATTAGCTAAAGAATGATTTTAGCAATAAACAATAACGCTAAAATATCGGAATGGCTAAATTTATATAATTTAACACATGCTTACGACTAAATCAATTTCTGTAAAATATCGTATATATGAATAAATTACTATTATTATGGGATTATACACATCACTAGATTATTAAGATTAAAGTAAAATATAAACATAAAAATTCACGTTTTTCACTAAGACGGCAAGTAACTATTGTTTATTATCATAATATATGTATATAAAAAAAATTAATTAGAAATACAAAATGGAAATGATATCATTTCGTTGCTTTTTTGTAAATTACGTTTAAAAATTCGACTATCAAAAATTGTCTAAATTAAAATTGTTTTAAAAATATACATATTTTTGGAATGATTGTGAAAATCATTTTTATACAAATTAAACGATAAATAAACAATATCTCAGCGGGTCAATTAATAACTATTAAAAAGGCTTGTTAATAACTATTTATTACCCTGTCTGAGTCTTAAAATTATGAAAATGAAATTAGAAATATGTAAACATGATCATTTCAAAAATGATATTTGGAGACTCGAGAGCTTGTATTAAAAATTAATAATTTTTGTGTCATTCTTTCAATGTACAAGTTCTGATCAAAAAGTATAAATTTTTGTGTCGATACGATAGAATCTGGCGACTTTCATCAAATGACAATGAAAAAATATATGGGGCTTTTAATGGAAGATCATAGAATATCAATTAGATATTGAGAGTAAAGTGAGAATTTCGTTTTTACCTTGCAACAAAATTCGTTCAGACTCACTCGTGATTAAAAGTAAAATTGCATGTAAACATATTTTTTTTGTGCAACTTTATAGACCCACCATTTCACTGAAAGATATTTTAAAAACGCTTCCAGAATGAAAGCACAAGATGGAATACCCTTTGATCGGAAACACGTTTTATTAAAATAATAAAAACTGTATTTAAATGCTTTTGCAATAGTTTTAATGTTTTTTTTACCAGAAATGTAAAAGTCTATAAATGAATATTCTGAAGCAGTTATATGCGATTATGTATCTTTGCATCTGTTTTTGTCTTTCTATTCTCCCGCCGTTTTCGGCGACTTAATTCTATTGGTCCAGTGCAAAGACATCCGTTCATCGCATATACAGATCAAATATGAAACATCAACAGTATTACTTTTCATCGGAACTTAAACATCGTTGTATGGTTACAATTGTTGAAATGAGTGCAAAAACCTTTTCTAAACATACATATTCTACCAATGAGTATACACAATGATTAAATTGACACGCTTATCGAAAAGTGGAATATGTACTAACATTATCAAACTGTAACTTCAGTCTATGCGCAAAAACAATAATAATAAATTTTAACTGCTACTATACGTAACTGGCCATCGCGCAACACTTTTCTTATAAATTTAACAAAAATATACCTTACGATGACAAAATACTCTCTCGACACTCTTTTTTTCTCGTGGTCGTTACATTTAAGCTCAACTCATATTGTACGATCAATATTCAGCGTTATAAAATTAGTACTATCGTGTATACGTATAAAACTGATCCATTCCAGTTTTACATTCACATCCTGAGGACACTATCGCATATATGTATAAAATTGATTTTTATTTAATTATATATATAAAAGGTTAAAATACAACACACACAAAAGATTATCATGAGCTATATATGAATATGGATATTAAAGTGAACGGCGTAATAACAACATAGTGTAGGTATACAAGTAGGGGTTAAGATATAAATATGAAAAAACATTAGTTTATCTATATATGTAATTTATAAGTATGGTAACTAATGAAGTGTGAGTGAGTATTGTGTGAGTAGGAGTATAGACACAAATAACGTATGCGTAGGAAGTTCTTTAATATTATTTAAATTTAAGTAACTAAGGGTAATATATCATTTCTTTTTGGCATTTTCTGATATTATCTTGCATATGTCCATGAGCCATGGCGGCTGACGCGACGTCGAGATGCATGCGTCGCACGAGTCCTTGGAGGAAACGTTGACCGTTTTCTTGGCGCGCGGGAGAGTCGTGCGAGGAGGTGACTGTGGTTGCGGATTGTTCGTTTGGCCGCTCGCCGACGGTTGACCCGGTAGCTGTGCGGATGTCGCGTTGTTCTTTTCGACCAGACAATGAGTGACTAGTTCCTTGAGTAAGACGGACTCGTTAGAGTACTGCTTCAACAGGCGGAGGAGAGTCTCTCGGTGACTTCGCGAGAGCGTGTCCAACAGTTGGCAATCGTCATTGAGTTTGTTCGGGATTGTGTCGTCTTTATGTTTGGCGAACGTCAGCTTCGGGGTCGGCAGCAGGGTGTCATGCGAGTGGCTTTCTTCTTTGTGTTTGTGCATGTTTTGTTTGGAATGAAGTATGAGGGTGTCGTGTGAGTGACTCTCTTCCTTGTGTTTGAGTAACATTTGTTTCGAAATGGTTAAGAGTGTATCGTGGGAGTGCGTTTCATCACGATGCTTGAATAAAGGTTCCCTGACTGATGAATCATGGGTGTGGGCCGGGGTACGCAAAGCTGGCAGTCAGTCAGTGAGTAATCCTTGAGAGATGACAATGAGCTGTTCTTTGAGCACTCTAAACGAAGGCCGTTCTTCAGGACTAGGAGCCCAGCACTTTCTCATCACCTAGAAAATTAATATTTTTTTTGATAAAAGGAAACAGTGGCCATAATAATGTAGCATCATTATCAATATTTTCAGCAGGTATTCAGATATAAGTCTCATTGTTCAGTCCGGAAAAATCGATTGTTCTGTTCAGTTGTGTTTTGTTTTTAATTGGTATCTTAATTTATTTTATGTATCATAAATCTCAAATATAAAGTACAAATTTATGTTTGATGAAGCTGCACAAACTCGAATACTATATGCTCTGGTGTCATGAAATTTCGCAAATGCAACTATTTTAGTTTGTAGCGTGATTTTCATCATGAGCTATAGAGCTTTGAAATATAAAAAAAAACAGATTGTGTATCATAGTAATTGTATATAAAAATGAAAGTAGTATTTTTTCATAAATGCCAAATACTGTGATTTAAATTACGGTAAAAAAATGCCTTAGTGAATATGGTATATACAATAACATACCAAGAACTGCATTGAGTCCCTTAGAAACTGAATGGGCTGGATGGTAAAATGTGCGTAAGTTTGGTGGGCTGAGCAGAAGAGAGAGAAGAAGGAAATATTGCAAAGCTTTAAGTGAGTAGTTTGAAAATAAAATAAAAAAAATCTGAAGTGGGATCAGCAACACAGAGACTGGACACTTGAAGATTAGACACGACAAATCCATTTATGACATAAGTTTAAACTAACCCATATGGGGTTAATTATATTTAAGATTTTGGTTGAATTAAAATCACAAAAAACATTGTTTTCTATTATTTTTTCAAGGGTTTTTGCTATTACTGTGAGCTAGTGGTATTGCCAATTGCTTCGTACATACGGTTAAACATGGGGATGGAAGTGTTGTAGTGTCTAAGGTTGCATAGTAGCAACAGGGGTCGGAATCATGCCCATGTGCGAAGATTATATGAATAGTTCTACCTAAAACTAATGTTGGAATACACCCAATGAATTTATTTTGGAAAATATTTCCAAATATGGTAAATGTAAATATACTACGCAAGAAATTAGTGGATATTTTTCATAGGACTTAACAGTTTTGAATTATCCGCAGTCACCAGATCTAAATCTAATAGAGAATTTGTGATGTATTTTTAAAAACAAGGTATATAATACTTGATTAAAATATAAATATATTTTTTCTTAATGTCACAATCAATTAAAAGAAAAACGACTTACATCATAAGCTTCCTTGAAGCAAAATTTAGGTTTTTCAAGGACGATTCCTCTTTGAACGCGATCGACGACTTCGGTGTTTTTAAGCCTGCCATAAGGCATTTTACCACATGTGAACACCTCCCACATCAGCACACCTAAAACAACACAAAATTAACGACACATCCTAATTAACTGTCAACACTCAAATCGGAATCATAACGCACCGTAAGCCCAAATGTCAGATTTCGACGAAAACCTGGTGTAGTTAAGCACTTCCGGTGGCGCCCACTTGATCGGGAACTTTGTGCCGCCGGAGCTGGTGTACTGGTCGTCCAAGACGTATCGAGCCAAGCCGAAATCGGCGACTTTAACGACGTTCTCCCAACCAACCAAGCAATTCCGGGCAGCCAAATCTCGATGTATGTAATTGTGCCTCTCTAGATACGCCATTCCCTTGCATACTTGGATACACATGTCTAGCAGCATTCCCGCGTTGCCCGATAGGGTGTTCTCGTGCCTTCTGAGATAGTTGAGCAACGATCCGTGCTTCATGTATTCAGTAACGATGAATATAGGTCTATTTTTACTACACACACCGTAGAGCTGCACCAAATTTGGATGTTGAAGTTTACTGAAAATAATGAGCACATGCTTTATGTGTACAAACTGTATTCGTATTTTTGGCATACTTACGTCATAACTTTGGCTTCTTCTATGAAATCATCTTCGGACATGGTACCCTCCTTCATCATTTTTACAGCGGTATCCATACAGCCTCTCCATCTTCCGCGTCTGACTACGCCAAATTGGCCAGAGCCCAGTTCTTCGTGTAAAACGAGTTCAGAAGGGTCGACTTCCCATTTATCTGAAACATTAGAATAAGAATATCAATTTAGGTTTTGGATATGATATTGTTATCCAAAAAACTGTTCAGTGTTGATATGAGAAATTAAATGAAGACCTCCATTTGTTGTAAATAAAACAATTAAAAGACAACATCTACAAACAAATGTTTGGAAGTTCACCGTCAATATACAATTATATATAATACAAATTAAATACTGCCTAGAGTTCTAAATTTAGCTTACAATAGCAAAATTAATTAAATTCAGATGGGAAAATTTTATGTTTCCCCTACAGATTATAACTTTTTTTTATGAAATGATAGGGTTTTCTAAAATCATACCATGACTTAAACCGGCTGTAGCAGGAGCTGGACGATCGCAAGGACTAGTCTTGAGTCTAGAGCACAGTCCGCCACTGTTGTGTCTGTGATAGTTGACGAGCTCAGCTACAGAAGAGCAGCAGTGTTTATCGGACAAGTAAAACTCTGCTCGTGAATTTGTTTTGATGTGGTAATGTTTTGAATGCGGATGTGGACTATAAAAATAGCAAACAAATTAAAAACCAATCGTATAGATGAGTATCGTAAGACTTACTTACACTTTGGTGTATAGAGACAGCGTATACATCCCTTTGGTTGACGAATTTCTGACTACGAAACATCCCTCTTTATCTTCTTGTTTCAATAAAGATTCGGCACGTTGTCTTGACATATCGCCAACATACCATCTAAAATGTAAATATAAAATAAATATTTTATACAAATCATATATAATAACATGTGTAATTACTTACTCATATTTTTGCAATCCCAACAGTTCTTTCTCTTTTACGTAGTTACTAGGAATATAACCGATAGCTCTGAAAGTATAATGACAATATTACAAATCACTCACATTACGTTATATATTTCACGCTGAAACTGTATCATACCCATTGTCATCTTTGACTTTCCACCAATGTTCTTGAGAATCGTCTAAAACTTCATATTCAGAACCCTATAGAAATAACACATTTATTATAAGGTTTAGAACAATTACATATAAGATAATCATGAAGAATTAATGAAATCGTTTTATTATTATTTACCTTTTCTAAAGATAAGTCGCCGCCTTCTATAGCTTTGAAGGGATACAAAGCGACGACTACCTTATTTCTAGGAGTCGCCGGTTTTTCCTATAAGATAATATATAGATTATTGAAATTATCAGAAATGCATTAGTTGTACTGTATATAATATAAAAAGCTACTAACTGGTACTTTAATCTTGGAAGACGGCGTGCCAGGAGCTGCACCGCCAGGCATGATTGGAGTAGATGGATTTCCTGAAACAAGAAAAATCAATATTTAGATAATGCCTTTATTTGTTTTTGGTGTAATTATAGCAAGAAAAAGTCAGTTGGAGAGCAAATATAATAAAACAAATTTAAATATTATACTAATGTAAATGTTTTTTATTGAAATTACATAGTGTCCTGAGAAGCAAATCTATTGAGTCGCATCAACGTGTATATCTAGGAAAGCATTTATTCAAGTTTCTAGTAAGAATTTGATACATGACAAATGTATTGATTCTAGAAGAACTCAATTTTCGGGTCATATATAATAATTATTAAGGCGTGTGTTTACAAAGCCAGGAGTATAAAATTAAAATATTGTGTATTTCTCATATATTTTTGCTTGCATTATGATCTCAAAATTTGTTGTTCAGTTTCAATTTTTTTTTTTTAATTTTTTCGCCTATCAATGTCGATGAAATTTAAGAGAAGATGCCATTTGCAGCAAGTTTGTTTACTCAATTTACAAGATAAAGGGCGAATAAAGGCTACTAGTTATTAAATTTTTTGAATTAGAGTAGATTAATACATCAAAAACCCTTTTGACTGTTAGCTCTATTATGCTGCTAAGATTAATTATAAAGGCATTAAACACTTTTCATTGATTTATAGTGATATCCCTGCAAGTTAATTTAATTATCAATTCGCCTTGCCTTCGTCATGATAATAAATAAGGCACTAAGACAAACGTTAAATGTGACAGGAATTTACTTGGGCATTTTTATATTGCAGTGTTGCGAGTGGAGCAGCTAAACATTTCTATCTTCTAGCAAATGAAAATAGTATGAAAAAACATCGTCTATGGTAGAAGTTTTTTCGTTAGTTGTATCATGTCAGTCGATGAATATTAATTAATCACAAAATTGCAAATTATGAACACAAAAAATTACCATTTGAATTCTATAATGGCTTTTGAATCGAGCAGCCGAGTGGATGCACTAAAGTGCTTTTCTATGCAATTATCGCCAAAAGCGCATATTTATTTTGTCACGCCAGAACGGACAGTATTCATAAATAAGTATTGTTCAAAAGGTTTTAATAAACATTTTTAACAAGCTTCAATTTAGTATAAACGTTTGGGAGGCATAAAAATCTCCCCCGGTACAGTGTCCTTCAATACGATATAACTGGAAAGAAAACGCTGGAACGAAAGCTAGTTAATTATAAGTACTATACAAATATACTATATTATTAAATATGTATTTGTGTAAGCTATTATTATATCCGTTGCATACGATGCTCGAGTTCAATCATCATATATTTTATGGGGCTTGGTGCAACGGCTCGTAATGAACGTTTCGAACTAACACGTGGAAATATGTAGATACTGATATAGTATAAAACTTTTACGCCGCAATCCTCTACCGCTCCAGAGAATAGGAATTTCCCCGAAACGTTCCGAATGCAAATTGGTACAAAATGCCACCGCCACCTATGCACCAGGTCGGCAAAACTGTTGAATTGCAATAATAAACTGCCGCGACCGGTTTTCGTTCGACTTTTTAATATTATTTATTTTATATTTCAACTTAGAAAGACTCGTCAAGGCTACTACCCGATTACCAACAAGAGTGAAGACATCACCCACCTGAGTATGAAAGCAAAAAATAAATACAATAAGTGATATACTATTTCGGGAATTTTCAGTCAATATTACTCGAAAAATCTTATTCTCCAATGATAAGAAATATTTTTTTAAATTCTCTCTTATAATTAATTTCATTGGACGAAGAACTGGTGCTACGATTTTAATAATTTATTTAGACGTATCTGTAGCGGCCGACATGTGTCACATGGACGGGGAAAAAAACAAATTCTAATAGTTAGCCAGCGAGGCGAGGGTTGAGGCATCAGTAGGAATTCTGACTAAAAAAGGCTACAACTTCGCAAAGATTCTCACCAAAAGCTGCACCAAAAAAATTAAGCCTGCACCACAGCGCCTACATCTTTTAGAGGAACGACGCCAGTAGTGTGACTTAAGCCATCAGATGCTACATCACCAAAGGGCCTGTGTCTCTTAGAAATATGAATGATTAAAAAATGTAACTTAAATTAAATAAATATATTTTTAAGGCTTAAATCAAAAACTTGATTAAGTAAATTTAAAATTCACGGTTCATCATTATTTAACGTCTTAAATTAATGGTGAAAATCCTAACCCAAAAGATAAAATATTTGCAGATGAATTTTCAAGAGCAGTTAATTTAATAAAAACATTCATTAATATTATATGATCCTTATAAATACAAAATCAACACCAAATACATTTTTCAATGACTTGAATAAAACTTATTTTTTAATGTATATTTTATTTCTTAAGATCTCGATTTTCGGGATTTCAAAAGTTATTCCAAACTACGATCGATCGCGGCGCCATTCTGGCACACCTCTCCAGAAGAGTTAAACCATTTCAATCGGCTAATCGACGCTTTTGACGAAGTAGAATATGTCGAGGGGTATTCTAAGCCCCATAACGGTGAGGGTGGCTCGATAATGACCCACCGCCAAAGGCAATTATTCGCTTGGAATGGCTCCTTACGCGATTTAACCGCACAGGTAATCGACGGGATGCGTTTCGCGTTTGGACGACCCTAAAAAGCTCCAGAGCCAGGGACGTTTAATATTTTCTTTGAAAACTAAGAATATACAACATATGTATATTTCATGCTAATCTTTCAATATACATATATATATACAGGTAGCTCGCTTGGGTTTTGAAGATGAAGCAGATCAAAGGTACATAAATTTTATTTGGTCTTACAACTCGTCAAAAATGTTTTCTGATTATTTTTTATATTTAAATTACATTGTTAATATATGCGTTATTTTATTTGTGGTAATAAAAGTGCTTATTTGTAAAGTGTTATTAACATAATTATAATTCTGAGTGACCAGATTAGTTTTTTAGTCTCGCAGAGAATATCAGATTAATATCTATAGGGTGTTATTTAGAGAGGTATGTGCATTTAAATAAATACTTTGTTCCATTAAATGAATTTTTTGTGCATTAATGTAAGGTAAATCTTCGGAAAAAGTTTTAGCAAGGTCCAATATAGGACCTTGCTAAGGTCAGCTATATTATGCTATTAGTGCAATACAGCAATAAACTTAAATATTGATTAATATATGATCATTCCCTGTTAGAAGACATTTGGTGTCAGGTAAAAAAACAATAAGAATGATTTTGTTGATTCATCTTCAAAATAAGAACTACGATCTTCAAAGAATAAATAATGTGAGCATATTATACATAGTAGTTGGCGTATGAAAACATTTATGATGAGAAGGAAAGAGTGACACACAATAGGTACTTTCGAAATACTTCGCATTCCACGGACAGTGTGTGCACGAATGTCTTCATTCTTCAAGTACTTAAAAAAAGATTTTCATCCTCGCGAATAGCATAGGATGTTAATAAATATTTACAAAATAGACAAACATGTTCCTTAGTACTAAATTTTAGTATCAGCAATCTTAATATTCATTGTAAATATTGGTTTGGTGATTATTGCGAAGACGATAATTGCGGACCCCAGTATTCCATACAGTGAAAATTCTGAATATACATATGTTTTGTAGATTATTGCGGACACAAAAATTATACAAATTATTTTTTTAAATTAAAATTCTACATTTTATGAAATAAATGTGCTTATGAAAAAAATTGAAATATCAAAAAAGAAACAAATATGCAATATATACATGGTAATTTTAACGGGTACCCGGTTCTTTTCATTTCAATATAATGTTTATTTTTTTAAATTAAACATCTGTTCTCCGTCTTTTTTATTTTCCAAAACCGATTTAACAATATAACAACAATAGGCAACAATATTCGGTGCTTCCAAGTCCGTTAAAATCACAGCTGCATGCAGAGTAGGTAGTGATAAGCGGGGTATCGAAAATGTAAAATGAATTATAGTTAAAATTCATGATAATTCAAGATAAAATTCAAAATCTAAGATATATATTCGTAAATTTGAGCTCCGGGTCAGTATATAATAGTTGTCAAAAATTATCCGGAACCGAACCGGGTACCCGGTTCCTTGAGAACCGGACAATGAATTTGGGCGGGTAATTGGATGCCCTAGCTGCAGCGCATAATTTCATAATCAGGTGGTGTCAAAAAGCATTTTTTGTGGGTTTATTCTGTATTAAGTAGTTAGGATCTGCACAATATTCCTTCGTGAGCCACGTTGTGGGAAACACTGTGTCTTCCAAATTATTATTAAGAACATCAACATGACAACCCACACATTCGTAGGTACATTCTGCCATTACTAATATTTTTAAGGCTGGCTAAAGACATTTTAGAATATCATGAGTTTGTGGATGATCATCAGTGATATTAATTGAAACATTAGTGAGTACTACTACCATGTAAAAAACAACAACCAGCTACACATCAGTTGAAATATGTGTGAATGAATTCGGGACGCATAAAGGTTAAATTTATAAAAAAAAACTAATAAATAAAAACTTGGCGAAATTTTTTTTTAAAGAAGTGTAATAGAAAGTATTTGAAAAATATTCAAAAATTTCACGCTGTACGAAAAAATGAGCCTCGATTTGATTAAAGTTTAACTACATTTGCAACCCATGCATTAGCTTGTTTATATTATTTTTAAGTTGTTTTTAAATTTGGGTCGGAGAAATGATAATATTTTGCGGAAGGCTTGGACATCACTGCTAAATGTCATCCATTTTATGCACGACCAGCATACACATGCGAAGGGTTTCGCAAATACGGACGCGCCTTTAGATTTGAGCAGTCCATTAACTATTTCAACAAGAAAAAAAATCAACAAATCGTGAGGTTGACGTTCGCTGTTAGTCCGAGCGCAACTTCCTTCGGTGCAAAATACGCAACAGGTCAAAATTGAGACATCTTCGAGCGTAACGGAATAAAATCACACACAAGCGGAAATGGAGAAAGAACAAAACTAAAGGCACACTCACATAACTGCGACCGATGCGAATGCGGCAGCAGCACCGATGGAAATGACGCAAAATGTTCGTAGGACGTAAAAGTTTGCCGGATAGTGGGGGTGGCGGAAAAACGCGACGGACCGTGAACCAAGAGAGGCACGCTTCTTCTTCTTGGAAGTGATAGTTTTTTGTTGTCAGTGTGTATGTATATCTTATCTGGACGATAAGATGCTTCCGGATGCCGCGAGAGGAAGAAGAGACACGTGGAAAATGCAAAAGGCGTTCGTTCGGTATTCATTTATGCACGCGTGCCGAGAATGAGCTACTGGTCTTTTGGAGTTTGTTTGGTGATCCAAGCTGCGTACTTAGTGAGATTAGATTCGGGTGAATGATCTCATTGTACGTAATGATTGTATTAACCTCTTGGATAACTGTAATCATGCTTTTGGATTCAACATTATAGTAGTAACAATAGTAGCATATGTAAATGACATTATTTTGATACATAGTCGAGGAAATCAAGGTAAGTTTAAAAATAATTTGTAGAGATGCTTTTTTATCTATACTATATTTATGTTTGTCTCATTAAAACTCACGATACTACTTTCAACAGAACACATAGTAAGCATATTACGTAGGCAGGTATTTATATGTTTATTTATATAATAATATAATATATATTCAATTACGGGTTTCTTAATATATATGATTTTACATTTTTTTCAGAATGGCTTCAAAAACGAGGGCTAATAAATGTAAAAGTCGGTAAAATTCAAGAGTTGATTGAATTGATTTCAGTTGTAGCACGTTCAATTTACTTAATTAACAAGATAATGGAAGCAGAAAATTAGTAGTCCAGTTAAATTTTAAGAATCTAAATGGATTTTTCTTAAGGTGACGTCACCTTTTCAGCTGGTATGCGACTTACTATATAATAGTAATATCTAGGAAAAGCTGGGAAAATATCAAGTGATTGATCCGAATTGTAATTATAGAAATTGAATAACGTCGTGGTTTAATGTGGGATTCAAATCCATAATTTAAAACATTATTTATCCTACTGCGCTATTGTGATTTGTGCTGGTAAATTTAAGTAGTCCTGTCATGCTACTGAGGAGTTAGGATAACCAAAAATTGTGCAATAGAACGCAGTTGATTGTGAAGGCATTGAAAACATTTATGATAGATGCAACTTATACTTTATGCTTTCAATACTCAATTAACTTTTCATATATCATGAAAATAGCGAATCCAGAAACCCATTAACACTGTATTTGTTTAACTTAACCTTAAGAAGTCCAAAAGTATGTATGTCATGCCTAATATATTTTCTAAAGCTATTTTAAATGACTTGATTAATAAATTTCCAATATTTTATTTCAATATTTACTCAGAAATATTTCTATCGATATATTACGATAAAAAGATTTAGAAATACATAACCATTTTACCTGACATTGTCAAATTACTAAAACTCGTCGTAAAATCTGTTGATCCATCAATGGATTTTGGAAACTTTTTTGACCTGTCTGTGCCAGCCGCTTAAAACCTAGACTTGTGAATTGTTATCCATGGTTCTCAATTTAAAAAGTATCATTTTTATATTTACGTACATATTCTCTATAAATAAATTAAATTATTGTTTTTAATGCAACTAATTAATAAAGGGTGATACAACTTAAGTTTCAGAATTTAAAAAAACACAAATATAAAGCTATTTACAGATTTTTTATTTATCGAAAATATTATGTAATTCATTATTTATAAAAAAGGATATCAATTAAGTGGCGGATGTTGGTTTTTAGGTGCTCCAACGGCGTTAAATCGCATATTGGCGGCTAGTTACTCACCCCCCCCCCCTTCAATTAGGCCAGAAAAATGCATGTAATTTAATGAAATATTACGAAACTTAATGAAATTGACTGGCAAACTATTGCCCCCCCTCCAGAAAAAGCTGAAACGACGTCCCTGACTCTAAATAAAATATATCGGGTTATCTCTAAAATATTTTTAAAATATGTCATTTCAATGAAATTATATCGGAATACATTTTAACCGGTAGAAATATATTTTTGCTAATGAAAATATAATTTATCTGGCAGGTGCTAGTAAAATTATATGATTTTAACTTTCCATACTTAGTAATATATACATTTACGTACATATCATTATTTATTTATATGCGATGTATAAATGTTACAGTGAATGTGAATTTGTCAGTGAAGTTATATTTTCACTAGTGAAGTCCAAATACATTTTCAACAGTAGATATATATTTCTACTAGCAAAAATATAATTTAACTGATAGGCGCTAGTGAAATTATATGTTATAAAAACGTCGTAATAAACGGCTAAAGTAATTCCATCTAATTAAAATAAAAAAAAACGTTCAAACTACTCGTAAATGTGCAAGCAATTGAACATGATTTTTCCAATTGCACGTCTTGTTGGCTTCTTTTTTAAACAAGGGAAATGTTTGACTTCTCCTTAGATCAAGTTATTCTCCTAAATTTTTATTTTTATTCCAAAGCTGAATATTCAGTTCATTCAAATTTTCTGTGATGTTTACAAAAAAGGCAAAATTCTGCATCCAATTAGTCTCTTCAGTTTCTGGAAAAGTTATATTGTTTCTATGCCGGTAGCAATACGTTAAAACGACGGAGAACTCTTTCTTACTTAGGCAATGTACTTCTGTATGAAGAAAAAGCTCTCCATACTGGCAATTCAACTTATCTGTAAGGATTTTGAATAATCGCCTATAACGAGTATGATACTTCACAAGTTTCATTACATTATTGAATTTTGGATATTTTGTACACAGTGATTACTGATGAATAATGCAGTTGTACGAAAGAAAGCATGAAAATATTTAATCTTTACGGCATAAAGTAAGTTAACACTAGCTGGAGTACCACCGGTAGTGATACCCACTAGTTTCTGAATGGATATATTCTCAGATATAATTTATTTTTATACTTCGCCGGTAGTGGGATTTTTAAATTAAATATTTTATATAATGTTGTTAAATATCATTCTAACAAATACAGTAGACCCCCGAATAACACGGTAAATTGGGGACATGCTACTTTATGTGTGAGCTAGCCAAATGGAGGATATCTCACCACACGGGCCTGATTCGTATGTACGTATTGCAAAAAAATTAATGAGCATTTTTATTCCCCAATTACACACACCCCAATAGCACATTCCTAATTTACCGTGTTATTGGGGGGTCTACTGTATTTCTAACTGTGTATCACATTATTAAATTCATCAAATTGGAGTGAAAAATAACAAAAAAATTCCAAATCTTCTTTTAAATGGCAACAAACGTTACTTCAATTCTTCTTGTAACCATATTGGCCAAAAGTGGTAGGGATTAATTTGCATATAATATGTCTGACTTGTTTTGGAATTGCTTAAATACTTCATTTGCTGCTTTTAAAAATGTTTTATGTACCATTTCAATGTTTTCATAAATTTTATTTCTTTTGAGCAATGATCCGTTGCGAGCTACCAAAAATGACGACGGGTTGAGGATCGCTGGTCCAAATGATGTAGACGTATTGAACATCAAAAAGGAGACAATTCGAAAAGGATATTAAAAAAGGGTTAGAATGAAACATCGGCGTTGTTGAGATAAATCGCCCGACATATTCACCTGACGCTAGCAAATTTAATTCTGTCTCTTAAAGCGAAATGATTTTAGGAAACATGTAATTGCCGAATTGAAAGCATTTTATTCGGACACGTCTACCGAATGTTTTCAAAAAACTTTTAGAATGTTACAGTAAGTGTAATGTATACATATCAAATAAATATATTTTTTTGTCCAATCCGGGAATTAAATATACATATATTACACTTGCTAAACTCATGCAACTTTTACGTAAAATGAAATAAGGAAAGCTTTAGGCTCTTAGCGAGTGACCTTGTTTTGCGGATATTTTTCGACCCTCATTAGCGAGCCTTCGTCTTCGCACAAAGGAGCCACAAGCTCTTGAGATTTTCTCTATATCAAACAAACTCGAGAGCGTGCTAGAGGTACGACCGAGAAGCCGACACTGAACGAGCGGAAATCAAATTTCCATACACTCGATAAAAAGAGAATATATTACATCTCTCCGCGGACACTATTTGAAATAATTTTATATAAATGTACATGCATTTTAGATATGTGCACATACGAGAGTCTTTAACGCTGCGAAATGTGTCAAGAAGCAATTGACACATTTCCCCAGGGAAAACCGCGCACCATCTTGAAACGGGCAATGGCGGTCTGTCGGGAAATTGTGAGATGCAGTGGGAAACGAGCGCGAAAAGGGTATAGAAGAAACTAAGACGATGACACTCGAAGAGATACACTCACACATTGGATCTGTGGGTATGTGCAGCAGTTCAATTACTTCGTACGGAGTGAATCGTGTTCGTCGTTAACCTTAAAACGCTGAATTTTCTCGTTGCGAAATGTAATTGCGCGATAGCGTAAAAATCGAGGATTATAAAAAAATAAACAGATAGCGGATGGCAATTATGTGGATACCGACAGAACGAGAAATCAGAAGGAAAAAAGTATCAGAAAAAAGTTCAATCGAGTAATTACGTGCTTTAGGTATTACGGCTGTACGTGGTATAGTTTAAGTATAGCCTGATCAGTGAAGAAATATATTTACTCGAAAATACAAGTGTTTCGCAATTCAAGTTAACACTTTATATCATTAAAATAATAATAAGTTTTATGCTATCATATAATTAAAAATGTTTGCTACAAATTTTGATAATATGTTCAACGAAGCAAAGCAAATACAAATAAATATATATTACTTATAAAATCAGCGCTCCATTGTTGTAACGCAGATAGCTTTATGTAAATTAATGTGGCATTTATGTAAAACTTATGAGTTGATTTAATATTTTTATTTTATCCTTAAAATGTAAACATAATTTTTTTTATTATGGCAATTTTTATTTCGAAAGCATGACTTTTTATATTTTATATTTTAAAAAATCGACATTAAAGCAATACAATATATGTATATTACACTTATGTATACGCAAGAGATTTTCGACGAAACATTTACGGCAAAAACAAGTAAGTTTTGTAGTTGAAGAGAATATATCTTTGCCGTAAATTATAAATATAATATCCCATATGAAACCTATTGTTTTTCAATTTCTATCCTGTCTGGGGGATCGGAATTAGTAGTAATTATATAATTACAGTTCTGATTAATTCTCACAGATTAGGTTTTCCTAGATTTTCCAAATCTCGCGGATTATTATCGTGATGAATAATAAAAATAAATGTTACTAATTCAATAGATAATTTCAGTCTGGTGTCTTACTCTGCAGTCTGGTATTGATTGTGTTTACCTCGTTATAACACAATCAATACCAACACAGAAAATTGGTCATAATAAATAAATATAGAAAATAAAGAAAACTATTGAATACTAAATTAATAATGCCACACATGGTGGTAAATAATCTCTTCAATCTTCGTAATGCTAACGATATAATATCGATGGCTTAAACTGAAGAAAAAAAAAGTCGCATTTCTTCAACATGGTCAAGTAATGTATAAACCAGCACATACTGTCTTCTGAATACAGGAAATTTAAACAGATTTAAAGTTGAATTTTGGTGACAGTGTAGAATTCTTAAGCATCCTATATATGTTCGCTAGCAAAATCCAATGTGTCAATTTTTTGCAAAATGGCGACAAGTTTTAACGAAAATATCGCTATATATGAAACGTTTATAAGCCTAAACTTCATCAAAATAAAATATAAGAAAAATAGTTTTTTGCTTCAAAACAAGCGATGTCTCAGTTCGATCGAACCCCCATACGAGCGATTTTGAGACTTGCAGAAGAGTTAACGCTCTTAATTGCTTGGTTTTAAAGATTAAAAACTCAATTTTTAGTATCGTATAGAACTACTGAGCACCCCCTATACATTATGTATGAAAAAAAAATTTTTTTTTACAAAATATCGGCCAATGTAAAAATTAAAAGTGTCATAACTTTGCGAAATCAAATCCTACTGAAAAATGTCGTATGCAAAAAGTGTTCAGAAACTTAATATGCATTTAAAAAAATTAAAAAAATTTTTTTTCTTAAAAACAAGTTTTATGGTAAATTGACCGGGCCCCCATACGAGATTTAATGCGACATTGCATATATTTAACGCTAGTATTTGGTTCCTTTTGAAGATATAGACTTGAATTTTTGATCCAAAATAAAGCTTTCGAATACCCTTATGATACCGTTAAAAAAAAAAAAAAGTTTTTTATTCCAAAACACAATTAGTGTTTTAAGTCGATCGGCCCTCCATACATACGCTTGTAAGACTTGCAATATAGTTAAGGTCAGTATAAGCTTATTTATATAAGTTGGCTCAGTGAAGGATGGCTAAATGTGATAAAGATATTAGAAGACGTATAGTTCAATCGTTGTCATATTTCGTATGAAATTTAAATACCGGTAGCTCAAGATCCTCACATCTTGAACATTAACGAGATTATGACAGAATACAGACTGTTGAAAATAGCATATGCTTGATACTATATGTATAATATTTGAACAAATTGTCAGGAGAACATAGAGTAGTTGTGGTCAAATACGTATGACAAAGAGGGACATTCACGTTCGACAATTTTACAGCAAACGATTATTTTAATTGGGGATATCTAAAATACTGGTATTTGGGAATTAAGGAAAGCATAATATACCAAGAGTTATTACGGAAAATGTCATGTGAGTCCGTTCTTGAAGAGTACAAAAAAGGGGCAATTTATTTTACAATCAAAATCTATTTTTAATCGAAACTTTTAAACGTCTTTACGTACAACGTTATAGAAAAAAAATGTTTATTATTTATTTAATATTACTAGAAAATCATTACATCTTATTTGTACCATTTGCTAACGAATGCAATTGTATTTCATCCAGTCAAATATAGACACTAAGATGTTACGTCATCGAGCGGGCAGAAGATCTCGAGCGAACACCTTTCACGTAATAATAAAGCGAGACTGGCACGCCGTAAATGCGATACGTTCATAGGAATCGTAAATCGCACATTACGAAACACATACACAAACAGACAGATAGACAGATGAAATCCGATCCTTGAGACTGTTCTGCGAAACAATCCTAGACTCAAATGGCGAGCTAGATGACTGATTTAGATAGCGAATTGATTGGAAAAGAACACACCACCTGCCTGAAAGTCGTATAGTGAACGTTCAAATCGTACAGACGTTGATAAGTTACATGTAAATGGGTCAATGTTACTTTAAAGATTTTAAACGAAAAGACGATTTGACGATACAACATAATAATAAAATTTCAAATAGTAATATATAATATGTAGTTCTAAAACTAAATTTATTTTAAACACAAAAAAAAACAATTCTTCTGTAATAGATTTTATAGAATATATTTATTTAATTAAGATAAGATGTGGAACATAATTGAGAGTCACATATACTTGTGAGTATGATGCAAAAAATAAATCCAAAATTAATTTATTTCATTATAAATATACATAACCATACACAAGAATGATTTTTGAGAAAAGTAGATTCTGATTGGACATTTTTAAATAACGTTTAAATTTTGTGTCAATAAAATAATATTTACTTTTTTGTATATTTTTAGGTAGTTATTATATATTTTTATATGTATATATTTTTTATGAATTTTGAATATTTATATGTGTTCAACGAGTCTGATAAATGGCCGGACATCTATTATGCATAAACGACCTGCAAAGCGGTTAGCATTTAATAGGCGCAGCTACACCGGCTGTAGCGCCTATTATGATTATCTACTATTACAGGAATACTAAATTGTATCTCAAATAATATTTTTGTGTGCTTGATTATCATGAAGGCATTGTTAATAAATGCGTGAAATGGAAGTAAATTCTGCTTAATAAAACTCGCTCTGTCTTGCGACACATTATCGTTTCTGTTATGCATAATTAACACCACACAAGCTGTTACAACCAGGCCATAAACGAACACACGTCAAAAATCATAGCCTGTCTACTGACACAGATATCTACATGTGTGATAATAATCGACCGGTATTTTACAGGTGGTCAACACGACCAGACAAGTATAGCTGGTGCAAAAAAAAACAATCACGACATAATCGCATTATCGACAGTGCACTGTGCGTGGGCGTTTTACCTCAAAAATATGTTTAATATATTGTCTACATAATTAATTTTATTAGGTGTCACGTGTGTGTATGTGTGAGTTTTTTGCGCAATCTGAAACCCCGCAGATGACTATCAATCTCGATTACCTACTCTCGCCAAGGTAAACGTGTGTATGCTATGTAGTATGCACCCGGGTCGAAATATTCAACGGTGACATATTGTAGCACACACTACGTACACGAAACCTGATGGGCGTTGGGCAACGCTACATACAGTTTGCTGTGTATGTAGAAAGGCGAGTAATAAAAAATATTTGTGCTCTTAATGAGAGCAATCGATTGACGCGTGCTAGTAAAGATTGAAAGAAACAGGATTCTAAAACGAATCGATCATTAACTATAATTGAACGTCGTTAGAATAAAAAATAGCGTTCTTTTGAATTGTGCTCTTTAGATCGGTAGGTCATACGAACATCATTTCTCAAGATTTAAGTTTGCATTTTTTGGGTCTTCAAGTAAAAAATAAAAATAAAAACATTATACACATAAAAAGAAAACTTGCAAAGCACGTCAGTGGAATGGTTATTGTTTGCGGCTCTGTTTAAGGACCATCTTACACAATATTAAAAAAAGGGTATGAAATCATTTGAGGCAGCAAAATTCATTAAAAAAAATTGAGCAAGACTTTGCTTTTATTGGTAATGTTTGTGGGGTTCCTATTCTTGAAACTCGCGTTAAAATCTGTCACAAGAAATAATCATTCATCAATAAGGATAAATTAGACAAAGCACTCGTTACGACTAGAACTTCAGGGTTTCCCATGAATAACATGCAAGGATTCTCCGGTGCATTTAATGAATATTTCTTTGTTACGAAACGGTCACAGGAAACAATATATCACCGGAAGACAAATAGCACTGTAAAACCACATAATTCGACCTTGGAAATATCACTCAAGCAAATGTCACTTTCTAAAGGCGTATACTTATTTCTTTGTTCTAAGAAGCGAGTGCAACGATTGGCTGGATGATCGCTGAATGATTGTGATTGGTCAGCAAGTTTTGCAGCCCTGAATACACAAGGCTGATCTCCAATACGACATTGGCACACTCGCAGATTCACCAGCCTGACAGCGAAGATACGGCATGAGACTCCCGAACACGATCATCACAGCAAGAGGAACTGAACTCCAGACACGATTACTGTAACCTACAAGACCCCTGAGGATCTTCCACGGACATCATCCCTGTGCCAGCTTCTCTATCACTGCTCGGAGAAAACGATTCTCACCCATCATAGTTACTCGCAATATATATAATTAAACTAATAAATTATTACTAGTCCGCCTGCGTCTTACTGGCTGCATCTCACACCCCTTAGGGTTACCAAACCTTAAAATTGCAATAATGTTATATTTTTTTAGTTGAAGTCTAGAAGTTCATAACTTACCATATACATTTATATTTAAAATAATTACATTTTTGGATGTGTACAAGCTGGTCAAATGGTTTTCATGGAAATTTGTTATCGACTACATATTTTTCAACTTTAAAGTGTATTCAAAGAATCGTGTTGAAATGGATTCATTATTTTTTTGGTGAACAATTGATGATAAAGGTCATATTAACGCTGACCCACATTAAAACACCATGTAGGTCACATCAAATATGGAGTTAACCAATAAGGATGGTTGAAAATTATGAAGCTTAATTTTATTAAAAGTAATGCTTTGAGTTTAGTAGGATATTTCGAATATCCAATAATACGAGCTAACTAAACTACAGCTTAAGATGATTGTAAATAATTCACAAAATTAAGCACTGACATTTAAGAGGACAGAAATAAATTAGTGAGAGACTTCTCTTACCATAATGACGCACAATTATGTAACGATGAGTTCACAAACAAAAAATATAAGAGTTGATTAGGACGTTATTAAGCACTCCTTATGTTCATAAAATTTACATCACGTCTAAAGCTTTACTTTTTTTGCTTTTCTAAATTTCATTAACAGATTTTGCTTTTCTAAATTTCATTAACTAATTCATGCTACACAAGCATATCGAATGAAGCTATCGCTTATAGTGGGCACAAAAAAACACATACTCTAAATAGCGATTTTCCGTACCTATCGGAAAGCCGTTCGAGAAGCACGTCTTTCAAGAAATAAAATAGCAAAAAGGGTATCGAAAACTTTTAACGTAATAACCCTGCGTCGGATAGGAAAAGGCGCTCGCGACAAACACGTAACCACACGTAAAGATTTCATATTTTTCTATATACAAAATATAGTTAATTTAAAAATAGACATTCTAAAGCTGAAAAAAACTCTTTATATAAATTTAATTTAATGTTTTTTTAATTATAATAATGCTTAACGTATTCTTTTGACCTCTCAGAAAACCTCATGAATAAAATTCCTTTGTGACTTTTGTTCCACCACGTACAATACATGAGCATTAGGTATACGCTACATATACACATTTCTATATATATTAAATATATATGGCACCAAACGACGTTCTCCAAGCATAAAATTCATATCGACTCATGCATCCGTGCAATTCTACGAGAGTTGCACTGCAGTTGCACATCGATATTTTGTATTATATATAGATATATGGCGCATGTTTCACGGCTTATGCACAAAATTTAATGTACAGTAACGTGTTTGTTCACGTTACAATTATTGTGCGAAATTTAAAAAAACAACAACAATAACAAACAAGAAGAAATGTCAGTAAAAGTAGTTTGTTCCAATATATTTTGATGCAATTACACAAGCGAAATTAAGATGCGTTATCCTCCTTTCAATACAACTGACTCCATTTGATAAAAAAAATCGCAAAAGACGTATAACTCTGGTTAGTCTAAGAATATTACATTACATTTAGCATTTTTTTATACCTCTCTTCTACTATTTTAATTCGTACAATTAATGTAATGACACAATCGTTAGACGTAGAGCGATACAATATTAGCGTAACTACGATATATTTATTAAATCTTGCGTTGCAAAATGAAATGCGTTACAACGGTGTAAACACAATCAACAACTACTAAGTAAGTGTTAAGACACCAGACCGAAACATTTGACATAAATTTATTTTATTTTGAATTATTTATTACGATATTCATCCGTGATATTAGGAAAATTTAAAAAAACATATTCTGTAATTATCAATCGAAATTATAATTATTTAATAATCACTACCAAACAGGATATAGAGTAAAACATAAGAGTTGAACCCATATGTTTCAGGCATTAGTCACCATATTCAATAATATAATTTATATGTAAAATTTATACAGCATGTTTAGTGTTAGATTATAGTCTACTTTAATATTTTTGAATCTGGTGTACGACAGTAATGATTATGAAAGTACATTGCTAGAAAATTACTCTGATAGTAGCGCATAGTATATACCCAACAGTAAAATTTGATAAAATCAACTATAACATATGCTATCGAAAATCTAATTATAGCAGTAGACTATATGTATCTCATTACAATAAAAATAATAATATTTAAAAAAACCTAGAGCCTGACTCTGTTTTTGTTGTCGTATTTATTTCAAACAAGTAGAAAACTTTTATACTCTACGAGAGTTCTGCTATTACATTCCTTATTTTTGTCGAAAAACAGACGTTAACCTAATTGAATCGACGGCACCCAAACATCGAGCTAGCATTGGATTACACAGACACAATAAAGACAAACTTAATTTCGATAGAGCCAATCTACGTTTGTCTTATCTGAAATCAGAAGTAAAAAAAAAACAATCCAAACGATACAAATCAGTCGTTGTTCCGTAGTCGAAATTTACCGTTTAAAGGCGCCAGACGGTATCCAATTTCTCAAAGAGGCTAAATTAGTATTTTTTGCAGTATTTGTGTATTTGGCGAATGTGCTGTAAACGAACGCATAGTTTAGACTAGAGCAGGCTACGGCGGCCCACACAGCCTATTCCATAACCGAGAGACCGACAATATAATGCGGTGGGGATGACGCAACTCCTTTTTGCACCGACTCTCAAAGATTTATAGTCGCAGAGTATTCAGAGAAGGTCCGACCGCAAATTAATCTGCGGGATTTATCAACGGATTCCTTAAATTATAAAATTGAATCCGGTAAATTAAAATTAAATTTCGAAATAAATTTTCTAATACGATCCGACGAAATAAAAATGATTGAATCCACATGTGTTTCTAAAACATTTTTTGGAGCGTTAAAAACAAGAGAAAAAAGACCGTATGCATGTCAACACATGTTGTCAATTTTTTGCGTTTAATAATATATCGATTAGAGCAATTACAAAATCTAGCTTCATTAAAGAAAATTTCACAAACTCTGGTTTTAAACTGCCTAAATAAGAAAAGGGCGCTATGAATTTAATTCATAATTTTTATGAAAGAAAAAATATTCAAATGACAGTTATGAGTTTTATTTTAATTTAGTATTACTATTTAAATTAATTAAAATCTTGTTAAAGTCAGAATTTTTAACTCATATTTATCTACTCAGTTACTTCAGTGTAGAAAACCATTTAAATATATTTATTATACATTTACAAAAAGAAACATATGGTCAGATCAAACAATGATAAGGGGAGTGTAATGGTTAAATTTGGAAAAATATCTCCGGTACTTTTCAACCTGTGTTTAAATCATACAATACATCAATCCGTTTGCGATGTACCATATATACGACGGCGATAATGAAAATAAGATGATATTGATGCTGTGGAGAATTTTACTTTTAGTATTAAAGACGAAATTTAATAAAAAGAAGAATTTTAATTAACAAATTCATATGCTTTAATAGATAATATCAAAGATGTTTGTACAATTGTTAATATTAAAAAAAATCCACTGTGCGAAATAATAATTTATAAAATAAAATATGTATTCAAGGAACCTAAAAACTCATTAGAATTCTTGATTTCAAGATTTTTTAAATTATTATATTTTGAATTTATATTCAATTAAAAACATTAACTTATTGAAGGAATTGAAAAATGAATTTAAACCGATTTAATTAAAAATTTAAGTTTTTAGCAGAAATAATGCAAACTACCTTCCAATTAGCAATAAAATTTATGCTTAAAAAAATGAAGTGAAATAAATTGTAGTTTGAGTTTAGTAAATAATATAGACTGCTTCGCAAATGGAATTATGCTTTCAAAGAAAGAACTTATGTTTGCAAAAGATTTAATAAAAAGATTATTTCATTTGTAAATGATAAAACTAGTACGGCTGCAAAACAGCATTCATTTGAAAATGATTTAAATCAGTATCTACCAAACTGTGCCGCGAGAGATTCCAGGTGTGCCGATACGAATAATACCATGTCGTAAATAATCGTATGAAAAAAATAAAAGAATAAAAGCCCACCTTGTAAAAGCAAAATATAATAAAAAATACATCCAATGTGGTTTTATATTATCTGAAAAATATAACTCAAGTTTCTTTTTGTACGATTTGTTTAGCAACACTCAAATACGATGGTTCGCAGCAAACTCCAACGTCATTTAATAAAAAATCATCTGCAACATAGGATCAAACCAAAAGAATACTTTAAGATGCTAAAAATAATTTAAAAATTCAATCCAAATTCTGAAGAAATTTTATTCGATTCCTGAGAAAGCTCAAATTGCCTAGCGTTTGGCAAAGAAAAAAAAACACATTTTGTTGCCAAAATATAATTAATTAGAAACAATTTCTCATAAAATTCATGACATTTCGCAAGACATTGATGATCAGCCCCGTGAACATTTCACTGAAGCAAAAAATATACTATGGACCTTACAATAAATACATACAAGTAAGCGGTGAAAAGCTAAACTTGAAACGAAGTACGCAAATCAGTGACATATATTTTATTAATTATAAGCTATAATTACAGCATAGGCTAATTTTTACAAAAGTACATGTTCATGAATAAAAATTCGGGTCTGCTGCGGGGACTCGAACCCGCGATCTCTGGATTACAAGTCAAGCACTTAATGGGCTACGCTATTCCGACCTTAAATTTAAAGCGTGTTTCGTTAAATCCAACTTTTGAATAAGTTTGAACTAACTTGTGTGTTTAATAAAATCATTTCAAATCATCCGTTCTAATGGATTTATTGGGAATAATTTCTGAAGTTTGATTTAAAAAATAAAATGCTTTTTGTTACAGTAAATCTAATAGAGCATTTGTAGTAAATTTTAAAGAGGGTTAGACAATGCAACTGAAAATAACAAGTTGATCTACGGGAAAACCATACGCGTAGTGAAAGCGTCTACTTGCTAGAGACTGGATGGCGCGAGTATTGTCGTTCTAATCGCAGCGTTAAAGAATAAGGGTCGCGATCGCGACTCTCCATGGCTTATCGACGCCAGCCTACTACTTCAGCAAGAGTTCTTCAGTTCTAAACTTTCAGCGTTCGGAACGCCTGTCCACTCTTACACCTGTTTTGAGAAACTCGCGTGCTTCTCCGTCATATTACGACTCGCTTTCGCAATCTGACGATTATCCCTCATCGCTAAATTATTTCTGTTGTGTGCCTGCATTTATCTGTTTTTATCCTTCGATCGGACGAACACGACCTGACCTTGCAGGTCAGATGCACGCCATTGTGCCTCGACGCCGACAGATCGCATTTCACGATTTCGATTAGACGCCATTGTGTTAACGAGCGATGCGATTCGACTCACGCAATCGCTCAGATCTTAACACACTGACGCGAAACGTGACCTACCGTAATTAAAAATTTTGCATGTTGTTGATATACACTTGCTTGATTGACGAACATATGTACGTTTATACATCTTACTCAATATCGATTGAACACCGTTTTTGTGTACGTACATTAATCAATGATACATTGCGTATTATTAAACTTAATTAACGTTTGTTCGCGTGCATCTGACCAAAATTGTGTTTTAACAAAAAATAACACACGGGACGATAATAAATTTCCCGACGGTTAATTAGAGGCATTTTCCGGGCGTGTGCGTCGATTCGTAACGATCCACCGCTGGACCGAAACGGGTTAATTTTATTGTCGGATTATCAATTTGTGCCGAATTGTAAAATCTGACGCGAATCGAATCAGGCCTGCTTTTTTGTACTGTTCTGTAATAGTATCATACTAATAACTAGCTGTGACTGACGTTACACGTAACACATTTCATATATTCGTGAACAAATGTAATTGAAATGAGTGGACGCGTACTAGAAAAATGCCTAAAGATTAACGCCGAACAGGCAGACATTAAAATAATTTATATTAACAAATAACTAATGCAACTCCGACCAAAAATACTATAAATAGCGGATTTTAGATGAATATTAATCTTAACACTTGACTGATACGCTATTATGGCATATCTAGTTCGCCACTGGTTTTGAGATTGAAGTAAATTTTATTAAAGGTATTTGGCGATGGCCTGGATGCACCTCAAGATCAATACTCTGGCGGCGCTGAACGATACCTATACGTTTGATTAATGAATTCTTTGTAAAGCGAACACTGTATTTGTACAAAGCTTCCATGTTTTATTTCTACACATCTGCATTCAGCACGTGAGATTCCGCGAGCATTTTAAATCGAATCTAGTATTTATTGCACTCATCTCAGCGCTTTCTTGATCCTTAAAATATTCACGATTCGTAAAAGCAACCATTTTAAAGACAATAAATCGTTTTTAGCGACATTATTTAAAGTTAATATTAAAAATGCACAGAAAGGCAGTGCCATTACACCAACTATAATATATTATTTACATGTCTGATGGATCATCATGATAATTAATAATTAAAGCATAACCAACGTCAACATTTTTATCTACCGAAAACAATCTAACACGCTTTATGAGCATTGCATGCGATAATTATTAGAATTAGTATATTATCAGTTGTGATGATCCTAACAAAACAACTATGACGCACAAGCTAAGATTCAGATATAACACAATTTTCAACAACAATAGAAGTTTAATTGCAAAATAAAATCAGTGAGATTAAAAAAGTCACGGATTGAGATGATGAGCGTAGATGCACTCTTGAAATCAGTTTATTTTTGGGCAAGATTGTTTCAGTCATTAAGCTGCAATTAAATAGAAAGAAAATTACTGTAAAAATGAAATGGAGTAAATTGAGCAGAGCAGAGAGTTGTATTAGATGATCATCTTGGCATGTCAAAAGTAAAATCAAGGTCACCAAGTCATACATAAATGTTTTGGAAATATGCAATATTAATAATTAAATGGATAATTGAATCGATAAAAATAGATTGCTACCTCTCGTTTCACTCAAAATTTATATATGTAATATTATACTGCTCATCAATATAATTTTAATAACTATATTGTTGGTGTGGTTAACTGTTAAGTTATATAATATTCACATACAATATTTACTGTCAGTTAGATAAGATATCCGTAATTTTGTTAACTAAAAACTTTGTTTTAAATAAAATTATGACTGACGATGAAATATATTATAGATATATTATTATAAACATGATTCGATACAGCAGTGTAAATATAAATAATTTAAAACTGTATCGACGACAGAGAAGTTTAGGATTGATTTTTTAAATTAATAAATTATAAAGAAAAGGGTACCAAAATATCGGTTTAAAGCTGATATAATTCCGAAACAATTAATGTTCAACATAAAATTTAATTTAACTTCACATAATGGGATACACATAAAATATAAAAAACATACAAAAATATATATATTTTGCCTGACGATGAAATCACACGTTTGTAGTTTGAAATCATACATTTGTAGAACTAGTTTTAAGACATTGCTAAACAGCTTGTAAATTAAAACTACGAGTTCCATTTCCATAAATTTTTTTTTACAAATGGCTAATTTGAAGTACTATCCCTCAGGATTCGTTCGCTTATCAGATAACAGACATACGCATTGTTTAATACGAATAATGTGTTCGTTATTAATTTCAGAATTAAATATTTTTATACAAAGCTCATATTTGTATTAGACGCACTAACACATTCAATAATCGAGGTCAAAATTGCATTTTGATTTTGCATCCTCCGTTCTTAAAATGTTATATTATTATATTAAGGCATTCGAGGTTGATAAAAATGTCACAATTACACGGTCTTTACGATGTACAAAGAATCATTTTCAGTACCAAACAGTTTGATAGCAATAAATTTAACAGTGGTATTGACTCCACCCCCAAATTTTAGTATATTATAGAGAATTTACTATTTCCTTCCAAAACGTCAGGGAAAGCGATAATTCGTATCGTAAATATTTATTACTGCGTCGATATCTCATCGGCGATCAGAATAGAAAACTGAGAGAAATATAGCTGCGAACACGACAAAAGATAAGGAGAAAATCGTGAAAAATAGCCAGGAGAAAAATAAAGTGAGCCAGCCGATCCTTTGCAATTTATACAGCCTATATATTTTTTCTCACACCACTGTCTCGTGCAATACGGAACCGTGACATTTTGGGATTGCCCAAAAAGAGTGCTAAATTTTTTTTTATATATTTAATTAAAAGCCCTTCTCTTCGTTCGTTATCGTCAAAGGACGGTACAAAGTAAAAATTAATACGATATAAAAGAGGTGAGCCGGAAGACCGGCAATAAATATAATGCCTTTGTGGGTCGGACCCGGCCCGTTCTCGCATCATATATTATATAAGCATGATGTAAAATATACGTTTCACGAACGTATGTTTCATATATGACGATGTGCATATATTAAAATTTTGTTTATCTTGTTTTCGGAGTGGTATTCACGAATTATGAAGGATTCATTAGGGAATAATTACATGAGCGCGAAGAAAACCAAAAACACACACATCTGATTCTTCATCGCTATGAGTTAATTTTGATTCGTTTTGTAGATGGGCTTTGGTAAATAGAATACTGTTGATAAATGTCACGTAACATTTCTATGGAATTATCATTAAAAAAACTTGTAGCATATTGTTTAATGATAATTAAAATTAAGGCTCTCTTACGCCTTTAGAAAGTGACATTTGCTTAATGAATATCTATATATATAATATTAAGGCATTACAGTGCTATAATCTTCCGGTGATATATTGTTTCCTGTGACCGTTTTGTAATAAAGAAATATTCATTTAATGCACTGTGTTATTTATGAGAGAACCTTTTTTAGTTCAGGTCGTAACAAGAGCCTTTGTGTGATATTGTTTAGTTTATCCTTATTGATGAATGATTATTTTTGGTCACATTAATCAAGTGAGTTTCAAGAATAAGGCCCCCCACAAACGAGAACTTGTGTGGTCCCCACAGAATTAAAACATTTTAAAGATGTACTAGCTTTTCGGATAGTATTAATTTGTTTTCATCCGGGCACTCACAGTCAATGAAAGCATTTTGATATTGCATGTTTCATTTTTCGTCACTTATATTTATAAAACAAATATAAAACTAGTAAATACCCGATCGAATTACATATTTATTTTGTTCATAGAAAGAAATTATTAACATACAATTAAAAAAATATCAATACATCAATTACTGTAAATTATGAAACTTCTGATACACATTTTATTACAATTTCATTGCGATTAAATCGGCACGCACGTCCCGATCGCTAATTAATAATAGCGCAATAATAACCAAACACAACATTCAATGCAAATGTGCATCGAAACAACAATTGAGACGAGTCTTGTTTTTTACTCGTATTCTACATAAATATCATTAAATAGATAAAATATAGATATGACTAAAATTATATTGAAATCGCGAAAGCGAAAGCAAACAACTAAAAAACGCAGACGTAAATTAACAAAAAATAAACACGTGCGCTGCCTACGAGCATTTCCCAAGAACTGGTTTTCGTCAAAGAAGACGCAATTTCGCCCATAAATAGATTAACGAAACAATTTACGTCGAACAAAGAATTCCATATACGCACTACGATATCGTTGGTATGTCAATAAAAAAAATCTTAGAAAGCCGAGTAAGCAGTGCGTTGAAATAGATTCGAAACAGGATACAAAAGATTTAAATATTAAAAAATTGAGGTTAATGCATTGTGTGTATCTCTCTCTATATATATAGTCACTATATGGCGCGATTAAGACTTTTTTAACGGACAAAAGAGCAATATTGTGAGACGAAAACGGTAGGTGAAAGCTCGTCTGCCTCTTTGTGGTGTTCTCATCTGCTTTTATTAACGCGAATCGTGCACTAGAACGGCGAGTTTGTTTGTGGTGAAAGGAAACGCGAATTATGCAATGTGTATGCGGATGCGGATTAAATTTATATGTATGTATGTAACACTTGGATATAAACCAATATCAAGGATAAAAGCCGTTCTTCGAATCTCTAAGAAGTTCTCTAAGCACCCACCATCTGATTTGAGATCAATTAAAACATATAGTAAACGATGTATATAAACATATTTTATTTTTCGGGTTAAATATTTTTTATATATTAAGTTATGGTTTAACATAATAATAATAATTGAATTGTTATTTCGATTTTAAGAGATACATATTGATCAAATATGTATAAAATCAAGACAAATATAAAGACCACTCGATTCGGTTATTTACAATCAAAAAGGTATATTATGATTTAGCTCCATAGAGATCAAGAAGAAGCTTGTTGAACTGAGGTATAGACAATAGATAGATTTCACTGCTATGAGTTGTGTGGTATATACTACAGCTATTTACGAAAACGTGCTTATAAAATCGACGGTGGGTATGAAAATAAATAATCAAGTGCTTCGTTACCAAGCCATTTTTATGCCATAAATATGTCTTTCATATGGTTTGAAGTCTTGTGCCAG
The DNA here is from genome assembly GCF_051122295.1 of Plectrocnemia conspersa. Lineage (NCBI taxonomy): Eukaryota > Metazoa > Arthropoda > Insecta > Trichoptera > Polycentropodidae > Plectrocnemia > Plectrocnemia conspersa. The sequence continues at coordinate 20,806,519 of NW_028277173.1, forward strand.
ATTAGCTAGTTAATTTCAATCAGACAAAAATAGGAACAAATCACGTAATACGTTAATTTATTATTTTATATTTATATTGTATTTCGATAGTGTCATATTTATACTTTTGAATGAAGATGGAGCTCTTATAAAACGGTTACCAATTCCAGCAATTCAATGAGTAACTGTTATGAATAATTGAATTCAAAGTATTGACAAAGATATATTTTATTTATTTATCGAAGCAGAAGGAATGTAATAATAGTATTAATAAAGCAAGGAACGATTCTAAATAAAATTATTAATTATTAAAAGGAAGCAATACTTCATTCGAAATACAACTGCTTAACGCAGGTCTCATTCATGGCCATTCGAAAAGGCGAAGAAATGCGAAATTAGCGAAACATTTCCCGACGTTGTACAATTTATATAATTAAACGGCGTTGTATTTTACCTTAGTACAATATACACGAAACAATACAATACAATGTATCGAGAGCACAACATTTCGGCGAGCTAACTTTTCCCATTAATAATTCAACTTTATCGTTTCATCTGAGCGAAGTTTCTTCTTACATAAATTACGAGCATTAACGGAAAAAAAACGCGAACAAGACGAAGAGTTTATAACGAATATTAAATCATAAGTAAATAAATGTACCAATGAGGAATAAGCGTAAAAATGCATATTTATCACACAACAAATTATCATAAGCTCGGCATATATTATACATACATACATACATGTGATTGTATTACTTTATCACATGTATGTAAATTTAACGAAGCCGTATAAGCTTCAAACAAATGAGCATGGGTCGAAAAGTTGTCACTAAACATGTGTATCGTAGTACAGTTTACGAGGTACGAATACGAAATGAGCAAATAAGAGTTTAACATAAATAACAAGTGGCGTTTTATTCTGCGATTTCGTAATACGTATTCCAATAAAAATAGTCGAAAACTCGCCGAAGAGATCGAACATACTTGACCCATTAAAATGTAAATTGTTTTTTTTTAAATTAAATATGAAAAAGTTGATATTTTATTGTGTACAATAAACGATAAAAAAGTTGCTCGTACTTTTAAACTTTTTATTACTTCATGTTCGCATTTAACTATTTGACCTTATTCGAATAAAGTGCGCCTTAAAAAAACTTTAAATTAACAGTTATTTAACACGAGTTTCGTCTCGCTGTAAAGACTTTAAGATTATCTGAAACCTGTAATGAGATAATTCCGCTCACTGTTAATGTAACATGATTCTAAAGTGAAGCTATTCTCTTCCGGGTTCAAAGCGACACACTACATGTAATCTAGCGTCGCTTTAGATAATGATTTTTTAGCGAAATTATTTATCATATGATAATATAGATATGCCTGAAAACAGATACGCATTCTACATAAGTAATATTAAAGTAATTTAGAAGTTAGCAGAAGGTAAACATTTAAATTTAGTAACATCCGCAAAATACAAAGAATGTGCACTTAAAGTGAAATTTTATGATTGTTTTAAAAAAAATAACCATAATCTAAAGAAGTCTTCAGATAGTCAAATTATTGTATTACACAGACAATACCTACTCATTGCATTAGAGACAAGTTCCTACAATTTTTTTTAAAATTAAAAGCGAAAAAATTGGTAACATACATACAATAATATTAAAACTTCGATAGTTATGTCGTAACAAATAAAACATAAAACATTCAAATTTATATTCTGACTTTATTTTATTCAGCTGTGTAAGCTGATTTGAATAATTTTGGATAATATTAAAAATAATGAAGGGGTTACACTTGTTCAAATAATCGTAGAAGTTTATCCTATAAAGAAAATGTTATTTCATTTGAATTCCAAATGTTTTCATAACCTTGAAACTTTGTTGAAAAATTTTATAAATCAAGAGGTTTTCATTTTATACTAATAATTGTAAACTGAATGGCTTTGAACTTTGCATTGAGTGTTTTATTGTTGAGAAAATCGCTACTCAAGTTATTTAATACCTACGATTACGATCTTCTCAAAAGCTTAATAGTAATACCAATAACTTCATCGTTAACATTTCATTTCATATTTATTATTTAATTATATAAAAATATAAATTATTATATGAAAGAATACAACGATACAGCAAGGTTGTAATCATTTTTTAAGCTAATTCGGGATACATTAATTAAAAAAGTCAACACAAGAAAATGTCGATTTATAAATATATATTATCAAATGTAGAACCAACAAGTAAGACACGTGTTAACTGCCCTTTTCTATGGAAGTCAAATCTATCGTTTACGAAAATAATGTGTCAAACTATAAAATGTTTTACTATTTATCATTTGTATCTAATTCTACAGATAAATATATAAAAATATTTGAGTCCTTATAAACACATGCCTATTAATTTGATCTCTAAATTTATGGAATTGTCAGAATATCTTTACCAATCATTAAACATAACAAACCGTTGTTTTGGAATTAACTACAGCTAGTTCATTGGGAGAGTTGGAAATCAAATGAAGATCGATATTATCTGTTCAACACTAACGGCAAATATAGTCGAACCTATCTACGAAATGGACTACAAATATAAATTTAAATCAGTATACAAACAATACCTTTCTGCGGAAGCAGGAAATTGCTGGCCAGCGTCCAGAACGAGAAGCGGTATCCGGCGATGGTCCGCCCCTCCGATTTGTTGCCCTCGGGCGTCTCGTCTTTCATATTTTTTAGACAAACACACACACTCGCACAAACAACACTGAAAAGTCTATTCAAGACAAAGCCAAGATAAGCACGACGGCGAACAGACACAGCAGGAACATCAGCGAGAATGCGACGACCGCGAAACAAAAGTCCTCGAGCAGTCTCGCAAACATGTTCGCAAAGACGAGAGAGAGATAAACGCACCGGCGCTCTCGAAACCCGCGACTAGATCACTCCGCACTATTTTCATCCAACATGACCTTAGACAAAGACGGATTAGGTCGGGAGCATCGAATCTTGCGCACAGTTGTCGCTAAGTATGTCAGTCGAGTTTGAGGCGTACAGGTGCGCGCGAGGCACCTGCGCGCGCGCTCCTCCGCGTCGTACTGAGCCTTCTCTCTGCCGATGAGAGAAAACTCACGAGAGGCAGGGGTCAAACGCTGATGGCACGCGAGCCGAACGTCTCCCGTAGATCGGACGAAAAGTATCACGGTGCCGAATCTATTGCGCCATCAGTTGTATCGAATAGAAAATGCGGTGAGATTTGACTGTGTCGGTCAATGCCAGATTCGCGTGAAATCGGCGTAAGACTCGCAGTGAAAGAAAGATACAAATTTTCAGAGGTTTTTTAGAAGCGTATGCTCTAAATTTTAGACATGTTGGTACATGGGAACAAAATTTAAAATCAGAAGCAAAAATTATATGTATTAGGGGTGGCCGTGAAGCATGTATATCCAAACTTCTAAGATCTTTCTGTTTCACTAAAAACTATCGGATGGATCACTCTAGCAATAATAAATTTTATGGAACATCTACTGCGCCTTTCTATGTCAATTTGTAGTCATGTCAATAATACGCAAAATATCGTCTTAAACAAGATATCTGATAAATAAGATTTAAACGGCTATTAAGTATGTATCTGAAAATATAATAAACAATGTTCTTTAGAGAGATAACGTTTTTTATAGAAGTAGAATCCTCAGAATGTAATTATACGCAAGAAAATCAGTTTTTATGCAGCGCAGTATTTCAGGCAGTATTTCGGATTACTAGATTAAATCTCTAGCATTTTACTTCAAGCAGTTACTCGACTAGAAGAAGCCGAGGGCGATCAGCTCCTCAATATTGATCAAGTAAAAGACCTAATCGACCTCGAAAATTAGCCGATATCCCGCTGAGCTTTTCAGAGGCAAAACTTATATATGCCTTAGCCGTAATAATAAATATGGTACAAATTCAGTTCGTTTAATGTGACAAAAATTTACTAGGAAAAGAGGAATGCTTCTTTCATATGAACTTTTCTGTGTCAATGTCACAAACATACTTTTGTGCCGTCAGATGAAAATAGGAAAAATATACGATATAACTAAGCGTTCGTACCAGAATGTTAGATTAAAAACTTATGAATTTAAAAATTGTGGGAGTGAATTCTACATTGAATAAAATAATAAATAAAATACAGTTATAATTTCAATGAAATTAAATTAATGCACTATACGCCGGTATGCTTATAATAAAATTATATAATAAATCGTGATGTAAAAAATAGCGTAATAACTAATTAATACGCACGTATTATTATAGACCGTGAAGATTGGAGATTAGCTTTAAGATTTAATTAAAACATATATTTTTTAATTATATGATTCGTTAATAAGCACGAGACTAAACTAAGAAAAAACCAATATAAACGGCCATAACCTCGCGTCTTACACGTAATATATTTAATGATGAATAATAATAAATAACATTACGACCATAATAATAATTACAACAATTTGCACAAAATAAAGATTTAAGATATGCTGTACATATGTGTATAAATCTGATAACATCTGTACAATAAATAATTACAAATTTATACATTGACCACTGCACAGCCGCTAGGCGTACTTTTGATTTTAATTTATATCTATCGTTCATTTTTCAGCTCGTAACCAACCGGTTATTTTAATATGAATACCATACAATACACCCTTCATATCTAGAAACCTTTGTAACATTAAGTTATTGAATTTATTCTCTAACAATATTATATTACCCACAAATGTATTAGGATATACATATCTACAACAACCACTAACGTCTCTAAAAGTACAGTGTTTATTTTGAGAATAAATATTCATATATTTAAAGTATCACGTCTGTGTGCTTTTCTGACAGGAACACGCTATCGCGTTTGATATTAATATATTTAGACTATAAAATATGATATTTCACTAGTCTCATAAAATTCATTCTATATGTTTGTATTACTTTTTTTTCATTTTTAACTTTAGTGATATCTCCGCGGTAGTTGAAATCGACGTGGATAGATCAGGATTATTTATAATATTCAATTATTTATAATATTCAATAAACCCAGGAAACCAATCGTGAATTTTCGTCAGTCACTCATTTTTTTGATCGCATATCCCTAAGCCAAAAAAATATATAGCAATAATATTGATTTAATTTATTTAATAATACAAATTTATTCATGGATTTTTAATAAGAACTCATAAAGGGGTTAATTTAAAACTATTTGGGTAAAAATGACTTAACATTAAAAACTATTTTTTAAATTGTGTTTTTCTTCTCAGTTATATATTACATTCTTTAATTTTATCAATTTGTAACTCCGCTCACATACAAAGCTATTATTTGTTATATTGTATTTAAATAAGTTTTTTGAGCTTTAAAGCTTAATATTTTTTTATTCTTCAAGATTCAGAACAAAATTAAGTACATCTCTCGTATATTTATTCATTTGTAAACAAAATCGATTTTCGCATTAGAGTGCGACGATCCGGTGGCGCCCGGCGAGCGCAAAGGGTTAAGGCCGTTCGCCGATGGTAGAAAAAAACCTCACAAATTTAGCAATGCGCGACCTTCGACACGCGGAGACAAAAAGATGTGCCCCCACACGTTTGACACACAACGACTTATACAGAGAGTGGCACCGTGGAGAATATCGAGACACCTTCGGACGGCAATGAAACTCGAAAAACGAAAAATAACGTGGGTTATAATTTCGCATATAGCACACGTCCATTGTAGACGAGTAATACAGCAAACACTGTTTTGATGTTCCTACGCTACGCCACGCTTTTTAGGCGTATCGTTTGCCATTGTGTGCAACTTCAACTTTCTATGGATGAATAGTCGTTCACAGTATCGATAGGGGTATCGAAGATAAATATATCTATGTATAATATATAAACACAAACGTCAGTAACATTCGCATTATATCAATTAATCAGCGGTGACCAAACGTCAACCGCAAAGTGAATTTAGGTAACCCACGGGAATAAGGATGTTGAATGAGACAAAAAGTCGAAGGAAATAAATATTTTAAAATTAATTTGTCATTCATAATGTTATTAATCGTTTAATCAAAAAAACAATAAAAGTTTTTGAGTGAGATTGCAAGCTACTACTGTTTAAATATAAAACAATTAGATAAATAAAATAACTACTATTATCAGGTAAAAATGAAATTTTTTTATATAATTATAGTTGAGCTTATTGATAATTTTATAGTTTGGCAATCACTATTAAATTTTCATTAATAAGTAAAATTTACAAAATATTCCTACTGTGCGACAACAAAGTGGTAAAATAAACTCTGTATAAAACGTTTCTAAGAAAATAGTATTAAGTGAAACCTCTACCCTTACGCAGGCCCCGGGCCCTGGGAAAACAATGATTCCGGGCCTCATGACAAAAATAGCATATTATATCATATTTTTTTAAATCGTAATATAATTTCTTGAATAAATAATAATAGGTACCAGTTAACCCTTTCTATGCTACAAATAAATATAAAAATTAGCTACCATTGCGAAATGTTTTCTTAGATCATATTTTATGCGAAATATGTTAATTAAGCATTAAAAATGATTAAAAAATTCTACTCATAATATTTATATGATAATTAGTCGTGTTTTCTTTGCTGCTTAGTGTTGCTATACAGTGAATTTCCAGTCCAGGTCACTAGCAATAAAATCGCGCCATCGTGGTGAAAACGCTCGATTATCAAGTGTTTATATTAATAATTTTTATAACAATATTACGAGTGAGAATCGAGTAAATCAAAAACATCTAAACCCAATTTTGCCTAAAAGGAGAGCGCAAAAAACAATTATCCTTTCTCAGAAGTCAAAAATCTACGTCAAAAGCAACAAAATCGTGCCGCCGCAGTGGGAACGCGACGTGAATTTAGCGTGAAGTTATGCCTTCTGAGAAGTGATAGTTGTTTTTGCGCTTTCCTATTGAACAGAATTCGGTTTTAATATACTTTGATCAGCCCTCTTATATAAGAAGTCCATAGTAATATCGGTAAAGATAGCTATCATATTCTTAAAAATAGTGTAACATCGAAATGCTGTAATATCGGTAAGGATAGCTATCATATTTTTAATACACAAACTATGGAGCAATATGTGAGTTGCAATGTCTGTCTGTACTTATTCTTTCGCGTATTTTCTGTTAAGAGATGAGTTAGCTTAGTTTGTATAATATTTTGAACTTGACCTAATAAAAGTTCCAAAACTATAATTATTTTCAGAACTTTTATTCGGTTAGGTTTGGGTTTGAACAGCAAATGGACGTTTCGCAACTGTCAAATTGAGTTTCATCGACATTTTAGAGCAGCATATTAGCGCCTATCAGTTAAATTACATTTTCGCTAGTAGAAATATATATCTACTGGTGAAAATGAATTTCGATATGATTTTACTGAAATGGCATATTTAAAAAAATATTTTCGGAATAGATTCGACACTGTTTTTTCTAGATTTTATTTTAGGAATAACCACAAGACACTGAATGTATTATTTATTTATTTTGTAGTTACAATCCCTAAAAACATTCAATTTATATAATTCAGCTGGTACGGTTCTTGATTTTTCGTTATTTCCCTCGTCCGTCCACCCCTTTCGTCAAGCCTGTCCTTACGGTTTTCCTCTAAGAAAAAAATAGTTATTTTTTTAAAGAAAAGTTGTCTAGAGAAATAAATTGAGCCTCGCCATTTTATTTTAAAAAAATAGCAATTTAAGACTAAACTATCTTTTATACACCATCAATAGCAATATTGAATAAATTAGTTAATTTATTAGGCGAAGCTTTTAAATTCTAAGATATCTTCTTACGACTTTGAAATCGTTTAAAATCACAAAAATTGTCCCGCAGGAAACCATTAAAAACGAAATCTTTCCATAATATACGAACCGCGAGGGGTAAAATTTTCCGACAAAGCCTTAAATCCAAATACGCGTTATACGAGCGCCTCGTGCATAAATAAGGCGTACGTGCGTACGCCTTCCACAAATTCGTCGTTTTACGTTTCGGTATACGAAAAAGAGATGCGGGGATCGAACGCGTCGCGTAATCTCTCGGGGTTTATCTCATGAGCACATCTCTGAGCAGAGATTCACATCTGGAGTAAACGAGAGCCCAGACACAACGCCAATTAGAGACCAGAGGCGGATATAACAAACAGACTAAGACGCAAGACGACGTTGTTGCGCGAGTGAAAGAGAATTTTCGCCAGAATAACTAGCACAATGACCAGCGAGTCGAAGAGAATGAGCAGATAGACATATGCTGTCTTTGATAGATTTTCACGCGTCAATTCCGATTGTGAACGCACATTGTGTCTCACATACTTGGGTGAACCATGCGAACCCAAGCAAGACATTGTGTATTTTTGAAACATTATCACAAATGTAACCAATCTCGAAAATAAAAATATGAGAATAAATTTTACTACATGCGCGTGTGTTGCCATCATCATACTGATCCTCTTAATAAATAAATATCAAATAGTCTACCATATACTTTGGTATTAGCAATACAAACTACTGATTGCGCACTCTAGAGAAAACAAACACATTTTTAAAAATAATACTATTAAATTATTCATAAAAACCACATTTAGTAACAATGTTTTCTTTTTTAATAAGAAAAAACTGAACCTTTTGATAAAAAACATACACAAATACATATTATTTTTTTAAATATGAATCTAAAATTACCATCAAAAGGTTTCATGTACAGTGTTGTGTTTTTGACTAAAGATATGACCGTGATAAAATATGTTTTACAATTACAATTAGCTCAAAAACTGAGACAATCCTACGAACATCGTCCCAGATTCCTCGATATAAATATGTATTAAAATGAATTCTATGGCCCTGATGAAAATATATTCAGTTTCTAAATTTCACTCTCCCTTTAACTGTATAAAATATTCCATATACTTGCATCAATAAGAAAGTGGTAGATAATGTAATACTTTATTTCCCGTCGCATCATAGTTTCACAGCCTGAAGAATTAAATCTATTTGACGTTGAGTAAAATATGAATTGTATATATACATACTATTTGAATGACATTCTAGAACTAATCACAGTTATATGCGACAAATCTTAATTAATCTTAAACGTAATATAATATATAGACAATGGCGTTATAATAAATTATTTTGATGGAAAAGTTAACCACATACATTTATTTATTTATTTAAATTAAATTAAGACCATCGTAAAATAACAGGTTACCCCAATGCATCACGATGGTTGAAAAATATAGACCAGCAAGATAGAACAGTCGATGTTTAATACCTGAAAGAGATGGGTTCAAATCCCATTTAAGCCCTAGTGTTAATTTTTTTACGTGTCTTCGAGATCGGAATTAATGATTATTATTTCAAAATCTCACGGATGAATATGTATATGTGTGTATGGTATAAAAATCTCTAATAATGAGCTAAATTCATCTCATAGAGAATATAACACATGTATGAATAAACAAAATAATGTTTACGTGCACTTTAAAACCGGAGGACATAAGAGTCGTGGACCACATCCAGTCAGGCTTTAATAATAAAATGACAGCAGGAGCAGTATTCTTATATATGTATATACTAGTTAAAGCGTTTGATAAAGTCTACCATGATGGTATATTATATAAACTTATAAAATAAAATTCCCATTTAGAATTGGTCAAAATTATTCAAACTTTCCTTGAAAATCGAATTTTTAAACTTAAATTAAAAAGCCAACTATCGAGTCCGAGACCCATCCTGGCAGGCGTTCCGCAGGGATCAATTTTAGATCCATTATTATATACTAATTTCACTAGGGACTTTTCCTCCAAGCCATATAAAAAATAAATTAAAGACGATACCGCAATTGTATGCTCTTACAAAAACGAACATCATGCGATAATTCATCTTCAAAATAAACTCACAACTATCAAAAGTGTTTCGATAAACCCTGACAAAAAAAAGTGTCACTGTAATGTTCACTTTCAGAAAAAACGCCTATACCACTAAAAACCCTTCTAAATAAAAAAATGTACGATAAAAGTGTCAATTGGCAAAAATCGGCCAAATACCTGGGTTTAACTCTTGACTCCAAACTGACATGGAAATCCCATATAGATAAAATTACTTCAAAAGTAAAATCAACTCGTGCTTGACTATATCCATTACTAAACAGAAAGAGAAAATTAAATGTAAAGAACAAACTGCTGGTGTAAAATCGATCATCCGACCAGTTATTTCATATGCATCCCCGCCGTTTCGGGTAGTATACTTAATCGCCAAAAATATTCCAAATCGATACAAACGCAACAAAATATTTCGCTAAGAATTGTGGCATGATGGGTTGATTTACAAACTCCACAAATATAAAACCCCTAACTATCTGCTACACTTGTTACGCTCCTACCTTGATCGTCGAAGTTATGTTGTTTCAGTAAATAATGAACAATCGATACCGCGTAATATCCCAGCTGGTGTTCCTCAGGGGAGTTTACTTGGACCGTTCCTTTTCATTTTGTACACAAATGATATACCTATTTTAAAAAATACTTGTCTTTCAATGTATGCCGATGATACGGCGATAATGAGTAGCTCTTACGGTCTTAAGCCTATTTCAATAAAATTGCAAAAATCCTTAACTCTCTTAAGTAATTATTTCAAAAAGTGGAAAATAAAAATAAATCAGGACAAAACGGAGGCTATAATTTTTACAACTCGAAGACAACCTTTGCCCCCGACTATTATAAGCGAGCAGGGAAAGTGTATAGAATGGAAGGCGAGCGTTAAGTACCTCGGAATTCACCTGGACTCCAAGCTTAAATTTAATAAACATATAACCGAACTTAAATCTAAAGGGCTCGCAGCCATTGCGGCGTTAAAACCAATTTTTAATCGAAAAAGTGCGCTAAATACTAAAAATAAAATTCTATTATATAAGCAATTAATCAGACCGGCAATGACTTACGCCTGCCCAGTGTGGAGTAATACGTGTAATACTAACTTTTCTAAGCTACAAGTTGTTCAAAATAAAGCTATAAAAATAATTTATAATACACCTTTTTATACTAACCTCAAAAAACTTCATAATAAATATTTAATTCCAACTATTAAAGAACATGTTCACCACCATACTAATAATTATTATAAAAAAATACCGCGAAATCATACTAACCCGTTAATCTCAAGAATCGGTGATTACGACAAAAACAAACTCAAATTTAAATATAAACACAAAATGCCAAAGCACATCTTGCTCTGACGCATAAATTTTATCTATTAATTTAACAGCTCCAGGTCCACGAGTTTTATATTAAAAATATATATTTATAAATTATAATTTTTTTTTTTTTTTTTTTATTGTTAAAGGTGTTTATGTACTTTGACCTAAACTTAACGTATTTTATGTTCTTTTATTATTCTTATTTTTGTAATTCCTCTTAATTTAGCTAATCAATCGTAAATTGTGATAATGGTAATTAACCAGCAACCAATGAAATGTAAATATATATGTTTATAAAAATGTATTATTTAATTATGTAATAAACAAAAATTAAAAAAAAAAAAAAAATTCGCTAAGAATGGCGACAAATGCTCAATGGTTTGTCCGCAACTCAAAAATTCGTAAAGATGTTAAAGTGGATACTTTACGAGACCACTTCGATAAACTAAACGTTAATTACCACAAAAGAAATCAAATGATTGAAACGCGGGGTTTTTTGCCCTCAAAAAAGGGGAATAAGTAAATAAATTAAATAGTTATCCAGGTTAATGGCTCATGCCAAGGAAATGGAAAATAAAATATTAGACACTATATAAACAGAGGAGTTCTATCAAACGCGGAAAATTGATCTCTCGCAGCTGTAATAAAATCATACTAGAACATATTTAAAATATTATCTTTACTTATCTAACATCCCTGATTTTCCGCCCTTCGACGTCTTCGTCCGAAAATTGAACGATTAATAACGGCAGAGCGCTCTTGCCGCCAGGTGGATCCAGGGTTGGGATTCGAAATATCGCTTAAAAGGTGAGAATAGTCTGAATTTTTCGGATTTTTCAAGGCTTACAACAAAAAGCAGGCCTGGGTGTCGATATAAATAATTTGTATTAAACGCGGCGGAAGCGAATAATAAAAAGCTTCCCGCAAAGCGCTTCTTTTCCAGGAAAATTTCGAGGCAACGCGTCGGAAGGCTTCAGAACCCCGACTCGAACCGCAAGATAAATTGTGCGTTTCGAATACCGAAAAGTGTGTTATTTACGGTGGAAATAAAATAAAAAATACTTGACGGTAAACACGACGGTGGAAGTTTTCGTTGCGGAATCCACTACGCGCGAAGAGTCAAAATTGAAATTGAGTTTGCGAAAAGTCGATCTGGAATAATGCGCGAGAATGTTTTTTATTCGACTTCCTTCAACGCCAAATACTTTCTTTTCGCACTTTCATATTCGAAAGCCCGTTATTTGTCAAAGTTTGGAGAGCTCTGAAAATAAATAAATGAATAAAACATAAATATATAACGACAGGATTTAATTACGCTGTGTCCGACTTTAGCGGGGAACGCTGACCAAACCACCCGAGCAGTTGGGAAACTCTGATTGCGAAATTACTGACCATTGAATTGGTCTCCGAGTTCGAATCGAAACGGTGTGAAATTAAAACAGCAGCGCTCCAAGTTTCGACATTGATGAAAATCAAATTTATCGAGCGTTGTAACTAAACGTTATAATAGCTTTTCGTTCAATTAGCATTCATAATAATTTTACTCTCCAGAACTAAATTAACTAAGAGCTAATTATACCGACTAAAACATGCATTTAAAAGTAGTAATTTGTGGCTTCAATAGTTTCAATCTTCTATGCAACGTTTTATGTTCTTTAACGCCTTAGTGAAAACAATAGATCTCTGACACCTTCCCCGTCTAAAGTGTCATTGAAGCAAAAAACAATTTAAACTTTTGTACAGTACTGTATACATGAAAAAATGTAATGTATATCTACATTTATTTTTAATCATTACTCAATCCTATACTCTTCGAAAGATCGAAATTAAATTTTACATATTTACTCTTAAGCACCCTGATTAAAAAGTAATTTTGATTAATGTTTTATTGTGTATTGAATGATATCCGATCCAAATTTTGTTCATTTGAGGAAAATTAGATCCTGCCTGAAGCAAATTTTGCGATGTACATTAATTTTAAAGGCCTACGTAAAATGAAACAGTCGTTCGAAGAGACAACATAATACGTAATTAATATGTATTTTTAGCCCAAAAAATATTTAATTCTCTTGGACAATTTATTTGCGTTGAATATTAATCGCGAGTAGGGACCGCGACCACTAGTAACTAATAATAATATTCATATCGTCTAACGACGACGAGTGGCGGCACGCAACAAACATTTATCGAGCACCAGAATAAATCAGAATATGTACCTCCATTTCGCATGACCGCGTCAAATAAAAACACTGAGCGTAGATACTTAGATACATACATCTAGAAGTAGACAGATATTGTAATAGGCGAACAATCAAGTATTTGGTTTCACTTTTTGAGTTCTGAAGTGCTGAATTAAAATCATTCAGTATTATGACGGAACGACTTCGATTATGTCGTCAAAATAAATTGACCACTCACTACTCGAGAGTCATTATGATATGGGTAGAGTATATATGCATTTAAAGACTCACCTATGAGGACACTTTCGAGCTCCGATCCGTTCGCGGGACACGGTCCGTTGCAGGGACAGCCCGCGACCACGACAGGACTTTCGATGGGCCAAGTCACAGTCAGCAGTGGCGCTGTAGCCTGTAAGTCGCTGGCCCAAGTCGAGCTGGTCTCGCAGCCAGGAGCCTGCCTGGTGCTGGCCTTACAGCAAGCCCAACGACGACCAGACCAAACCCCGATGTGGTACCTGCCGCTCAGGGATCGGTTCGATGCGCAAACTGCAACAAGAAAGTAAAAATCAATAAACTACATATATATACATATATAATAGGTATGGGTTATATTCTAAGCCGTGCCAAAAATGCCCAGTTGTACGTTCCATAATCTCAATTTATTATATTCAGTGAGTGCAGACAAAGGATATAAATAATATATTTTATAAGAATACTAGATTCCGCAGCATAAATATTTTCAAGGTCGGTACTTTATCGTTGAACACAGAGTATTAAAGTTTTGAAGCATATTTTATATTATAAATTACTCCCTTTTTATAACATTCTTTCTTCTATACAATAATAAATCATCATTTAGAAGAAATCACTTCTGTCTGAGCGCTCTGTCTCCCATCATATTATTTTCCATTGAAGCAAGAAAACGGTATAAAAGTCGGATCTTAACGAGGTACGTTTTATAGATATATTTTATTCAACTTTCTTCAATTTCGTTTCTCCTTGCTACTAAAGATATTTGTAAAATGTCGCAATATCACATTTTTTATTAGATACTCTTAATATAAAATGATATTTTCATAAATATAAAGATATTTCTAATTATACAAATTTGATCGTTTATATAAAATAGCAATTGTTTTCGTTAGATAATCTCTAACAGATATTTTATGTATTTATATTGTACTATAAATATGTCTACTCATTAAATACACATATAAAAGCTTTACATTACACGTCAATATTTACATATTTATTCAGCAGCATATATGTATGTACCTTTCTCTAAGCGCTCGTCTGTGAGTTGATATAAATCAGCACCTGCCCTTATTTATTTAGTCAGGATTCCAAATTAAAAATCAGGAATAAACACAAAGGCGTGTCAATAAATACTTTTTGGGTATTCGTAGCGAAGCACTCAATCCCTCGGGGGTGCGATTCGATACGTCATCCCCTTTCGTTTCAGATTCGCGATCCATTAAGTATAAGCCATTAAGAAAAATGACACAATCGAAAACTCGCAGGAAAAAACATATACGCTCACAAAATTACTTTTTTATGATATGTTCACATCAGAGGTGCGTCAATATAAGCTGTGAAAGGAGTGCTTCTTCCTTTTTATTTCAGAAATAAATAATTTAATATTTTGTATACAAGGGATATATAAAAAAATATTTAGTAATTTGTTAACTAGTCTATATGGCATATAATACAATACATCTTTCAGCGCTTGCGTTATATGCCATTTCAGTAAAATCATAGCGAAATATATTTTGACCAGTAGATATATAATTTTAACAGTGAAAATATAAATTATCTAGCAGGTGCTAGTAAAATTATATAATTTCAATACGTACTTATCAATATTTATTTAAATTCGATGTATAAATGTTACAGTGAATGTGTATTTTTTGGTAGTTATATTTTCACTAGTAGAGTACAAACACATTTTCACCAGTAGATATATATTTTTACTACCGAAAATATAGTTTAACTGATAGGCGCTAATATGCTGCTCTAAAATGTCTATGAAGCTTAATTAGACAGTTGCGAAACGTCCATTTGCTGTCAAACCCAGTCGTAACCTAATAAAAATTCTAAAACTAATTATAGTTTTAGAACTTTTACATCGCATCTCACATATTACTTCATAATTTGTCTGCATTTCGATATTACATATTTTAAAAATATGATAGCTATCCTTACAAATATTACTATGGACTTAGAATAAAAAAGGGCTAATCAAAGTATTTTTAAACCAAGTTTTAGTCAATAGAAGAGCGCAAAAACAATTATCACTTCTCAGAAGGGAAAAATTCACGTCAAAAGCAATAAATTCATGTCGGTGCCGTCGCAGCGGAAACGCTCGTTATCGAGCGTTCCCACTGCGACGGCGTCGGATGTACTTTATTCGATTCTCACTTGTAATATTGTTATAAAAAGTCTTAATATAAACGTTTGATAATCGAGCGTTTTCACGATTTCATTGCTTTTGACCTGGATTGGAAATTCACTATATGGCAACACTGAGCAACAAGGAAACACGACTTATTATCAGGTAAATGCTATTTTTAATATTTTTTAATGCCTAATTAAAATATTTCGTATAAAATATTATTTCAGAAAATATGTCGCAACGGTGGCTAATTTTTATATTTATTTGTAGCATAAAAAGGGGTTACTCGTACCTATTATTTATTCCAAAAACTATATTATGATTTTAAAAAAATATATATAATGCCTTTTTTGTCATGAGGCCCGGAATCAGGGCCCAGGTTCGCTCACGGGGTTCTGAAATAATTATCCCATTCTTAATTATGCATTCCCATTTGCACACTTGCTGGAGTAATAGACATGCTTCACTATACTAAATTTTTATTCATCAGTGAATTTAATCATGTTTCGATCATTCACTACTTGATAAAGGACAGAAAGCGCTCAACCTAATACTCTTTCAACCATATATATCTGCTGCCAATTTACAGAAAAATAAAACGGTGTTTTTTAAATTTTAATTTTAATCACTCGTATAATATATATTATACAATCGGCATCTACCGGTCGATAATATAAAAGCCCGAAACATGATCTCGTGCGGTAACGCGAGCGGGAGAACTTGCTTAGCGATCAGGAGCGGCACTCGTGACAAGTAGCGGAGCCTAGAATTGACACAGCTGTAGGCCACAAGCATATTTTTAAATCTTAAATATTTATGAACGCGTAATATCATTTAACATATATAAAGTTACACGTTCTACACAATAGCATTTCAATTTTGATAAAAGGCATATTGTATATTCTAACTAAGATAGAAATAATAGAAAAAAATAATAAAAATAAAATTATAAACTTATTCATTATTAAAGAGTATTTTTTAATTATATATATTGAATATAATATGGTCGCTATTTGTCGCGGATTGTCATTTACTATTTTAGATATTAAATTGGACAGGTCGATATATATTTTTTTTCTTTCACTTATTAACTTATAACAATAATTAATTAACAAGCCCTAAAATTAATTAGACAAACATACGTATAATATATATGTGGAAAAAGCAAATATATATTGTTAAAATGAAAGCATTTTATATCAGGAAGAAAAGTGTTGAAAAAATATTTAAAAATACATGAAAATATGGAGCGAACACTTAGTAAGAAACCATTCTGAATAATAAAAGTCTATTTTGTGAAATATATTTATAATGGACTAAATAATCAGTCAATAGATTTTATCTACAAAAAAAAAAGATCGCAGAAGAAATGAATGGTATTAGGGCAATTATGGTTATTCTTCATTCATTTTTAAAAAAATGTAAGCGCATTAGGAATATTCAATCTTAAGCATTAACAATGAAGACAACGTGTAATCTGTATGAATATCAGATTGGTAAAATAAATTCGTCTTTTCTAAACAACATTGTACTGATTCACAATATTATTTTCTGATTTATTCACGGGGTATTATATTTGATTAATTGCTTATCTATTTATACAGAAGCTAAAATTAAACTTGTGACACTATAGTATATATTAAATATAGAATCTTCTTACACAACACCACAGGGTTAATCCGATAATCTGACAATTGACAAATCAACCATCGTCAACAATCGAACATCTCAATCAAGTATTCTTGTAAGGATGACAGAATAAATCGCGAGTCATTACGCCTCCGCAATTAACTCGATCGTGAACAACGTTATTCCATCGAGCACAGGCATTTTTAGACAGACACGTACCTAGTCGAAGGTCACCACACAACCTATCAACGGTGAGGATCGAATATTTTTTACATATGACACGCGATGGACAAAAGAGAGATTGCGAAACTATAAAGGAATAAAGACTTGACACACATACCGGCAATTCGATGATCAATGACTATCGTCATTAGAGCGTCGTATATCAATCACAATAACATACATAATATATTTATATTCATTAATAACATACATCACTAATTGCCAACCATTAATAACGGCAATCGAATCGATTGAGCGCGCATATCAACAACCGCAGACGAAGGAGAAGTCGTTAAGCACAATCGGTAAAAAAGATAGCAGGTAAGTTGTGTTAATCAACAAATTCTCTGTCATCGGACAGTTAATTGAGGAAGTTTGTCGATTTCTACAGAACATTTACTTTATGAATATCGAAATAGTATGAGTGAATATATGGAACAGTTATTTCACAATGTTATTATAAGAGAAATTGTGTACCAAACCAATTTTCATGTAAGTATATGCTAATGCTGTCAGTACTGCCTTTTTGATAGTTCTTAAATACAATTAGTACAATTATTATTATTTTAAATTACATTAAAATATGCAAAAATAATATAAACCACATTAAAATATACTAGTTATAGTTTGTGCTACTAACACACAGCGCTTGTACGCGTGAAGTAATAATTAAAAGCGGATTAACGACATCATAGAAAAAATATACAAATATTAATTATAAATAAGTTCCTATGCTTTGGTTGTTCTAAGAATGTACCCCTAAACGCCAATCATAATTAAAAGTGTTTATGAGTTGACAATTTACCCTCACCATTATTGTGAATGTAGTATTTAAGTTTAAATATTTATGTCCCAAGCATTACATTCTGAGATTTATCATACAATATATTAGAGCTGACTAGCTGACGGTCTGAGTGTATTTTTGCGGCCCACAAAGAAAATTAAATTTTTTGCCCCCGAGATGTTAGAATAAACTATTGCGTTTGACTCCCCTGGCACTCACAAAATCGAGGAAATTCTTTGCAAACTAAATATAAGGTTATTTAACACATACAAATGGGAAAAAGTTTGATTTGCTGATTTCGTTAAATTAAAAAAATACAGTTAAAAGAACCTAACCGCCAATTTTGTATGGGTGCTTAGTCCCCTATAACGTAGTATTCCTATAACAAAGTTCTAATCTCTACGCTATAGGGAAATCAACTGTACTTACTTGATAACCTTATTTAAATGTCAAATATTATTTACAAAAATGAGTTGTATTTTATTAAGCTTTTTAAATACATAAAATTATGTAAGTGGGTATAAAAAATAATCATAAAGTGAATACTTATTTCAGACACGTTACTTCAATAGTTAACAAAAAAATACGCGGGACTCGTCCTCTGTTCTAAGACTCACTTCATGCTTTTTTTTATTAAATAAACACGCAACAATCACTCTTTTATAGCTCACCGGATAGTCGTTCCGAGCAAAATTTGCACCGAAGATGTATCACGGCAAGATATTTTTTTATAATTAAAGAGAAGGGGGGGCATAATTTGATATTTTTCTACTTGTAGATGGTTTTAACTAATTGCAGTAGCAAGATTCCGGTGGAGCCGAACATCGCTTAAAACGGCGCAAACAAATATATTTAACGTATTTAATTTTACACTATTTGGAACGGAGATAATTCGATTTGAAGAGAAGAACTGTATTTACGACCGAGATTATGGAAACGTTATTATTATATTATATGATTGGGTTTAGTAGCCATTTTAGGATTATCGTAACATATTTATATTCAGACTAATTTCATTTATAAATATCTATTATGTGGCATACAGAAACGCCAGACTTGAACAAAAATATATTTTTGTAGCAATGAAAGATAGTTAACGATTGAAAAAGGTAAAAAAACTTTTTCTTAATTGCAATCAACGTTCTAAAATGACAGAAAAACAGATACATATTGTCAATATCCGTTGAAATAAAGCAAACTAACTTTACCCATACAATGCAGAGTCGGTAAGTTTGCGTTCAAATATTTGACGAAACTCGATTATCCAATTTAGCAGAAGCCGAGGCGATGGTCAATGGTGCAAAATTGTGCCGTTGAAAAATATCTCTACACACAGGTTATAATAGATCTATACCGACAAAAGGGCAAACTTTTAACGAACTTTCAGAAGCTTTCGCTCGTGATATTGGTATCGAAGTGGTTAAATAATATATCAGGCACGTTCGCACGTCTAGGCGCCCTCATTAATCCATTATGCAATTACGGCTTTCGATTCATAATAAACGAGGCAGGTGAGCCGTTTAATTTGGCGCTTATGTGTGAATGGTGCACACGAAAAATTTAAAATTATATGAATAACCAACAGTGGATACAAAATTCAACTACGTGGCCATTAAATCACGTTCAACGATTAAACTTGTATAGTACTCTGTAGCGCGTCACATAAATAAACACAATATCTCACTTCAAATTACTCTCGTGCTATGTATAAAGCGACAATGGAGGCAATTAAAATAAACTTCACTGTCATTATTGCGTATGTATCTCGGAAAATTCTTAGCAGGTAACAGGAGAAATCATATCAATAGTTTATTTATTTATTTTATTAATTTATTTAGCTTAATAGCTAATCTTTACATCTAACAAATAAAATTATAATATAGCCCATAAGTAATAAATTATTTTCTAATTAATTAAGTACATATATGCTACCATTACCTACGACCATTTTTAATAATATGTAATAAAAAAATTTTTTTTCAATATTCAGCAAATGATGCGGAACCCGAATGCTTTGCTTATTTTGGCAAATATTTTTTACACGAATAATCTTAAAATTGATCCAACCAGTAATTTTAAAGGATAATAGTCGAATACAGCTAGTGCCCTACTTCAAAATCATATAAACTGTAATGCGTTTTGAAAAACATATGGCAACTAAAATTAAAACACGCGCTTGCGTCTCAGCGACTTGATAAAAGCCATATATGTTGATATACATGTATTTTTTTACTGTAATTTGTATATTATATATGTTAGTATGCTGGGAGAGATCGTGTTCTCTGAGCGGTGGTGGAGAAACTGGAGGAGGGATGTCAGTGGAAGATTCTCAGAGGTCTTGTAAATGACAGCGTCTGGAGGTCATTTTCTCTACGCTGCGATGATCGTGTTTGGGAGTCTCAGGTCGTATCTGGACTCGAGCCGAATCTGCGCGTCTGCGAGCGCTCTCCTCATTGGAGACTAGCCTTAAATATTCAGGGCTGCAAACCATCAAGCTAATCGTTGCACTCGCTTTTTATAACAACGAAATACATATGTATACGCCTTTAGAAAGTGACATTTGCTTGATGGACATCTCCGAGTTCGACTTGGGGAATATTTTTGTCTTCTGATAATATATTTTTTTCCCGTGATCGTTTCACAACAAAGAAATATTTTGACAATGCACCGCAGAATCCTTGCGGTTTTTATGTGACCCTTTTTTCTAGTCGTAAAGAGAGCCTTTGGGTGGTCCCATCTTTTACACTATATTGTTTTGTTTCTCTCAATTGTTGATGAATGATCATTTTTGATCAAGAATAAAATCTCCCACAGGCTTTTTTTTGTGTAGAATATTTTTTTCGAAACAGATTTTAGTTATCTATGATTCAATACCGGAATTATTATTTATCTATTTATATTTGTTTTTGCATTTTATTGCATTTACAATTATTCAATTTTTGGTCCATTGCGCATGTGAGTATATTATCATCATTTATTCCATAAACTTTACGCCAGAAAATAAAGTATGGATTACAAACTATAAATAATATAAACAACTTTATACCATTTGCTAATCCTCAGATGAAAATTAAGATTTCATTAACTAATTAATTATAAATTTAATGTAAATCTACCGTTGCAACAAACAGAATACGTTACATAAATACAGCCTCAAGTATTAAGTAAGAAGTAAGACACCAGATTGAAACCAAAATCTATAAATCAGTGACTATTATATTAATTTTGAACTATTATTACAGCTCACAATTAATATGTCACTACGAACGATCAATATTTATCATTGAAAGCAAAATAAAGAAAATCTAGGAAAACTTAATCTGTGATTATCGACTGAAATTATAATTACATAATAATCAATATGTACGATAAAAATTGAAAAACAATACGGTATACAGGGGATTCAATTCCAGATCTCTCACGTTTTCGTGTCACGTTGTCATATTTTTCAGATCCACTTGCCCGGAATTTTCTTACAGGTGGGGGAGATGTTATAAGCAGAGATACTTCCGTCAATGCATTAAAGCAGGAATGGAAATGTTGTATCCACATCGCCAAATTTTGCGATAAGATCGTCCGCTTCGTTATACGGAGCACGTATCATATTACTTTTACTTAATAAAGCACTATATAAAGTTGGTAAGGGGCAGTGACAACAATCCGTCAATGCTCAGCGACTTTTATCTGCGAGCTTTAGTGCCCAAGAGAGTCGCGTTCGCGTCCCTTATTCTTGCTCGAGCCATGCAGCTTCTCAACGAGCTTGCCAAACACGAACTGGAAAAAATATACGGTAGGTGCTCATTTCTTAGATATTCACCACAATTGTTTTTGTATTATTTATAAAATAGCTAATGTTATAATTATTGATTGTAAAATGGCCATCATAATGAATTGGGTAAATCTATCAAGCATTATAGTAAGATTTGCAATAAAAAAAAACTTGATGCCATTTGTGCTGATTTTTTTTGCTTATTAATTTTTAATTAAAATCCAAAATATAATTCAATTTAAAGTTTGCGAGATCTTGTAATTATAATAGTACACAATTAAAAAAAAGCAACGCAAAGTTGGCATACCTGACGTTAGTGTATTGTAACTAGCTTAATCGAAAATATAATTATAATGTCAAAAATGATATATTACGCAAACACAATTTGGCTCTAACTCAATCCGTTTTGATACGACGGAAGCACTCATCGTGCTTTACCGACGCATTAATAAATTTAGATCTTCTTGACAGATTGAAATTGCCGATACTTTTTACTTTAAATTGGAACGGATAAGTGTGCAGGTGTAATGAACACGCACAATACAATACGTGATTTACTAAAAATAAATATTACAAACAACGGTTTGCTAGTTAAAACATTAGCACATAGTAAGGTCCGAATGACATCTTAATAGGTATTATTGTTTCCAAGCGTTTGGGCAAAGGAAAATATTATATATTCTCATATTGAACTAAATCATGATTAAATTTTATACAATATGCATAAATATGAATCGAGTATGTATTATGTTTTAAATATATAAAATAAAATAAATCAAATAGACATAGCTTACAACTCAACATCCAATGTCGTCTATAATTAAAGAATTGATATTCACTATTAGTAATACTTGAACAATACGTGTAAATTATATATTCGAAGCATATAGACACAAAATTGGTTTGAGTAGTATTGAAACTTTTATTTTAGAAATATAAATATGGTATTACTAATCTGCATTTATGATTACCAGAATTATAAAAAATGTTGTCTGTGACTTTATATATATATAATATTTACACATTTATGATTGTGTTTTTTTATCAAATTATCTACTGGAAAATTATATTTAAATTATTCTGGAGAAAACTGTATTAAGTTAAATAGCCATACTTCTAAAATAATAATCGTTACAGTCATTTTTTATCGCCTGTATACAAATTCGCAATCGTTACGGTACTCTAACTCGTTCTAATGTCGCAATTCATTTCGGCACGATATAAAAGGACCAACGACAACGATATAACGGCGGAGCAACACAATAACGGAATTCTTACACGGATACCTCGTCCTCGAGGGTTCGTAAAAGGGCGCTTACATATCGTGCATAACAACGAATGATTAAAAAATACAATAGAACTGTTTTGGAAATTTGGTTTTATGTTTTTTATGTGATACGCGCGAGGAGCGATTACTATAATAGGAAATGCTGCAAGTTGCCGCTATTTTTGGTATTGTTTTAAATATTTCTATTGTTATTAGAATATTATAGCGTAGGCGAATTAAGCGGTAATTAAAGATAGCTTAACGCATCATTCCGTAATTTTTTAACGGACCAAAAACGCAGTAATGCCGTGGAAATTTTACGCAACATTATCTAGCTAGTTACGCTTTGCGTCACGTTGCTCTGTAGCAATTCTGAGTTAAAAGGGAAGATTTGCCAACAGCGCCCGACTGTCGAAATAAAGCGTCTATGGGGCACACTGTAGCGCATATAATTTGCGTGGAAGTTTCAACAAAATATATAGTATGTATAAATAAAATAAGAAATAAAACTTCTAGAAATGGGAGAACAACTCGAATAACTTTATCGTTGAACTCTAAACGCGATATAACTAGAAAAGTTCGATATTGATATTATTATATCTTTAAAACAAGATAGAAAGTTTTTCAGTGTATATACATTTTCATAACAATCTTCTATATTATATCATCTATAATACGGCTAACGTATCATAAAGTCCAAACAAATTTCAGCAAAAATGTGTTGAGATAAGATATTCAATATATGATTTCGGGGAACACGTTAAGATACAAAATTTGATATATAATATAAATTTAAAAAAAATAGTTTATTGAAAGTTTCACAACGTAAGGAAAAACTACTAGAATTCAAAAGCTTGTGAAATGCGACAAGGCAATATCCAGAAAGCATGTGACTTCAAGCAATCTCTTCTTAAGGCTTTTTTAACCCCAACCCCTTCTGCAGCACTTTCATTCGACAATACAAAGGTGTCTTCTTACGCTGTGGACCCTTTAAACTCATTGTATTTTACTAAAAGATTTTCGGAACTACCTTAGAATTTTATAAACGTTTATGTATTTTCTGAAAGAACAGTAGGTTAATATTTTCATGAAAAATCGGTAGAATAGTAATTGCAGATACATATAATATATGTCCACAATCACTATTCTACCGTTTTTTTACGCTTTCTTATGATTTCATTAATCACATGAAATATTGCCGCACGTTAAAAAGTCCACACGGTTAAAATGTCGCACAATAAAATGTACACGGTGAAACGGACACGATTTTAATCACCGAATAATATTTGTGTAATATATTAAAAAAATATAAGTTTATTCGGTGACTTCTTACCGTGTCCGTTTCACCGTATACATCTTACTGTGCGACATTTTAACTGTGTGAACATCTTATCGTGCGGACGTGAGAATTTTTTACCGTGCGACAATACTTCATGTGATTAATGAAATCATAAGAAACCGAGTCGGTGAACAATCATTCCGGAAATTCGGCGTAAATCGAAATCACTAAAACTTTTCAATCGATAAGCTAAAAATCCTATTGTTATTTATTTTATTAATTTATTTAGCTTAATAGCTAATCTTTACATCTAACAAATTTAGTAAACATATATAAAAATATATAAAAAATACATAACAGAAAGAAAAAATATACAATAATAAAGACTTAATATTATAATATTTTATTTCTATATGTACGAAGGTGTTTTTTTATTCCATTTATAAAACCCGTTATATTTTTGCTGTTTCGGATTTCTCTTGGAAGACTATTATATAAATTATATTTTATATGTTGATAAGCAAAAAATTTTTGTAGCATCCTATTTTTATTTCTGTTATTATTTACCGTTTATTATTTTTTTACATTAGAATCATTTGGCATTTAGGCGATGACTGCTGCACTCAATTTTGTACAACCTTCTGCCAACAGCTTATGACTCCAGTGTGGGTTGTAATCGCTTTATCTTTTACCGATTGAAAAATTTTAGTGTTTCGGATTCTCGCCGAATTTCTGGAATGATTGTGTTCACTGACTCTTTTGTTAGGATTTCATTAATCACATGAAATATTACCCACACAGTATGGTAAAATGACGGAAACCGTGTAACGATTAGAACGAGACACTTTTCAAGCATACAGACGAGCATTATATTAAAAACAGTCAAAATGTCACATGGACCTGATTGGTTTATACCGAAATCAATATTTCGATAATTCCAATTCTTTTTTATGTGCGCATGTTTATATATCAAGACCTACGAATGAACTAAAAATAAATAAGCAAACACAGATATATTTACAATATTATACTTATAAGCATATTTTCGCTTAGTTTAGTTGTAAATTTATCGATATTTAACGGCATGACACACTAGTTTACTATATATATATACATATATAAACGAGACGAGAATCTACTCAGCACTGCCAATGCATAAATTTGTCGAAATGAACGCGGTGGGAATTTCATCCCTCGCACGCTAAATTAGCTACGTTGCCTTTAAAATTTATGCAACCGCCTATAATAGATTTATATTAGCAATCCTTGAACAATTACGTCAAAAATTTCAAGCTGAAGCATCATAAGAACCATATATTGTGCTGTGAAATTTTGAGATTGACACTTATTAATTAAGCGCGTTATTGCGCCTTAAGCAGTAATTGACTATTAAATTTCCGAAAGAAACACATATTAAATTTCTAAAAGGCGACTTTTACACGCGACACAGTGAAATATACAGACTTACTAAACGCCGAAAGCTGCGCGAATACGGCTTTTAATTAAGCTTAATTAATTCGCAATTTGTCAGGGTTGGCGCGAGATTAATCCGTCCGAAATTTAGGGTATCGGTAATAGAGGGTGTTTTTAACCCTCTACCCCTACCATGTCTTGTGGGACCTCGACAGGTTCGATTGGAGTATAAATGACGAATAGCACAGGTACAAGTACCAACTGACTGACCGATCGGAATTGACTGAGTCGGAACCGGAAACGAACGTTATAGAGTCGATGATGTGCTAATAAGACAAATTGTTAATGTGAGCCGTTAAACGTTCGTTATGGGTTATGGATGGCTGTAGTCATCAAGTGCTTATCAAATCAGATTTATGCCATTATTGAAATATTTTCAGCAGATAATAGATAGATTCGAATCGCATTTAAACATCTATTCAGATTTAAAATGTGATAAATAATCAGTTTAAATAGCTGTTTTAATATTCATAAATAAAATAAAGGAAATCTGTATAAAGATGTAGATATGAGTGTCAATAGTTTTAAGTGAATTGGCAATTTTATAGAAAGGACATCATAGGTGTGGTTAATTTTAAATAATTAAAATAAAGTAATTCATTTACTAATGTAATCATATAAAATAATATAGATTAATTAGCTTATAATACGTCATAATATAAATATATAATTAAATTAGTACAGTATGAGAATGATTACATTGCTTGTGCAATAATTATTTATCCGTTAGACCTATGATAAGATGCTAATTATTGTGGCTAATACCTATGTATGTAAACTAATTGAATATCTAAGGCATCTGTGGTTTCCATTGAAATAGGGATGTACGATACAGACATTGAATTCAATTCAATTTTCACTATTATTAAACATTCACAATCACAACCTTGATGAATTAGGTTGTTCCATATAGAATGACCGATTTTTATTCAGTCGAAAACAGATAGTGCTTTGAAACAAAATTTTTGTTGTAAATAATATTATTTGCAGTCAGACATATTTTTTTAGGCTCCTGTGCATTTTAGTGTTGACAAAAAATAAGGTGTGCTTTGTGTTCGAGTTCAAACTGAAACAATGTGGCGCAAGCAACGAGAAATATTAATATAGGATTTGGCAAGGATAGTGTTAGTCAGAGAACTGTAATGCGTTGGTTCAAATTGATCTTGAAATTGAGCCCCGTGGAAGACATCCAACTGCTATTGATGAAGAAAGATTGTTGAAGCTAATAATGGAATTTAATAAGTGTTGCTTAATATACAATAATCAAAGTGATATAACACTACCTCTATGATCATTATTTTAAGGGTGCGATTTAAAAGATAATTATTTCAAGAGATATGCACATTTAAATAAATACTTTGTTCGAATATGAATTATTTGTGCATTTATGTAAGATAAATCCTTGGATTTTTTCTTCAGAAAAGTATTATTAGTGTATTGTATTAAAACATAGTTTCGTGTGTGACCTTATTCTTGAAACTCGCGTTAATGACTGTGACCCAAAATGATCATTCATCAATAAGGATAAACTAGACAATAGTGTAAAGGATGGGACCACACAAAAACTCTCGTTACGACTAGAAAAAAGGGTTTCACATAAATAACACGCAATGATTCTTCAGTCCTTTGAATGAATATTTCTTTGTTACGAAACGGTCACGGGAAACAATATATCACCGGAAGACAAAAAGCACCGTAAGGCAACACAGTTGCACAATTCGACCTCGGAAGGATGTCCATCAAGTAATTGTCAATTTTTAAATGCGTATTGGCTGGATGATCGGTACATGACTTTTATTCGTCAGCAAGCTTTGCAGCCTGAATACTTAAGGTTGGTCTCCAATGAGGAGGGGCAGACACTAGAAGTCACTGCCTGATTTGCTCCGCTGGCAGACACGGCCCGCCGGCAGATTCGAAGACGTCATGGACGCTCACATCCTGAGAGGGGCTCCACCATACAAGGATCAACCTCCGCTATACTGCCGCAACCACACCAGAACGCTAAAAATCTTTCACTGAAATCATCCCTCCGCCAGTGTCTCCACCACCGCTCGGAGAATAACGATTTCGCCCATTATAGTAATTTTAACGAATATTATAACTCGCAATATATGTAATTTCAACGAATAAATTTTACTAGTTTCCATCTGCCTTTTTCTGGCTGCGAAGTCACACCCCTTAGAGTTAGAATACCCTTAAGTTCTGTGACAGAAGTCACCGCAAATGTATCCGAGCGCTTCCAGAGATTACCGCAACTTTGGAGTTTTTAAAGAGATAAAAGCTAAAATAGACTTTTTCCAAAATAAATGAGGTTATACATATATAAAACCCATACATCTGGTTTTCGTTTGATGCATCCGCGTGTGTAATTGTACCGCCATTTCCTATAACTAAGATTCGAATTCAGGTACTATCAAATTTTCAATAAACTGCTCCAAAAAGACCATATCTATAATATCATTATGTTTTTTTACGAGTAACTTAATAGTTTAAACTTCAAACTATTTGTAAAAGTTATTGAAAAGTTTGAAAGTAATTGTAAAAGTTGTATTCGTCGGACTTAATGACTTTCGCTTAATCTTTAAGTGTCGGATTTTTTGAGCTTTTTTTATAAAAGCCACGGCTAATGTATAATAGAACTATACAAAATCTGGGTCTCACATTATCGACCTGTATGTGATAAAACGGATGGATTTTATTTACAGAATTGTTTTAACATAGTTTCGAAAGCGCTACGTGTACAATTAATTCGTTGATCTGATTATGTACTGGTAAATCCAATAAAAATATATGAGCTTTTTGACCTACATTTATTTCGTGTTTTTTGGAATTAATACAAATTATTTTTAAAAAAAACACGCAACTAAACCTGATAGTCACATTCTTGATTGAACTATAAGACGATATTTTTTTAATTGCTACTAATTCTCTGCTAAAAACATATTGGCTAGATTAAACATAAAATTATACTACTTTATCGATGATCGATAGTAATGGTCCATAATTGAGTTAAACGATTCAAAGCTGTTATTAAAAGAGAGAGAGACTCTCAAGCTGATTTTCGTCATATTTTTATTAGATCGAATTCGAATCCGTTTTTACGCGAATTTCAAAGCTTTTTAATCAAAATTAACAAAGTTTGAGCAAACTTTTCGTATAAAAACATCGCAAGTGTATGAAACAAATTTTATACTGTTTCTGCACGACGCAGATGAAACGAGCTCGATTAGCATACGTTGGTAAATAACCTGATATGAACTATAATTATTTTTCAACCGTTAAAACTTACAATCTGCGTTGTGATCACTCTAACGATAATACGAGAGATTCCGCTATTATAAATCAATTATAGGGGGCCCGTCTGCGTCGTAATAAAACGTCATTCGTTCCGAGAACCGCCTAAGAAGTATTTCAAAACCTGTAGTCAGTTATATATTAGATATATACTGGTTCTCAAGAGCGAAATTAACAATTCAAATCGTTTGGCTGGTTTCATTGTGTGCACATGTGTGTATACGTATATTGTAAGGTAACCAGACGTCCTGAATCACGCGGGACAGTTCCGGATTTAACAGTGCTGCTTCACTTTAACAAATGTCCTGGAAAAATCCAGTATTAGTAAAATGTGCCGGTTCCCTAATGAGTACATTGTTTGGTTCTATTTACATATACGAGTCGTTGATTTTCACTATGAAGATGGTTAAAAAAAAATCTCAATAACTATTTTCTTTAAAAAAAAGGGCTTATCAAGTAAATGATAATACTTCCACTACAATGTGTTGAAGTTAAAATATCAGTGCTCATAAACAAATACACACAGAAATCACGAGAAATACAATTAATAACTATTTATTAATATTGCAACAAACCATCATTAAAAAATCACGTAAAGAGCAAAATTTAATATATTTTTTTTAATATTTTTTAACAGATTGAAAATTCTAGTCTAGTGAAAATAAAGAAAAAACTTAATTCTCGCTATTCATTAACTTTTTTTATAAAAAAATTTGCTTAGAAAGTGCGCTAGATAAGTTAAATTCAGATTTAAAATTCTCATAAGCATTAACTCTTTGACAGCGGATGACACCTATAGAAGTCATCAAGAAAATCGCCAGTATGCATTGGACCCTGAAATGTGTCATGAACCTTTGAGGCTAGAATTGTTTTTTTTTTTGTATAAATTAAGGTTGAAAAACACTTTAATTTATTGAAATAATATTGAAATAACTTATGGCATAAATAAGTGCTCCCCCACATATTAGCAAATTTCAAAATAGCGCGCATAAAAATCAGTTGCGGTGAAAGGGTTAAAGATAAGAAATCTAAAAAGTCTCGGATTAAAGTTTTGTAAATCTGGTCACCTTAGTACACAACTAACTTTTGTAATTACGATTCGACGCACAGGAGCAATATTATAATGCGCAATTTACGCGAAAAGATAATGTAGGCGGTGAAGGGCTGAAGAGAAAAATACGGCGGCTATTAGCGACGTGGGGTTGTGAAAAAAAAACGACGACTAAGTTCGACCATAAATCAAACGGAAGCGAGACGAAAAATCGCGGTTTTTCGTTTCGACGAAAATAAACGCAAAAACCGCGATGGGTAGGTGTTGTTGAAAAGCGAGTTTTATACTTTGATGAAACACATAACAAGCCTTTTGTGTTCGTCTGTCGATACGCTGTGATGCGAAATTGCAAACATATGTGTAAATCAACCGCAATTTAAATACACGTACCGAAAATACATTGAAAAATATTTAGAATACATTTCCCTTACAAATATAATAGAACGACCCTTCCCCGCAAGTGGGATAAGTTGGGGTAGATAACATTTTATTTGGTGGGATTGAAAATATTCTTTACAAATTAAATTTTATTTTTTATAATCTCTGAATAGTCCCATGGATTCAAAGCCAGAGATAACAATGGATAAGATTACAAAAAAAAATTTAATTCATATAATGACGTCACATTTTTATTACCCCAACGCGTCTTAATGATCTACATATATACACATTGATGTAGATAAAATAAAACTTAAAATCATAAATTGGAGAAGCTCCTCGTATTTGTCACCGAAAACATCTTTGTGTTTGGCGCTGTCGGAAGTAAGGTACTAAACCACTCTCTATAAAAATACTTCAAACAATATTTTTAAATAAAGGTGATTCACAGATTCCCCGAAGATGTAATGTAATAACATTTTTATGAGAAACTGGGGTGCATTAATGAACTCCAGTTTTTACCCCGAAACACGCTCAATGCGTTACAACGGGGAAAATCTGTACCAACTGGGTAAGTCAATCAGATATAATGAATACCTACAAGTAAGTATTAACCACCAGACTAAAACTCTGGGAATCGGTGACATCTACATATATTAATAATTATAAATTATTATGTTTAATATAATTTATAACCAATAAATGTCACTGCAGCTGGGGCCGGTTTTTTTAATAATAGCGCATTTTTTATATATACAAATTCGATTGCTACTGCCGGGGCTCGAACCCGCAACCTCAGAGTTACTAGTCTGAGACGTTACGGACTACGCTATTCCGTCCTTAATATATTATATTATTATATCATATATTTTAGAGCAATTATAAACACCGGTATGTCGGTAATATGTAAGTTCCTGCACATAAATAAACAAAATAAATACCAAAATATAAATATTTTAAAGTCAAGCACTAATGTTATTAAATACTCGATTATGCGCCATTCTATTTATATAATTTGCATTTAAAAAATAATACTATCTATGAAATATATTTAAAAAAAAACGTTCTTAACAAGAAATCTCGATAAAAAAATGCACACCAGCAACCATAAAAAATCTCATTATATATTAACCAGATTTTAGCAACAGTCGATCATTTTTTTTTACTCAATGCATCATTTTAGTAAAGGCAATATATATTTTTATTAATAAAAAGATTAATCATCTGAGAAGTTACATAAAAACTCATCATTCAAAATTTTCCGACTTCAATCAATCTTTGATGATACATTTTAATTTTACTATACTCTGAACGCAATTAATTTCATTAATCTATTCGGCTTAATGACAGCTTTTATTGATATTTATAATTGATTTTAAAGCCACCATTAATTATAAACTAATACTCAATTTAATATATAAATATTTTCCAATAAATAATGTCACCTAACATATAAATAATATAATATTTGCATAGTATACACAAACTACACGTAAAAGGCAAAGTTTCAAATTTTATATAACATTCCAGTAAACGGTAATTATGAATTAAAACAATCCCTTACCAGCAGCGTTGCGTCTAGATTACATGCATACATAATATTAACCGGATAACTCGGACACAGTCCGGAAAACCCCCGGCTACACGGAAGGCACTCCAATATCCGATATCCGGATCTGCGAAATTGAAATTTGGCCGTACACGTATAATGCGATTTCCACTGTTGGCAATTCGACATGCCTGAATTCAGCCGCGAATATCGATATATTTGGGGAAACAAAAAATACATACGTAATCGATACATTTTCTAAATTTTGATACTTGAAACAAATCCTTCCCTGTATAGTGACTGAAATCCTTCCATTAGTGATTTGTATAAAAAGAATGGCGCAAAAGACACGAAGGGATTTAAAAAATTGTTTTTTCTCTAAATATAAATAAAGGGTTATTTTTATGTGCAAAATTTGCCCTATGAATCCTTGATTCACCGCTTTATCGAAAGTTTTTAAACATAAAAAACATCAACCAGAAAATGTTTTGGAGAGCTAAGATTTACTTAGACAATATTATGAAGAATGCAGAATGATTTAAAAACTATTTACCGACAAAGCACAGAGGTCATTAAAAAAGCTTTGGTATACTATTTTAATTCAAGAAATGAACTGAGAGCGAAACGAATTCATACACTAACTCATAGTGAGTGATATGTCTCATTTCCATCTGAAAGGTATTGTTAATGAGCACAACTGCCAATATGGGTTACCAAGAATCAAGAGCCGCTATATAAATTTTAAGGTAAATTTTCACCGAATATCTAGTTTCCAGAAATTCAGCATTTAGCTCGCCTTCCCGTTCAATTTAACAGGCCCTGATTAGTTCCTTTGGGGATATCTTTAAGGGGAGAGTTTATGCTGGCAAATAATATAGCAGAGTGATAATATTCCAGCTGAAATACGAGTATTACCACCAGATAATCCGTAAAGCGTCATTTAAAAAACATAACTTTGTGAGCCTGAAAATGTTTTTATCATTTTGAAAAAAGCTATAACTGTTTTAAACCCTTTTGCGACTTTTCCAAATATAGCGGGGAACAACCACACGTAACTCAGAAACGCCCATATGTCGTTTATATTATATGTTGGTGTCATACATATCAAAACCGTGTCTGACACATGAATATTTTTTTTAATTTCTAACAAGAATATTGATAGAAATCAGTTTTTTTATTTGTTACATTAACAATCATGATTCATAGATATGGTATGGATAACATTTATAATATAAACCTACAATTCTCTGTATTTTAAATTTTATTTTTAGTTAAGTGATACATTATATTATAGTTTAAGTATTTAAAAATAAATATATTCTAAGAACATATTATTATTATCATTGTTATTGGAAATCGATACCATTGTAACATGACAAGCGCCGTCATAATGCGTTACAATTGGATAACAATCAACACCTACGAGTAGGCATTGTAACAGCATAATTAAATCAATCTCTAAAGATTAATAAAATTTGTTTTAATAATTAACTATTTTTTTAATATAGCTTTCAATCAATGCACTTAAACATGTACTGTTTTTTTTATTATTTGTGTAATTTTGCTTCAATAAAGTATTATCAATCCAACGCCTTTCGGAATATGATACGAATAAGATATGATACGAATATATTGTTTTGAGTAAATCGTAGGTTGCCCATATGTGCTTTTCGTGTCGACACTTGGACCTATATTAACTTTGAGATATATAGGATGTATCGAAGCGGTAAATCCTAAACGAAAGCCCAATTTCCAGAGGTCGAACAATATGAATCCCCCACAATCAATTCTAACAAACGGCACGCAAAATTGACACAATCCAAAGAGACGAGATAAAGAGAGCGGATATCGGATCGAGAGAGCGATCTTAAGCGATCGAATTAAAAGAATATAAAAAAGGGAGACAAGTAACTGTTTCTGTATTATATAAATTCAACCTCCGGGCTACATCCGCTCAGACTGCGTCGCGAATTCGATCGAATTAATTTTGCACAGAACGCCGCCGCTACATAGCAGTCGTTCCGATATTACTCTTTGAAATTCGCCATTTTATTCTTTCGCTTCACAAAAAAAGGAATTCATAATTTAATCGGGGATTTGTTATTTTTGGAGCGGGTGCTTTGGAGTGCTACGCACTTTTGGAGACGAGCCAAGGGATGGTGCGGGAGAAGGTCAAGACCGGAAGGGTATATCTAAAAAAAATGTGACTTAATTATGGATGTGATATTAGTCTCATTAGTATTCTGTACTGTTTTAATATATTAATCAATGTATTCATCGTTTAAAATCAAGAGTATATTTTGTACCTCTATGTAAAATGCATAGGAAGCAACGAATAACTACAACTCCTTGGTATTCGAGTAGCCATAACATTTTTTTTTATAAAATAAAGAGCATTAACCCATTGAATAATCAACGGAATACTAAACTAAACAACTGACCTAACCTAATCAAAAATATAGTTAAACTGTCAGTTTCAGCGCAATACGCTAGCTTGATCATTGTGTAATGAAACATGTGTGAAATATTAACTTCACCTAAATTCGTACTAGTATGATTGAATGATTATAACAAAAAATCTCATGTACGGAAAGTTGTATAATTTAATTATTAGATTATTAATACTTTACAAAAAATATATTTTTACACCCATCCCCCGAATCACGCGGTAGATACGTTCTTCGCAAACCCCGTGTAAATGGAAACCGCGTAAAAAACGCAAAGCACTCATACAAAATCATAAGATAGGTTCCATCATACAAAAAAACGCGTAAATGAAGGTATTGATTTCATATTAAATTTAAGGATGCGTTCCGAAAAATCCGCGTAAAAAGATACAGTTCATTATAAAAAATATTTATTTAAAATTGTAGTAGGTACATGTTATACATGAGTATTTTTAATATAATATTTTTTTTATATAAAACAGCAAAACTTTTAAAATATGAAACAAAACTAAAATTTATTCATCCTCATTTTATCGTTAATATTTAAGTCTACAAACCCTTCTCCTCCCAGTGATATTGACAATTTAATAATTTGAGAAAATTCATTATTTCTGGATGTAACAACAATATCTTTTGCGATCACTTCTGGCTATATCTAAAAAATATATTTTTAAGAATATATTTAAAAAAATACTCTTTTCTTGACCGCGTTAAAGTGAACCGAGTAAAAAAAGTACCGCGTAAATCGGGGGATGGGTGTATAGTGTCGATAATTTAGTATCTATAGTAACCATATTTTTGGATAATTATGAAATTCTTTCATAACTAAACAAAAAAGCATATTTACGTTTATTATCTTAAGATATAAATTATTTAAAATAATAAAAGCAATATACATTTTTATCCTACTCAGAATTATTAATTAATCCATTTTCAAAAACTTGAATCAAATACGCTATTTTGTATTTAGGGATTATTATACTGTAAAATATTTTTTTTACGAACGAGATGTTTAATATAATATTAAACTTTGAAATTATATTTTTTAAGGCGCGTATTATAAAAAAAAAACTCGAGCTTTAGCGACTTTTTTGAAGCGTAAATAAATTAAGATGACGCGGAAGAAACACACTCAGTCGCTTTTTACTGTTTTAATTACTTTTACAATTTTTTTTATATAAATTTGTATAAAAAAAATATTTTTTAATTAATAATTACGGCATAAAAAAATGAAGAAAAACGCAATTAAGCACGTTTTTCCGCGTGCCCTTCAAGTAGGATTACGTCGAAATCGATTGCATAAAACATTATCGGTTCGGGGCTACACTTAATCGCGCCATCATAATTGAATAACTATGCAATAACGACTGTAAATCAAATAGCAACCGTGACTGCATATCACAGCTTTAAAACGTGGTTTTAAAGCTGTGATATGCGTACCATAAGTGATAAATTAGAATATCAGGGAACGCCTCCACATGGTAAAGGTGAATGACAAACAGTAATGGATTCTAATATAACTTTTAAGCTACATCAGTTTTACAAATAAAGTATATTTTATATATCATATAGTATATTTTTCCAAATATTTTATTTGAATGTGTGAAGCTTGTGTATACGTTAATAACTTTTTCTATTGAAAGTTTAAAATATAAACAAAAAAACATTTACTCTTCTTAATGTTTTTGAAACTCACAAATTGAATTGGGTCATCAACGACGAATAGTCCAAAAGGATCTTTTTTCAAAACAACGTTCAATGGCGCATCTCGTTACGCTCCGCGTAAAAAAACATTAACGTGATTTTGCCGCATCAAATTTTTCCATTCTAAACAAGGTCAACTCTACAAATACGTATACAGACAAGAGAGCCAAAATGGTAATTCATCGGCCGCGAATCGACATTTCACACAGTCACTATCGTTTCATTTTTTTGCACATCTTTCGCAATAGAATCGATCTAGTGTTTCTCAATAGACCATTCAACCAGACACCTCAGAAAGCAAACCGCAGAAGGCGAGTTTCTTTTATCTTTCTAATATACCTAGACAATAACCTGTCGTCGTGAAAATATCAATTTGAGATAATGGAGGACGATGACTGACTACCTACCAGTGGTAGCCAATCGCCTCAGGCGTCTATCGCTTTTTTAGCACGTACTACATACAATAAACCATACGTAGATAGCTATAAAAATAAAACAGGTTTGCCGCACATGCAAAGAGACACGACAGCGCAGGTTGGAAGGTAAAAACGAATCAAGTGCCGGATGGAGATTTTTGTTTTCTCTCCACAATGACTCATTGTGAGTGACCAAAAGAGATAGGTAAAAAGAGTTTTTGTTAGCTATTTAAAGCGAAAAGCGACGTACGTTTGCCCCTATGGCTTATACACTCGAATCGGGATTATCAGAACAAAGAGCGTTGTGTAATATTTTTGTTTATGCAACTGAAACGAATTAGATATAGTATATTAATATATCAAGTATAAAAATAGTTCAATGAAATATCTTGAAGCACGATAGTATAATCCGCAGGATAGGGGAGGTAATCCATTGCGTCTGAAAAATAGGGGCGGCTAATAATAAATTGCCTATTGTCAGCTTTCTTAAACCATTAAATCTGCAAAAATAAAGGACTAACATAACCAAATAATATATAACGAACAAAAAAAGCAATATTTAGTTCATCTTTAAACAGAAAAAAAATACTGGATTTGTGTTATTTAGTATTACATATAGCATCTTATACATAATTTTGAAATAACTATATAAACGTTGAAATAATTACAAACTATCGTAATAACTAATAGTGAGTTAATTTATATACATTTGTTAATTTGTTAGTGTGTGTTAATTTTACGATTTTTTATAATCATTTCTGTTGTTATTTATTTATTATTTTATATTGAATTTATATAAAGATTATAGAAAAAAATTGTGATTCTCAAAGTTTCATTAGTTTGATTTATTTTACTATTTTTTTGTATTAATATGTTTTAATCATTTATTTTAACACTTTTCTATTATTAAATTAAGTTAATTTATTATACGAGGTGTGATCAAAAAATACGGTGGATAATTTTATTACGAACAAAGTAATAAGCTTAGAGCAAATTTGAATTAATCTCCTTCAAAGTACTCTCCTTGACTAGCAATGCACTAATCTCAACGTTGATTCCGTGATTGGAAGCATTTCTGGAAGGCTTCTTTCGGAAGGGCCTTCAGTTGCTTCGTCGTGGCCCTCTCAATGTCGGGAACGGTGGCAAAACGTTTTTCTATTAACACGGTTTTTATTTTTGGGAAGAGCCAGAAGTCGTATGATGCTAAATCCGGAGAGTAAGGTGGATGTGAAAAAATTCGCGGTTTAGAAGGTGTGGAACGGCGCGTTGACGTGATGAAGGAGAAGCCATTGGCCCATTTTTTAGTCTCTTTCTCCGTACATTTTGTCGAAAAAACAATTAGCATGAAGTTGAGGTTCGACTTTCACTGACGTGCCTTTTTAGGGCGAGGAGAGCCACTTGTTTTCCATTGGGAACCCTACATTTTCGTCTCAGTCATAGCCATACACCCAACATTCATAATTTTGTTATACAGTTATAATTTTGACCATGAAGTCCGAATCTGCACCAAGACGATCCTTCAATTCCGTGCAAACTGACACACGATTTTCATTCTGTTCATCAGTCAAAATTATGGGAACAAATTTCGCACTCACTGGTCTCATTTAAAATTTATCCGTTAAAATGCTTTACACGAGATATTTAGTTCTTCGGTAAGCGCTTGAATAGTCAATCGCCTGTTTGAACGAACCATTTTTGAAGTCGAAGTTTTTGCACGTCTTTAACCTACTAATTTCCGCTTTTAAATCGCTCATACCACGTTACATAACAGTCTTTAGAGTCATCACATTATCGCCATAAACTGATTTTAGTATTTCATGAGCCTTTTTGGCACTTTTTGCAATTTAAAACAAAAGTTAATGTTAACGCATTATTCGAAATTCTTAATGCGCGACAGACACGGTAAACACGACTTCACTCTTCCGGCTCTGGAAGCCGGCTAACAAGTCACAACTTGTTCAAACTTGACACTGACTATCTCAATGGATCAGACTATCAGACTTATTACTTCAAATGGATGTAGCGACAATAATTGATACTAAAAAAAACATTCGCAATATTTTTTTATCACACCTCGTACATTATTTGGCTTTTTTCATTTTTTAAAACAATACAGAGGCTTTAAATACTTTTTAATTTATTAGTATTATTTTCTATATAAATCATTTATATTAATTCAAATTAAAAATATGTAATTATAATGTTTTTTATTTATTAATTATTCAGTTATATATGTATGTAAATATTTAACTATCTGGGGCACCTCAAAACAGTGAAAGATCGACCACCGTACATGTACGGCGATACTCCTCAAAGGGTTAACATCTAGACATTTATATGAATATATTTTATTTACTTATAAATAAAGCCTTGTCCATAATAGTGAAGTACCATTTAAGTGATTGCATAATTATTCACAGGTACATAATCAGACCAAAATATTATTAGCAAATAATTTAAATTGTATTCTAACATGACACGAAATTGTATCAATCTTATTCCATGGTTGCGTGTTTTTATAGGTCGTAATTTTAAATGATATTTAAACACATTATAATTGTTTAAAAACCGCAATTAAAGTCTGAATCAGAGCAGCGAAACCAATGTTGAAAAAGAAACATACAATTAAATAATACTTGATTGGTAATGACGTTGTTTTTATATATATATTTTAGACTCTCGAATATGGGAGTGAAGATTGTATGGTCTGAACTTGCACCGCAACAGCAGGGGTAGGAATTGTATCTATGTACAGAGGTTACATGAACAGATTCAGTTTCGGAATTCACTCTAACGGATTGCTTTTTTTAATATATTGCAATACGGCCATTGAATTCTAGCAAAACATTGCCATTCACTGGTCGTTGTATTGAATTTCATCAATATTTGCTAGGAATCATAGATTGTTTTGCGTTGAATGGACACAGCTTTGAAAGAACACTATTTTTAACCACTAACTGATATTAAAAACACCGCACGAATTCGTATAAATATTATATAGTAGTAAATTGTCGGTTAGGTCAGCTATCGACTCTTCGAAATTCGATTAAACGCACATTACTACTATAAAGCGAACGATTAGTTTGCGTCAAAAAGCTTGAACTTTACGACCATCGATTTACATGCGAAACTTCCTACATAAATCTATCCGAGGCGACCCCGTATCGTAAAAATCTGACGTTAACCTGCGACACCGGCTTCGAAATTGGGGCAGGTGGGCGCGGCGAATTCGCAAATTGCCTCCGCGCACCCTTCGCCCACACCCACCCTCTTGGGAGACCCCACCACGTAGTAGTTCGTACTTATAAACGGTTATATGCTCACCGACTCTGATG
Organism: Plectrocnemia conspersa; assembly: GCF_051122295.1. Classification (NCBI taxonomy): domain Eukaryota; kingdom Metazoa; phylum Arthropoda; class Insecta; order Trichoptera; family Polycentropodidae; genus Plectrocnemia; species Plectrocnemia conspersa. The sequence goes on from NW_028277173.1 coordinate 20,846,897, forward strand.
GCTTTTATCCAGTCGTTCTTGTCCTGCTCCCTGGACGCTATGAGGTAGAGAGTGTACTCCTGGCCCTGGTCGGCCCGATAGCCGACCTGGAATGGAAACCCCTGAGGGTGATCAGGCGGTGAGCCGTCGCCGGCCTGGCCTCCCCCTAGGGCCGCCGCCTCGACGACTTGCACGCAGCCAGCTTCGATCCTGCCGCGCTCTTTGCGTTTCTGTAAGAGAAAAATCATTAGTATTTAATACAAATACATACACAAGAAAAGGTCGGTATAGAAAAGCGTTAACAATATTTGGTCAATCGATGAGCTATTAATTTAATTAAATGATCATTACATATTATTATATACAATAATATGTATACTAAATATATTGAAGAGTATTTGGGCGTGCTGTATTCATTGTAATTAAAGTTTTAATGTGTTCGGATGAACCGTCCGCGCCGGTTGATTTGCAACCAGGGAACTATTCACGTGCGCGAACATGAGGCATCGTCGATAGCGTTCATGTTAAGCGACGGACTCCATATATTCGACATGTGGGTCCTGATGAAAAATATTGTCGCTTGTAGTGTCTGTGTTTGATATAACGCGTCTGTCTATGTAGCTCGGTAGGTATAGATTTTAAAATCAATTATTTCGTAGCAATATTTATTAAGTATGTTGCATAGGAAACAGTAGGAAAATTAACTAACACAACAGTATTTCTAATTTGTTTTAAATAAAAATCAAAAATATTTTTATATTTCCTGTTAAATAACTAGCTTAACCACTTTTGGCAACACCCACGGTAAAGTTTAACCCTAGACCTAGAGAAATTCATGTCGTATGTTTGGCGGCACGCGCGGAATAATTTATTGCGAAGTTCCGACACACAACTAAGCACATTCAACGTTTTAAGTCTACCGTATGTATAGTACGAATAAAATAAAACACATACATCCAATGCAAAAAAATGCTCTAATCTGGCAACTTTCAAGGCGTGGTGGCACGCAATACGTTTGGCTTAATATGAACGATGTAATTGAAGCAGTATTTGATAGAGTGGAATAAAACTCGACACAAAAGCACGAGGAAAAGTTCATAACATATTATATGTTTTTTTTAGCTAGATAGGATCAAAAACATCCATTGAAAAAAATAACCTCCCTACATAAGACATTTGAATCTGTTTCCTAATCAGATTTATTTCTTCCAACAACCGCTAAAACATAAATACACACCGGCAGATTAACATAATCTCTAATTACAGAGCCCAGCCCAAGGCCCTAAAATAATCCGCGAGCGAAACACGGTATTAATAATAAAGTCCGAGTCCTGGCCGTGAGTAATTTCAGTTTGAAAACTTCGAAGAACCGCCGCCATAAGTAGCCACCCCATAATACCACAAGGGGGATGAGCTCGTGCCGCGTTTTATATTTTCTTACGTGCAAATCCTTTGATTGTATACGGGCTGCCGTTATCAATAATCGCAGCTCATCGCTATACCCAAGGACAAGTCGAGATTTTCAATAGGGATTGCCAACTTGAAAAGCTGGCTGCGAAACTATGTATAATCGACCTTTAACATCAAAATCGCATTAAAGAAATATTCGCGCCGCTTCGGATACGTAGTATGCGCAAACGTTAGATAACTTTCGCATATTGAATTCGAAACGGTCGTAAATAAATAGATATTATGTGATATTCGGAATTTTAGCAGTTGTTTGTTTGCCACCAAAGTGTACGTAATATATATATTGAAGATATAAACAAATCTATATAACACAAATGACGCAATATTCGTAAACTAATTCTTCAATATCAATTTATAAATTGTTTATCCTTTGTGATTTTGCACATAAATAACAGAGTAATAACTCACAGACATAATATCAGTTGTTTTATCTAAATATATCAAATCCACGTATCAGAGAATAATGGTAGCAAATTTGTAGATGTAGGGCAGAATTTTCTGATTACATAACTTGGCGATCGATCACATCGCTGATATTACGCATATGTAAATAAATTTAACGGGCTGGCATTATAATAGTTGATAAATGACCTTCTTATGGCGCGAGAGATTCTAGGGTCATTTCAGCTCGATTCACAATTCAGTAATATAAGAGAATTTTTATGTATCTATATAATAATATGTAATATTACACATATGATTACTAGTAATAAGTCGATATTATTTTGAAATAATAATTGTAATCATCAACTTTTATAGCATTCTAAAACTAATATTATATTTTTTTACATCAATGTATAGCAACATTGATATAGAAAAATATAATATTGAGAACTTACTTAAAGATATACAATAGAACAACATGGAAGTCAGTTCTTGATGAGTGTAAAAAAATTGCAACTGAAAGTGAAATCACATAGAGTTTGAAATAAAAAGTTGATTAAAGAACTGAAGAATATTTCCATTCAAAAGTTTTTGACAAAATTGTGGCGACCACACATATAGGCACATTTAAAAGGGCGATTGTCTCATTGTTAATGACCTTGACCAAAAACGTTCATTTATTAACAATGAGACAAACATCTCTTTTGACCACACAATACGGGTCGTTAAGAGAATCCCTTTTGTGCCAAAACGGTATGGACGCAATCGATCACCACAATGCAAACCCTTGTAAAGATGCACAATCGTGATTGGCCAGCTAGCGTGCATCCCCCTAAAGGATATAAGCCCGGACTCTGACGAGGAGAGGGCAGACGGTCCACGGCACCACAAGAGACGGAGGCACAAAGACAGCAGAGCCAGCGACGCAGACAACCAGAGAGCCAAGATCTACCAGCAGCCATCCGGAGGAACCAGCTACGCGCCCTCACCGACAGATTTGAATATCACACCCGACCACATCATCTACAGCCACCTTCACTTTCATCTCGAGAAACGTCACGCCGTTAATAGTCCATGTGTCACATGTAATTATAACTTAATAAACAATCTAATGGTATTCACCGAAGAGTCTCATTGGCCGCGAGGTTAACCACCCCTAGGGCCACGCCCCCTTAAAAATGGTCAATTTAATAATAAATGGGGACTCATCATTCAATCAATTTATTTAATATGCAATTGATTAAGAGCATTTAATAAAATAGGTCAAGTTACTTCCTTAAGGCAAAATAATTGTTACAGAAATATTAAAATAAAATAAGTAACGAAGTTGTAGAAGAACTAATACCGCTGAAGCGTATTTACAAATCCAATTTTAAAGTAAGCACGAAACCAGCAGAATTACTTAGTGTTCTGAAAAGAATTAAAAACTTTATACGATCGAACACGAGTCAGGAGGGACTGAATGGACAGGTAACACTCAACATTATCAGATAGCGCATATTTTTAAATTTAGACTATTCTGAAATAATAACCGATCAAATCAAATAAAAATAAATATTATATAAAATAAATGATCATTGATTTTATTATCTTGCCCATATTTTTGTATGTATCTATGTATCAGGCGTGGGCGGTGAGATACTTTCCCTCTCGATCGCTCGCGAGTTAAGTGTCGAGAGTGAATAAGAGATAAGGGCATGCGGACCGCATCTACATACATACTATGTATATATGCGAAATGTTAAATATAAATTGTTCATGATGAATTGGGGAAACCTAATAAGTCATGATAGTCTGATTTGTAATATTTTTTTTTAAATAAAAATTAATATTTACCAAAATACAAAGATAAGAATTTTTAATCAACTAATAATAAAATATAAAAACCGTTTAGATATTTCATATGTTAAAGCATATATTATAATTTATAAACCTATAAAATCACTATAAATATTAAATGTATAGAACGAGAAGGAGAATACACTGCTAGTAGTAGTTGATTTACTTGAACAAACAGGAAAATTAAGATAAGGTGTACACTAAAAGGGGTTACGATAACCATTAACCTCTGAATGGATTATCAACTCAAAATACAATATTACAATACAAGCAAGGAGACGTAGAATCGAACAAACTCGATTCAGATTCATCTAAAATTATATATTATCAAAACTTATTTTGAAAGACGAAGGTCTGCAATGTATAAAGTTTAAAACGTTTTAGACATAGTTGAGAAATGTACATATTCAAATTAAGGTTTACTAGGTCACGTCAAGTGCACACTACATACATAAATCGTTTGAGACCTTAGAGAGAGAAAATGTGATTCCATTGAAATAAAACGATACATTACGATTTTATTAATAGTGATACTCGAATAGTGATATTAACACATATTTACGATCATGGACAATTACTTGGGAGTTTCTAAACGCGTTCGCTACGCTAACAACCCATTAAATAATCGTTATTTTGGACGAGATCGAATCTCATTACAATACCGAAGCAATAACAGTTTCACGGATGAACACTCCAAATCGATGTGTGCCATCGGCGAAGCTCAATTTCACATCGACTTTCTTGAGATTTTTTTCGAAAAGACGAGAAAAAGTGCACTGTCACGTTGTGCACTAAAAAGATAACGCATTTTTTATTACTTACCATTTTATAGAAATTGGCCATCGGATGGATCAGTTGGCGAAATACAATATATCACGATGAATATTCATTTTCAGTGGGAGAGCGCGCAATGAATGCCGAATTGCGAACTATTGGTATATTTTTTTTCAGTAACTCTAAACTCTCATAAATAAACATGGATATATCCGACTGAAACCTTGATATAAATTTAAATGTTGGAATTCGCGTGGGACACCGCTGCGCTGATAATTCGATTAACAACAGTCAGATATAGAATATTTAGTGTTAAAATTTAATTACGTTTAATGCTGGTCTGATTATATGATAAAACATTGTCGTCATTTCTATTTCCGCAGTAGAATATATTTAAATATAATAACCTATTACTGAAAATCAGGCCGAGTTTTAACTAATGTTTAAAGGCTATGTAATAAAATTATTTATAATTGAAAACCCATGACAAGAACTTATTAACTGACATAAACGTAGTTTCGAGATAACTAGACATTAGCGAATTATCCTGCATTTTTATTATTATTTATTACAATTCTATATTTCCAAAACTACAGTTAAAGGCATTTTAATATTTTTTTAAATTAAAAATACTTTATAAAATACATCATTAATGAAACATCTCATCTTTTTTAATTAAAAGTATGTATAATAATAAATTATATTTAACATTAAAACCGGTCTTTATGACCAACAATAATTTATGTTTTAAAAACTATGTTCACCCATTAGCGTCCAAAAGTTTTCTATTCTAAACTACACAATCACTAAAAGTTGTCCACATTGAGGAGTTTGCTGCCTCGATGTTGACGTGCTGCATAACCTTATCATGGGTAATAATATAGATTTTTTATATAATGTACACTAATAGTTAATAAAATGAAAAAAATTCAAAGTAAAAGCCAAGAAAGAACTTTATTGTTATTTTTATTTTTAACGGTTCATAAGATATCATCATTAATATGAAAGTGCCTTACTTTTTTACCATCGCGTATATGTAAATCAAACGTCAAATCTACTACATTTCTTTGTTATAAAATGAGCTTTATTTTAAGCATATCATTGTGTTAATCTTAAAGACGAATTCAAATATATGCAAACGAGAATTCTGTCACTGTAGCAATATAAATCAACGTTGGCGAACTGTCCGAACTGTTCCTGTTCGTCTTCCGCAAAATGTCCGAATAAAGAGCAGGGAATTACATATTTAATTACTCAAGAAAGTTATCATCCCTAAATTTGCTACACCAATTTGAGAGTTTATTTGATTAAGGCGACAGTTAATAATATCATACGTTCAAGTGGCGCTTTTCGTACTTATTTGGTTTATGGCCTTCATTAGTTTGATTGAAACCCTAAACGAACGTAGACGTGACACTAATGATTAAATTCAAGATAAGAAATAATAGAAGCAATCAGTCTCTATGGTCCGAGTGGTAGATTAGAAAGACTAATGTACATATAACATATACGAATTTAGGTATATTATTATGGATAGGTACTAAAAAATCTACGTAAATTAGATTAACTTAAGGCTGGATTATACGTCTACGAATGTAGACGTCCCGGACAAAAACAGAGGGAGAGAACGAAAATTACGCGGATTTAGAAATTCTCTTATCTCAAAACAACCGAGATGTATGTATGTATGTAAATAGAATAATAATACGTAGTAGAAATCCGAGTTATAGAGCCAAATTCCAAGACTCCGCAAATCTTCCGATGTCAGATGAAATAGACATTCCATAGCTAGACAAATCCGCGAATCTTTGAAAGCTTATTAAGTTCTTTCTTGCTCGTTGCATGCAAAAAATATTTTCATTATATACAAAAAATAACACAAAATCGGGAGGGGTTAAAAAATAAATGTATTCTCGGAATTATGTTTTCATGTATGTACGATTATTATATTTCCATTTGTTAATATATTAATTAGTATTTATATTGGGGAAAAGTATAGTAAACCTCCTGGTTACGACATATTGTTATTTAATCTATTTTCAAATTAATATTAAACTTTTGGCGATTTGATTCCCAAATTGAAACTGCATCACTAGAGTTGCGTGAAATTATACCAAAAGAAAACAAGATGAGGATGGTCAAAGCGAGGATCGAACTGTTCGAAATTAACACTGCAATATAAATTAATAGTAACATTATAAAAAAATATTGTACACGAATGCCAAAAGAATGAGCTGGATTTATAAAATAAATGAGAACGCGAGAACAAATATTGAATCTACGAAAGCTTAATAATAAAAGCATTATATTGCGTCAGTATGGTTACACCACACTCTGAAAGTCAATGTGGATAATTTACTTTCACAGAAGTTCGACAGATATATGTATGTAGATACATATGTACTTACGGTAGCTCTTTAATATATTATATATGAAAAACGCATGAAGAAAGCCCTGGTGAACTAGATAGGTGGAATAACAAGTCATTGCCATAAAATAAGTTACGAGAGATTTGTTAATGGCGTCTTACGTTTTGACGTAAATCAGAAATTAAATAACAGATTCAATTGACTAACTAACGTTAATGTGGAAGAATATTATTCTCTTCATTAATCCTTTTATACATGAACAAATTTATTATATACTCGACAGTATTACACAAACTTGAGCGATAAGTCAATAATAAAAAAAAACTTTTTTGTTTATATTCAGATAGGTTTACAATATGCTATAAATATCCAACCGATCTTTATCTTCATACTTATGTTAGGGCAGTTTACCTGAAACATTACAAAAGTGGTTGATAAAAGCTTTTAATAAAAATGAACAATAGACATTTATACGTTTTTTTTAAATATACTTTGACGTGTATATTCATTTCAAAATATTAGCACATTGCATACGCATAAGAGATAGGAAAATCTAATCTGTGATGATTGATCAGAATTATAATTATATAATTACCACTAATTCCGATTTCTCAAACACGATAGAAATTAAAAAAATACTAAGGTTTATATGGTATTTGAGCCCATGTCTTTCAGGTATTAGTCATCGACTATACCACTGATTCTATCGTGCTGGTATGTTTAATATTTATTTAATGTCAATGTAAAGTAAATTAAAAAATATGTGCTTTCATGTATCAGACATGATAGTCTTTAGTCTTCGTTTTCCAAAAATGATTTTATGATCTACGAAATATTATTAGTACCAGTTTCTCCTATCAGGGAACTATGCCAAATCGATAATACACATAAATATTTTTAATTAGCTTTATCAAATCCTGAAGATCCATTTGATCAGAGAAAGAAGGTAAGTACCTCGTACATTAATTACCAAAACATTAGTAATTATTTTACTTTTTTCGAATGTTTTTATACAGAATAGATTTGATTTTTTTCCATTCCTAAAGGCAGACTATTTTATTATTCATGTATGGTACGACTAAAACTTCAGTTTAACCACGGTAAAACGTTGGTGAAGTGACTATTAAATATTATATATTTACGGTTCAAAAATATCGAAAAACTTTTAAATTCTCATAGCATAAGGAATACATTCGATCGTTTTATTCCAGGTGTTGGAATTGCAAACGGAATTGCTTTAATCTCTTTTCGTTCTAATTATAAATTCACTTAATCCTAATTAAGATGCCTACCTGTCGTATTTTATATTATTTTTTGTACTTTGAAACACCATTAACGGCTTTCAATAATTAATTTCCCTGTATTTATAATAATAACCCATTTACAGCAAGTAAAAAAGCATTATTATTTCGTTTAATTTTGCCATAGTCTTCTAATTATTTTTTGTTATTTTATAAATTATAACAGTATGTTTCTTATTCAAGAACATTTTTATATCTACATTTCAAGATACTAGTGTCTCATATTCGAGTTTTACTGGGAAATGAATCAGCAGTAGTGATTTCGCGTAAACTTTTACACTTCTAAGTACATATAAATACGCCCAAATTTAAAGAATATCAATAGGGGCCGTAAGTATGTACTCTTAACGAAAATAGGTGTGTTTAGCGCACTACGTAGTACGTACTACGTAAATGGCGAGTACACGCGCACTTCAAGAAATAATAAACTGTTTCAATTTATCGCACCACAATTTTGCATAATCATGAACCTAGTACAATGTGACTGGTGGTCTCGATGGGGGCGCAGTCCCCAGATTAAAATTTCCAAAATTTGTCAGTCTGAAGATTGTTAGGATAAAGTGCCGAAAGGAGGGTGGGTGGTACAGATATTTTTTTGGGACTCACCGCAAGGGCGGAGACTCCGACGCCTCTTCGAGATTCACTAGGGGCGCGAGGGGGTGCGGGCGACGCGGCCTACGGCGCCCGACTGCCAGCGACCGGTCTCGCGGCCGGCGACGAGTTTGCGCGTCGCGACGCCCCCCTTTCCCCATATCGACGCCCCGGGAACGAGCTTAGGGGGTGGATTTGGACGAAAAGACACATAGACCGAATGCATTGACATTACTGCCTCATATTTTATTGGAAAGTAGTCTTTGAAACCATGGATAAATATAAAAGTTATGAAAGGTCACAACTAATCAATAATAAAAGGATATTTGGTTATTATCCTTTATTATATTCTAGCGTTTTTCTTTTAGGAGCGGTAGGATACGATTCGCTAGTTCTCGTAGAAAGTTGTATGTCGCTAAACATTTCTTTAAACTACTGAAGGGTGCTGTGGACAATCAAACTATTCTCGAGGAATTCCAGTTTTGGGTTCCGGAACATCTTTGAGAATCACGATCGCCTCCTCTTTTGTAGCTATTAGGGCTAGAACGTTCGCACTTGACGACTCGCCTATAGCTTTCGCCATCCGGCTCCTTAATACGCTGGTATTGCACATTGATCTGTTTAATATCAACTACGATGATCTAGTCTGGTTCGTATAATTTAATTTAAAAAATTATGATTTTTTGTTGTTTCTTTCTATATATTGTTTTTATTGTATTTTATTTGCGTATTTAAATAATACAATGTATAGTTTTTGACCATCGTGACGTATTGGGGTAATCTGTCACGATGTTCTTAATTTAATTAAAATAAATACATAATTAGGGGGGGGGGGTAGTAGCGATAGGGATAATCTATCTATGACTTACATGTAACAGCTAGTAGACTTCGTTTTTGCGTGTACACCAGTAATGTTGTACTACATGCTTTTAATATTACACTATATTATTGTATTTCAATATTATATGTATAGGTACACACTCTATTTTTCTGTCCCCACTAAAACTCGACAATAGAACACTTAAGCGATAGTACACAAATGCAACTTAATAAGTAAGTACCTAGGTTTTAGTTTAGTGTGGCGACCGATCGCCAAACAACATGACGTTTCTTAGAATTAAATTTTGAAGTGCTTTCCGTTTTTCAGAACCACTTAAAAATTGATTTTTGAGAAAGAGAGAAAGGGAAGTGTGATAAGACTAGGCATTTTGATTTCTCGAGAAATGAGAATTCTCGACTTCACTTCTCAAATTTTTCGAGAATGAACTTTGACGAATGAACCTGGCCGGTTCAAGTAATAGAAAATCGCAAATAATGCTGGCCATTCAAATACTTTCGATCTTCCTAGAAAGTATAGATATTTTCAAACATCTGGCACGAACACCTTCGGAAAGATTTCCTATATGTCTTCTTTTATTGTTTAAACAAAAATAAGGCGAGTTCGAGTGTTAAAATTTGTGAACAATTTTGAGTCATTTCCAGACCCATTTTAAAACCTTCCAAGAAGTATGCATATTAGGCACGAACCCACCTTTACTTATGCAGCATTATAAAAAGGGCAATGGCTGTAAACATTTCGAAAATATTCGTACTAATTTAATTTTATATAATAAAAAACGCTTCATAAAATTTCTTGAGAAATGACAATTCTCGAGAAGAAACACTAGATAAGATCTTTCTAATAATATATAAATCATTGGCTTATTACTTATTCTTTCGCCAGATGCTAGGTAAATCGACAGATGCTAGGTAAAGTAACAGTTTTGAACCACGACAGAGTTGATATTAGGTTGTCACGCAGAAAAAATAGGATATACATTAACCCCTGGGCTTGTCGGGACGCCATCATAGACCTCAGAGCAGGCCAACACCGTAGCTCTCGTTTTTGGTCGGCCGACGACGACCACTAAACGGCACGTCGCTGAGGGTTTGCGCCTCCAGAAACTGTGTCACCAGTGGCGTCTATAATTAGTGTACTTTTTGTGTTCTATATATGTATGTATAATGTAAATATAAATTTAAATAAAGAGATCTATCGGCACCCACGATCCAGAAAAGTTCATGGCATATTTATTATTTTGAAATACGAAGTGGTGCAGGAGATTCCTTTTTTTATAAGGCTGATTTTACTATCGGTAAATAAACTTTATTTTTCAATTAAATTTCAGTATTTGTAAGCAATTGCGTTCTAAACAGCCCCCCCCCCCTTCACGTGTCTAAGTAAATGTTGATGAAACAAAATTTTACGAATTTAATTTCTCATTGGGAGTACTAACAATTGATAAGATATATAAGGAAAAACTACCAGTTATCCAATTAAATTTTGAAATTTTCTGAATCCAAGTGACTTATCATAGCATAAAAATTAAATGGTTATAAGGGAATTGAACGCTTGTGTGTGGTTTAGGTAACGATCCTGACTGCCACATTTGAAATCTAAAATGAGTTTGATACCTAGCAATTTGCTCTTCCACTTGCAAGCTAGTGTAAAGGAATTAGCTTGATAATAATGCTTCTCTTATGGTAATTTGTATGTGACTATGTCACGAGTCTATCATCCAAAACATTAAACAGTTTTTTAAACAATTTTACGTAAATCTTTAGAGTAACAATCGTTACTCTAAAGCCCATAAAATAATGATCATGAATTTAACACATTGTATGCAAGTGCATTTTACGAATGTATTAGTAGAAAAATATGTGACTATTTCATAGAAAAATCCCTTTTTAACATATTCCTCTGCGATACGAAAATTGGTCATAATTAGAAAGATTTATTTCGGTTATCTATTGTACACTCACAAACAATATTTTGATTAAAAATTATACGAAAAAATGATAATGAAAAATAAGACAAATACAATAATTGATTTTTATCCTTTATATGAACATTAATATTTTGTAGGATGATTTTCGCTCTTTAAAAGTATTACAACAGTAATGCATACTCAATTTTTACTTGGAATTATGCTGCAGGAATCTATTACAGTAGTATGTTTTAATAATTTAATGAATCTAAGGAATTCGACATAGGTTTATTCTTACTCTTATTTTTCTAAAAATGTTTAATCCTACATTTTTCGTTTGCCAATCTTTTCATATACAACCTTTCATCGGAGCAATTCCTAATGAATTTTTATTCAGGCTTAATAATTGTCCAATTTTAATATTTTATTTAGGTATTGTTTTATTAATAAATAGTTTACACAAAAAAAATACAAAGTTATTTGCCTGTCGTATATCATTATGGATAGAAACAATTATTACAGGAAGTCTTATCTCACCAAGAAATGAAGAATTTGTGTATATCATAAAAATTAATCATTAGATGGTTTTCGATTATTGAAGAACTATCAATATCGAGGTATTATTTGGTAAAGATTAAAGAATTAAGTACAATATTATTAATATGATTTGTGGTCACGAAATCAAATGAAAATCTATTAGTGATTTTAAAGAACTAGAGCCAATTATTCCATTAGCTAGAAAATTGGAAAATATAGTGATAATTATTGATCTCAAAGTTAAAAGATTTTTAAAAAGTTTATGAAAAATAAAAAGAATTATATCCAATATTAAGAAATTATGATAATTATAGATTTAATAACAACAGAAACCAGAATGTTTTTCTACAAACGTCAGTGACTTTGAAACAGTTGCATTTCTTATACTAAATTTTATATGTATGTGAACATATGTAAGTCTATTTTGAATTCTATTGACACTATGTTAATAAAAAATATATTATATGTATGAAGATATAAATATTTTTATTGAAAGAAATAGAATAAATATTATCCATTCTTTCTACTTCAAAGATTTGTTAACAATTATATTATAGTATTCTCACATTTTGTATGAACTTTATGTCTTTTTATAAAACGAGAATAGAATAAAGTTAACTAATTAGTTGGTTTCCTCCGTAAGTATGTAAAAATGCTGTATATTAGGTAAATCTATATATAAACACAATATTCTACTATGAAAAATAACTGGAAGAAAACAAACAATTATCAAACCGTTATGATAATTTTAAAATTATGACATGACTAATACACAAAATTCACATCAATCGACATGAGCTATGTTTTGTAAAATGAGCATTAACAAAACCACAGTGAAAATCCAGAAGAAACATTGGATGGACAACTGGGATAAAATGAGTCATCGGTCAGTGACTACCGCACATTCCCATACCTGAGAGACTTAGTCATGCCAGTAATTTTACATATACAGTTCCTTTTCCTTTTGGCATTCTTGTTTCGAGATACTTTCGAGATAAGTATCGATTGTTTTAACACAATAATTTTTTTTAATAACCCTTTCATCGTTTACCTTAATTTTAGGAAAACTATTAACACTCCTTTTTACGCAATGCAGCATGAAAATATAGAAATATTATTATCATTGTGATATTACATTATGTTTAATTATGGTTTAAGAAGAGATTAGCGAGTATTTACCTCTCCGTCCATGTCGTAATACGTCAGGGCCTTCTTCGTCAATATGAACCATCTTTGTTTATAGTTAACCGGAGTGAAGCGCTTTTTATTTTGAGATCTCTTGGTCATCATTCCTTGACGGAGAATCTCTTCACCTTTCTCGTCCTTGCAAGCTCCCGCCATTGTGTCTATAATATAGAAAAAATATATTTAATTGAATAATTATTATATAGTCCTAATAACACATATTTTTAACTGTTCTTTTAAAAACGTTGATAGAAAAAACTTGACAGATATAAAAAATATAAAAGGTGACAAATGATAAAAAATATATTTAAAAGTTATTATTCAAATTATATTATAATAGCCTTCGTTTCTAAAGTGTGTGGGTGTTGTTTTTTTATTTACTTATTAGTTTGTACATAAAAAATAGGGGGGTGTAGGCTTTGTCGCAATGTGAGCGCCGGCTTAAGCCATTTGACAGTTAAGCGGGTCTTAAATAACGAATTTATAATTAAACGTCAGTTTAACAAACCATGTGATGTGTAAAATGGTGTTAAAAGTCAGCGGCAAATTGGCGCTGCCGGCTCGACATCACGACATATTGGACTACTAAAATGAAAATAAAGTGTGCAATGCTGCCAGTGCGAAAAATAATATTATCTAACTCTAAAGATAAAATATAATTATTTGCTAAAAATATGTATGCAGTTATAAAAATAAAATGTAACAATATTTTAAACTATTTTTTTTAGGAATATAAACGATAAATTTAGTGAACTTTTTTATTAAAAGGGAGGATGGAAAATTATTCTACGTATATGTATTTTCAATTAGTCTAACCTCAATGTACGGTAAATTTCTGCCTAAACAAACCTAAGCAGTTGCCTAGAACCCCAACCTCGGGGGGAAGGGGCTAAAATGGTTGTTTTAGTACTAAAATACCAAAAAAGCGACACAGACAGTTTAAGGCAACGAAGTACCGGAAAGTTACTCCCTTTTAGAGTAATCAATGAGATTTCGGTATATACGAACCCAGATACGATTACCGACGATTATTATTTTGTTTGTTATGATAAAATTGAGTTATGCAGTGTGCTTTTTATTTTTCACTCACCCATACTATACAGCTTTATCTAAGAAGGAATATGATTTTATATACCATGTTTCTATTCCAATTTCCTGCAGAAAACTAATATATAATTATTCTTATCTGATTGTTGCCCTGCTTCGGTCTTTTCAGTTGTAGCTGCACGTTAACACCTGTCACGTTGATTTGATAACAACATTTTGTATAATTTTACAATAAGCATGAAGTATTTACAAATATATTTATCTAGTGATATTGTTATTTAATTGTGTAGTACAAATTATCGCTAAAAATGCTTTTATATTAGTAATTCACTAAAAACAATATTTGACCAATGTGTGATGATGGGTTAAGAATTAAATACAGGTAAGCTGCTGCATATGTTTTATTTTGTTATTAAATTACTTAATGGGCTGGAAGTTAAATTATAATTAAACGCTGACTGGCGGAATACGTCCTTTAATCGCGTTGAAAAATGACTTAGTCTCTCATTACCACTTTGCCCCAATGTTGCTCCCATAGTTCCTTTTGCCGGCTGTATCAGTCCCCACAATATTTTTGCCGTGTAATTGATGTAAAATAATTGAGCAACAAAGCAAATATTTTGAAATTTGTTATTATGTAGGGGGCACCTATTCATGCCATATTTTAAAAATATTACGGTTTAATAAATTCAAGTGAATAACAGCCTTAAATTATAGTAAATAAACATATTATTAGGTTCAAAGGTTATGACTCCTTTAGATGCCTAATGAGTACTGGCGATTTTCTTGATAACTTTTATAGATGCCATCCACGAGAAAGGGTTAAACTTACATAAATAGTTTTATTATTGGAGAATATTACAAAGTACAGCACTATCTCTAGCATGGCTAAGTAAACTTATAATTCTCGATTATTTAGTGTCCATGACAGTTATGGGTAATTTTTGGTACTAAAATGTCAATTTAAATTAGCTTGTGGACCAATAGTTGTGTTAGAAAAATAAATTCATTTAGACCAAATCTTTTTTATTTTATCGTCAGTGTTGCCATTAGTACAAAGTGGTAACCGGCTCCGACGCTCGCGCGTGGTTGGGTGCGTCTCTTACGAACAATCTAGTTAAACGGTATAAAAATGAGTACAGACAATATAGAAAAGATGTATAGAAACTACGAGGTGTTGGAGCAGGCTAAAGACAAAATAAACGAGGTAAGCCGCCATATAGAAACTAGTCGGATTTGACAGTTGGCATTTTCTAATTTTTTCCGAAGCTAACGATATATGTTATTGTTTCAGCACGAAAAGGAGTATACTGAAATACTTGATGCTGTGAAAGGGTCCGACAAAGAGAAGCGACTCGCTTCTCAGTTTATTGGTAAATTTTTCAAATTCTTTCCAAAGTTGGCACATCAGGCGATCGAGGCACATCTTGACCTCTGCGAAGACGACGACGTGTCGGTGAGTTACATATACACATATACTTTTTAATAATGCTTCGCTTCAGAGTGTTTATGTTATCAAGTACACAACATATCGCATCAATCAGGATGCACTAATACGAGTGTAGTTGATGATTTCCCTTTTATATAAAAGGTGCTTGACCCTTGTGACTTAATATACATCGTTTTCACTCATCGTAATGGCCATGCATTAAACACGTACTTATAATAAGGGTTGACTACAAATTCGGAACGAGTCATACAACATATTTTAATTAAATAGACAGGTGTTGCCTAGCAATCATGTAAACATGATTCATATCATTTAAACGGGCCGATATCCGGTCTCGACATGCAACAGCACTCTGCACATCAACAGATGGTTCTCGCCACTCACTAAGAGCTACGAGTGAATGGTCAACGCCAACAGACTGTTCTGCCTCAGGGATTGATGCAACTTTCTATAATGTCAATGCAGAAAACTTCTCCCTGATGTTGGTGCGGACAGTTTGACATTGGTACAATAAAGAACGTCACGAAACTGTCAACCTCACAAAATAGAATTTCATGCACATTCTTTCCTCGTTGTTTTAAAATAACACCCGGAAGACGCCCAAGGATAAAATGTTAAATTAAATTATTAAAACATAATACAAAAAGTAGTAAAATAAATCAAAGTAATAAAACTAAATTTAATTTGTATTTTAATTTAATTCCTTGATGCTCATGCATCGAGTGATGCTTAAATAGTGAGGGCAATTGGATAATAAGTGATAAAATAAATCCTTAACTTTTGCTATACATCTGAAAACTGTTTTTAAACCACACTTTCCGGACTCCCAGACTGAAACTAAAAAAGAAGTACATGAATATCTCGAAACACCTTTCCAACTTAGCCCACAAATAAGATTGTTCAATAAACAAAAACAGCAATAAAAAGCACCATGATATGACCTAATTACAGGAAAATTATTAAAGTTATTATTATTAAATTATTAATCTGGAAGAAAAATGAACCTGTCTCATCATTTCTTCATGGTACTGAATTCATACATCAACAATAAGTATTTTTTGGTGAAGCATGGTAAAAGAAGAACATCAATTTTTCTTATAAATTCAGCTGTCCCTCAGGGAAGTGTGCTTGGGCCTGTGTTATACCTGTTGTATACAGCAGATCTCACAAAGACACAATACTATAATGGTCATCTTTTCTGATGACACGGCGATATTAGCAACACATGACGACCCAACCATCGCTTCTAATATGCTGCAAGAAGGCCATAATTATGTTCAGTCATGGCTCGAAAAATGGAGGATAAAGGCAAATGAATCCAAGTCGATACATGTATCATTCACCATGAGAAGAAAAATTTGCCAAAAATCAGTGAGAACAGATTGCCACAGGCAGAACTTGTGAAATGTCTTGGCATGCACATGGACCGAAGATTTACTTGGAAAAAACACATATTCAGTAAAAGGAAGCAACTTAGTATAATGATGAGAAAGAAGCACTGGCTCATAGGTCGCAGATCACGGTTGTTGAAAAGGGGGCGGAGTGAAGTTTATTTTAAATGTTAAGCAAAGCAACTGTTGAACAATTTCATAAGATGAAGTAATATTATTTTTTATTTTTAGATTCGCAAACAAGCAATCAAAGACTTGCCCAGTCTCTGCAAAGACAGTAAAGAACACACGCAGAAAATTGCAGACATTCTAGCTCAATTGCTACAAGCCTACGAAACGACTGAATTGAATACAGTTCATAATTCAATATTGACGTTGATGAAACTAGACCCTAAAGGGGCGTTGAGCGGTCTGTTTTCTCAAATACAACAAGGCACAGATAACGAGGTGGTCAGGGAGCGTTGCATTAAATTTCTGTCAACTAAAGTCAAACAATATGGTAAAGAGTATATAACCAAAGATGCTGAGGATTATATTATTGCCGAATGCAAGAAAGTTTTGGAGGTTTGTGACTAATTAAAAATTTTGTATTGATTAAATAAACATATTTTGCTTATTGAACAATTATTGTTAATTCTAGGATGTTAATGCCGAGGAGTTTGATCAGATTATGGATCTACTCGGATGGACAAGATTAGGACGCACTGTGGCCGGCCATCGTGAGATTGTAGACATAATTATAGCACAGGCGCTGACCGATGGAGAGTTTACTGTTAGTGAAGCGGACCACATTGATAGATTAGTACAGTGTGTCGGTCATGCCATACCTTACTTTTCTGTGAGTAAATATAAAATTAATATTTGCTTCCTTTAGTGAATGTGAGTTAATTATTTATGTAATTTTCAGTCTCAAATTAATTCATCGCGCTTTGTGATTTACTTTTGCGACAATGTTTTACCAAAGATAGACGAGATTGTGGAATCCGGCGAAGAGGGCGGCGATCCCAAGCTTGAGATCCTCAAGTTGTTGGCTCAACTGATGGTCCATAGTGGACCTCTGGAAAAAGCTGAAGAAAAAGTCGAGACAGTTTACAATTGCTTAGTAGTAAGTGTTGATTTGTAAATGCTTCAATATAAAAAGCTTAAGATAATTATAGGATTGATTTTGTATTTTATAGAAATTCATGCCACTGCCGCCGCCCACTATTGAAGGAGAATTGGAAGAGGCATCGCCTATTTTAGAATTTTCACACGTAGAATGTTTATTGTTTGCCTTTCATCGGCTAGCTAGGCAATCGCCTGAATTTTTGACGGCAAACGAAGGACGTTTGAAGGAGTTCCGACTTCGTCTGCAGTATTTTGCGCGTTTGACTCAAGGATACATAAAAAAATTGAAGGAAGCTACTACTGTAAGTATTTTCGTCTCTTAAATAATTGTCCTAGAACATCTAACATTATTTTATTACAGGGAAAGACTGCAGAAGAATTAAAATCTGACGAAAATAGAATAAAAGTCGTCGCTTTGAAAACTACGTCAAATATTCACACACTCATCAGGGATCTTTTCCATTCTCCGCCCAGTTACAAAAATGACATTGAGCTATCGTTTCAAACCCGTTCACACAAACTCGCTGTAAGTATTACACTATGAATACCTGTTAATCTTTTATGTGTATTATCTTCTTCATAATGATTTTCAGACTGATGAAACAGCATCAAAATCGAACAAAAGCAACAATCAAACCGCCGGCGAAAAGAGACACAAACCGATCACATTCGACACTGACGATAAACCTATCACTGAGAAAAAACCCAGAACGGAAAGAGGAGTGAATCAAGCGATGTATACTCCACCCTCGGGAAAATACAGCAACAGGTTGAACTCGGGAGGCAACAAAAGTTATTCCTACGGCGGATCCAACTGGAGACGGGGTAGGAATATGAGAAATTTTAACAGAAATAATTCCCGCAATGGCGGAGGACCGTTCAGGAAAAATTTTTACTAAGTGCTCGAACGAAAGGCAGCTTACAAGTATTTCAATATTGTGCTTGTTTATTTTGCTCTTGAAACTGTTTTCGATGATTTTGCGTACCTGGGAGACAATTGAGATTCCACTAATGCTCTTACAATCCATTTTATCCAATTATTCGACAATTTTCAGGTGCTGCTTAAGGTTCGTCGATTTTTTTATGTGAATTGTACATATATATTTTATAATATTTTTTAGAGCAAGTTGCAGTCTTTGTTTTGCATAAATATTTACGATCGGATACATCTTTGAAATTTATTATTATCACTTGTTGATGGGAGTTGTTGCAGATGGTGGGATTTTTACTTGATTGTGATCAATCAGATAATTAGCAAATACGTTTTGATGCAGGTGATTGTTGTACTTTCACATATGTAACAAAAAAATATATAATGAATTAGATAAATTTGTAAACCATTATTAACTGATTAATAACATAAAAAAAATATTAGATATTGTATTGGAAATTTTTCTTTTGATGTCGTTAGTGGTGTAAGTAAGAGAAGAAAAAACATTTTTAATCTTGTGTTATTTTATATGTCATTGGAAGGTATCTAATAATAAATTAATTCATTTTATCAAAGTGAAATTAAATATAGATCATGGAAAAAGTGTGTGTGTGTGTTAGTGTAAATAAATGTTTAATTATTTTATTTTTCAGAAGCGTTTATTAGGAGTTACAGCAGTTTTAATTTCTTATTTTTTTAAATTTAATTTCATGTTTGTTTCCCTAGAATTAGATTGCGGAGACTGCGTACAATGGAAAACCCGCATAACTAATTCAAATATTTATCATTATCCCAACCTTCCGTCTAATCCTTCGAGAGAGCAGTTGGTGGAAACTTTGTTTTAAATGAATTTTGTCAATAAAATATGATACAAAATTAAATTTTTTTATTATGGCATATTCGATAAACTCCAAAACCCATTAATATCCTTTGTGAAAGTTACGGTCTCGAGACTTATTACACCTTTCACAGTTTAAATCATATTATTAGGTCTGAAAAATGTACTTTTTATTTCAAATTAATTTTACTCGTTGAAAGAAATAAAATTTTAATCTTTTTTTATTTTCTGATAAAAATACAATTTTTTATAATTTTGAAAAATGTAGATAATCAAAAATATAAAAATAATTTACTAACACGAAGTATCTATAAACAAATAAGCATCTCAAGTCAAAGGTCGAAAGATAAACGAGGTTTATGGTTTTTACCTGAATTGCAACTCAATATTATCTCGCACTAAACTATGAAAGTGCTAATTCTGCATGGATGCGCAGTTGTCATGGTTTTGCAAACTTTCTTGCCCTTATAAGTAGTACAATAGAGTAAAATAAATATGTTGAACAAAAATTCTACAAGAAATTATTTTTTAGGTGAACTTTTACATTACTATTCAAATCTGTATTTGAACACTGACCAGTTTTATTTTGACAGATGGTGAAGGTAAATAATTAAATATTTTAGAACGCTTATGTCAATTATTTTAATTAATTTGCACTTGTAAGATAATAATAAAACTTAATGATTGTAATAAAATATTCATAAGTCAGAACTGAAAATAACATGTGGTTAAATATATATGTAGATGTGGATAAAAATATAATATGTATATGCAGTTTCTAGGTAGAATACTTATTGTACCATAATTGTCAATATTCATGTCTATGGTTATTAATTGAGTTTAAAATATATACTAATTGTTTAATTGTATACTAACTAAAACCCAAATCAGAGGTTATACTGATGTTACGCAGTACTGACTTTGTAATGTTATTATTTACAAAATATTGGTAAATTAATTTAAATATCTAGCTACTACATTTTCTAATTAATATGCAATAGTACTTACCTCATGCTAGAACGTTTTAAATTTCTACAATACAGCATTAAAAGTGGTGGAGGTAGAACGGTCCAATAATCGAGTGAAATATTTAGTAAAATGATTTTATGATGTAATAATGATGCAATATAAAAAACATTTCAGTAAAATATAATTTTTTTTTGCATCTTAACACTTGGCCGACGGGTCGTTTTTTTCCTGCATGATCTGCAAAAACAGGCTGTTTCGCGAGAACTTTGCACAACGCAGATTTATAACAAAAAGATATGATAACTTTTGAATTAAATGGAATTAAAAAACAAAAATTTATCGAATGTTCTGCATTGTATTGGTTCATATGTTAAAATTATTTTATCAGTGGTTTTCAATCTGTGGGTTGCATAAAATAATAATTAATATCATACAATGTGCTTTATGCTACTTTATTACATCTCTAGTTTAAAAAATAGATAATAATTAATTATGTGAATAAAATGAACTATGTGAATTATAATATATAAATTATATTTCGATCTTTCCTGTGTTTAAAATTTTATGCTTATAGCTGTTAGCTTTAAAAATAATTTACGATCAAGTTTTATTATCATCTCTTGTTTATACAAAGAGCTCTTTGATTGTCCCTCACATGGGAAGTCAGCCAAAGCAATAAAAATAATTATGCATTGAAATATTTTTTTTCTTATGGCATAAACATTCATTCATAGATGGCAGCACGAAACGCTTTAGTTTTTGCCAGTAGATACTACTGGACCCATCATTAAAAGTCAGAAATCATAAAAGGTAATCACTACCCATCCCATCCCTCAACATCAGAGGAGGAAGCTGGTAGATACTACCCGGCCCATCGGTTAAGTGTTGTAACATACAACTTATAGACATTGTCTTATAAATTCTCATTTTTATATCACAGATTTTCATAATTTGGATGAAATGTGAATCTTAATCTAAAGAAGTAAATATTTATATTTTTATTAATAAATTTTACGATGTTTCAGTTTTTGATATGTTCAATTTAACGATTTAAGTAGTGTGCTAATAAATAATAAACATTTTGTAACAACATTGAAGAAATTTTAATCCAAATATAATTGCTATTTTACAATAAATAATCAGACTTATCAATAATGAGAAAACGTATATAAAAATCCTTTAAAAATATAATTACCACATTAGCAATACTATATTTAATCTCATTGCATTTTATCAACTATTCCACACATAATCGTATCGAGTTCGTAAAGTTGATCAGAGCTGGTTGACTCTTTCTGGCTTGTGTCCATGTGTTCAAACAGTTCTGTCGGAACGAGCAGCTTTGAATCTTGTTCCCCTTGATCAGGCAAGCTTTGAAGGGCGTTTTGCAAGATATCTTGAACTTTATCTAAATGCTTTTGGAATCTGAAACGATGGATCATTTTTAATAACATATTAATATAATATTGATTAGAAATGCATACCTCATTGTGGTTTCGAGTCGTTGTCGTTTTTGCAACTCCATCATCACCCTAAGTGTTTCGCGAGCTTGATGCGGTCTGAACTCGTTCAGCAAATGGTGTATATGAATGAATAGTAAGCTCAAATCTTCTACTTTTTCAGCGCGGCGTGGTGAATCGGGACAGTGCACTAATAGATCTAGAAGATCCAAGAAGTTCACTAATAAGGAATGATTTAATTTCTTGAGTTCACGTCTTCGTTCAAAATGAATCGGATATAAGCGCCGGAAACCCTATAGATTGATTAAATTAGTATTGGTATTAGTTAAAATATTCGTTTATTAAACAGTAATCCTCTGACTTACGCCGTCTGTATTTTATATAAAAATTTAAATGAGGTTATGAAAATAAATTTTGTTTTTCAATGGCAGTGTTTTCGATTAGACAACAAAAATAAATCTGTAATAATAACTTTCCACACGAATTGTTATGAACATGTACATGGATGACTCTAAGTCTCATTCTGAGTCACACCTTAGCATAACCTTGAATGATATTCAGGAATATTTGTGAGCATATATTTTTTTAGGTAGCTGTTCGATATTTACAAAAGAAAATTTTAACAACCCTTATTCAATGTTAAGTTTAGGGCTCGAACCCGCAACCTTAGAGTTATTAGTTTGAGACGTTATGGACTACGTTATTCCGTTCTATATCTTGATATGTTTAGGCTTATCATACGTCCCGGTTTCACAAAGTTTTTATGCTACAACTCAGCATACCAAATAAAACAAAAATTTCTGAGACCAGCATTTATTTTTTAGCTGTATCGGTTTAGTTTTATAAATATGGTAAGCCTAGAAATGTTAAATATACCAACTTTTTTAGGAACACAATACGACGTAACTTCAGAGGATTACTGAATATAATATATGTTGAACAAGATCGTACCTGGCTTTCTAAAGAACGTATGATTGTGTCATCAGCATTGAAGGTGTTGCCAAACATTGTGTATGTGTCATGAGCGGGTCTCGGAGGGAGGGGAGTTCGCCCTCTTCTTGCATTTTCGTCAGAATGGAGGTTAATGTATTGCATTGGAGGTAAAGGAAGGGAGCTCACTTGAGCTGCTTCGTTGTTTGCCATTTTTGATCACCGACACAAACAACGCTTAACCTACAACTGATTTGACAGCTTGAGATAAGACGCCATCTTGAATTTTAAACGGCTATCGTGTATCAACATTTCTGCCAGTGATTTATTCATTTATTATTACTATTATTAATAATAAATAATATGCTATTTATAATTTTATCAATTATTTTTTATAAATATTAAAATATTTTTATAGTGATATTTTAATTTAATAAAAAAAAATGTATATTATTATTTATATTTGTGCATAATTTTGTGTTTATTATTTCATAAAAAAAAGTTTAATATATATTTAATATTTTATTTATAAATAATTATTAAAATTTGTCATTATTTATTTATGAACAAAAACAAAAGGATTTTGCAACGAGTGTTTAAATGAATATTACAAAAGAATTTATCTGAAACGTTATACATATTTATAGTGACCTTTTAACAATGCTATTTATATAAATAAAGCAGACTTTTCGAGAGGATTAATATTTAATTAGAATTTTATATTCACGTTAAAATTGATGTTGACACGTCAAGAATAAATATTTCCTCAAAGCTCGTAACCAAATTGATGAAAGAGAAATTCACTCGCAAAGGTCAACCAAGGGCGGGGGCGGACGATTGGGGGCAGAGCGTGGTGCGTGAAAATGGTGGTGAGTTATGTGATGCGTTATGAGTAATAATACAATATACGAGGACAATTGATGATCGTGATGTTATAATATGTGAAAAACGTGTGAAATACATTTTTACTTGAATATTATCGTATTGACATCGGAGCCGGGAAGTTGCATAAGGCGCTTGCGCCGAATATATGAAGGCATTGATGAAAAACCTTTGTTCGGATTAATTTTCTTGTTGATTTAAATAAAAACGCCAACACAACATCGATACAAGTTTAATCGATGAAGTTGATTGACCAAAACCTGTTCAAGCGTTTAGGTTACTGTGAACTATGAACGCGTCAACATAGATGACTTTCTAACTCTTAACAGCTTTACGCAAAATAGAGAAATTTATTTTTATTATCTTATTTATATTTAATTATTTTTTATTACAAAAAACTAAAATCTTTTAATAATTGAATAAAATAAAATAATGTATGATTAAAAACTAATTTAAATATTAGCTGAATATAAAATAAAATGTGTGCTTTTAAATAATAAATATAGTAGTTTCTAGTGTAAAAATAACAACAGCCTTTAATTATTATTATCTATTGTTAATAATAAGGGTTTTTTAAGACTCGTATATTTTATCTGTATTATTTTATTACTTAATTTTGGATGACGCATAGTCTGTAAAACGTAGTATTACTGGTGTCCGCATATAGTAAATTTGCAATTCATGTGATATTAATTATTGATATTAAACTTGATTTATATTTTTTACTTTTACTTTTTTTTGAAAGATTGTCTATCTTTATTGTATATAAATAAATCGTATTGGAAGAAAAGGAATCATGATGCACAGCAGAAGACAGAAGACACGGCTAAGATCGAAGAGCGTTTGCGACCGCGCATGCGCAAGAATGTTCTTGCGAATATTGTAAAACGAATTGCAGTAGTAGCTGTATACTAGCTTGTTACAAATGAAAGCATTTAAGCACTGTTAGGATTGATTTTTTGTCACATACTGAATTATCAGATGCTCACATGTGATAAATAACCCATTAATGGCGCAAAACTCAATTATATTTTATTATTCAAATTAATTGGAACAACGAAAAATATTTAATAGAAAAACAAAAGCTCATTCCGATATATTAGGAATTATATATATTCTGAAAGAGAGACTACTGGTCGGTAAATTTAACAAATATTACTTTATTGAGAGCTGTTGAACGCAGTTGCACTCTTGGACCAACGTTAATAACGGTAATGTTTAATCATATTTGAAATGTTACCGTTTTTAACCACTTTACACGCGGTCCCGCGCGGGTGTGTGCATTTAGAAATGTCCATTACGCGCGGTGTCGAGCCTGTGCGGGAATATGAAAATCGGAGTTAAACGCGATCCCACAAATAAACATGATTATATTTGTCATTATACTCGGCTTTGGAGCATATGCGGGACTCGATCGGCATTTCGTTTCAAGTAAAAAAAAGGTCACTTTTTTATTATCTGTGGAAGTCATAAATTTGAAAAATACAAGGCGGTGTGTTACATAAATTTTTGTCGCTTGAAGTATTTCTCAATTGTATTAGATGGCATAGAAACAATAAAAAAAACGAATGAATAGCCAGCAAAACATATTCAAGTAAGTATCCTTGACTAATTGGGGTTGCTTTATGGTTCCAATAATTTGACACACTTTTATTACTATTTTGCCCCATATTTCTTAGAATTTATAAAACGCAATATGTTTTCGTATGGAATGTGTTTTAAAAATAAAGATATCTTTATTTCCTTACGTCCATTGTTTATTATTGGGTTCATTCCATTATTTAATTATTGTTTACGATTTTTAAGAAATGGTACAAATAATATTCACAATTTTTTTGGAACAATGCAAAAAATACCCGTTATGTAATTTTAAAACATAAATTTTGCAAAAAATGTAAATTTCATTTTTTTTTTATTTTTCCTATTTATATATAATTATTTACTATTATAATTTCCAATAAAAAAATATGATTTTTTTGGAACACTGCAAAAAAACACCCGCATGTTAAGTGGTATAACAATTTATATTTTATGTTTAGATCCTTCACACTACACGACACGACGGCCACGGAAAGATTTAACGATTTTAAAAGCAAAAGTTTGAACTTATCAGGAGTCAATAATTTACGCCAAAAGCTATTAAATCGCCGGGTGTCTATGCTAATGTGAACGATTATTTAATCGGTTACTTTTTTTTAACCACATCCGTTTTTGCAGTAACGGTTGCGCACCTCTGATTCCGATAACGCTCGAGCTAACGAATACGGGTTATGGCTATGTAGTCGGTCGAGGACAGGTTTCTCGCCAGACCGTTTTGAGGCTCACAGCGAGAGGGTGCTATTCCGCGATTTCCGCACCCGCTAAGGGTTTTCCACGAAAACTCAGCTCGGCCGACGCCCTTGATTTAGAGTCAGCTAGCAGAGGGCTTCAACAAAGACGCAAACACTGGGTGAGTGCTGCACTAATTTAATTCTAACGGTTATCGATCGTCGGCGAATTCACCTTAATTTTATACGTGTAGTATATATAACAGTAAACCCTCTACGCAAGGGGGATTTATGGAAACATAAACAATGTTTAATGGTTAAACGCGTTCGAGTGTTTTATATGCATTTTATGAGTATGTGATTTATATACTCTTATATGTATCTAGGAAATAAAACTATATAAAACACCATTTTGATTAATGAATAAACATTGCAAAATAAACCTTTGCTATAAAAGTAAGATAATTAGATTTATATGCAAAATTACAAGCTAATTTCTACTTTACTATCAATAAAAAAATCTAGAGCTTAATTCTAATTTAAGCAATTTAAATTAATTAAATGTATGCTATGTATAATATCATTATTTATTATAAGCAAAGATAAAATATAGATTATTATTTTTATTAATATTTTAGCTCTGAAAGATATAAAAGTTTTATAGGCTATAAGCATTAACTATTGTGTAAAAATAATCAGTCTAGAATCTAGGAAAGTATTTAAAATAGTCAATCGAAATTCGAGTTATAAATTTCTTTAAAAAATATTTATATGGAGAATGAACGGAATTATCAAATATTAATAATCTAGAAAATAATGTAGATTATAGATTAGTAAGTTTCAGAAATATTATTAAAGTAAATTTTTCATTGTCCGTAGAAATGTTTAAAGACTTTATAGTCAAAAGTCATTATTTTGATAATTATTTTAACAAAATTTTAATTTTAACATGCATTAATATTTTTTCTTTACTTCTACAAAAATACTATTTATTTGATTGGGCAAAGAACTGACGCTACGACTGTTCCAATTAAATTAAAAAGACAGGGATTCATTAATTCCTGACTAAAACACAAATATAACGATTGCCGCGGAGTTACGTATATTTTCTACGCCAAAGATAATTATTAAAAAAAATCGATGCAGACATTCAGATACGTGACTTGAAACATTTCTTTTTTTAAAGAGTTTTGTTGCTAAATATATAGTTAATAAAAAATATTAAAACTCTATATATAGATATTAGATGCATTTCTGGAAATATATTTGTCTCCGAAGATGAAGTAGTCATCCAGTAAATAACTTTGCTCTTTACTATATATGTTACAGGCAAAGTGTGAATTTAGAAAATGCATACATTAACTAGGCAATGTATGCACTGTCAAATTACTTTAGATACAGTATATACAAAATAATTGATGAAAAATGTAACTAGTTATTGTATTCTCTCTAATAAACTGTTTTGTGTTAGGCAAAGTATTCAAAATTGAATAATTTATAAGTATTTAATAGGTATTTTAAACTATTTATGTAATGTAAATCTTGTTGCCATTTAATATAACCCTCATTTTACATAGATTTAAGAGAGTTATTCATGGGGTGTTCACTGTTCTGATTATTTCTCCCTCACTACTTCGCACTCGCACCTAACATACAACGACAATTTTGTTTTTATTAGCTCTACAATCAATTGCTCGCTATTAAGTCGATTTTCAAACACGCTCATCTGTCAAATCTTGTTCGTTGATGATGTAACTAGCTCACGTCGTAGAGTTAACACACTCACTAGTTAAAGCATACTTTATCTAAGGATACGTATACACGAAATGTAGCATTATAAGCTTTATTTAAAACGTATAGTAAGTGCATACTTTGTCTAGTCATTTTATACTTAATCGAAATTTTGCACTTTCATTGTAATTAATCATATAATAGGAAAATAAACACGTGATCGCGAGGTCAGTACCATAAGAGTATTTATTATATGGTGTACATATTTATATCATCTCTCACTATTCTTTACAATTGATTATGAGACGTATTTTTTTTTTTTAATTTTAGGATAAAGTCGTGCTTTTTCCATAATCATCAATAGTTGGACTTCGTCACGTCCAGTACAAATCAAATGAG
The DNA here is from genome assembly GCF_051122295.1 of Plectrocnemia conspersa. Classification (NCBI taxonomy): domain Eukaryota; kingdom Metazoa; phylum Arthropoda; class Insecta; order Trichoptera; family Polycentropodidae; genus Plectrocnemia; species Plectrocnemia conspersa. The sequence continues at coordinate 20,875,475 of NW_028277173.1, forward strand.
ATTCTTAAAGCAATTTTTAATATTTAATAGAAAATAATATATTTTTGATAAATATTGCTCGTTTAAATTATTACTTTTATTTGATACTACAATATACTACAAGTTATAACAAAACGGTTCCATTTATATAAAATCCCCAATATTCCCACTGGGCTTTGTATTTCGATGTAGTATTCAATTTTCAATTTGAAATTCGAGTCTCAAACAAACAATGATAAATTGGTACAAAATGGAAATGTATCCTGTTACATACATATTATTTTAATAAAAAAGGCTCAATACTTTAAATATATTGCTGAATTATATGTTCTATATTTAATAATAACTTAAAAAAAATCTAATAAATATTTTAATTAAGTCTAGAATTTCTCAATGTCGAAGGCAGGCAATATAGAATCTATTTTTCATTTTATATCAGTTCATCGTTTACTCGTCTATTCAGTGGCAAAAGCAATTTTGCGGTTATTTGACAGCAACTTGTGGTATGCGCTAATTTGACAGTTATCAGAACCTCACTGCAACAAGTATCTAGTTAATTTGACAGCAAAATAAATGAGGTATTCCATTAAATAAACAACAACATTTTATTAAGGAAGCTGTAAAAATAACGAGATTTTTGTTAGAAAAAACATCAGTGCGAGTCTGAGAAGCTTTTAAGATTTATTCTGCGTTAATTATGTTTTTAATTAAAATTTAGATTTCTCGGAACATTTATAATTTGTGCTCTGGAAAGATTAATTAAATAAAAACACCATGGTGTTTTGTGAAATAAAATGTTCCATTAATTTTTTTCTGATTATAATTTACCATATACTAAAATGAGCAATTATTTATAATAATATATATAAAATATTTATTTATAACTTTTACTTTCATCAATAATTAATATAATAACGTATCAGATATCAATAGGCTCGCAAATGTCACTTTATAAAAAAAAGGCTGTGAATAAAGCCTGTTTTGAGTTGCTATATCAAATAACAGGATAATGTGTTACTATAAATATACTATACCTTTTACATTACCTTCCATTAATATTGTTTGTTTTTCATATAAGTGTTGAATTAATAATAAAAATTCTGTTTTTTGTATTAAAAAAAAGGATCATTTAGAAGTTAGTTAGTCACAAAGTGTAACTCAAAATATTATTTACATTTTTTGATGAGCTAAAAAATCGTTTTTTTATATAGCCTTCATTTTGAAAGAACATGGTAGATTAGGCTGGTTTATGAACTTAGCTAAAATATTTACTAGGTATGTTCTTAGAACAAGTTTCATGTCAATATGATTAAAATTACGGCATAACCATTATATTATATATATATTTTTTATTTTTACTTCATCTATAGAACGTTTTTTACGTCTTTACTTAAAAAACAGAATATAGACAAATTAGTAAATCATATTTTGTATACGTATATGGTACTATTACAGCCACAATTATTGCATAAATTAGTCGTATCAGTTAAAGCTAGTTGGCGATACTTTGGGTGGAAAGAAATATAGTACTTCAAGGATGATGTAATATTACATAAACGGAAGTGGAAATTCTGCTCGCGTTTTCCTCCAGGAGAGATTATTGATTTTCTAGGAAGCGGACCGTTCTTGTCCAAAAGACAGCCAACGGCCGCCATAATTAATCGAATGTGTTTGAACATGACCTTGTCCCAACAATAACTAATATACGATATTAGTTTATCCACTCGAAGCATCAATCGTTCAATTTAATAAAAGGCTCTATATCTTCGTTCAATATTGTGTACAGAGTAAACCGATACAATCTTTATTTTTTTATGTAGAACGGTCAATATTCATAGCAATCGAATTAGGACTCTTCCTTGGACCAATTCTTGCGTAAATGGGTCAGGTCGATCTGAATAATAAACAGTTTTACGGGCTGCAGCTTGATTAGATTTAAATACAAATATACGAAAGGCGCTCCAAATGGTTTAACGTTTTAAAAGAAGCGCGTTATATAAATTAATTTTTCTTTAAAACAGAGGTTCTAAACCTATAGTGAAAAATGGTATTTTTGGAGATGCGATATTGGGCTACTTGGCTGATAATTTTATTCAGCTGGTTCTTATCAAAGAAAACTAATAGATATATTATATAAATTATAAAGTGCCTAATATAAAAGTTACTTCGTTGATGTGAATATATTAAATATCATTTCACTTAGAAATGCAGAATTCATAATTCGTAATGTGTATAAAAAATGTAAATCATTAATATTTACTAACTGGAGACAGATATTTTAAAAATGAATCATGAAACCACAATTTGCCGATTAAAGAAACATCTTATTAATGAAATCTAATTATAGGTAAAAAGTATCAAAAATTGTTCCCTTTTCTGGGTTTAAAAATTAAATGAGGTTATTGAAAACTATGCATTCGTAGAGTACTAAAAAAGAGACACACCTGAGTGCTAATAAATAATACTAAAAGTTGTTGAATAGTTAAAAAAAAATTTTCGCGGTTTACAAAATATTTCTGAGGGTTTCGCGCAATATTTGACTTTCAACCAGTTACTTTCTTCTTCATGTTCTTGGTCTTCACTATCGACCATCAGGAAACTGAGCGGCCAATTCTTCTAAATGGATTTCAGTAGCTTAAGACTAGGTGTTATCTGGCTTTCGATTTCATTTTAAATGGTTGCAAAATCATTCATTCTGCTCCTCATATTTTTAATCTGATCATTTCCTTATCAATGGAAATGCACAGTCTCCATAAATCGAAATAATAATCCACAGTATCGTCTTCAATCACTTTCGACAAGTTTTGTTGGATCAACATTATAATTTTCGTCACTAACATAATGACATAAATACGGCAGTTACAAATTTAAATGGATGATTCTTTAAAATTTTTTGCTCTTTTTTTATAGAATGATTTAAATTTTCTATGAAAATATGATTTTGTCAATTGTCATTTAGTGTAGAAAAATGCCATAAAATGTCATTTATATCGATCTTATTTACCATTAAAATATTCCTACGACTTTAGTGGGAACGTTCTGTCTAGAAAAGCTTACACTTAAGATCTCAGAATCACTTTCGGAAGCTAGTGGAGATTCTCTCTACACGTAAGCGATGTCTGCGAAATTCTCGACATAGCCAGCCTAAATATTTTTTTCGAAATTTCAGCTAGTATAAAAATTGCAACTTTAAAAAAGGTCCTAAATATTTTTTTTTATTTGCAATACATTTTATATATAAAAATCTCTTTTATTCTTGCAACTTTTTAGTACAGGCGTTTGTTAATCGAAAATATAACAACGTAATTTTTTTCAGTAAAGCTATTTCTGTAAAAATCGTATTTTAAAAACACTTTGTGTTTCTGATTATAAGCTCTCATGGCAAGAGATGTAATATGTATTATATTTTAAAGGTCATGTTGTATTTTTAAAGGGAATATCTTATACACGACATTAAGCTACGTTACATCGTGATTAATTTACGTTACACAATATTAAATTAAATCTAGGTTTAATCATACAAGCTTTCGCTTGTTTAACTCAGTCACGTTGTATTCAGGCAACCGAATTTCGTCTAAGAACGTGTAATTTTATCTTTAGAAAAGGTCACATTATTTCTTGCGCGGAAAGTTATTATTAAATTTGGAAATCACGTTGCGGAAAATTGTTATTTTTGTCACTAATTGTCGTCGGGTAAGCTTTCGAAAGCAATTTAGTATGATCGGAGGGGTAAATTGATATGATGATGTCTGCAAAGTGAGCGATCTTTGACCCTATGGTGTCTTGTCTGGCTTCCGACGATTAGCTTAGACAATAATTTAATTTCGTGCTCGACGTAGTGTCAGACGTTTTTCTCTTTCCTCTTTTTTGCCTGGGTAGCGTTGGTAATGGCTTAAAAAATATAAAACACAATACATAATTAACGTGTATTATAGAATATAAAAATATATTTAGAATTCATTCACTGAAAGCAAATAAAAATCTATTTTGGTAGGATTTTCTTAGGCAATTTCCATTTCAAATTTCTATTATTAAAATATTTTTGGTATCCTATTATTTTATTTTAATTTATTTTGTAAAATAAGCTCTTAATAGATTTATTTTTAGATAACCTTTCGTAACTTATATAAAATATATATTTAGTATTTATATCGAAACTTGATATCGGATGAACCGATATTAACGCTGCTTTCTACTTTACTGTACGTTTCTCCAAAAAGGTTACTTGACTTAACTTTTTAATGTTGTTTTTGCTAAAAACTAGAATGATTACATTAATGAATTTAATTACATACTGGTTTTATATGGTTTTTTGTAAGGTCTTGTTTTTTTAGATTGCATTGATTACAACTATTCGTCTTTTGAATAATTTTGCTATGACAAAATACTATTTTTTTTCTAAATATGAAAGTCAAATTATGCACTGAAATAATTTAAATCTGTTTTTAATAAAAAAATCAAAAATTAAATTTTTAATATAATTTTTGCAACAAATAATTTCTTTTAATATATTTATTTAGAAATAATACGAAAAATGTTATATAATAGTTGTGATTTTGTGACATTACAGAATAAGTTGATTATAATTTTTTTACAAATTATTATATATTAAAAAATAAATATCAATTATTAATAATAATAAAATATGTAGAATTTTTAGTAAGCAATCCACAAATTATCTATGTATTATTTTTATAAAGCATTATATTTTTCATATAAAAATATTTTGTAGCATAATATTAAAAAATTATGATTTTTATTGATTCTTTAAAAATTTAAAAGCAATAATATTTTTAAATATTACCGCATTATAAATGACTAATGAGAATTTTTTACGTGTAAATTGTAATATATTTGTGACAAAACACTCATACAAAATGTTTTACTTGTCATTTTTCTGAATTTTTTATTTAATATCGACTTTAACTGTATAATTCCTATATCACGAATAGTGATATTCATAAGGTGTATTTATATTAAATGGAAACAAAGATAAAATCAGGACATAATCAATAAAGTTACTAAATATAAATTAATCTTTCATGATTACGAGAACGAAATTAGAAACATTTTATAGGTATTTATTAGCAAAGTTATTTTTTGTTAAAATAATATGTTTACTTTTATATAAAGTTATTTATATTAGATTGGAAATATTATGTGAATTTATTTTCATATTATACGACGTTAACCTTGTGCTTTCAATGAAGTTAATTGCTTATTGAAGATTGGAGTTATGCAATGAAATTGAAAGCTTCGCTCAAAATTGAAACCTTATTAAGATTGAAGGTATGCAATCAAATTTAAATTGAAAGATATAGTTATATATCATAGTAATGCTACGTAATTATTTTAATTGCAAAAGATTATTATGTTTTTTAGTAATAATTCATTAACAAACTTTTTGATTTAATTTGTATAGTAGCGTATCGCCAAAGTGACCTTATATAGAGACCATATAAATTCCTGTCACAAAACAGTTAAAAATAACTGTAGGGGTTATTTCTAGCTTTCAATTAAATTATGAATATTTTTTTAATAATTAAAGAAAATCTTGGACTGTAAAAAATTAATTAAATGGCGCAATAAATACATGATTAATAAAATAATATTTAATAAGCGATCGTAATTAGTCAGGATATATTTTATTTCAAACAAATAAAAGTGAAGAGCTTTTAAAAAATTGCTTCGACAATGAAGCATATATTGAAAATTAAAACAATGCATATCTGTCATTTATAAAGATATTTTTAAAATTTCAAACAGTTTGCAAAAATCTCTCTTTGCGAACTAAATTTTCCACTCTCATAAACTGAAATTATTTGTTGATAATTGAAGTTGTCATATTGAAAAGCAATATACAGAAATTAGTTAAGCTTAGATAATTGTATCATAAAAATAGAAACTCTAAACAAAGTATTCGAAGCAACTATTTGTCCAACTTACTTACAGTGTTATTTGAATATTGTCCAACTATATGTCAAGTGTTTATTTATATTTCTTCATAACAATTAATAACCCACAAATAAAATAATGATGAAGAAAACGTTCTATAATTTCTAAAATTGCAGTGCAGCTGTGGACTTTTTCAATTGCTGGTATTAAACATTGTTCAATTTAAAGTAATTTATTATAGTAATATTTTATTTTAGCATAATTGGTCATGAGCTTATGATAGCTAAAAAGGGCGAGCCCTAAATCTTCCTCTGTAGGGACCATGTGTATAAAAACTGGTACACCTCAACGGATAACTTTCACTTTGAACTCGTTCCTACCACACATTAATAATTTTAGCTTAGAGCTACAAGCTCAATTTTAAGGTAAAGAATATGTCAGAAGCAACCGCTTCTCTCTTCACGCTAAATCCTGGTCCAGCTCAACGTATATTTTTTTATGATTTCATGTTCAATATAGGGCGTTACATCGTGATATACAAATGAGGTAATATCCAAAACAGTTTGCTGACTACAGCTTTAAACCAAAGCAATTGTGTTACAGTGATTTTTATATAATTTTACACATTTCATAAACGCTTAACTGCCGCTGAAAACATTTGTACGATATACATGTTCGTACAGTGAGCTTATTGATCCCTTCGGGTTACAGTCGCTACAGCAGCGTAGTACGGCGCTGTGACGTACTCGGGCCAAGGACACCGGCGTAGAACCCTCGTAGGCATCCGATTATCACTTGTCCACCCACGAAAAATGGGTGAAAATATTTATAGAGGCGTCGTTTTTTGTCAAGCCATGCATATCTATGCTGAAATCATATTTGATGATGACAATAAAAATAGCATGGTGTTACGCCCGGAAATCAGCTGTAGCTACGAAATCAATAAGGGCGATTACGTTTGTTTTTTGGTTATATTTACATTTTTGTGTTTCAATAAATTTTTATAATATTTGTATACTTATAATAAAACTTTTTTTATAAAACAAATATATTTTGTGGTTTTCAGTTATATTATACAAAGAATATGATCATAAATAATATATGGAAAGAAAAGTTTTGCAACATTTTAAATCAGTGCATAAATTTATATATAAATTAGATTATTAAAGGTGTATAAAGTATTGAGAAATATACATATTTAACTAAAATATTTAAAAGATCAAATTGTCACTATAAAAAAAGTACCATTTCTTCATAAGAAAAATTTTAGTATACGTAAATCCAACTCTTGTTAATACATTAACTATAATTTCGTATTGTAACAACATGTGTTGTTCACGAATATCGTTGAAATGTGAGTTAGGAGCAAAAGAAAAACTATTGTATTAAACTTTCCCAAGAAACGCGTAGTGTGGCGATTAAATAAATCTTTATACTAAACTAGTTGCAGTTGGCACAATATGCTTCTGTCATTATTTGTCAAGAGAATTACATGTATTTGCTTGTTTCTTTATATTTTGTAAGTGAAAGCATTGAAAATTATATGCAGACTTCTTTAATGTGTTTTCTTTATTGCAATGTGTTTTAGGGAGCGTAACCCTAGGGGTGGTTGACCTCGCGGCCAATGAGACTCCTGGTCGAATCCTATTAGACTGTTTATTATTTTATATTTACAAGTTTGTTTATGGACGAATATGGCGTGACGTTTCTCGTGATGTCGGAGTTCGTGCAGTTGATGATGCTCAGGATGGCTCAAGCTGCATGCGACAGGTGTCAGGAGTGTCAGGTGGGGGCGCGTAGCTGGTTCCTCAGGAAGGCCGCTGGTCGTCGTTTGCCGCTGACTCCACTCTCTGGCGTCTGGTCTGTCTCGTGCCTCAGCGTCTCGCTTGATTGCCTCGGGCTCTCTGCCAAGGTATTGTGTCCACTGCGGATCAACTCGGATCAACCGCCGTCTCCTCGTCGGAGTCCAGGCTTATATTCTTTTAGGGGATGCATCCTTGCTGGCCAATCACGCTTGTGCGTCGATCTCCTAGCCAATCGCTGGAGTCGCTTCGTAGAATTCGAGAAATCGGATGTTGCATATTTGGAAGCGAGTTTTTGCTTGCTCCGACTTTCGAATTCTACGGAAAGGGTTTGCTGTTGTGATGATTAATTGCATCCGCACCGTTTAGTCACAAAAGGGATTCTCTTAACGACCCGTGTTGTGTGGTCAAAAGAAATCCCTCTTGTGCCATGATGTTTGTCTCATTGTTAATGGTGAACATTCTTGGTTACGGGCATTAACAATGAGACAATTGCTATTTTTTTGTGCGTTACTATTCATGGTGGTCATGAATCCGAAGAGACTTTGAACTTTTTGATCGATCTATTTAATGAAGTATATCGATTTTCAGCGTTTTATTTTGCTTATGAATAATATTATGTTCAATATGTATCGATTGATGAACCGTATTATTTACACTTACATATGTTCATATTTAATGCACTCTATGAAAAGCAATACAGGTTGTAGTCAGAGCGATAACGTTTATTTTTTTTCTTTTTTATTACACAATCTGTCTATTGACAATAAGTGATTTTTGTAACCATTTTATTCCTTTTCCCTAATCTTAATTCATATTCACATTTAACTTTACATGTATTTATTTATTTATTTATTGTAAATCTTCAGTTGCAACATAAGAGCCGTTAGTCTAATGCGCTACAATAGTTCAATGCTTTACAATACTACTAATTGAGTAGTGAGTCACCAGACTGAAATCAAAGTCTGTATTTTATTAATTATAAGCTATTGTTACAGTCCGATTTAATTTAATTTTTCCTCACGATATTCATTAGAAAACTCTAAGAGAACCTAATCTGTGAAGATTGATGTGTATTGAGACACGATATTAATTAAAAAAAACATTTGTGTTCATATGGGATTCGAATCCAGATCTTTCAAGTATTAGTAACCGACTTATACCACTGGTCTATCGTGCTGGTTATTACGATTTATATTTTATCAATAATATGAACCTTAAAGGCTAAGATTTACCACTACACCTGTCCGTTTTCCAAGGGATCTAACCCTTTAAGCGCTGAATTAATTTTCATAAAAACATATATAGTCAATTATACAGTAAAGTTTTAATTACGATTTTTTATGTTTATATTCATTATATGTTGCATCTATATTCACCTTAAGGATTAAATATTCAATTATTTTTTACTGTAAGAAGTAATATAAGTAATTAAACTACCCTATCTTGAACTGTTAGCGCGTTTATTTTTATATAAGAAAAATATATTTAGTTATAAGTTAATATGTTTGCCAACATTCAACAAGTTCATGTATAGTTTGTAGTTCTCGAAATCTTTTCTGCTTCTAAAAAATCTAGTCGCCTCTAAACATCAGGCTGAATTCTAGATTTTAGGCGTCAAAGCTGAACCAAAGTTGACGTTAAGAGTTTGACTACAATGACTAAAATTTAACCACTTAAACGCCAGCGACTCATCGGTGAGTCTTTTTTTTTACAAATTATTTTTTTAAACAAGTTAACCAATTATTTACAAATTATGTATTTTTAATTATTAAAGATTGTACTAGCTTCATTTATCAGTAAACCAAGTATTGTATATTTATTTATAAAAAGAGACTTAATAAAAAGTCGCTGGCGTTTAAAGGGTTAAGCTAAGATAATCTTAAAAAAATGAGATAAATTATATTCAATGAGATCTTTACATGTTTACGTTATAGCTGTGTTTTTTAATAGTTTTTTTTTATTTTTTCAGGTTGAATGGCTGAAAAATGATTATAGCATATACCATCGATTCGAACAGCAAGTTAAACGCGTTAAACTTATTGAACACTGTCACAATGCACAATTTTAACTTGTGGGACGTAAAACGGTGACATGACTGACTCTGTATAAGCCCGTTCTAGTGATAAGTGAAATATATAGAAATAAATAATAAATATTAGCAATAATGGATATACAAAAGCTGTTCTTATGCCCACGACTCGTAGACTATTTGGCCATCGTAGGGGCCAAATCAACACCTGGAAACTTAAAAAATAATTCTAATCCTCCAGTTCAGGTGAGAGTACATTCACTATAAAAATAATTATATGTTTAAGTATTAGTTTTAAATTTCTTATATAATTTATTTATAGGCTCCCGAGCTTTTACGAAGATATCCACCTACAGATCATAAAGATTTCGCATTGCCTCTCGATATGGTTTATTTTTGTCAACCTGAAGGATGCGTTTCTGTGGGGCCGAAAAGAACTGCTCTCAGAGAGGCGACTTCCTTCGTATTCACGTTGACTGATAAAGATTCCGGAAAAACGAGATATGGTATTTGCGTTAATTTTTATCGTCCCATAGAAAAGTCTAGTCTTAATGTCGGACTGGGGGTTAATAAAGGAGATAGGTCTAGTACTTTTAAAAGGGAATCTTGGAGAAAGAGTATGGAGAAGAGTTCAGATTCTGCGTTTTCAAGGTAGTACATAAATTGATTTATTGTGTTATAATATAAAAATATTTTAAATTACACTGAAAAATTGTTTTAGTGACTATAGGAGTAGTAATGTTATACCTAGCGATTCGGATAGAGAATGTTTGAGTGGCGCTGGGAGGAGAGAATCGGATACACCAGTTCCTCTGATGCCCAACGCTCCTAGGTTGGGTGTAGTACAAGCACCTGATTCTGAGAGTGGTGGAAGTCATTCGCCAAGTCCTAGAGCTTCAAGAAAACGACAGGTTAGAACGTTTTATATTTTATGATCTCTTCTACTTTTAATTAAACTATATTAATTATATTTCAGAGGATAAGAAATCATTCTTTAACATCGTTATGTCTTCTATCGCATCATCCTTTCTTTTCGATATTTCGCGAGTGCCTTTTCATTTTAAAAAAATTAATAGACGCTTGCAATGAATCTTCTAGTCCTCGTAGAGTTGGTGCTTCAAGACAAACTGTTAGGTAAAGTATTTGAAATATACATCTTTAGCCAAAATAGAGAGATCACTTGTATGGCTAAAAATACTAAAATTTGTTTTTTTTAATTGTATAGGGATACTGTATGGTCCGTATTGACTGGGCAGTCACATGACAATACGCCTAGTATAGTTATTCATGACGTCAAAGAAATTGAAACATGGATTTTACGGTTATTATCTGCTCCCGTTCCGATACCAGGAAAAACAAGAATAGAAGTTGAAGTGCTGTCACCTAGTGTTCACGATCCTCTAACTTTTGCTTTGCCAGATCATACGAGATTTACTTTGGTCGATTTTCCTTTACATTTACCTCTAGAATTATTAGGTAATTATTTGTTCATCTTATATAAATAAACTTCATATTTTTATTGTTATACACGTATTGAATATTTTAGGTGTTGAAACTTGTCTGAAAGTATTGACGTTAATATTGCTAGAAAACAAACTCGTTCTTCAATCAAGAGATTATAATGCTTTGTCAATGTCTGTGATGGCGTTTGTTACAATGATTTATCCATTAGAATATATGTTTCCCGTCATACCATTATTACCGACGTGTATGAGTTGTGCAGAACAACTCTTATTGGCACCCACTCCATTCGTTATTGGAATACCAGCAAGTTTCTTGGTTTTAAAGAAGAGTTTCAGGTGAGATGTAGTTACCTTTCATTGATTTAAAATTATTGGATCAGTTTAATGATGATTACGATTGTTACAGATTACCTGACGATATTTGGCTAGTGGATTTGGACGCTAATAAATTGGTTCCTCCCACTGGAAACGATCAAGACTTACCAAGTTTGCCAGAACCGGAAGGGACAATATTAAAAAATCATCTGAAACAGGTATAAAAATTATTTAAGAGTCAAATTATCATCGATATTAATGTAAATGTGGTGTGAATGCTCGTGAGTTTTTCAATAAATGCAAAGTTTTTATAAATTCAATGTAAATTTCTTTATACATTTAAATGTATTTCACAGACACTTGGTTTAGTATAATGGCAATGAAATGAAATATACAATATTTATATATTTACTTTTATCTATGCACTCTCTTTGCTCTGATGCTACACTATTTTTATAATCTTCTTATTTGTTTTTTTTTAATAAAGGCAATGCAACTTATGGACCAGGTTGGATCTACTGTAATTATCATTTATTTTTTTAAATCATGTAGAAATTCATCGTAACATTTTTAATAATAAATAAACAGTGTATATAAAGTGTGGGTCAATAAATAATTTTATTAAGTATATGTTTGATAAAGTTATAATTCTTACGAATTTGTTTCTTGGTAAATATAAAACATACTAGTCATGAAACACAACACTTCTGAAATATTATCGAAACTAGTCAGTTTTTTAACCGATGTGTCATAAGACACAAAATTAAAATACTTTTATATTAATCGAACTCATTTTTAAATCAAGCGGTAGGTTAATTACCAAAATATCTGTTGCAAGACACAAGTCGAAAATAAATAATAGTTATATTACTAATTTTTTCAATATTTTTTTCAACATGTAAGATTTTAATTTCAACTATTGATAAACGTTAGATATTTTAGAATTAAGTTATTTTAGGTTTTCCGGTTTTGAGACCGAAAGGGGTGTGACTTTGCAGCCAAATAAGCGCCAGAAAAGCTGGTAACAGGCTATTTTATAAACATATGTACTACTATATATTAAAAGAAATGCAGATGTTAAATAACTGGTCTCGGAAGTCAGAGAGTCTTCGCTGGTGTGTCGAGTTATGTTATTGTTGGCTGTGATTTCAGTACAGTAGCTAGGATCTGTGTGTCTCTTGTATATAAACAGTCACCTGGCTCATCTCTGCTGACATAACTCCGATTCTGACGAATCGCAGATGAGAATGTTTGCAAACAATTGCATCACTTCTTGGACACACCACCGAAATGGGTTAACGCCTTAAGAGAAACGGTCCAGATGGCTACTCCAGCGATTGCTTACAACAGAAGAGTAAAATAACAATAGTAGTGTGCGTAGAGTAGGATGTATTGTCTAGCGCGTTATTTTCAAAAAAGAGTAGTTATCTCGGCTGTACTTATGGGTGATTTTCTAATTATTAACGCAATTATTTGACCAAGAGATTTTTTTTCCATTGTTATGTAAATTTACTACGTGGCTATAATTTTGCGACTGTCTTTTCGTATAATCGAATGGTCGTTCGAGTAACCTCAAAATTGGTTAAAACTCTTATTCATAAATTATGAATATCTTGTTCATAAATTTACTAAAAAAATTATGGAATATTCAGCTTTAAGCATAATATTTTATTGCTAGTTGTTCTTTAAGAATATACTGCAAAACATCTATTTAAATAATATATAACAATCTCTTCTTATAATAATATTAGAGATGTATTTAGAAGATATTTATAAAATATCTGAATTTAAAAATCAGCGAAAATTAGTTGATAGGTAGGTATATCCATTAAAGGTTTAATATTAAAAAAATAAAAATATGCCTACTATTTAAAATAAGTTATAGCAAAGACTATTGGCACACTCTCTATATAAATTATAAATGCTGCTGTGGGAAAATAAAAACTATTTCTCAAATATAAAACTTACATATTTATATATTTATTTTATTAGTATTGCTTTCAATCTTATTAGTTGAATTTATCTTAAATTTATTACTTAATATTTTATGATGAACTAAAACTGATAATTAAAATGCAATCATTGTCTTTTATAATTCTATTCCCATCTCCCAAAAATATTTTAATCTATTTTTTGCTATAATAAATTAAAATAATTTAATCTAATAAAGAAAATGTTTTTTATATTATTATTTTATACTTAATTAAAACTATTTTCTTCTATTAAATAATTTTTCCATATATATCATTACTATTATGTTTTAGTAAAATTATTATTTTAATATAAGTAGAATTTTTTTGTGTAATATATAATAATTAATATACAATTTTAATTCAACAGGCATTAAGTAGCATGCTCACAGGAAACGGAGGTAAAACGAGCAATCCGGGAATTACCGCTTTATTACCATCGAGAAGAGACAGTTTGGGAGGCGCTACTCTTATGTAAGATAAAATATAATCAGCCAATATAGCATGTCTTGTACAATGAACATTTGTTTGAATTTACACTACAAAATCAAAAACAATTTAGGGTTCAAAATTCTCGCCATCAAACACCACACTCCGGTGGCTCATCTCCATCGCACGGTTATCAAACACACCTTTCAACTCATCCAGAAAATAAAAATCAATTACCATCATCTACTGGTTCTTCATATAGGCAACCGTTGTCGGGCCAAACTGGACCTGCATGCGGCAGACCTTCGATATCGGGACCAGGACAGGGATTTTCTGGATTCAATCCCTTGATTTATGGAAACGATGTAGATTCGGTTGATGTTGCCACGAGAGTAGCTATGGTATGTTATTATATTTTAGTACAATTACAATCATTTGAAGCTATGTAATAAAATAATTTTAGGTACGATTCTTCAACTCGCAAAATTTATTGGCAAACTTTACGGAACACACTCGAACATTGAGGCTGTATCCAAGACCAGTAGTTGCATTTCAAATCAACAGTTTTCTTCGATCAAGACCTCGCACGACCAATTTCTTGAATAAATTTGCTAGAACTCAAGTAAGTATTACAGTTTATTGACTCATATAAAATAATAATAATGAAAAATAAATATATTTTATTAATTTTATTGACAAGAATATTTACAAATTACTTTACTATTAATTACAAAAAAACTCATTGAATAATCTGAAGTTATGCACAGATGATGTACTTAGTTTATATTGATTCTTTAACATTAAACATAATCATAATATATGCAGTAGTATTAAATTTGGATTTTAAGTAGCCAATAGATGACTTAAAAATATTTTTAAGAGGAAATACTTATATCTTGACCCGATAATACATTTAATGTATGAGGTGATGTAACCATATTATTGAATCATTTTTATATATTTTAAGGTTTATTATTGATGTAGAATATTGTTCCACAGTTTGCAACCTATGTAATGATTAGAAAAAAATCGATTGGGCACTCATGGATTTAAGATCGAGTTGATATCTCTATGTTTTAACTATGTTTATGTTATTTTGGTTACATATTTACAAGCATGTAGTTTGTATTATACGTGTCAGTGAAACATTAATTTGTTAAGAAAATTACACATAGTATTTAATACATTTGAACATCATTACTGTCTAGATTATTAAGTTATATAAAAAATAAACACTAGTAAAAAGAAAACTGTACAGAAGTAAAAAATGTAGTTTTACATAAATTTCTGAAATGTTTTGAAAATATTTATAAACATTTTATCTCAGATCAACCTGTATATTTATATAAATTTCATTGTTTTAGGCTGTAGAATTTTTAGCTGAATGGTCTTTAACTCCAAGTAACGTTGCCTTTTTGAGGGTACACACTGGCGTGTTCGATCCTCACCAAATTGGAGATAAACCAAAATGGTTCGCCAACACTTTAGATCCAATTAGGTTTTCGGTCTGGGATGACGGCAGCTCTTTGAACGGTGCTTTGAGATCATTACAAAGACAAGATCATCAACCAACAGGTATTTAAAAAAATCAAACTTTAATTGTTATATAATTTAACCAATCAATCTATTATAGATGAGAGTGGATCTGATTCCGAAGGCGCTGAAAGCACTAGTTCATCTTATTCCTCATTGAGCGATTTCGTTTCTGATATGGTGTCTTCTGACGTTTCACCTAGTAAATTTATCTTTATTAATAATAAAAATATATTGCGATACATATGTGTATCCAAATATTAAAATTTTAGGTTTTCTAGGGGGTAATAATCAACATCATGGCATGGGAGAAGTGTACGGAGCGGTTGTCCAGTCTGCGATACCAATGACTCTATCTTCATCCTTAGATCCAAAAACTGTAACACAATGCCTATAATACTATATTCGGAAAGTAATGATGAAAGATAAAATCAAAGTGATTTTTCAATAATGCTGTTAACATAATTTTTTGATTCTCAACTTTCCGAATATCTTTCATATGTAATATAATATATGTTTCATTACTTTAAATATTGATTATCATTAGGTATATGATCCACCTTCAAGTTTATTATATCCAAACGGTCAAGGACCTGGTAGATCTCCACATCCATCTCGTTCGCCAAGTCCAACACCTTCCAGCTCAGATAAAAGTGATTTTTCAGACGATAATCAAGTTCATGCTACTGGACAAATGGACGATAACGTGCCATCGGAAGACGGTATTCAAGAAAAGGAAGAGGTTAGTCAGTTCTCCATCTCATAATCCTATGCAAAACTATGAACTATGCAATCACATACATTTGTAGAAAAAGAGCGAAAGTTTCGAAAACGAATCCGATTCGAACTCGACGACAACGTCCAAAACAGTAATCAGTAGTCCAGCTTTCCAACCACAAGCTTCACCGCCAAAACACGATAGCACCAGTACCAGTGATTCTGACTGGTCATCCACAGCTAGTCACCGTAGTCAGATTAGTAGTAATCAACGCGGATCACTGAGAGGAAAACCTACGACACCAGTAAAATTGCTTTTTAAACATTTCAGGGGCTTTCAAATTCACTGCTTCATCATCAATAAGTTTGGAACCCCTGTAGTTTAATTTAAAAGACAGTAGTTAAAAATAATTTATGATTACAGAAACAGACGGGTGTTGGAAACATGTTAGCTAGAACGAGTTCATTCGGCTCGAATCAAGGTGGAAGTGGTTCTTCAGCTACTAGTTCTTCATCGGGCGTTACTAGACAAGGATCTCAAGGTTCATTGCTTGAACAATTCACACATCAAGCTAAAGGATTAGTTAATAGGCAGGGGAGTCAGGAAGGCATTCTAGCTCATATGGATAAAGTTAGTACAATTTATTATTTTTATATTTTATGTAGATTTTTATTAAATATTTTTTTTATTATTAGTTGACAGTTCAAGCTAAAAAAGCGGCCGAAGAAGCTTCGAAGAGCGTACAAGTAGCATCAAAGAGTGCTTTAGAAGCAAGCAAAACTGCCGCTGGTGTTAGTAAAAATACTTTCGAGGATCTAACATATGTTGGCAAGACTACTTTTGATGATATTACTAAGAGCGCAAAGGAAGCAGCAGCTAAGAAAGGATTTATAAAGACTGACTCGTGGAGTAGCGGAAGCCCCCCTGGAAGTAGAAGAGACTCTTCTCAAACTGCAGTACAGACGACTAATCTCATTACGACCACCCATAGAGATTTCTTCTCAAATATTAGTTCAGATTTAAATGGAATTGCAGCTTCAACTTCAAGCATTTTTAGCGATTTATTTGGAGGAAAAGGTTTGGATTATTACTTATTAGTATTATTTACCACAAAGCTATTATTAAAAATAAAAAAAACAAAACAGAATTTTTTAGATAATACCTACTTTTATAAAGAATTATGTAAACTCTTAAAACATATTAATTCAAATTAAATTTTAGGAAAAAATGCAAAACAAGGTCAACAAACCCAACAAGCAAAGCAAGCATCGGCAAATACACAACAGCCTGCTCCTAAACCAAAGAGTACAGGTTCAGCCCAAAGCTTTGGACCATTTCCTCAAGGATCCAAAGGTCTTGTGCAGAAATCGCCTCTTATACGACACACGAATGCTGGTCAGAGAGATGATCAAATGAGAGCTCAACATGAGAAGACTAATACAAATTCTGAGAATCAAGCTTTCCTCAATGATGTATGCATATAAATGATTTATAATTTGAAGACACTTATTAATAATTTAAATATATGTTCAAGGTTATAACTGCAGTATTAGAAGGCGAAGGTGTTGGGTGGCTAAAACTAAATAGGCTAAAAAAATTGATGGAAGACGAATCGTATAGAAATCTCGTTTTGAGCAAGTTAAATAGAACTTTGAATAAGAAGATTTCGCCAGATGATCACATTGAAGATGTTGTAAGTGATTTTTTAGAATAGTTTATTTTTATGAAGGATTGATTTAATAAAACATAAATTTTAGTGTCTTCCAAAGAATGTTTGGAAAGGGATACTTAAAATGTTACTTACTGTAATACACGGCTTAGAAGTTACTTTCTCAAATTTCGGCTTGGGTGGTATGGCTTCTGTATTCCAATTATGCGAAATAGCTCACACACACTTTTGGACCAAAGAAATAATAGCAGTTGATGATTCTGGTTTATCTGGAACTGAAAGTCAAATGTCTACAATGCAAATACCGAGAGGTTTTAGTCCTTTTGGCAGTGGAGAAAATATCGGTTCACCGATGAGTCCATCTTCTTCTCCTTCTACGAGAAAGAATTCTCAAGCTGGTATTTAAATTATTTATTAAATAATTGTGATAGCCAAGCTCAAGATAATATATTATTTTACTTTACAGAGCCTCCAGTAGTTAAATACTCTGATCATGATGATCCTGCCGATAATCAAACCACATCTGATATGTTCAAAGATATGTTGAATCAAAAAAGAAATATGCTTCTAAGCAAACTTACTTCATTCGAATCAGATGTAAGTATATATTTGATTTAATATAATTTTAATACTATATATTAAAAATAGATGAGTAATACATATTGACTACTAAAGCCCTTTCCTGTTTTTATAATATAATACAACCAAAATAAAATTCTTAGCTACAATGATACGATAAGTGATTATGATTCAATACGTACAGTTTTTTATAGTATATAATAAAACAAATAAATCAGGTATTGTATCTTTATAGCAATAACCTTACCGTTAAATTTATATACAATGAGTAAAAGTAAATATAAAAATATTATTAAAAAAATATTTTCCTTGTGTAATTCACTGGTATTTGTAGTCAAGTTCATTGTGTAGTAATAGTAAATGGTGTGTTATTGGCTTTGCACGCAAAGTAATATGTTGATACATAAGTTTTGACATATTTTATGACGCTAATAAAAATATATACTATTTCTATAAATAATCATTTTCTATTCTATAAATAATAAAGAATAGTTTGATCTGGCCAAGAAAAAGTTAGGAGCTCGTAAATATTTGAAAGTGTTTGTGACAAAAGTGAATTCACGATTATGTTTTTGTTTATTTATTGATGGCATTGCCATGACTGTGGTAAATATAAACATAAGTGAACGTACAGTAGGAAAATTCGAGATTTTATATTTCACTTTGGCGATTTTTCATTGCTTGTTAAAGAAATCTGGTTTGTGGCGATCTCATAAAAATATTTGGTATGTTATTAGGCATTCACCATATTTTCGATTTTGATTTATATAGATCATTAATTTATATAAATAAGTATATTGTCAATGTCAATGAACAGCACTTGATTCAGTTTTTGTATCGAAAAAAATAATAAACTATTATATATAATGATGTAATTAATATGATAAGTACACAGTATATCATAATAAAACGTATAAATATGTTAATAATGGTTTAAATTTGACTAAATGTTTTTGTGCCAGTTTTCACAAAATACAACAATATATTCAAGCAGCTTTTCAATTTTTATGAGTACATAACGTTCATTTATTCTATGTCTATGTATTCTTTGTTGATATTTTAACAGAAACGATATTAATATGCAGTGCGTTCCGGCATATTTTTTTAACGGTACTTTTGATGTTTAAAAATCGATTGACAATCTGGGTAACATTTTATTTCATCATTTTTACGTAAATATAACGTTATTATTTTTATTTTCTTTATTTTTGAGTGTAAAAGTTTAACCTCAATTTTAAAAATGAAAGATAATTTCGGTTACTTCTCAAACGCCGGTCCCACTAAAAAAATACTACAACAGTAACTGAAACAATGGCAGAAAATATGGCTATATTGGTATGATAAGAAACTATGTGAAGTATGGACGCAAAAGATAAGAAGCTACAATTTAATTTACGATGTTTTTACAATATTACAATTTTCAATGAGTGATAATCAAATGAAGAACATTTAAACCGAATTTCGATTAATAGGAGAGCGCAAAAAACAATTATCCCTTCTCAGAAGTCAAAAATTAACGTCAAAACCAATAAAATCGTGCCTTCACCGTCGCAGTGGGAACGCTCGTTACCGAGCGTACCCACTGTGACGGCGCCGACACGATTTTATTGCTTTTGACGTGAATTTTTGACTTCTGAGAAGTGATAATTGTTTTTGCGCTCTCCTATTGACCAAAATTCGATTTGAATACACTGACCAAAATTCCCATATCAGAAGTCCGTAGTAATACGGTAAGGATAGCTATCATATTTTTAAAACATAGTGTAATACCTAAATGCAGACAAACTATGGGGAAATATGTGAGATGTGACGTCTGTCTATACTTCTTTCGTTTATTTTCTCCTGAGAGATCAGTTGGCTTAGCTTGTATTTCAGATTTGACATAATAACAGTTCTAAAACTGGTTTTAGAACTTTCATTAGGTTAGGTTTGGGTTTTAGTTGCAAATAGACGTTTCGCGAATGTCAAATTGAGTTTTATATATATTAAAGAGCGGCCAGCGCTCATCAGTGAAATAATATATATCTACTGGTGAAAATGTATTTGGACTTCGCTAGTGAAAATAAAACATATTTTCACTGGTAAAACTATTATAAATGTATATCTAACGATTTTATTTTCCGATCTGATTTTACTGAAATTAAATATTTTATAAAATATTTTCGGTATATTGTTATTTTTAGATTTTCTTTGACAACCTTCCCGCTCTTTTCAGGAGAGGGAGGGGGCAATCCAAAAATTAAAAAGAACAACCACATTCAGTGTTTTTTTTTAATATTTGAAAACATGTCTAATCGAGTATTCTTATTTCTCGATACATTATATAAAACATTTTTTATTATATAAAATTAAATTTGTACGAATATTTTTAAAAGGTTTGTAATCACTGCCTTTTTATAACGCTACATATATAAGGGTGGTTTTATGCCTAATATGCATACTTCTTGGAAGGTTTTTAATAGGGGTCTGGGAATGACGAAATATTGTTGAAAAATGCATACTTTCTAGGAATTTTTAATAAATTAAAAAAATAACCTTTAAATTTTTTGCGATTTTCTATTACTCTAACCAGTCGGCAGATTTATTTTTGATTTGGTGATCTAAGAATCGGCAGATTGCAACATGATTTAGAGGCAGTTAATATAAAATTTCTCAGAAAATTATTTTTATATAAAAAACTTTTATATAAAAATAACTTATTTGTTATTCTTATACTTATGTAACTAAATAAAGTTTATTTGTTAAATTTTATATATTCCTTGTATAACATATATTCTTCTATTTAAACTTAAAGAACATCAAAATGAAAGTTGTAAGGGCTTAATTAAGCTTTGCATTGCCAATTTTACATGTGCATGCTATGTTTGTATTAGTAGAATGTGTTGTCTAGTTTGTATTTGTGGGCTAGGGTACGCTACACGGATCCGAATCCTCTTTGGCTGAGACGGGTTCTATTACTACCAACCCAAATGCATTTGCAACACACCGTGCTTCCTTTAGATCCACTGTATCCGATACTGAAGTGCAAACCGGCAACGTAAGTATCCAAAATTAAATTCACTAGCATGATATTTAGTTTGACATAAAATAAAACTATTTGGTGTATATGTGGATATGCTATGAAACTTATAAACTTTTTTAGTTTCCAAAAATACCAAAGCAAAGAACGGCGAGTGTGTGGTCTTCAAAATCTACTCTTAGCACTGGATTCAGATATACGGGAGGACACATTGTCAACACTTCTCCGACTCCATCTCCCGATAGTGGTCGAACGTACATTTTCCAAGGATTATTAGGCAAAGAAAGATCTACATTATGGGACCATATGCAGTTTTGGGAAGACGCATTTTTGGATGCTGTGAGTCAAGAAAGGGACACTATAGGAATGGATCAGGTAATTATTAATAAAATCGTAGGTTAATATATATATGTTTTTCTTATCTGGTGTGAAAAATATAATTAGCTAATAAAGCAATATCTTAATAAAAATCATATTTTTTTAGGGGCCTGGTGAAATGATGGAACGCTATAAATGTCTGAGTGATACCGAGAGAAAGAGATTAGAGCATGAAGAAGATCGTTTACTTTCTACTGCTCTTTATAATCTCACAGCTGCTCTAGTGATGCTTGGATGCGATCCAAATTACATTAGAAATAAAGTAAGACGTTTATTGGCCAAAAGTCATATCGGTCTAGTTTATAGCCAGGAAGTCAATCAGCTGTTGGATCAAATCGGAAATTTAGTGAGCTTTTATATTTTAATTAAATAAATATTTATTAATAAAATTATTTTAATGTTTTATTTAAATTTTTTAGCATGGTAATGATATTGATCTCAAACCACTTGGTTCAAGATTGCTTCATCGACAGTCTTTTACGGTACATCAAGGAACTGATGCTACTGGTGAATTAAGGTTCATGGAAGTGAGAGACGATGGACTTATTTTGAGATCAACTCAAGGTTTTAAATTGATTTACTTATGTTTTTTTTTAAGTATTTTGGCGATTTATGAAAACAATTATGTTTAACAGGTTCAATTGTGGAACGATGGTGGTACGAGCGTCTGGTGAATATGACTTACAGTCCAAAAATCAAAGTATTATGTCTTTGGAGGCGCAATGGCGGTCAGACTCAACTAAACAAATATTATACAAAAAAAGTAAATTAAAAAATGATTAATGTTCCGAAAGTCTTTTAGCAAAATATAAGAGAAATTGTCAGTCTATGATTAAAAGTACAGAATACAATCGATGCTAGAATTAAAAATTAAAAAAACCAAGAACAACATTGACCATTACAAAAGTGCAAGTTGTGTAAAAAAATAAATCTTGGTCGTTCCAAAGCCCAACTTTGTAAGCATATCTAATAAAGCGTTCTTTTCTGTTCTTGCAGCTTAGTAAACTTCGTGGTAAAAATACGAATTTAAGCGATCTTTACTGTACGTGAATATCATTATTTCCGTAATCCTTCTTTGAAAGACTAATGGAACATTCAATTTTATATTTAATAGAATTTGTTGGATTTTTAGTTATATAAATTGCGTTTCATTTTAGTGCAAAGCTCTTTATTATTGCATCAAAGACGCAATGGAGAGAAACGGAGGAGGAGGAATTGGCGCCGAGCTTGGTGGTGAGTTTCCAATCCAAGACTGTACTACTGGAGAAGGTGGACTCATACAAGTGTGTATGGAAGGTGTCGGGTTATTATTCCAGCACAGCAAGGTAAGACTTTTCTGACATCACTCGTGAAAGTGCAATTTTTAAACTTTTTAGTGTTTGTGCATTTATATATATATTATATATGAATTTTTAAGTATTTATTCTTGATGCTTTTCGTACTTTTCGATTCTGATACGAGGAGAATTTATAACATTCACCAACTTATAATTATGTCCCTCCTTGTCAGTTATTAAGTTTATAATAATTCAATTGGAATGACAATGAATATGTCAATAATTTTATTATATAACGACGCGCAGTAATCAAAGGAGAGGCATTGACTGTTGTGAGCATAAATTCAATACTATATTTTTATAATACTCTAATGATGTGAAGCCAATTTTGTTATATTAAGCTTTTATTGCTCTGCAATTGCTTGGTATGATATCTCATAATCGAGATGGTCGTATATGAATTAGGAAGACAGTTTGAAATTATTGTTAAATAATTAATATATTAATCACAAAATTTATTTCAGCTCAATTCGAATATTTTTATTAGTGGAAATGTAACAAAAATACAAAATTGTAATTTAACACAAATATATCTAGTTAAAAATCTGTTTTAGGAAATACATATTTTTAAATCTAGAAACTAATTCTTATTAATATTCTGATGCATATATTAGAGGTTAGAAGATTTTTTGTATATTTTATGAAATTACAAAGTGAGTTAGTCATAAATTTCATAGAGTAATTTGTATGTGGATGTTATCTTATATGAGGGATATTTAAAAAGTGAAAATATAACAAAAACCAGAAATAATTTAATTATACATATGTCTTTTAAAACATCCTTTATCAAAAATAGTTAATCGGTCGTTAAACGCCAGTTACATATTATTTGTCAATTTAATAAAAAAATATTTTGTCTCTTCTTGTACTAACTCTTGACAGCACTTTATAATAAAAGTGATGGATTTCAGAAACACTTTTATTTTCGCCCAATTGATAGACAAAGTTATTTTAAATTTAACGATACTGTAACTAAAAGCTGGTAAAATCTGTTTCTCTGTGTAACATATCATTACTATTCGAATATCCTTTGTATATGCATGGGGATGAAAAATATACTGTATAAAGTCATACTTATTAATTAATATAACACTACAACTACAATAAAAATAAACATACTATACAATAAAGTATATTGAATAATCGATAATGACAAATACATCTTACAAAATAAAAATGCGTATTTTATGATATTAAAAATCGCTATTTAGTTAAAATTTTAGGGTTTTATTTGTATAAGTATTTGCCTTTGATTTAAAAATATATTAATGACAATTTGTAATCGATATAAACACATAGAAAACCACCGAACAATGTGATTTTTTACTTATAAAGGACGCGATATATTATATATTTAATTAGATATAAGCAATTTATTTTTATTAGACATATTTATTATTAAGTATATTATATTATATTGCAAGGACCACTCAAAATTTCCCAGTTTTCGCTATATATTAAAAAAGTACTAATATACGTGTGTGTTACACAATCATTGTGATGCATTGTATCTTTTTATTCATCTATATATTAATAAAAAAAACAGTTCCTAAAAAAATAATCCCTGCTCGCATATTGCTTGCAACCTTATCATTATATCTATATTTTATCAAACATTTTATATTATTTTTATATATTATTCTTGATCTAAATTTAATTATATATATTTATATTTAGGTTGAGTTTTAATTTGTTATACATATATCATATATTTATTATATTTATACATATATGTTTTAATTAAACATATACGTATATTTGTAAAGTAATTTGATTTGATATAAATGATAATAAAAATATTGATTTACTGGTTTCAGTGTTATGCATGCTGCTATCTGTTGGCCTTCTATATTCTTCTTAATATATCGCTAAGCAATATTGAAGTATATAAATTCAAATCTAAAATAATGTATTGATTATATATATTTTATTTGATTTAATATGATAATTTTATATATACCCTATGAATAGACGATGATAATAAATTACTAATAACGGTTGACAATGTCTATGTGAGCTTTTTCATTTACACTAAATGGAAAAGCTCTGCCAGTAGCTTAGGAACTTTTGAGATGGTCCTTGGGTGTTGCACATAAACTGTCTCGTTTTTAATTTTTTTAACATATCCACACCCCCGAGTGACCTTTTTTAAAAATATTAATAATAGAAAGAGACTTTATCTGCACACTATAGCAGTGGAAACTAATGTGATGTTTTTTGTTTGTTTTGTTTTTTGCGTTTGTCTGGATTTGGCGTGTCCGCTGCTGACCGTCAGGATTATGAGGTACAGAGTGATTCTAAAAAATCGTTCTCATGTCTGTCCGCTACACACACTGTCACTTCATCACGTCGTTAGAACGACTTGTCTTATATACATATATACATATTATATATTATATATATATACCGGGTGTTTATGAAGTAATCCTCGATTATTTTTACCATTGAACGATGCGAATCAAAATGTGAAATTCGATCATCAACGACAGAAGATGAGATAACAACAAAAAATATAAGCCAGACGCGACTAAATTCTATCGTACAATGATAATTTTACATGCTTGATTCCATTGCTTGAATTTGAAATAATGAGCGATTTAATAAACAGCCTGTATTTAGAGCAACTGACTGTATTAGAGTAGAGGGCTTTTCCTGTAGTTTTTGAGGCTTACGAACCATTTGATCTTTTTAGCATCCTTTTAGTTGTCATTTTATTGCGACTGTACCCTCACAGTATTAAAATTGTACATTGTTATAATAATAATAATACAAAATAACAACGTGTGAGGCATTTATTAAAAAAAAGCATAGTAGAGCCTTAGACTCACGGTACACAGATTTTCTGTGCATCACCCCATGTATATGGTAATATTTGGTGTTATATTGTTTATAAAAAAAATATGAAGCAACATGTCAGTGGTTACATGGTGTTTGTTTTAGTTACTGGCTAATCTTAGTGCAAGGTTATATATATTATATTATTATTATTATTAATTAATTAATTTAGAGCAGACCATCTCTTAAGTTTCATGGCGCAACTCTGGCTGGGCGGAGTAAGCCGTGACATAGCTGGCTGATGACTGTTGCATCCCAAGCTGCTCTTGTTGATCATTATTTTGGAACCACTTCCTATTTTCCTTCATTTTTTCATCTGCATGCAAAAGAGCCTACATTATGCTTTGTGTCTTGGCTTTAGACGATTAATATGTACATATTATATTATATATACAAATAGAGAGTGGCTGTTGCAAGGTACACACACACATGAAACAATAACACATTTTATAAATAACAAAAATAAAAATAAAATGTTAATATAAATATGTTAGAAGCACACATTAGGCATGTCACGTTGAATTGTTTAAAACGTAGGTTTTATTTTAATTATTATTTTTAATCACAAATATACACCAGATAAACGATATGTAAAAATGTAACATAACGCTTTAAGGTTATTTATAAAAACATACAAAAAAGCTATTAGTTTCACTCGTATTAGATTGTTTAATTTCTCTTGGATGTTATTGTATAAAAACCTTCATTTTTGTATTAATTAATTTCAGTTTTTCGTACGTTTGGATCATATACGAAAATGCTTTACTCAAAAAGGAGGAATTTTCATCTTGGAAGAATTCAGTAAGATGAATTTTATATATATATAATATACATATATGGCATAAAATACTATAATATTCAATAAATATGTGTGTTATTTTTTTTTAGATCCTAAGACCAGACAAGTTATACAAAGAAAATATAAATCTTCCATGGTATGCATGTTTTATTTATATACTATCTTATTGGTGTGGTCTATGTAAACTTGATGTTTTTAGTTTATTTATTGTGGTATGTATGTATTATTATTGACTCCAATATATTTTATTATTATTATCTTTTAAATGTTTCAATTAATTGGTATGTAAATAAATATAATTAAAAAAACATTATTCATAAATTTATCTGGTTCTTATATGTTATTCAGTATTTGGCCTAAGCATAGAGATTATCAACTTCTTGAGATTATCTCATTACATTAAAATATTTTAGTACTCTTAGCAACGCTGTTCAAATTGCCAATTATTTAATTTTAATTTTGAGGGCTTATTAAAAATATAAGCTAGTAAAAAATAGTTATTTTTCACTTAAAAAGTTATTAAATTTATACGAAGGAAATAAAGTAAAAAAAAATACGCATTAACTAATATTAAAAATAATGGATATATTTGCGGGCCGCATGTTGGACAGCGCTGATGTAGAGCATTAAATATTAAAATAAATTTAGCTTATCCAACATTTAATAATATGTTAATTATATGTATATGATAACGTTATTTAAGTAATAGTTACAAAAATATTTTAAATTTACAAAAATTCAAATGGCAAACGCAACACGCAACGCGAAACTTCCCATACTTCCACCACTCAATAAATTGACCTAAAAAAATGTGGATGGTCCCTGATTTTATGACTTCATCACATATATTTAACCTTCATTCACTCACTAATTAAATTTATTTTTTAATAAAAAAATCACTAATAAAAACATTTTTATATGCTTATCCCTCGATTTACGCAGTTAGATTTTTTTTATAAAAAACAGATAATATACTCCCAATCAAACATATTTGGTACACATGCTTGATCTGGAACCAATCCCACTACCTATGCAGTGTTCCGAGCTGCTTTTAAAAGTGAATGCGTGTCGTTGAATATTTTTCCCGTTTACTTTATAATTTGAAGAAATGATCGTTTTAATACAAACTTCGATTTACGCGATATTTTCTGGAACGTATCTATCGTGTAAATCGGAGGAATAAATGTTGATCACTTTTGTTAAAATTTATTTAATTACAATATTACCGTAGATATTGTAAATAAATTCAACTAATTTATGTTATAGTTATGCAATAATATGATGCTAGGTTTTGAATGGTGCGGATGCGGTATAACACATAAGAACCATTTAGTTTAACAAAAACAGCATTTGAAAATTCAAATTTTAAAATTGAAACGATAAATTATATTACTAAAAAAGTTCACTCTAATTTTTAATTTTTTAAATCTTTGATCTCAATTATTTGTTTGTTTTTTATGCTTGCGACCATTTTAGAATAATTAAATATAACATATAATAGTTCAAAGTTATTAAAAATAATAATTCTGGAAAGTTATGTTGTCTAACTTTGGTAATTAGGATTGTCAAAAAAAATATTTGGAATATCTTTAAATCGCAATATAATATCATGAACATTAATACATTTGATTGTACTAAGAGTTTCTAAATTCGCGCCTGCTTTCTTTTTCGCAACCCAACGCGCGCGTGTATACGCTACCGCTAATTTTTTTTATAAAAATAATTTTGTACACTTTCTATCACTGCTAAATTAATATTAATTGATTGTTAAAAAGCAATAAACATGTTTTTTTAAATTAAAATAAGTTTGTTAGTGATACAGGATATCGTTTTAATTTTTATTTATTATGAATATCAATTTTCCTAATTAAATAACTAACAAGAAATTGCCAGTTCTTTACGTCATGGTTATAACATAGCCATTTTTCAGCATTTTTCACACTAGAATCACAACTTTGCTACGTTAATGGGACCCTAGCAGAAATGGTTGTATTGCGAGTAAAAAATGTATATTTTTCTACGAATAGTATAAAACTTCTTGTTATCAATTACTAAAATATTTCAATTACATTTTAATTGCGTTATGTATAATGAATGAATGAATGATAATAATAAATTTATTTTAAATTATAAAAAAATAAAATTAAAAAATATAATACAAAAGTTAAAATTGTATTTATATAATAATAATATATTGATATTTTTATATAAACTTATTTAAAAAGTGAATTGTAGTATAAACTTTTTTTATTTATAAACAGTAGATATAAATTGATTAATTAAAAATTTTAATTAAAAAAATATTTATAGGAACGTTAAATGCTTTTTTGAATGTATTTTATTTTTGAACATATTTTGCTTTCGCTGAATATAATACAAATAAAAATAAATTTTATTCGTGTGTAAATCGTTATTTCTTATTTGATTCTGTGTTTTTATGTTTTGTTCTTTGTTTTTGCATGTGATTCTAGGCTAGTGATATTACTAAGACTTTGCATCGATTTTTTTCAATTGCCGTTATGTGTAAGATGAATGATGGAATACCTTATTTTTTTATTTAATTTTCGAGAGCTTCTTATATTTTGTGATATTATTGTAAGCATGTCGTATTCTTATTTATTTAATTTATTATTTTTCATAGAATGTTATTGATTGTTTTATATGGATTTTAGGCGGATCAGATATGTTATGCTGTTCTATGCGTGTTTTCCTATCTGGCCGCCGGTCAAGAGCAAAAAAAGCACATTCTGCAACAAGCAGCCAAAGGAGCTTCAGATCAGCATGATGCTGAAGGAGAAGATAATCCACATCAACCGACAATATCGTCGGTTCCTTCTTCTGTGATTTCAAGTCCAGTTTTAAAAAATGTCAACGCTAACAGGCGTTCTTCCGAGAATGATCCGAGCGGTAATGTGACAAGTATGAAATCCAATGCACCCATAGTATCTTCATCTCCTGTCGATAGTGGATCCAAATCACAAATAGCGCAGAAAAGCGAGTTTTCCTCATGTGGCAACCCCCCTCCCCGCCATCCACCCCCACCGCTGATTCCGCCTAGGAAAAACTCACAAGGGAACGTAGTGCTTTTGAATAGGCAACAATCTGGCGGAGATTTGAGAAATAGCTCCCAACAAAGTGCACCTTCCAGACAAATGAGCCAAGGTCCCCCACCAGCCATACCACCTCGTCGTGCACCGCCACCCTTAGGTATGGGCCGCCATAATACCATGCCAGAACCGCAAGAATTTAGGTGAGACTAAAAGCAAAAAGATTTCAAAAAAAAATATTAAATGCTATTGTATAAATCAATTCAATTTGCTGTTGTTCAGACCATCGTCCGGATCACAAGTCATATCATCAGGTTCACCATCATCACAAACAAGCCCAATTCCCATACAGCAGCCTTCGAATAGTCCTGTTTTGTCGCAAAGTCCGCCTAGGAGGCTCGGCCAGAGACAGGGTTCGATATCGGGACCCTTCTCTGGTACGAATCCCTTTGTAACACCGCAAAGAACGGCCGAGTTTGTCATACCTCAAAGGAGAAGTGGTGGTTTAACAAGACAAGCTTCGCAATCGACTGGTGAGATTTCTGGTGGTAGTCCTCCGAGGAGACGCTGACAAGGAAGACTTTCGTTGCCGATGATTTATGGAGACGAAGACGCTCAAGCGTGCATCATGCCATCTTGTTTGCCATGGAAAATCAGACAATGAATAGTTAAAAATACATTTTAAACAAAGAAACAATTGTGAAATTGTAAATATAATACTATATCGTCAATCAAAAAGTGAGGGTAACCAACATTGTACATAAAATATGACCATTTAATATTATATGTATATTTATGTGCCACGTTGTAAAAATAGTGGTTTTCGAATATTAATATATAGTCAAAATGAAACAATATTATTATAATATATTTTTATAGAGCATAGAAAATATAAATTATTAAAGCAACGAAATACCGACAGCCTTAAGTGTAAATTGGTAAACTTAACTTTTGAATGAGAATTATTCAACAATGCTTCCTTTCTTCCATTATACTGATACATAAGATATAAAAAAATACAGTAATTAAAAAACCTTTTAATTATTAATATGAATTTCATACTTCTCAACATACCACCACTTCTCCTTTAAGGTATGAATTTCATGTTAGTAACAACAACAAAAAGCAACAATTTAAAGTGTAATGAAATGTTTGCTGAACTGATAAAAATAAAAAAATCACACATTTTACACTTAAGGCTTTCGATTTGTTTTTTTGTATTGTATATTTATTTTTAATAAGTGGGCACATAGTATCATAATGGCGCCAATGAAATGTCAGATTTTTGGTCAAATTTTTAATTTCGTTGTTAGGATGAGGCTTTTTCAAATTAAAACATTTTTTTGTACGATAATGAGGTATTCTATAGCTTTTTTTAATATGTTTTTTATCTTGATATAATTAAGATAAATAAATGTTCCTTATTTTATTTATAAAGTAAGAAACACATTTAAATTTATGCGTTAATAAACTTTGTGTTTATTCGTGATATAATATCTTAATGAGAAAATTATACTTGAAGTATTATATTAAACATTAGGACCAACATTTTATTTTAATTATTGTATTTAGCTTTAAAATTCATAATATGACCAAAAATCGAATATATTGTATTAAATAGAAGATAAAAAATCCAAAAAAAATATTAATTAATAAATGTAATACTGGCGTCTATGAAAAGTTTTCTTAACATTATAAATTATTATTTTCTAAAAAATGCAGTAATAAGTTTTTGTGTCCACTGTGAATTTAAATTACAAAATTATTTCGTCAATATCTTTATAAGTTATTTGCTCATGTTTAATAATTGTAAATAAATAATGATACATGTTCTTTAAATAAATATTACATAGTGAAGAGTTCTATATTCTTAAAAATAACGTTCAAGAAAACAATTACAATATTTATGTATATATCAAATAACTAATATATAGAAAAAAACCTGATCATTAACGCTTGTCTAAATATTATATTTTTATAAATAAGCAGAATTTATTTATTTATTTATTAATTATTTACAAGCTATTCTATTAATTTTCCATCTTTAATAAAATATTACATATTGAATGTGTAATACATATTGTTTCTTTTGCCTTTCGAATAATCATTAATAAATAATGAATTCTAAATTTATAAGTAACGATGCGCATACATACAGTATATATATATATATATTGTAAAAATATGTATTATTTGACGTGAAGGCTTTCGAATTGGAAAATATTATATTAAATCCCGTTACCTGATTACGGTGACCATTTTCTGTGATCCCTTAGATATAATATCTGTGTATTTGATGTGTGTTTTTTTATCGTTAAACTTATTAATTTAATAGTGTTATTTTAGAACTTTTGATCTGTCGGGTAGTGACGATGTATTTTTGTTGAAATGTTAATCGTTCATATCAATTTTATGACGAAGTGTCTTATAGTATGCAAACGGTGAAAATCACAATATATAAAATATCAGATTTGAGTTTGCAATTACTTGCACAAATCAGTTTAAATGAATTATTTATATTTTTTCGAATCATATCAACAAAGTTATTTATAATTGTGATAAAAATAATATATTTTATTGATATATTTGTTATAACCTTTTAAATTCTAAATCATTTATTAAAAATATGGCTTTGATATCATTATCCTACAGACGCAAGGTCTGAATTTAGGACAATAAATGTGTGTAAATTAAAATATAGATAATTTTCGAATCACTAAAATGTTCAATTTAATTTCGTTGTATATAATCAGTAAAAAATATACACTTCACGTATACAAAAGCAGTATTATTTTTGTTAGTTGTTTAATAATTTTAATTTGACCATTATATTGAAACATATATATTATATAGAAATCTTTGCCTTGATGTTGTAATCAAAATTACTATCCACGTTTAATAGCAATAAATGTATTGTATGTAAGTTGTTTAAATTGCTTAGTAGATCTTGATCGAATTGAATAACATCAAATTCTCTATCATAGCAGAAGAACAATAAAATCTGATGTAATATATCTTTACGTTTGTTTATAAAGAATGTGTTAAGACAGTCAAGCATATAAAATGATTTAAACATAGAAAATTGTTGAACTAGAACAACGTTATGATAAAATGATATTATTTATGTTTAAGTTTTATTATGTTGCTGTGTTTTATTCGTTTGCATATTGTAATTGATCAATAAAAATGCTTTAAAGGTACATATTTTTATTTTTCGTTACAATTCCTTAAATCCCAATTATTGTTTGTTTGTTTTTCTAACCAGCTGTAGTTAGTGGTTGTGATTGTGACTAATGCGAGGCAGTCTACGATATTATACAGCTGTGAACGTTGCTTTTCCATAACATTTAAACATATATTGGATAAGTTTTGCAGTATCTGATACTCAGACTATGTAAATCAAGTATAATGCGAGAAATAAACTATATTAAGTTCCCAAGGTAAGCTTTGACAAACGCTTTTAGCCGTTGAAGCATATTTATGATTTTAACTGATAAGGAACTTTTTGCTCAGCTTGCATTTTATTCTATAAAATATAATTGAAATGCATTTAAATCTTACATATTTTTTTCAAAGTATATATTAAATATATTTAATTTTTTTAATAGAATCGAAGTTATCAATAGCTATTTTATTACTTAATTATTTTATGGAAATTAAAAAATAAAGTAAATTTTAAAATTGTTAAAAATATAATATAACTAGGGATTCCAATCCCGGGATCCCGGGATCCCTAACGATTTTCAATACCCGATGAGTCCCGGGATTATAAAACATAATCCCGAATTTTTTGGATTGATTAATTTATCAAGCACAATCGAATTATTATTGACAAAATCGTTATATTTCGTATACAAACTTGCGCGAGTTGCACGTGTCATCTGTGAATCTTTGAGGCTGTGAGTCTGAACGTGCTTTTTCAGCTGCAGGCTGCTTAGGAACCAAAATCAGATCAAGGCTAAATGATGAAACGCTTGATGCTTTGATGTTACTTCGTGAGTTTTTTCCAAAATAATGTTTTACATTAATTGTGTCTATGAATGTACATATGTACATACATTGTCAAAAGCTCATTTTTTATCTTCTCAAATAAATAAATAAGACCTTCCCTTTTTTTATTTTTATTATATTATTTTCTATTTTAAGTCCAAGACTAAAATTATACGTACTTTATACATTGTACGTTATAAAAAACTGATGTAAAAAAATATTGTATTATTCATTTTAAATTATTTTTATCGATAAAATAACATGAAAATTATCCCGGGACTGGTCCCGGGATCCCGGGATCGACTAATTGCAATACCGAAATCCCGGGATCAAAATTTTGGCCCGGGATTGGAATCCCTAAATATAACACATTAGGAATATCAAAGACGAACGCGAAAAATGCACGTCTCAATGAGATAATAAATTAAGTAAAAAATTATTTTATAAGCCTGAAATATACTTTTTAGTGCATGGTTTAAGTGATATAAATAAGAAATTAAAGCTTGTTACTTTCGTCACGATACTGCTTATATGTCCATGCCTATATTCTCCAGATAATCATTGTTAATTTGTTGCTATGTTTATATGTGAAACAAAAGTAATTAAATTGTGAGTTTGGAGATTCTTGCCTCAATTTGGCGTTTCGGCGATGAGAAGATATTTTTTTAGGTATTTCCATGCTAAGTAAATGACATGTAAACTATAAATAAAAAATAATCATAATCAATAGCTATTGGTTCAATGCTTCCAAACAGAAAAGGTCAATTAAAAAATGAATCCTTGGGTGTGTATAAGATCTCGTGTGAAGATTGTGAAAATATTTACATTGGAAAGTCTAATAGACAAGAGAGAAAATGAATACAAAATGCTGTCAAAATATTTAATGGTAATTTTGCTCTGGCTGAAAACAGCTTTAATAAGGACAACAACATTGACTTTAGCAGCATAAAGACTATAGCTAACATTAAAAATCCGTTTGCTCGTACAAAACATGAAGCACTAGAAATAGAAATGCATAAAAATATCGCAGTGAAAAAATGAAATGACAGTAACATGATATCAAAGTCTTAACTTCCAGTTTTATAGTCAATACGAGCGAAAAAATCACATAGTATAATTGTCACCGACCTAATTATCATACAATCACATTAACACGGTCACAAATGACGTGTCCCCGGCAAATGGACAATTAATGAATATCAATAATACTGAGCTACCCCAAGAACGTGTATATATGATGAGGTCAAGGACGAGAGAGGATCCCGAGATTCCAGTAATATACATATAATATAATATTATCAATATGTAATAAAAATTTTTTTTTTTCACCATTTTCAACGGAAGAACGTCATTTGAAAATGTCGTAAATTTGGCACATATAAATTAGATTTAAATAATATTTTTCATATAAATAAAGTTGAAATCATCGACATTATACTTTAAGAAGGACAACATTATTACAAAGGTGACCTTCGTGTCACTCTCGCATTATAATAAATCGAACGAGAGATAAATATTCTAAAAATAAACACAACTTGCATTAAAATAATTCGAATTAGAGAAAAATATTTAAAAACTAGACAAATTGTCAACCTTTGATAAAAAATATTTTTTTTGTAATGTGAGATGCACGACATTTTAATCCTTATGGTTTATAACAGGGGTCGGCAAAGTGCGGCTCCGGAGCCGCATGCGGCTCTTTGGCTCCTTGAGTGCGGCTCTGGCACAAATATCCACGGGCCCGGGCGCTAATTCTGGTCGAGTGTCCTTTCCATGCAACGTTGAATGTGTACGTGAGCGTTGACGTAGTATCTGTTTCGTCCGATAGGGGCGCAGCGCAGCGTAGTAGTATGACAGCTGTCAATCTGCGTACTTGGCGGTTACAGACGGGGCCAAAAGTATGACTGGCGTCAGAAAAGGGTTTGTTGCCATTTTGAAAGAAAAAAATAATTACGAGATATTGGTTTATCATTGCATTATTCACCAAGAAGCGCTTTGTGCGCAGATATTTCCGGAAGAAATTAGTAAAGTTATGGGATTAGTGATCACGATCATCAACTCCATTGTAGCTAAAGCTCTTAATCATCGTCAATTCAGAGAATTTTTAGTTGAAATGAAGAGTGAGTACGCTGATTTTCTGCTTCATAACAAGGTTCGATGGTTATCAAGAGGGAACGTTTTAAAACGCTTTTGCTCAAGATTTTGAAAGGGAAACATTGTTTCACTTTCCGAGCCTGCTGAAGCATCGCCAAGAAAATAATTCCTCTATTGACAAACACTATTTCAAAACAACAATTTTAAATATGAGGAAAGCATTTCTCAGCAGGTATCAAAGCGACCTTAGCATTCGTCAAAAATCTTCTTAATGCTACAATAAACTGAGTTGAAATTTTCTCCTTTTGGCATTGACATTAGTAACTTTGAAATATAATTGCAGGATTTAAAAAACAAGAAAATATGGAGCTCCAAATTTGAACGTCTTTGTATTGATTTGGAAATATCGGAGAAGAACGAATGTGATCTTAGTTCACAACACAAGTGGTCTGCTTTGAAAGACCTGGAGAATGAAGTCATGATCATTTTCAACGTTTGGAATAGTATTCCTGACTCTTAAGATCCGCTGAAAAAGCTTGCGTTTGCTGTTCTTTCCCTTTTTGGTTCTACACAGGGCCGGCCCGAGGGGCAGGCAGTACAGGCGATCGCCTGGGGCGCTAGATCTTGTGGGGCGCCGTGATACCAAATAAAGGCGCAATATTCACTTAAAATTATCAAACAATATTGTTAAAGAATATAATCTGATATAAGTTTTTTATACACTACTGTGTACTCTTTAAATTATTTCACACGTAAAAAATCACAACAAAAAATAAATTATAAATTCTTAAATACCCACAATCGTAAAAAAGAGCATGTTGTAAAATATAATATATTATTTCTTTAATTTGAATTATATTTTTGCGCTCATCAAGTGTTAATAGGGGGGGGGGGGTAAATTTAGTTTTTGCCTGGGGCGCCAAACAACCTAGGGCCGGCCCTGGTTCTACATATTAATGCGAACAAACCTTTTCAAGCATGAACTTTATCAAGAGTAAACTGAAAAGTTGTCTTATTGATGAGAACCTGGAATCATGCCTAAAATCAAAAACAACAACATATAAACCTGACTTACTGAAACTTTCCAAGGAGATGCAAGGACATTGTTTGCATTAAGTGTTTGTCAGTCATTGTCATGATTTAAATTTATGGATACCTTACTTTCATATTATTGTTTATCAACTAATAAATCTTTATTAAGTGTGAAATCAAGTTTTATTCAGTGTACCTGTAATTTAATGAAGGTTTAAAATTATAATAAAGGTTTACTAAATTAAAAAACAGATTTGGCTCTCAGAACTATTTTGAATCGTTGTAATGTACATATTTGGCTCTTCGGCCAATAAGTTTGCCGACCACTGGTTTATAACCTTGAACCTGTGAACTTGTTTATGCATCTCGAAATATTTAAAAAAAAATTCAGTAACTACGCGTCATCGGGCGCGTAAGCTGTTTCGTTACATTTTTCTCGTGTGTGTGTGTGTGCTCGTTCATATTTTTTATAATAATATCCTTTTTGATGTTTTTAATTATAAAGTGATAGTGAAATTAAGTGTATGTGTTAAAATTAAGCAGTGTATAATTAAAATTAGTGCTTAACTTTGTGTTGATAGACACAATATATTGTTACTATGCAAGGCAGTTGCAGCAGAATGTTTCCACAGCGTGCAACCGACGCGAAGCGTCCCTTCTACCGCGGGCGGAAGTGACGCCGATATTTACAATTCTAGACATCATGCAGTTGACAAGGTAATGTCTTTGTAATTTTTGGATATTTAATATTGTGTCTGTGTCATATAGTTAACCATTTGTGCTCGTAAGTAGACCCGAAACTATTGAATAATATATAGATTTATAAAAACACTAATCAATTTACTAAGAGAGATTAGCATAATAGTTTATTATTATTATTTGTAAGCTAATAAAAATATTGTTTCTAAAACAAGTTTATATATGGTCTCCTTTTAAAATTGTAAATTCTACATACAATTTTTTTAATATAATTTCCATTTTAATTTTTAATTTGATTTATTTTATACACTTTCTGAATTGATAGTGCAGAAAGGGCATTTAGTACATCATAGGAAATCAAATTTATCATATGTATTTAATGCGATTCAACGACCTGAACGAACGTTCAAAATCAGCTTTAGACACGTTCATGCTAAGACTATTTCTACCAATTTTAAATCTTGTACAAGTTTCAAGTTATAGAATAATCATTTAAAACTGTTTTAATATATTCCCAAATACTTTGTTATGTCCAAATAGGGTTTTAATTTCAAATATAATTGTAAATTGGTTTAGTAAGTCTTTTTAAGAGACTTTCTTAAAAACCACAAGATTTTAAGTCTATTTTTATCATCCAAATTATAATGCATAGAAATACTGGGGCGATATTCAAAGCTAGTTATAGATAAAAAGGATATTTCGTCAAATACTGTAAATCTTACAGTATTATTTATAGTAATCTTCCCGCATTATTGCATTAAGATTAGATTTCGATTTCTGTAAGATATTTAAAATACAGAATTTTTTGAGCGTCGAGGCTTATCAAGGTCAATTTATATATATTAAAATATACATTAAATAATATAAATAAAAGGGTAAGGTTGAAAACTTAAACTTGATTATTTGTGCTAGTATTTATTGGTATACATATGTAAATTGTACGTATTTATGCTAAAAATATGTATTTTTATCGAATCTCATTCCACAAATAGATTTCTTAGGTCCGCTGTAAGCGCATAAATATTTGTGTTGTTTCTTTTTTCATTCGGTGCTGGAGTGTATTTTTTATATATGAATTTGGGGGGGCCCCTCCCAGTTTTTTTGGGTCGACCCACCAGAGAATCCCATTTCGTAAGAGCACGACCGTAAAATTTCCACCTTCATTTTTAGGCGGACCAACCAAAAGAAGTACAAGAAATAAAAGTCAAAAGTGAAATAAATGCTCCGGCGCTGGAAAAACGAGCCCGTGGAAATAAGTAGATCATAAACCAAAATACGGGTAGCGCCATCGGGTCAATATCAATTGTGTAATGAATGTTTAAGGTGTTTTTTATGTTTTATTTTATGTACAATCCGAATTGAGTTTTAAACTTTTAAAGGAGATATTTTTTTAAAACTTGTAAATTGGGAATAAAAAGTTTATAGTGAAAAACGTATCTGTGCTAAAAAATCAAATTGAATATTGATTTTGATTTCAACCAAAACAGAACAAGGTTTTTATTATTAATTCATATTAATATTTTTGCCTTTATATGTTATTAAGAAAATCCGTGAATATTGGAAAAATTAGATCGACCGCACATACTTTTAATTTTTCGGTTTTAATATAATTAGTACGTTTTTAATTATGCAAATAGTAAACGTGCTTCGAATAAAATAGTAAAAAATGAATAAAAATCTTTAATGAAATTACACAATTTTATATTGTTGAATTTAAATAAAAGCTTTTATTTTTATACTTTTTCGGAGTAGGTTTAATCAAAAGCTTTAGTGGATTTATACTTATGTAAATGTCAATAATCACTTTACATTATTTCAAGTGACAATAAATCTACTCTGTTTTTACTTAACGAAAATATTTGATATAAGTAGATGTCATTTACACTGATACTAAAAAGTCTGTCATACATTAATTCAAAAATAATAAATAGGTTTGGTTTTTCACACAAAACGATATTTTTTTATCATACGTCAGATAGTCAATATATTTAATATAAAGTACATAAGTCGTCTGAGTACATTGCTACATCGAGAACTCCTCAAGGTTCTTTTTAAAATAATTTTGAATTCTTATTTTTATTGTTTTCTTAATTAGATTCATTTTTAAATGGTCAAAATTAGAAATTAAAAATGATCAGTAATTGTAAAAAAAAAATAGCTAAAAAATTTTAAAATTTTTGTTCCGCGAAATCTAATTTGAAATCTGGTAACTCTGTCAGCGCTGCTTCACTCATAAGATACACATTTCACACACATACATTTTGTATGGGTGTCTAAGAAGAGATGCAATTGGCCCGCCAACATCCTCATCTGTGATTTGACAGCTGTCTCGAACCAGCAATATATAAGATAAAATACTTCAGAGACTCGGTGAAAGACGCACCACGTGAGACGCTTTAGAGTCACAGAATAAGACCCGTTGGAGAATCATTCAGCAATATCATATTGCGCCAGATCACCACTGACGATGACTTAACTACATAATACAATTTTTCGACTTGATTTTCATATATGTATATGTAGAAATTTACATATGCTTATAAAATAAACTGTAACCTGTGTCTATTTTCGCTTCAAAATCACATAGCGTGAAAATAGTGTTATTTTATTTAGATAAATTAGTACGTGTAACGTAATATTGTAAGTTATTAAGCTAAGGAATATACAGTTCAAGTATTTTGGTACTTTAACATATACTTATGTTCGCTTATGTGTTTAAAATGATCTACAATTAAAACAATTAACATTTTCTTAAAATAGCGTAATGTACTACCAAATGTTTGTGCCACACAATCAATAGCAGTGAAGCAATTCCATGACCCGTAAGAATAATTTAGACAAAACTCACACAACAGAACGACACTGATAAAATGCGCTCTACAAAATATGATATATTCATAAAATAAATCATAACGGCAATAGTTAAATGGTGGATTCACATAAATAAATACGTTACACTTTACTTTAATTATATCATACTTTACAAAAATTGACGTAGTGCTAATAAAAACTTTAGCCCATGCAGCTTCTTAAAAATAACAGTACATTCTCATTTTTTACGCAAAATATTATTTTTTGAATATTCAAATCAGAAATAAAAAAATAAACAAATGCGGAAAAATTGGAATATGCAACCGGGCATATGACCAAAATGTTGTCCGCAGATAGTGATATTATCTGTCCGCGTTGGGGCGCATTCGCATTTGTTGGCATAGCGCTGAGCGATATTATGGCCTTCATTCACGTTCGATCCATATCTCTGCCGTTCGAAATGTTTATTGTACACACACGAAACGATAACGTATCTATAAACGTGTACTGCCGCAGTACCCACGTATGTATGACATTATAGATATGTACATATGTATATACCAGAACGTTTACACTAATAAAGGAGATTTACTATGACAATTTCTAGTTGGTAGTTGTAACTAATTTACCATAAATACATGTAATATAAAAAAATAATACAACATGTCTTAATTTTAATTATACTGTATAAATTCGTAAAAATAACATTTTTTTGAATAAGAGAATTATAAGTTTTTATGTCGTAAATATTTTCAATACAATTAAAATCAAATTTAGATCATTTGGCTTCCTTATGCAAAACGCAATGCAGAAAAATCATTGAAGAAGTATGTATTAAATGTTAAATAAAACAAGAAAAATATGTTTTATAATAAAACATACTTTTTATTTATGTATATACAATAAAATATATAGATATTATCGTCTTCTCGAAGAGGGAGCAGTAACTAAAAGTGTATTTCGAAATAGTCAACAATTTAATCACCGCACAAGGATAAGGACGGGAATAAAACATGTGCAATTTTATATGTTGTACCCTTTGGTACCATAGCGCTGTTGTTTCAGGGCAAATGTAATCTGAAGAAGGGTTGTAACAGGAAGGCAAAACCCACGGGACTGCAGATAAATTTGAAGGACCCGGTCCTTTTTCATTCCGTGAAAATGATTGAATCTCTTTTCGTGTCAATAAAAAAGTCGGCATGAATATACGAAAACATATATTATACAACACGCACCATATAAGCATATTATTATTGCACGATACAGGATGTACGTATTTATTTATTTACAAATTAAAACAACTAAGCAAAATTGTGATTTAGAAATATGGCTAAGATCGCATTATGAAGTCCATATAGAAGAATTAAAAACACTATATTTTATTTAATTATTGCCACAAAAAATAAAATAAGGTGAATTTGTAACAGGGTAATCTTTTATACCTTTAATTTAAAAATTCAAAGTGACTTGAAAAAACTAAGTATACTTCGTATAGTTTACATAATAAATTTAATTTTTAAGTGTTATTATATAAATGCAAATACATTTTTTTTGCAAAAAATGTATTTGCATTTTCTAAGAAAAAAATTCACAAATATGTGTCCCAAAAAAATGTATACGCACTTTGCATGATTATCGTATAATATTTGTATGATTTTTTTTGGTATACCCAGTATTATTATATGTATCTAATTATGAAATTTAATTATTTTACTATACTTCACAAATTGAGATTTTCAATCTATGTGTTTTTCAAAACTTAATTTTATTTAAATAATATTATAGATACTATGAAAATAAGTTTTGAGTTAAACATCAATTTATACATGTTTCATGATTTATATATATATCTAAAATATTTGCAAAGAAATACTTAATAGTACATAAAAACACGATTTTGATTATTTTTTACACAAAAGGAAAAAATGATTTAATTAACATGAAATTTTATTATACGCTGCTTTTAATTACGTCATTATTTAATTTTAAAATTAAGCTTTAAATAATATAAATTTATGTCCTTCTTTTATCAAAGCAAAAACGATTGACTTTAGCGAAAATCTTGCAAGATCTATTTTTCTGATAAAATATTTCTATATTATATATAAAGCAATCTTGTAATGTTACAAAACTGACTCTATAAAATGATATTTTCCATGTAAAACATAAGCAAACTAGATATTCTGATTATCATTGCTACTTTTCGAAATCCGGGAATAGAGATTCTCATTTGAATAAAGCTTGGTAATTCCAAGAATTGCTGATTTTTGTATGCTTATTTTACTCATATTATATAAATAAATATTAAATTATGCATATATTAAACTTATTTATTCAGATTTATTACCTTAGCTAAATTATTTAACTAGTAATATATTTTTTTACGAAATTCATAGCTTTTTAATCGATTGAATTATTGATTTTGAAAGCATTTGAGAAAAGTTGAAAATCAGTTTTGAGGTCTTAATATTCATTAAATTTATATTAAACATGTATTACTGTGACAATATTAGTTTCCGTCAATTTATACTTATAACAACTAAAACCATAAAATTTTACATCAAGTATCTAAAAAAAATTTGACGCAATCTATTCAATGAGTTTCTAGTCAACATCATAAAATTTTGCTTCCAAATTATAATGATGCATCATAAAATTTTTCAATATTTGATTATTCTATAGATTAAACGTCACCAATAAATTATTATTAGCATTTGTAAATTACGTTGAAATTTTATAGTAATAAAATAGCACATAAAAAATTTAATTTGATATAAATTTCAGATTGAATTTATTTGACATATTACAGTCTAAATAAAGCATTTTAACTGTTTTTTGACATTGTATTGCCACTCTTCTATTGAAGCGCATAAATTATTACACAATAACAACCTTAATTTGAAACGCATTGTTTCCACATAATCCTTCAGCCGTCACTCTAATAATCCCAATAAAGCTCACAATGGAAGCATTAGCAATTGACTCTATAGCCCCCCTTTCAGCTTTAGCCGGATATGAAACTGTAATGTAGAGACAAAAACCATCCACCGTCGCCTAATTGCGGTGCAATAACGTCTCATAGAAAACACCCAAACGACATCCGAATGCTGCTGCTGCTGCTCAAGACATCATCCTCTTTGTCATCGTTTGTTTAATTAATGTCACAAATGAGGAGGAGTATGGGGATCTCGTGATTAATACCCCTAGGCCCCGAATGCCCTAACGCGTTTAATTTCCTGATCTTGATACTCCCTTATCCCGCAATCAATCGCCGTGACCCTGGCGAGAGCCTGGAATTATTGCCGGCTCTTAGGACAAACAATATCCGCTAAAGGTTAATGTAGGGGCGCTTTCCGATTTCGAGCATTATAATCGTTCTTGGGATACGTGCGTGTTATAATTTATGTAATAAGGATATTTACACTTTTCAACACAATGAATAAAATTGTATTTGTAGCATGTGGAAGATCTTAGATAAATTAAAAAATACATTAAAATATTTGACACAAGAATTTTTTAGTAAAATGTATGTATATCATAAAATATATGTCCAATGTTGCGATTAAGCTATCGATAAAAAAATAATAGATATTTTGTGATAAGTATAATAGTTTGACTTAAATTAAAATACTCTAAAAGGAAGAAAAATATGAATTAAAAAACAATTAATTGAGTGCTAATTTGAGTACAATATATTAGCAAGAAGATCTGTAACCATTGAAATTATTCAGCGTGGTTACGCGAAATTTATTTTAAATATCGGTCTGAAGGCCGCAATTTCAGCAAGCTTTAGCTAGTATCAAACTTGTGAACATGAAAATGCTCATATACAATAATAATTATTGTATTCAAATAATCATTTCATATAAAAGTCTGTTTTGTGAATCTCGCTCTACAACAACTTAGGTCATTCCAAGATACAATATTTGGTTAACTGTTATCGTTATCTGTAA
Organism: Plectrocnemia conspersa; assembly: GCF_051122295.1. NCBI lineage: Eukaryota > Metazoa > Arthropoda > Insecta > Trichoptera > Polycentropodidae > Plectrocnemia > Plectrocnemia conspersa. Next base: position 20,919,852 of record NW_028277173.1, read on the forward strand.
AATTAATATGTTGAGATTAATCCCATCTAATTACTCTGCCATATCTTGTTGCGAGAATGGTTGAATCATTTGCAAATATAGGCATCGTGTAAATACCGTATCGCGAGTTATTGTATCAGTACCAGAAAAATATTTTAAGGTACTACATCTGATATATTTCAAGATGTAAATCTGTCTTCTTGTTTGACGATATGTTGATGGTGATGTAATAAACTTGTGTTCGTGATTAGGCATTTATTATCCATATCCATACATTTTTGAAATTTGCAATGATGAGATTTATTAAAACGGTTTCTTTTTTAGAAAATTCGGTATTTGCAATATAAAAACTTGAAAATTGAAAAATCCCATTTATCGATAAAGAATTATTCAAAAGAGGGCACCCGAGCACAGCGGCCGTTACTGAGTTTAACGGGACGAACATTAAAATCATAATTGCTAACTGTGGCCCGTAACCCGGGCCGAAAACGCGAGCTTTAATAACCCAAACACCATTGTGATACGTGTTTACATCGCGTTTGCCTCTACAGGCCGCACATTAGCTGAAAAAAACGGAGATGCGCACAATAACACGGGCGACAATGGCTTCGCGGTCGTTACAGCCGGCCCTGGACGCTGCCAAGAGGTAAGCGTAAAAACATGTAATATTATATAATATAATATCTACTGTTTTGAAAATAAAAAAAAGATTATGGTGTAATAAAGTGAGAAGTAACTATGATAAATAATGATTATTGCTGGCGGACACAGTGAGTTTATGTGAACGATTAAATTATACTGCTTTTGAGATATATTTGTTCTATTATTAGATTGATAAGCATACTGCACAAGAAACAGAACATCAAGCCCTTTACTGACAATTGGAACAGAAGCTTAATTTGATTTTATTTTAATGAAAAATTTTTGAGCTTTTAAAAAGCCATTTCGTTGCACTGATAAATTTCAATCATGTTCGAAAAAAAATCTTTTTTATTGATAAGAGTCTATCACGTTTATAATAAGAGCGTTATTTAGTTTTGATAGTCAAATTCTGATCTTCTGTTTTGTACAAGTATAAAGAAATATTAATTTAGATTAGAGTTTCATTGGTTTAAAAAAATTATTATAAATATTTATTTAAATTTTAAAATATAATTCTGCAGTATGAATATTTTTGCAGTTAGGAATAAAAACAACGTCTCTTTGTTTATAGCTGTCCTGATTTTTAAATTACATGTACACAATTATGCATATGTTACACGCAGCTGCCACACTCTGAAAATATATACTTGTGTTAATTGCGTTTTTAAAAGCCCGTTTGTGAGAACTCGGTCCGTTTTATATATCTACGTACGTTTGAATTATCTAACTGATGCTTGCGCCAGATTATGCACATTGGTGCATTTTGGCAAGCGGCCATCCCCGGCGCACAAACTACCCCTTAACCTCTGCCTCACACCTCCATTCGTTTAATAAACTGACCAGTAAAATTTATGACTGCCTCAATTCTAACCTTACGCATTTTTATCACCGGTAAGGAAATAATTAATTTAAGATTTTTTTATTAAAATGTTTTAAAAAGCTAAATAATCAAGAATATCACTGAATTATTTGTTATGTATTTTGCATACTCAAACACATAATGTAGCTTGAAGTTTATTATTTTAAAACACGTGTTTTTTTTTGGTACCTAATATTTTTCAATGGCTCAAATATAAATATTTAAAGTAACGTGTTTAAGCAGCTTTATGTAAAAGCTAATAATTAATACATAATTAAATATGCAATTCAATATTAAATATATTTTTAATTATTTAAATATAAAAATGCAATACACAAGTATCTGTAAATTATACCGCAAGCACAAACAGAGATAAAACGAATCGCAAAATTCCACTTAAAAGCTCTTTATTTTATCACCGCCAACAAATACCGACGATTCGCCTCGGGGATGCAAGTTTGCGTGTAAAATTTTAGGAAAAGTTGTAAAATCTTTGTACTAACCACCAACAACTCGGTTTCGGTTCTACGACGCGATCGTTTGCATCAAATAACAAATTTGTATTACTGTATGTACCACTGTTTCCAAGTTAAATTCAGTCGCAGATATTTTATGCTCAAGAGATACTCAAGTGTTTTATGTGTTTTTGATATATACAATTAAGTTATTGCTGCGCAAACAATAATTTTATTATTGGTCTGTCTTCTTCCACTATTATTTGATACGGGAGATAAAGTAGCTTATAAGTTAACTAAAAAAATAAATAGATCAAAACAGAGTCTAACGCAAAAAATTAAATATGATTGTCGTCATCAAAAATTAGGGGCAAATATCGGAATACAAAATCCAGATTTTTTTTCAAAATTTTAATTAGAACATCAGTCATTAGTTTGTAAAACATAATTCAACATATTTTGCTGTGTCTTTACAAATTTCTCAAATAAATCTAAAATATCTCTGCGTGCACACTAAAATTCATACATTGAGGCATGCCTTTCAGATTGCTTTCAGGATACATTCAACATTTTTATAACATTTTTAAATTAAATTATTTGTAACAAAAAAACATAATTGTAAAAAGTTTTCGCTTAGATTTTTACGTCGAATATGTTTGGGGGTACCAGAAAAAGTTATCGGGCAAACTTCCAAATTAAAGACGATAATAAAAATAATTACTTTAAAAAAAGGTGAAAAAGTTACAAAGAAATATTTATATACTAAATAGGTTAAATGATGAAATACCGTTATTTTCATTGAGTCACTATCAGTATTTTAAAATTAAGCCTTTGAGTGGTATCGCCGTACATGTACGGCGGTCGATATTTCACTGTTTTGAAGTACTCCAGATTGTTATATATTTACATATATAACTGAAAATAAAATAAAATAAAAAACTTAGTATTTGAAGAGTACGTAAATGAACATAACAAAAAATATGCTATATTAATTTTATAAAAAAAATATTGAAAGCCTCTGAATTATTATAAAAAAAATCAACAAAAGCCGAAAAATATATAAAAAATATGTAAAATAAATTAACAAAATTTAAAAATAGAGAAATGTTACAATGAATCATAAAACATACCAATACAAAAAAGTTGTAAAATAAATTTATGTAATTGAACGTTGAGAAAGACGGTTTTTTTCTATGATTTATTATAAATGCAATATAAATAAATAGCAACAGAAATAATTATGAAAATATATGTAAAATAACCTAACTCCCAAGTGTAAACAAATAAATTAACTCACTACTTAATGGATTAAAAATGGCAGAGATATTCTAATCTCTGTATTGAGTAAACAACAATTAACCAAATAAGCAAGTCAGTTAAAAAATAAGGAAATATCATCGTTAGTGTGGTTCAAGTGCTTTTAATAATTTAAAACCTCTGAATTAAAAATTTACTAGATTCAATATTTGTATTAATATTTATACATAATGTTTTATGATAGATAGTTTATATACTTATTGTAAACGTCGCCTTTGAATGCCACATACGGGTAATTAGTCTTCAATGGAATAGCTTGTAGCAAAGCTTTTACCTTAAAATAAGCTTCAAAGGTCCGAGTTTGATGTATCTGTGTGCTTTCATACAAAGTAACCAATGAATAGTCAAAGCAGATTGATGTATAATATTAAAATTATATGATGTGACTCAAAGCCGAATATTTGTGAATATAATGCTATGATTTCCCCAACATACAAAAGGATTTTATAAATGTTAAACAATCTAGTAATTATGTATACAAGTATTAAAAACACATTCCAGTTTATAATTATAAAGAGTTTAAGCAACGCTTGTATGTTTTCTAGTAACATACACCGACAGACTATCCTAATTCATACATACACACGCACATAAAAATAGTACTTCGATAACCACGAAAAAGTCTCTGAAAAGAGCCTTCAAATTAAACATTAATCATTCCGTTCCGGCTCTCGGGAGATTGATTACATTAATTTACTATAAGATGTCTGATTTCATTCGTTTTACGATCCGGAAAAATCTTATCTCGTTTTTATTGCGCCGGATGCTGCAACGCCCTTTTCCACGCGCGTATAATACTTTATTAACTCGTACTAAATTGAAAAATGTTGATGTGAAATATAATAATAAATAATATATATATATATAAAAATATAAAATTAATAATTTTCTATACCTTACTATTATGCATTGATTAAAAATTCGTAAATATTTTTACACAGACATAGGATTTTTGAATACGTTTCAGGCATAATAAAATGGTGATACTATTTTCTGGTGCGGTTCCGGGTCCATTATGGCACTGCAGAAAGGGTTATAAAACCGCCGACATGACCCCAGTTATTATGTTGCTCGAATCTATTAATATTCCGAAAATGTTATCTCTTTTGCTTTCGTGCTAAGGTGGCCTAAGTACAACGTTAGAGCTTCCTTGAAAGCGCGGTTGTTCTAATATATTCCGCTTTCTATATAGCATAAAAAATATATATGGTAACACTAAAGGTATAATCTCCGCATTATATAACAATATATTTCGTTTTTGCAAAAACACTGCTTTCTAATTTTAATATTATGCTGTTAAGAAAAAAATATATCAAATTAGAATACAGCTCCCATAAGCAATATTTATCTCATTATTATATGTCTAGTATTGATATATACATATATACTTTTAGGAAACTACATAGTAGAAATTTACTGATTTTTTTACAATTGTTATTCATTAAAAATGTTATTTATTTCAAATAAATAATTCAATTTACTTAGTAATAATCGTATTCTACATAATATGTTTTATAAATACTGTAGAATAATATATTTATTTAGCAAATTTGCCTTTGAGCTATCGATTATAATACATAAAAAATAATACTGTTGCATATATAATATATTGCATATAGTGTTTTTTTTCGAAAATTACTTCTCGAAAATTTTTTGAAAAAATGGCAAATTTCATTTCTTGAAAAAAATTATAAAGCATTATTTATTATAAAAAATTAAATTTTTACGAATATTTTTAAAAGGTTTATAACCACTGCCCTTTATATAACGCTGCATAAATTAAGACGGGTACATGCTTAATATGCATACTTCTTAGAAGGTTAATATTGTTCAGGAAATGACAGAAAAATGTTAACAAATTTTTAATACTCAAACTCGCTCTATTTTTACTTATATAATAAAATAAGACACTCGGATAAGAAACCGCTCTGTACATGTTTGAAAAAATGCATACTTTCTCGGAAGATCAAAAATATTTTAATGACCAACAATTTTTTGCGATTTTATATTACTCTAACCGGCCGGCGGTTTTATCTTTGTTTTGGTAATCTTAATGATTTAGCGTTGTTTTTATTTTTTGATAATTTAATTTTTTTTTATATTGTTTTTTGTGAAGTAGCAACAGCTGTTATTGACAATTGTCTCGCAATTATTATTGACAGACAAAAGCGCCTGATTTTTTGTTGTTAAAATAATTAGAATATATCTATTCTGAGCTTAGTTCGAAATTTAAACAGGCAATGAAAGAAAAATTATATAATCGAAGAAACTTAACAATGATTTCGTTAATTAAGGATTTTCAAATCCAGAATCTTTCACCATTCAGAAAAAATGACTTCTTTAGTTAATCTTCAAAAGCAGAAATATGTAAAATGGGAAAAAAAATATTCGGAAATTATTTAATGGCTCGACGAATTCTAACGACCCTCACGACTCCATTGAATCATTAGAATTAATTGAATAAATTGAAAATTTATCATTACCACAACAATTAGAGAAAAAAATTCTTTCAGTCTTATAAAGTAAAGAAAGCAACATCTTGCGGATTAATGGAAATTTTTTTTAAAATAAGTAATGAATTATTAAAATGCATTATTTAAATATATTTGGGATAAATTTAAAATCAAATAATACTTTAATAATATTTAGATTCATTGCGTGCATATATGTTTTTATGGATAGTGGGCAACGTTTGATAACATACTTGTCACTAGAGTAAGAATTTATAGTTAAGTAGAATATAATAATATTGTAGTTTATACTCTTGATAAATTACATAATTTAAATAATTACCATAATTATTATCTTCTCTCGAGCTTATAAAACGATTAAGCCAACCGGACCGTGACTATGCGGCAAATTCACTAATGTATCAATCGCTTTTGTTCGCGCAGACAACCGATAATTGGATCAACGTCCTTAGCCACCCCCCGGCTTCAAGGAAAGTATATAATAGAAATAAGGAGAGAGAGAAAAAAATATATAAGACAGTCATTTAAACGTGATTGATGATGAAAGCGGAAACATCGCCATTTCCATACCAGGGCAATTTGTCTTGCGAATTTCTGCGTAGCTTTCATCTTGTCCATTGTTGCGGCGGCAGACGTCCGGGAGACCCGGTGGTATGGGGAGGTATGGTGCGGTGTGGCATGGCAAGAAAACAAGACATCGGAAGACAGCAGAAACGCGATACCATACCGTGGCCATGGGAGAGGAACGAAAGAAAATGACACACTGCGACATTGTAACTGGGGAAGTTTGATTTATGTCTATGTACGCCAGCCCGGCTTTCCTAATTAGCATCATATCCCTTAACCTGAGACAACTGCGCCGACATCCTTATTTATCGTCGTTACATATTATAATTTAAAGAAAATGTGAAAATATTGTATTCAAATACAAAACGGTAGGTAAAATAATCTCAGAAACAACATCATTATGTACCTACGTACTGTGGCGTATCCTATTAAATATAATCTATTATATATTAAAAAAGATTTAAATTAGTGTTATACAATTTTATGTAGTTTCCTTTCGAAAGCGTCAGTAAGAGGGATTTTTGCAACATTATGCGTAATAGTTGGTTGTTAATGACAGCACTTAATTGCTGTCATTGTAACAACGCTAATAATATTTATTTTGAGACTTTCCCCCTTTTTGTTAAAAATATTTTTTTAACGAAATTTTAAAAATTCTCTAAAAACTATAATTTTAAATTGCCAACGTTATTAAAAAATAACACACTATTAGATATTTTGGCTATCGATTATTCCAAGTATGCAATCACATATTTATAATCATTGTAAAATGTCGTCTATTAGATAACATCCAAAAAACTACACCATTGCGAGTCGTCGCTTGGAGCGGAACGATCTAGGTGATTTTTTTTGCTGCAATATTGGTTTTAATTTATTTTGCGGTAATCAAACTTCTTCAGCTAAATAACCGAATGCATCATAATCATTGTTACGAGATTGTGAAAGAGAGTATCCTCAAATATCAATAAATAAAAAAATACGTTTTATTATAATTTATAGGGTTTGATCGACATTAATCTCAATCTTCATACGTACTAAGTATATATTACATGTTCACGTTTAAAATGTACTTGGTTCAGTCAAATCTAACGTATATATGCATTAAATCAGAAACAATGATAATGTTTATATATTATAAAAGTAAAAACTCACTTTTCGGCCTCGGAGTCGGTCGACGGGAATTCAAAATTTGACATTCCAGTGTTACACATTCCTTGTTTTGCTCGTTGATACTCGACTGAAAGACTTTCAAGATGGCGTGGCGTTTCAAAGCATCCAAGTATAAAAATGCTGCACCCATTGTGCCAAAACCCGAAGCATGCATTCGAGACGTCTGCGTCGGTTCTTACCAGACATATGGCAACGACAATTGTGCGTCGGCATCCGTCATGGCGTTCAACTGGGATCACGTCGGGGTCACCAATTTGTAGAGTATGTGGTTCTTGGGGCTACGTAATTAAACGACCTTTTTTAGAGAGCTGGCAAGGACCTGGGGTGTTAGACCGTTGTTATATGATGAGTGAAAAAAAGAAAAGAATGTATATTTTAACAAATAAAAATTAATTTAAAAAGCACCCGCTTCACAAGTTGAGCGGTGGTGTGGCAACACTGAGAACTGTCAGAACGCCGCCACACTTCTAATCCTCAACACTTTATGTATACATTTAATTTTCCTAGTTATAACACACCTAGTTAATTTGCAATTCGATTATTTATATTCACTCAAATGGAACAACGCACAAGACGAATTAATGAAAATTATTGTCGCGTAGCAAAATTTTATTAATAAATAATAATTATTTAAAACTGTTGTCATGGCACTGTCGGCCATCTTGTTTATATTTAAATGTTTATTTTACATTGGTCGACAACAAAAGAACACATTAGTGGAGGCTCGAAAATCATAGTACCAACTCTATTTTTATTTTTTAATACTGTATAAGGAATTATCTAATAAAGTTATTAAATTATCTGAATCTAAGTAAATTATCACACTCATTTTAAAATTAAAATTTTTTGATCCATTGAAACTGTGCAATATAACGCAATTGATTGCGAAGGCATTTAATACATAGAACCATGTGTAAGGCAATGATCACGATGGACTCATTCAAAGGCAATAATATTTTTATTACAGACTCATATTGATTCTTAGCAATTTGTCTTTTCGCTTTAAGCAGATTTAATTTATATTAAATTGTGTATCAATAATAAGTCTACAATTAATTTGAAAGAAATTAACTTGATTGATTAATATTTCTCTCCTGTTCAATCTTATATCGTGAGGTTATGAGTGGAGTATCCGATACACTTTTAAATGCTGGCAGATAACATCAATTTATCTAAAACATTGTATTAGGTTAGTATTTAAGAATATTATATATGTATAAATAAAACAAGAATGACGTCTCTTACTACATTTCATACAACATTTTTTATGTTTTTTCATCATCATCATCATTAAATTTTGCTAAAATATTTTTTTAAGCACACCTTTATGTTTGATTTATGCACATATTTACGAATACACGAGTATTACAATGAACTTGGTTGATAATCTGACATAAAACAGTTGTTCGTTATATTATATATTGTATAAGTCATCGGCGCAGTTACAAATCCAAGAGTTAGCAAGTAGAACCAATGTAATGAATTACGCGACAACATAAACTAACTTCATTGTTTTGTGTCTTATTTTACGGTTCGGTGTCTGGTTTGTTACAAAATATATTGTGTCCGCGAACTTTCTTGAAAAGTTTACATTACGCAGTAGCTGGGTTATTGGAAACTTATTTTCAACACACGACATTCATTATTTCAATGTTATTATCTAGCAAAATTTTAAAATAGCGTACATTGTTTAATTATTTTAGGGATTATTTTAATTACCATTGAAATCCCTTCGCATATAACAAAGTTGTAAACTCTAGAGAGGAATACCTAATATTCAAGAGCGCGTAATCCAATAATCCTTCAAGATCGCATATGCATAAACTAATTAAAATTTTATCGTGTACTTATAGCGTGAATTATAAAGTGTGTTAGTTTTACTTCCAATAGGGCTTCGTCTTTTAGTTTTCATCACTTTTAATAATAAAGAGGTTCGGTGAAATTATTTTTTTACATTTGAAATATTTTGGATATATTTTTTTTTATAATTTATTATATAAGACTTAGACTTTATTATAAATTATTGTTTTAAATTAAAAATTAAGAACAATATTTAACTAAGAATATAAATGTTTTTCTTGACTATTTATTATTTTATATACATTTATATTATTCACATATACTTGTATGATATTTGGGCCTCTAGAAAGAACGCATACTCACGTCCTCTCAACTATTTGTTTTAAATATTTTTTGTGTAGCAATAATTGCGCTTCATCCTGTAGTTTGAATGTGTTCCATAAACTTTTTCCGAGTATTAATTCCGTTGAATTCTATTTTCAATTTTTTACATGTCCTTTAACGTTGAACGTGCATTTGGCACTTGCTCCGCTTTGCCGCTTGTTCGAAGGTGAGCTTAGTGTGTGCGGTTTGAGAATAAAAAAGAAAAATACCCCATTTTTCCATATGCACGGTAAAATTTTTACCGTTGAGTAATGAACACGTCACGCGTTCGCATAGACGAATCCGAATGAATTAGAGCTCGGCTGTAATGTTTTTTTTGCTCTCGTTCGTACTATATCCACCGTATCAAAATGGCAAAACATTAATCATGCCAGCATGGGCAAAGTTGTGTGAAATACCGGAGCCGAAGGGATCACACGGCGGTCACAATGGTGGGTTACGTAACTACGTTCGGCTGTGAGGGGGTGCAGCCTCTGTGCCCCCCTGGACGGCGAGAGTTATGAACGGACAGCATTACTGAAATTAGGAATTACTAGTTTTGGTCAATTTCAGCTGTTTTAACTTTAAAATTATTTAAAAAATTAAAATTATTAGAAACAGTTTAAAATTAAGTCTCCGTGGGGACCAATGGTTAATATCACTATTTCAAAATATCATAATATAACATTTATTGAAATCATTTGCCCGCAAGCGCATTTATGAACCATGTGCGACCAATAAATAGGGAAGCTTCGGAATAAATAAATAGATGTATTTTAAAAATGCGTTTATATCAACTAACATATTGATGCCTCGGGGTCTACAATCTAAAACCTGTTTATATAAAATATATGTCACATAAGCCATTCCTTTTTGTATAATTTCATATATCATATTTTTAAAAATAAGAAATAACAGTTTTTGTATAGAATATCAAATATATGAAAGCAAATAGTAAATAATAACAATAGACCTAAATGTTGTTTTTTGTGTACAACCGTCCCCCGATTATGCCGTGTGTATTTTTTGAAAATACTCGTATTTTAATTTTTTTGTTAAACGGGAAATGTTTGAGGATTCCGAAACAAAATGTATCATAAAACTTACACTGTGAAGCAATACTTTCGGGTTGTTGAATAGGGATTTCCTGTCCCTTTTCGATACACCGCTCTCACTACATACTAAATCTCTAAATATGTTTTGCAAAATAGAAGAATAGACGGAGAATTTTTATCTTGAAAATTTTGTGAGATATAGGATATTTCATATGGAGAAATTAAATATTATATTGAAACTAAAATATCGTTAAAAATAACAGGTTATTCGGTTCTTTTTAAATCGTGCGGGTACCCGGTTCTGATTTTACCTGGGCCGGAAAAACAATAAAGGTATGGTAGTAGCGAAAAATATCTGTCGCACATGGAACTTGCACCATAGTGAATCAGCAGTCACTTTTTGATTAGTAAAGAGATGACACCCACTGAAATTCATTAACAAGTAAAAGTTTATTGAAGCGATACATATTATATATGTTCTGAAGGTTCTTTTTAACTATTTATTTTCAAATGTATTATATTAGTGTTCATATTTTAAAATATTTTAATTTTATTGTTTACAAAAAAAATGTGGATAAAATCATTTTTATTTCGAATGGAAATCAAAATATGATATTTATATAATTTCTAACTAGAAAATTTACTCAATTTTATTTTAATATTATCACATTTCATAATATTTATGCTAATTACAGCTATTAAAAATATTATCTGTAATAAAAATAAACACTATGCCAGTTGCGTTAGAAATCATTTGATGAAGCTAGTTTGATTGTAAATAAAAAAATTAACGCTAACGCCAGTATATTTATCTGTTCAGCGGATATAGTGCGATCAGGTGCATTTGCGAATTTAATGTTTGAAGAAAATTGCTTTTAGAATAGTATAAAAGCGTCGTAAACGTATTTTCTTTGTTGGAAACATTTTTTCTTTTTACGTACACCCGCTTATGTAAAAGCTGCGTTGTTGGTCTTATGCGACAATCGAATATTAAACATTTATACCAATAAAATGTGAGCTTTTTTTAGCTCTAAACCATTTTCAACAAAAGATTTATAATTTGTAAAATATATTTCGTGGAATACTAGTAATATAATAGTATAAGTAGTTTTAAAGATATACGCATTATAAATTTAACAGTGGATTTTAATTATTACTAAGAGGCAAATATTTTTTTTTATTGAAAATGTTTTCTCAGTAACATGTCTTTTCTTTTTCTAAAAACGCACGATATTTTGTCTAAATTAAAAAAAAATATCTTACAAGATTGTTATATAACAGTAAGCTTACGTCACAACACTAGACTATTTTTTTGTTTTATTAAATTTAAGAAATTAAATATTTTTGAAAAGCATCTAAATAACCAATACTAAGAAAAATAAATTAAATGTATAACTACATACTTTCACACAATATATTTATTGAAAATATAGCGCAGTGTAAATATTTATCATTAAGAAAATGTCAATTTATTATTTTTATCATCTAATATTTTGCTAATAAACTTTCTTTAAAAACAGTGTTAAGGACGAATCTGATATAAACAATTATCTTTAAAAACTTTCACGGAATTTCATGATGTTCAATGGTAGAAACAGTATTTTAATTTATTTAATTCATTATATTACTCTTAAGTTCTAGCTTGTTAACATTCATTCGATAGTTGTCTTAATTAGTGTTAAAACGGTAATTAAATACAAGGCATCAATATTATGCTTTAAATATTTATCAAGCTTGTCTTTAAATGTTTGCTTGATACTATTTTGTTTAAACTCATACTTATTTATTCAACATTTGGCGAAACATAAATCAATCTATAGATATTAAAATAACTTAATAAACCATAATTTCTTAATTCATTCACTAAAATTATGTCCAAAAATATATCGATTAAAATTCTAAATGTGTCTTTGATTGTTATTAATGCTTTATAAATACTTTTTATTTATTGAACAGTAAAATGGATAAAAATATTGGAAAATATTATTTTATTTCATTTAAATAATAATTTCTTAGTATATATATTTTGTATAAAAATAAGTGTAAAAAGCTGAATGTTTTTTCACAAAGTTTTGTATTCCGCTTTAAGAATTTTTTTTATATTTAAAACGTTTAAAAATGCAATGAAAGCTTCATTGAAGATCTTATTGATATAATTTCAGTGTATCTAATATTTTCTTGGTAACTTTGGCCCATTCGCCCTTCAGCTTCAAGCGTCACAATTTAAACCTAATCCCGGCAAAGCGAGCCAGGGAAAGCGGGCGATGGGGAAATCTTCTTTTTATACACTATCGCGCGAGCTTTTACTGAGACAAAGCTTTGCATTACGCATAAGCGCACGCCCGTTTTTGTTCTCCGCAAACAAACAAACGTCCCGTTTTATGTTCGATTATTGAACGGGAAAGAATATTATTAAAAAAAATACATTAGTGAAAATAATAATAACAGTAACGATAATGTTGTGAGGCAGAATAAAACGCAAAGCGAACAACCGCTAGATGGAGGCTTTGAGCTTTTATCCGTGTGCAGTAATTAAAAAGGAGCGTACGCCTGCAATAATGGTTAGTCTTGGAAAGAAGCGGTAAATGCCGGAAGACGCGAGAGTGCTGCTAATATAGGCGTTTCCCATAATATAAAGCTTTCAAAGACCACATGTGTATGGATGTGTATACATATGCACAAGTGTTTAATGTTATATTTGTGGCTAGGGCCTTTTAGAGAAAATGCGAGGCCCAGGGCAACTGATATTTTGGAGGTCCTTCAAAATTTAAAATAATGTGGGCAAGACAATAAAATCAATTGTGGTAAATATTTATTCGATTATAACATTAAATTATTTCAGAGAAGCTTTGAGCGTTTTTTCATTTGCAAATTTGGTTATTATTTTAGAATAGTCTAAAATACGGGCCAACTGGTAATTATTATTCAGTGTTCATTGAGTCATTGTCGATCGAAGAAAGTTTTTAATTATTTTCAAAACACTAAATGATATTTTTTCATCTGGTACTCTCATAGACTTTAAAAAAATCTAAGCATAATCGCTGTTTGGTAATATGTTTAGAAATCCCATGTCGATAATTTCTTCAAGAATTCTGTCGGTTTCATGCTTAGTTTAAAATTAATTTTTTTAATTTGCCATGGCGGTATTATTTTTTCTACAATTTTGTCACTTATTTCATTTTATTATTTTCCTTGGAAACTAAATTTTGAAATTATTTAATTTTCATAAAACTTATATTGTTGAATTTAAAAATCAACATTTTTTTAGCAGACTTTTGGTCTTTTAGTGACTATTCTGTAGTGATTTGGTTTTAGGTTGCGATTTTATTAAACTCATAAAGAAATAACTTATATGCTTCTTTAAGTTGTTCTATATCTTTAATTAAGTTTACCAAAAAAATATAAATCTGCTGAATAGTACCGAAGAAAGTTGTTGCTTCTTTGCAAGATCTTGCTGAATCCACTTCGACAAGATTTAAATTAAAGTATGGCTTCTACAACCAGAAAATGTGCTACATATACTTCTCTGCCATTATTGTAGCATTGTCCCTCGCAACTTTTAAAATTGTATTTTAATTCTCGTAAAAAAAATTAAAAGTCAACTATCAATTTATTGACTCAATTTATTTGAAAAAATATCAAAGCATATAAAACGTTCTTCAATTAAAATTTTTAATTCGCTGATCTAAACATAATAAATAGTCAATGTCTTTTTTTTATAATGTGCTAAGCACGGTTAGATACAACCTAAGACTACGGCAGAGAGAAACGAACCTCCATTACACTGCCACAACTACAAGACATCTGAAACCATCCACTGGACATCATCCCTCCGCCAGCTTTTGCACCATTTCTCGAAAAAAAAAACGATTTTCGCCCAACATAGTTAGTGGCAATATGTGTAAAATTAAATAATAAATTATTAACAGTTTCCACCGGCATATTTTTGGCTGCGAAGTCACACCCCTTTAGGGTTAGAAACTTTAAATATTAATTCAATAATATTAAGTACTAATAAAACAACAAAATATCTCGTTAAGAATCGCGTCATAATTTGTTCGAAACTTGATGTTATACTGTGATTTAAAAATAGATACTCTAACCGAACACTTTGATAAAATAAAAGTAAAACACTGCGATAGAATTAAAACTCATAAAAACGCAATAATAAAAAAAATATAATATAATTTTAATGATTTTTAGGATGATTTACATGGATTATCATATAGTTATACATGTTTTAAATTGCATGATTACATATTGTAAAATTCGTCCATATTCCTAAAAAAGATGAATAAATAGGTTAAACATAACATGTAAGCAAAATAAGCAACATAATATCTATTTACAAAACTCTTCTATAAATTGGATTTATTGCCAATTTAATCTATATACTGTGACGTCACATTTATTGTAAGTTGTATATCATAGCGGTCTAGTTCTGTTTATATTTTATATTTGCATACACCGTGTTAATTAAAATTTTGTATACATTACGCATAAAATTCATTATGAATACCTTGAATACTAACTTTCACAATATTACAATATAAATTCACCGAAGTTACATTCCAAATATTGTTATATCTCCCAAGACACGTATATGAGTAAATTTTAAGTAGTTTATTATAGTGCTAAAGTTTCCCCCAGACACTTGTTATAATATAAAAGTAATGGTATTCCATTAATTATATTTTAGTATATTATATAATACTGTTTTATATAAAATATCAATTTCTATAGATTAAAGTAGGGAACAATTTTAAACACAAATTTTAATTATGAAAATACTTCTTAATAATCTGTAAAAGTTTAACTGTACAACAATTTTGCATCTTTATTTTAACTAAAAATATGTAATGTGCGGAAGCTGAAGCTGCACTCGTTTATTATATAAATAAAAAGCGGCATCTCTTCTCGGTATTCTATGGGTCGTATCGTTATATTTGATGTAAGTACAACTAAATTTTAATTTATTCCAATTTGAAAATAAGTGTTAATTGGCAAAAGTAAATCACAGATTTATGTATCTGAAAAAAATAATTCAGTATTTTATCTTTAATTTCTTTAAAGATTATGTAGAAAGTTCGACATCTTCGGTCCTCTGAATATTATTTATGATTTGCTGACATATTTTTCTTATTCATGTGTGTAACTGCGTAGCAGTATAATTTAGCAAATTACCTTCGTCGCAATTCAATAAGAAGCTGCATTTAGTACCTGCTCGATAAAGATATACGGAAACTAGAGCCTTTGTCCTTAGTTCTTTCAAGCTGTTAAACGATACTGTTTGATGGTCGTCTGCTCGGATACGCAACATCGCTTGTTTACGCCGTAAAACTAATCTTTTAACAAGTTTTCAAATTTTGGGGTAATATATCAATATAATCGTCACAAAAAATCTTTTTCTTACAAAGCTATGTTCACAAAGACTAGAAGTGTTCACGGATAATCTATTAGGAACTAGCTGCCGGTACCTCACTATCGTGAGGTACCAAAGCTAGCGAGTGTGCGAATACCGGACCCTTAACTTTTTGGGTTTTAAATATTATTTTTGCTTCGGCTTAGAATAATAATATATAAGATAATCTGTATACGCATGTTTATATTTTATTATGATAACATATCAATATTGTTTTTGACATGATAGATTTTAAAAGTAGTTTTATAATTAGTTAAATACATTCTCGAGAATATTTTAATTATTGTATCTTCTGCTGCATTTTGCTGCATCGTTAATTAATTGAAAATATAAGTTTTAAATCTGTTTTGAACATCGTATTATAAAGTAGCCAATAAACAAATAACAAAACAATTTTGATTGCAAAGGAGATCAAAAGAATAAGTAAACATAAAAGTTTATTAGTTCTTGATCACATGCTTCTTATGCCAATTGCGGTCCGTTTAAAATTGAGTAAAAATAATCATCTTTACGTGAAATTACTTAACATATTAATTACAGCAAGATTTATTTATTATGTATATAGTATTATGCTTATTAGACCTTATTACACAAACCTTATAGTGTCGGAGCCAAAACTGGATTACTGCGAATTCGTACCGCAGTTTGTGTTTGCATTTAACAAACACAATATCCTGGTCTGAATTATCTAAGCTTGGCCAATGTCAAAGTCCGAATCGTGAACGGCAGCAGATTGTTTCAATCGGCGAATGCCTAATTTCATGTCAAAGCCTTTTCATACACAGTGAAACTACCCCTATTGCATTACAAATGGCTTTGGCGACGGATTTTGAGCATTTATTAATTTAAATCGATATGGACATGGATATTAAAATATTTATTTATGCTAATAAAGTGTAATGTATATTATATAAAAAAATAATTTAAAAAGTAAAAATTATTTATCATTAAATTTTCTAAAATATTGTCGAACAATATTTTAAAATTAAAATTTGTTTGTTTATAAATATATGTCTTAATTATAATTTATTTATACGATACTGAAAAACTTGTGTACAACCAACGTAAAGTTTCTATAATCGATGCTTGGGATCAAAAAGTTTTTCATGGCAATAATGGGGCAAATAGGCCTGGGCACAGAAACTTGGACAATCGCCCCGCGAACTTTCAGACTTTGACAAAGTTTATGCCAGAGTGTCGTTCTTCTGTGACGGATGACGATGAGTAGAAGCGATGCAAATAATGTCGATATGGGCAATCGAAGTTTTTATGCACGATGCCCAAAGCCGGCCCTGTGCGCATGTGCGTGAGCCGAAGCAAAGGCGCCCGGGGCCGTCAGTTTGTTCGGGGCCGTCGCGGCGTCGCGACGCTCACGTTTATATATACTTTAAATTCGGTGCGAAAGCGCGAAACTAAATAACACTTTATGAAAGTTGGGCCACACCACCGCAGTCATGTTTTTTCGTTGAGTTTCAAAATGATTATTGACAATATATGTATAGTGCATGTGCATGTGCACTTTAATTTCTCATGTTTATTTACTTAGATAAGTTTTTATACTATAGTCATTCTAAACACACACACGTGCTTTTATAGATATTTAAAAATATTCGAACGTACTTAATTATTAAATAAATAAGCAAATCCTAATTAATATAATATGCTTTTAAATTTATTGTTATTGATGCATAAAAAATTATCTTCATATAACAATCACTATTAAGTGAGTTGTAGATACATTTAATTAGGTATTTGATAATAGACTTACGACATTAAATGTTGTTTACTATACTTTTTTTGTGTATTTGCTAACTTTTATTTTAGGTTAATCACTTTGTCACTTTGCTCTCACGATACAGATACACGCGCTTTAAAAACGCACAGCTCTAAAAGCTTAATTGCATAAACTCGTATAAAAAAATATTCGTTCATAAAGTGATTATTATTTTGCTTGTAAAAAAGATAATATATAGAGAGTAACAAAATTAATCAGGCCACTGATATGTTATTATACTTATATCTGCTACTTAAAAAAGTTGAGAAAAAGGTCAGGAACAAATCAAAATAAATATGGTATATTTCCGAAAAAAAATAATTAATCAAATTATTAGCGTATTTATATTAAAATATAGAGTATAATTTAATTTTTATTGTAACGCTGAAGAAAGCTTTAAATGATTTTCTTAGTGGTATAAAATCGCTATTTATTAAAGCCAAAAAAATATTTACATATAGTTATAGCCTAATTTGGAGAGATGTTGTGTTTTTATAAATAGCCTTAAAATATTTAAAGAAACGAGAAAAGAATAAAAATATGTTGTGATGAATTATGGTTTAGTACGGTATTTTTCTTATTTTAATAAAACATATTTACCTTTTATATTAATGATTTGTTGTATTGTAAAAATCTATTGTAATATATATACAGCATAAAGGTAATATATATTAAAGGTAATCCTTGACAAATAATTTATTTTAAAATCTCCATTTTTAATATAATATTATAATTTTATTATAAGAAAAGTTTTATTAAGAGGATGATAAATCCAGTAAAAAAGTTTGTCGAGGAGCCATCGTTTAATTGTATGACGACGTCCTATAAGATAACGTTGTCACGTGTCACCTGTCACTTTTAACTTAACTGATGTCAAGGTCGGCCCAAGTTGACTTTTAATCTTTTTATATTTTTTTATTATTATACTTTTACAATATTGCGGTTGTGCGGCTATATGAAATAATGTTTTTTTATTATTATTTCACTTATGTACACATAATATATAATACAATACGCAACAGACAGCATTGTAACTGTGAAATACAGAACTAAGCTCACGGAAAATGAAATCTGGTAATTATGTTTTTTTTTGTATTATTGAAAAAAATTTTTATTTTGGTTTTCTTTAAGCTAATGTTTAAATGTAATGTTTATATTTGTTGCATAAAAAAGCATAAAAATCACATGATTTTTTCTGAAAATTTAATTTTATAAATATATATAAAAATTAATAATAAAATAAATGTACATATAAATATGTTTTTGGTTTTACTGTTAAATTAGTGCAATATATGTTTAAACACGCTTAAATCTTTATTAGTAAAATTAAAATTTTTTGACAATGCAAATGAATTTTTTTATAAATTTCACACATTCATTTAGAGTTACAAAAAAAAGTAAAGCGGGTAATAAGACTAATAGATTATAAGACTACCCTATACTTTTAAAAACAATGATAGCGATAACAAATTAAATTTAATTTAACAATTTAAAAAATGTCGTGTAAACCCATATCAAAAGTTTTAATTTAAATTTAATCAAAAATAATATTTAAAATAAGTACTTATTATGACTTCTTTTTATTTCTTTACTAAATATAATCACCCACACACAAGATTGAAATTTTACCTCACTTTGTGTGTTGAATCTCTGACAAGGCAACTTTCGAGGCGAAACTGCGGTGCTTCGGCGACGATCGTAAATGAAACTTTAGTCGATGTTTACAGTTTTGGTTGCGAGATAACGTCACACGCTGTGAGTGTGTATGGAAAATTGAGAAAAACTCGTTACGGTGACGCGACTTTTCCGAGTCATTAATCACGCGAGATGTTCGCCTGTATATGACCGAGGATGATATTGTTATTAAATTTTGTTTTATTATAGCAACGTAAGATATCTTGTACCCTATTGAGTTTTTTGCTTATGTTTCGTAATGTTTTTTTGTGTTGGTAGTTTGAAAAAATAACGCAAATATTTAGCGTGGTCCTTCGAACCGTATTTGGACCCTAGAAAGAGCCGAGATTCAGGTTTTAACTCTAAGCGGCGAATTACTCGTCGACTTCTCTATTTCTCGTTTCTATATTTATTTCATAGATTTAGTGTTAAAATAACTATTAATATAGAAAACAATAGTTATGCGTTAGTTAAAAACTTATTAGCACATTAAATTTAACCTAATATCTTTTATTATTATTTTAACATCGATCTCATGGAAATTATTTGCATTAGAAGTTGAATTCTAGTATGATAATAAATATTTAATTAAATAACAATAATTTTTCTTAGTAATGAGTTTAACAATATAATTAACACATTTTCTTGATTCATATTAAAATTTGTGTTTATTTATAATTCGATTTAATTAACCCACACACGTTCTGCTTATTTGTGACAAGTAGGTACTTTATTAACAGTAGTAATAAATTATTATGTTATATATGTTACAGTGAAAGTGTATTACTACTATAGTTATGTTATATTTTCACTAGAGTCTCAGTGAAATCATATCTAAATACATTTTAAATGGTGTATATATATTTTTACTAGAAAAATATAATTTAACTGAGCGTAATAAAATTTATATGCTACTTAAATTAACCATTGTCTCAAGTGTAATCCAAAAACTAACGAAATGAATAAACCAAAACTTACTTTACTTAATGAAATTTTAAAAAATAATTATAGTTTGTAAGCTATTTTTTATCGCATTTTTTAAAACTAAAAATACGCACACCAGATCATCCGTTTGTTTACAAATACAGGTTCACTGATACTGAGTTAGTGAAATTGTATTTATTTTACTATTTATAGCTTTACTAGTAATG
Source organism: Plectrocnemia conspersa (assembly GCF_051122295.1). Classification (NCBI taxonomy): domain Eukaryota; kingdom Metazoa; phylum Arthropoda; class Insecta; order Trichoptera; family Polycentropodidae; genus Plectrocnemia; species Plectrocnemia conspersa. The sequence goes on from NW_028277173.1 coordinate 20,940,551, forward strand.
CACATGCACAAAAATATAAAAAAATATGTATCATACATATACATATTTTTTACTAAATATTTAATATTATTGGCAATTAAATTTAGATTTTAATAATTAAAATGTAATTTATCTTATATATAATTGTTCTAAGCCGCTTTCGACCGCGCTCGCTTCAGAATTGAAATGCTCTACGTGCAATTTGTAACTCTGTAAATCATATCGCTCTGTATGAACGGTTGGTAATAATACACGAAAATTAAGAGGCTCTGACTGTCGACAAATAAAAAGTCAGCATTTATATATAAAACAAGATGATCGGCAGCAACGTGACAGTTGTTTATAAAAATAATTTTCATTATTTTTTCATATGCCTTGTTCGATTTGACTGAATATAAATATTGTAATTGGAAAATAGGTACGTTCTAACTATGAAAATTAAATATAAACGTAATGCGTGTAAGGATTAGAAATGTAAACTGATTCAACTATATAAACAATTATAAAACAATTTTCGTAATGTTCCATCGACATGCACCGAAACCGAAAAGTGAGGCAATTTGCAATACATAAAAATTTTAGTTTCTTCTGACAAATAATTATTAATAGTAAGAGATTCATACAATAGTTAATAACATCAAAACACATTATATTCTTATACATATATAATTGATCTAAGACGTTGGACTTGAGGATGTGACTTTTTCATACTAACGTCATATGTCCCTATAATAATAAAGCGCCGTAAGCGAAGAATATACAAGTGGGTAAAAGTCATAAAAAAATTGTATACAATTGCATACATAATTAAAATTAATACAGAGCAATAACGTATCAAAAAAACATTTCAGACGTTTGATTTCAAGTGTGTCAAAATATCATATCTACATTGAAGAGTTATAGCAACTATTGTTCATTACGATCATTTTTTTAAGATTAGCCAAATTCTAGCTATTCACTTAGAGCAAACATATGTTCTTTAAAAAGAAAATACTTTAATCGTTCATTGAAAAACACGATTTAGTGTAATCAATTTGATTGTTATAAAATCTTTATCGTATTTATTGTACGCTAAGTATTTTTATAGATGCCCTTTTTTTAGGTGTTCGGTATAGTTTCATAAATATGGTAAGCTTATATACACAAAACCTATGCATGGTAAAAAAGCAAATAGCTTTAAGTTCTCGGAGTTTAATTTAGCACAAATAGCTTAATTTCCTGATTTGTTCTCATTTTTAAAAATCAGTACAAATCAAAAAAATATTGATTACCAAAAAAGTTGACGATCCTGTATATGTACACTCCCTAGCTGCGGTACCTTACGACAGTGAGAGACCGACAGCTAGTATTATATACATATATAATTTTTCATATATTCGCCGTTAATCTGGCTTGCTTTAAAATTGAAACACTTAAATTGTATTGCTGTGTATAAATAGTGTGAGATTTTATATGAAAATTGAATAAAAATATTTAATTTAAATTAATAAAAAGCAAAATTAAGTTTGCTCGATTGCTTTCCGAGCCCAAAGAATTGAATTGATTTGTTTTTAATTGGAGGCTCTGGCTGTTGACTTATGAAAAATCGGCATTTAAAGAAAAAATCAACATGGCTGGCAGCAAAGTGACTTGTTGACAAAGTTGTTTATAAAAATAATTTTCCATTTTATATGTGTATTTGCTTTTATTAAATATAAACATTCAGATTGCAAATTAAGTAATTACGTTTTAGCTATGGAAATGTAATATATACATACATAATGTGTTTTAAAAGTATAAATGTATTATACTATCCCTTAAAAAAATATGAAACATAATCTTTGTTATAATATTTTAACTATTTAAAAATGGCTTTACTAGCACATATGCTCACTTATTTTACATTTTTTTGTTGGCCTTACACTTTATGATATGTTTTTGAAGTGCTTTATCAATAAAAAAATATTTTTTTAATTTTGATTAAATATTTTTTTATCTAAATATTATAAATTAATCATTTATATGATTTAAATCGTCAATTTATATGAGATATTAAATTCCTCAATATCAATAGGTTCATCACATCAGAAATTTATGCTCAAGATTGACAGCACCTTTATGCTAAAGAATTTGTATCCATCAAAACTGTGGAATGAAACGCGGTTAATTGTTGAATCATAACAATCATATGAACACTTAAAAGCGAGTATATTTATTTCCAGAATCCCATTGATCCACGGCCTTTTTTTTTCTTTTAAATTTTCAATTTGTTGTCACCTCAGCATGGCAATAAATAAATCTCAGGAATGGTCACTCAATGTGACGTAGATTAAATTAAGGGACGACAGCTTCTATCATTGTCAATATAATGTCGCAATCTTACGAGCGGAACATTCAAAACACTTATCCGTGCTAGCAGATGAAAATTATTCATCAAAAAACATCGTGTTTAATAATACAATATAACTGGGAATAACTAAGTATAAAAGCTATAATATACTGTATTAGTATTAGATTTATTTAATGATTATGATATAATTAATATATTGTTTGTCATTCTATAATATATTAATTTGCCGTTAGAATTCCAAGAAACTATGTTACGTTGATAAAACTAATTATCTTAAAATATACCACAATGACATTTAATATCAAACTGGAAAGTAATTATTTTCCTTGTTGGTCGTTTTAATTTGATTAAAAATTTCATTATATTAAATTTATAGTTTTTTATATGAATTTATATATGTTTAATTATACATTTTTTATATGTTATTAATTTAAAATTATTTTATAGATCAAAAATATATTTTACAGAGAACCACTTTTGAATTGCAGTTTCACATTACGTCACTCACTCCGAGTTTTTCATTTATTGCAACGAGAGTACTTTACAAAATGAAATATATCCAGATGACTAAGTGCACTTTGACAATATGGATATATTGTACTCATATACAGCACACGTCGAATGTCGCTTTCTGTAAAATATTTTTATCTTTGCGAATTGTAGTAATACCAATAATTCCTTTCATTTATAGAGATAGCATTTTGTCCATTTTAAATAATAAAAATAACATAGACTTTATAAATAAAAATCGCCACAAACAAAGACCTCGTTAGGATCCGGGCAAAGTTAATCGAAGTTAGTTAAGTGAGCGACTTGATAAAGCGGAATGGTAATGGGCAGTGACTTGTTCACCTTATTTTGCGCAAGTCTTATGTTTTCGCCTTGGCTCGTAACACGGTTAGACCCCTGAAAGTTGTTACGTGTTCTCCTCCAGACCTCTCAGACGCAATTAAGTTTTTTCCTTCTGTTCATTTCTATTGTGATTAACAATGGGTTGAATTTTTATAGTCATTTGTGGTGATTATGTATAAAAAATAAATTTTAACCTTATGACTGCGATGTGTAAATTAAAACGTATTATACTTTTTAAAATTGTTAAACTGTGCAGTTTTCATTGCAGTGTTACACAGCGTAGAGTGCAATATTTATAGCTTAATAAGAAACAATACAAAATTGGTTCGATCTATCAGACTACTATAATCATTAAATATTTTTTAACGTTTATATAATAGCTCACAGAAAAAGAGTTTCAGTTGAAACACACGCATTGCTTTGTAAACTGACGCAGTCTTGCAAATCAATGTCACGCTTTTGGAACATTTATTTCGTCACTTTTTTTAATTATATTCTTTTAAACGGAAAAATTAATGCTCAAAATTGTTTTTATTAATGCACGGTTTATATATGAAAAATTCTATTTAATACTCAAAATTAAAGAAATATTTGTTTAGTTATCAATAGTTAAATAGAATGATGGAAGATTTTTTATAGATTACAATTTAATCGATTATGTTCGTCTAACAATAAAAAAACATTTACACACTTTATAAATTTATGTTTTTTTTTGTGTTTCATAAAGGCGTAAGAAATATACTATTTTTAATGTGAATTGTTCCTAAAATGATGATATCTGAAATCTAGATATTTTTTAAATTTATTAATTTTTTCGCTAATTATTTCTTATTAAAATTTCCCATTATATGAGTGAAATGATTTTAATATAAAGAAAAAAAACATTGTCAATTAAATATGTATATGTTTAAAATAATACAAAATTTAAAGCGAACAAACGCAAAATTAATTCAATACATTAAAAAAGTACTTAATATTATTATGACTTACGAAGCTATCATTTATTTATAAATATGATTCGAACTAGGTACTTAATTAAATTTTATTTTAATTTTTTTTAGTAATAATAAATAATTTTTAATTTAGTTATTTTTTATAAATAGTAAAACATAAGACTCATCGTACATGTTTTTAATGTGCTATTTTGCAGAATACTTGATTAGAATCTGTATATCAGTTACACTGTTATTTTTAAATTATGTGAACGATATGACTTTAAAAAGTAAGACATTAATATATTATTGTAATTAAATATTTATTCTTGTACTTGCTTTATAATTTTATTTTAGTTATTAATAGATTAAATGCTGAATTTTATTACTTATTAGAAAAAAATTTAGTTTATTTTATTCATTAAAATTTTTTTAAAATTATATTGCATATTTGTTGTAGGGATGGTAAATTACATTATAATTTATTAAGTATATATTTATGAGATTTAAATAAATAATAAATATAACTGATGTGATTAACCCGGGATACACAATGAAATTGCACAAAAAATACATATTTCAATTATTACACAAGAAAAAAAATACATTTGATTAAATTACAAAGAAAAAAATTACACACGCAAAAAATTCACATTCTTTAGTAACGTATTTAACCCTTTCAGTTTGCATATAAAATATTAAAATCAGAACCAAAAATATACTTTCCTTCATATTTTTTTATTGCTGATATAATGTGATTTTAAATGATTTTTTAATATTATACATTAAAATTAGTATGGAAGATTTTTTATATGTTATAAAAATAAGAGTTTTAATCTATATAATTAGGAATAAATTTTACTTTTTGTAAAACTCTCTCTTATTTCCCCCTATTTTTATAATGAAAATTTTTATGATCATAAATGTGTAACATAGCAATTAAATTAAATTACCATTATAATAATAAAGAACATTTTTTTATTTGAATTAATTTATTATTGCCAATTGATTTTATTAATAAAAAATATACACATTTTTGGTTTAGTTTACGATAATGTATACACACATCGAAAGGGTTAAATATGTTACTAGAGAATGTGAAATTACTGCAGTGTAAAATGTTTTAATTGTGCTTCCTTAGAAATTTCTTCTTGTACCATTTTTCTGTGTAATTTTATCATATGTAAATATTTCTTTGCTAAATTTTTTTTTGTGAAACAGAAAAAAAAAAACAGTTTCAGTGACAGTAGAGATAATTTTAGTTATTTTAAAAGTATCAAGGGGTTAACTGCGGCAAATCTCTTTATTGAAATTTAGTAATTTTTTTTAATTATTAATATTATTCTGAGATCTATGAAATCTTACTGAATTTAATTTTAATACGTCTATAATATTATAATTTTTTAAAGTTTCAAATAATTTATATGGATCTATAGAGGTGTATGTAATTTTTTTTAAACTCCTTTTGGAAGTGCAATACTATACTGATATTAGAACAAAATATATCGTCAATTTGAATAGTCTATGAAAGGTTATACATACGGATAATTTTAAGAGAAATCTCATAAAAAAATATAATAGATAAAGTATACATATATAACTAAAATGTTGCAGTACTGCAAACAATTAGACAAATTAAGTAGAGTCGAGTCAAAAACAATGTTATATTATGTATAAATATGTTTCACTTACTTATTAAATGAGACTAAAAAGCCATATTTAATTAAAATAAGAAACTTAAGCAATTCAAATGGTACAATGACATTGTTATTTAGATTATGTTTAACTTCCATTATTTAGTCTAAGAGGGTCGATTCGTTTATATACATAAACACATAAATACACATACATAATAATATGAAAAAAATAATACCGTATGAACCTAAATATTTTATCATAAGAAAGCAAATAATAATGAGAAATGTTTTCGAACGTCATATATAATGTATGATATTACAAAAATAAAATTATATTAAAAAAGGAAAAAATCTTCAAACGAGGATGTACGTAATTGTTTCGTATAAATATAATATGATATATAAACGCTGCATTGTGTTTCCTTTTATACTAGATTTTCTAAATTGGATACAAAAGAGAATAATCTCATTTTCATAATCTTTGTGTAACGTTTTTTTAAGGTATGATGTATAAAGAATTATTTTAATCTTATGATCCGAGTTTTAATGCTATTAATAAAATATAATATGATAATTACATATGCATATAATTAATGAATGTATCTTTATTCAATAATAATTAATAACTTAGTTTTTAAGGTGGCAATTTTTAACGTTTTATGTGATAACAAGTAATACATTTTCAATTAAATAATTAAAAAAAAAATATTCTATGTTTGTGTAAGGGCATTTTAAGTAAAAACACCATAAGATAATCTACGAAAAATATAATGGTTCTATTGAAAAAAAAAATTATTATAAATTTGCACAATTATAATTTTATTTAAATTTTTAAAAACTTATTTATTTTAAATTAAATACATTTTTAGCAATTGAATACAAAATATTATACACAAGGATAATATTTTTCATTAATAGATTTTAATAAGTTGTATTTTACTCTTATCATGAAATTAAAAAAAAAAACATAAACTGCGATGATCAGAATATGAAAAAAAGTAAGTGTAAGTTTTTGTATAATTTACAACAGATAATTTATGAAATTTCTGAAGAAACTTTGAATGTTTTCATAAAGTTTTAAACATTATGGTTCAATTTATACCAAATTCGAGTTTGATTCACCAAAACCGCGCATAAAGCATTTTAACATGAACATTATGCGTTTTTCTCTTTTAAAAGGTTAAAATTGCGTCTGCGGTTGACGTGCGATGATGTATATTATATGTGTGTGTGAAATGTGAAAGTGATATAAAGTGAGGCGCGTTCGATATATTATGTTATGTACATATCGCGAGGGTCTTTTCAAAACACATATATATACACACACACTTTCGCCGTTAGCCACTCAAAAAAAAACTATTAACGTCCATGGATATTATTCAAATATACGTTCTGCCAGCGTACGAATATAGTACGAATTTACGAGTTGTAACTTTACGATCTATCCCTAGCGAGACATCTTAGCATCGCAAACGTTGGAAACGCTGGATAGGTCTGTGTTGTAAACGAAAGATGAGCAAAAGCATTTAAAATTAAAACGGAGCCGTTGAAGTTGAGATGATTATGACGTGAAATTTAAATAAAGCGAACATGATCTATATGAATTATTTAGTGACTTTGATTATTTTAATTTTAAACATAATTAATATTTTTATATAAAACACAATTAAACCATTTTAAATTATTATTTATAATTTTGCTTAAAACCTAAAACTTTTTTATAAAATAAATTAATGGCATTGCATTGATTTTTCTTTATAATTAGATCGATAATTTACGATTAGAAATAAATTTATAACATTTTCGGTTAATTTAATTTTTATTTATTAGTTTAATTAAAAATGTATTAACACTAATAAAGAAAGTATTTTATTAATGTTAGATAAAAATAGATAGTCAGTTATTCATCGTTTCGTCACACTCATAATTTATCCATTTTACGTATATTGGACCAAATACTTAATTTTGTTTACATCTTCCAGGATTATTTTCGAAGAATTACTCATACAAATGCCGGGTTTTATTTCTGAGAATATAATATGATCTAATATATTTTAATATTATTATAATACAAGGCCACATATCATATATTTCTTTGCATTTTTCAACGATCATTTATTTAAGCTATCAAATTGAGATCAGAAAATAATGTACATCGTCAATTAGGTTTGCTTTATTTTTATTTTTTATTTTGATGTATATAAGAGTATCACATAACACTGGTATTACAATTCAAAATTTATTTAATAAAAAATATCTGTCACACAATTTCTATTGTTGATATATATGTCAGACGACCAATTATATTTAACAAGTGGTTTTGCGGCGCAAACGTCTAAGCCCATACCACGTTATCTTCACAATTAAAATGGCGAATTGGCATACGTGTTTAACCTTTCAAACTTTATTTATGTCAATGAAAAATTTCGGATTTATATAAAAAATGAAAGGTGTTCCCGGGTTCATAAACGTAACGAGAGTTGATGAAAACAATAGCTAATAATTATTTAAGGCAATATGATAATACTAGATATAGCTAAAACTTGCATCGAATATTTAGTCAATAAAACCTTAATTTACGAACATAATTTGTTTTGAAAAAGAAAATTTGACACTGTTAATTTGTCGAAAATGTGACATTGCTTTGTCATTGAATAGATTTATGGCTAGCACTGTTAAAGCACACACGAGTGGTGATTTTTTATGAAATTTTGCACTGCTTTTCATATTTTACAGATATTTTTAATCTAATTTGAAGTGAAGGGTTTCTCAGTATATTAAAAATAAAATATTTGAGTCTGTTACTGTGGCTCAAACCCGTGGTCCCTGGGTTACCAGTAGAGTCTCCAATTACTCGAATCATTAACTACTCGAGTATCGAATATTAAAATTTTAAAATACTCGAGTACTCGAGTACTTTCGAGTATTTACCAAATGTACCAAAATAGCTATTATTCAAATTCGTCCACATATAAATAAATAAATAAAATACTTAGTATGTTAATTTTTACAATTATTTTAACTTCACGAACATACTTTTTAAAAACAATAATGCAAAAAGTGTCTCGAATTTAATATTACTGCTAACCTTTGGTTTTAATATTCCCGTTATGGAAAAAACCCTTTCCGTTGCTGTTGATGTTGGTCTTATTGTCATTAACGCGTTGAATAAGGCTTCTAATTTATATCTGTTCGCTTTTTATAGATATAAAAATTTTTGAACTCTCTTTTTATGTTCTCTTCTTTCATTCCCTTCTCTGCTTTTCTCTTATTTCCTTCGACTATTGACAAAATAGCATTTTGTAATTCTTCTTGAATAGATTTTTTTTCTTAACAATATACAATATTCTACTTCTTCTGATTAATGCGAAGAATTTAAATCTATATCCTGCGAAGATGTATTTGAGTGAATCCCTTTCACTCTAGAGCTAAACGGTTCGCAAAGAACTGACTTTACTTTAAATGCCTTTAAAACACACAATTGTTTTGATTTATATTTTAAGCTGAGGGATCAGTATAAACAATTTACAACACTTTACGCTACAACTGCATAGTCATAAAACCTAAAAAAATTTTTTGTTGATATTTCATATTGTTCATTGCCATAAATTAGATAAGTCGGGATTGTCGAACAGAAAACACAAAAGAAATTTCTCCGTCGTACCCACTAACATAGCCGACGACCGGAACTATGCAACTATGGAACTATGAAAAAATTATACCTGATAGTAGCTGCTCTAACTCGGGACTTTGGGCATAAACGCCAAATAAAAGCAAGACGTTAATCTTTACCGGACCGAGTTAAAGTTATTTTTGTTTCTGAAATATTTCAAAATTTTTTAATTTCGAGTATTAATCGAGTAATTTTCAAAATACTCGATTATCAAGTACTTGAAAAATAGACAAAAATACTCGAGTATCGAGTACTCGATTACTCGAATTGGAGACTCTAGTTACCAGTATAGACCTTGCGGACTACACTATCCTGACTTTGTTTCTTAGTCAAAATGCTATTTATTTGAAATAGAGATATAATTGTGAAGAAAATTTTTAAATTCATTTTGTACTATATATCGATTTACAGATTTAGCCCTATAAACATTTTTCAATTCAATTTTTTCAATCATTTATCAATCGGTTTATAAATTAATTAATAAAGTATTTTTTTACAAACATAGTTTTTGTAAGTTTGTATATTTTATAAAAATACTACTGTACTATATAATATGTATCTGCAATCAATCTCTTATGATGAAATTCAGTGATTTTTATGAAATTAGACGCTTAAACCGCTCGTGACTGATTAATGTTGAAGCCCGTTGAAACTAAATTATTACCAGATTCCAACGTGCGTGTTCATTCTGATGCCTTCTCTTCTATGATGTCGGGGTTTTTGATTTTGCAGATTTATTCATCATAACAATTAAATTCTATTAACGATTATTTAACATTTTTTTATATACGATTATATATATAGTATTTTATTAAAAATTTCTCGCGAGACTCAAATAATTGCTTGGTTTCCAAAGTATAACTAACTGAATTAATATTGGTGTTATACAGCTGTGTTTACCAGATAACTGACGCGTTTTACTTAGCACATAAGTATAGATACATTTAAAGTGTTCGTAAAGCATAACGAACTAAAAAGTTGGAAATCACTTTGGAGCACTCAGTGGCGGCGAGAATGCAACTTAGCCCATTTATGGCTGTCTTTCGTTTTGTTTTTTGCCCCCGCGACCCGACAATGGATTTATTTTTATTCCCGGCTTTTTGACACAAAGTCTTTCTTTGTCTGCCTCCCGGGCTACCTGTCTGCCCTGAGTGTATATATGTTTCTATGTATGCACGTGTGCTACTGTGTGTGACATAATTGTTTTTCCTCTCCCTCGCGGGAAATGAATTATTGTCGCGTGAACATCCTTCCTTGTTGTGTATTTTTTATATTATTTTTGCAGCAACTACCTCTCGCAAATTTGATACGTAAAGCGTTCGAGGACCTCGCGGATCCTCTCTTTCTGGTGTTCGTCCCACACTCCGTGCGCGTTTGTGTGTACCCTATGCCTTTTTTCAACGGGCCATATTTTTCTTTTCAAAATCCACTTTATAAGTGAAAAGGGCAAAGCGAGCTTTAAAGCGTTTGTAGATTTTTTAATTTTGAAATATTTTTTGTTTTATTTGCACGTGAAAGTTCTGATATTTGAAAATGCAATGATGTGATTAAAAGTAAACTGTTTAAAAATACAAATGAAAAGTTTGCTGAATTATTATTAGTATTTTGCAAGCCATTAAAAAATATCACGATGCTTAATTAATTGTGTAAAAAATCAGTGATTTTTTTGTTTTGTTGTTATCTTACGACCTATGTTTTTCTTAATTTATGATTAAGAGTAAAAAGTAGTAAGTAAATGAATGAAGTAATCACATTTTTTTATTACTTTTATTAAGAAAAATACGCGCAAATCTTACTGCTATAATTAAAGATACGACAAAAAAAAATTATATGGCTTAAAATTATTTTTTAGAAAATAATTTTTAATTCCACTTTTGGGTTTTTGCATATACCAAAGATCAAAAGCCAGATTTTTTATCTCAGCATAAAAGTAACCCCATATTTGTTATTTAATAAATAATATTCTTAAATATATTGTTGGTGTATTTCATGAAGATCAAGACATTCAGCTTTATCTCTTTATCAGTACCTGAAAGATTTGCATAGTTATTATTAAGATTTAATCTTGCTTGCTTCATGGTCAGAAATATGTTATAGTTTAATTTAATTAAAAAAAAACAAAGGTAGCTTTTTGGTGGATCAAAATATATTTATAATATTTTAGTTATAATTTTTTTATTCTAATTATAATTAAAAAAAAATATAAGTACAATACTATATAATTTAAAACGCACATTCAGCAACATACTTAGGATTAGATTTTTTTAACCTTTTAAATGGAATAATGTGTTTTAAATAAATTTAATTAGCATGCGTAGTATTCATATTAAAAAAGAAAACTAAAAGTTACTTACAAATTTCGCTAAATTTTGAACGTTTTCTAAAAATATTGTTTTTGCCACATTCTATTTAATAAACATAGAGTCGCAAGTTTCCAACTCTCAACCATAAGTTTTAAACCCTTAATTAGCATCAATAAAATATATTTTAATTTAGAAAATGAATGGTATTGATTTTAGGTTAATTCAAGGTAATAAAACATTATAATAATTTGAATGAAAAAATCTATATCTGTTTCTAAAATCATTTAGAGATATAGGTACATATGTATACGTATACAAAAATGTATAATTTTACTACATTCGAGTAAAATGAAAACGTAAAATTAATATTTTCTATGCTTTATTAAAGTTTAGGAATTTACATTTTTTTATTTTTCTATTAATCTATTAAAATAAAATAAACCGGACTTTATCAAGCTAAATATATTCAGTAATGTCATGAAAACAAGCAATCAATATACAATAAAATAGTACGTGAATAAAACCTGGCCTCTGATTGCTTGTTTATTTGTTTAGCTTTTATGTATGTGATTTAGAATACTACTGCATTAAAAGTAAGAAACAATAATAAAATAATTTATAACTTTAAAAAGTAAGTCTTATATGTAAATAATAACTTGTTTTACATTTCCTTATAAATATATATTATATATATCATAAATAATGAACATGTCCTATATTGATTTCATACGTCAAATATAAATATTGACATATGTGTATATATACAAAAATTTGTTGCGAAAACTTTAAGGAAAACTTATTGCCACAGATCAAGAGTAAAAGTTTATGATGTCAAAACTCCATAAAATATTTATTTTGCAGATATATTTACTTTCAAAAACAAATAATATATTTTTTTTAAATTAAGAATACTTCATTCTCTGTTAAAAATGGTTGTAGTTTTACAAATAAAAATTTAAAATAACACAAATATTGGTAAAAATATATCACTATATTTTTAAAGTAAACATTAGTGGTATAAATGAATAATAAGTATTCACATTACAAAATATAACATATAATTAAGGGACACGTGTATGTATTAAGCATATAATGTAACGCAATCACAATTATTATGTTTTTTTACGAACGATATAAAATATCGTTGATGCATTATATATTTAATATATTTTTTATTATGTAACGTAAAACCAATACGATCAATCAAAGGGAAAGATCGGAAGGTTTTATTTTCTATTTACACAATTTAATGCGACGCCATTGTGTCGATGCCAGTATAGAAAGGTTAATAAGAAAGGGAGATATTATCGTGAAAAGCCTCGCAGTAACATTTTTATTGGATACTGTTTATTTTTTATACATACACAAATCTAAATAACATCGGTGTACATATAGAACGAACTGAAAAAATATTTTTTATCATTTTTGAATACATTATAAAAAAATTATAGAAAAAAAATGTTAAGAAAGTTAAGAGACTGAATCGTAAAATAGTGAGGTTTAGCTAAAGACTTCAAGTAAATACTAAGATATAATCTTGAACTTGTATAAACATTTCAAAGAAAAAAAACATTATCTGTATATTTATGGTTGATTTATATTTTAAAGTAACTTTTCGTCAGCCGTATATATATAGATTTAAGGTATGTGCGTGGTGTTTTGTATAGGGATGAGCGATCGATACAAATTGTACATTTAACGGTAACAATAAAAGTGTATGGGGTTAATATTGAGATTAGTGCCATTAAGCGGCGAAAGGTCAAGCGTTCACCAAAAACCTTATTAGTTTGGCTTGTATGCAAATTATTCACTACGTTAAAAATAAATTATGCAGTAATTATTTTAATTCCATATAGCCTGTAGTTGCAATTAAAACTTGTGTATGTGAGATTATTTTTTTAATCAATTATGCGTGGTTTATTTTCAATAGGGGAAGGGTGAAAAATTAAGGTTTTAAGTTTAAATTGTAAGTACGTTTTAAGGTTTATTGTATAAATTTGGAACATGTGATGCCGTGGAAATCCATTGCTTTAGTCCCTTTTCGCATACGAAAGGAATTTAACTTTGGACAATTAGCAATTAACTCGAGTTAATTACAGTAAAGCAATTAAATAGTTATTTCATGGTCAGTAATTTGTTTTCTACTAATAATCAATTACGATAAGTGTTTAAAGAGAGATTTTTCAATCGATCAGTGTAGAAATTGCTTAGAAATTTATAATTTTAAACATACAAATTCATATAAAATAATTTTACAGTCTGCATAAATATATTTTAAATGTAATACATTACATTTTTATTTCATTATATAATTTTATACAGAAAAGGAGGGCTTACTTTTTGTTAAAACAAAGGGATACGAATATATATAAATACTTAATATTGTCGAACGACAAATTGTATCTTGCACTAATTTAGGAAAATTGCATCCAAACAAATACACAGCTAAAGGAGTATAATTGTTTTTGTAGTTAATTTGCAAGAAAATATGTTTAAAAAATAATGTATGTAATAAAACTTAGATGGATATAATGTCTTGAGAACAATATAATTTAATTTCTTTACAAATGATTCGTAACGATACTCAAACAGGAAAACTTTTAATGTTTTAATCTGTTTTTTGACTAATGTTCCGCGGGTCAACAACGAATGACTCGCAGACCGATGCCAGTCTGCGGACCACACTTTTAGTAACACTGCTCTAGAGCCCCTAAAAGCATTGTCAGAAAAAAATACTAGCAACTTCTTTCTGTTCTCTAGAGTTAAAATACAACCACATAAATTTTAATTGATGTATTTAGTTTAGCGTAAGTAAGATTGCCATTTATGCCTTTTAAAAAGTTATTTAAAATCATTGTAAAACGAAATTTTATGTAAAAAATATAATATAAATATCTAAATTTTTACTCAATAATATTATTTCATTTAAAGGTAATTTTTACTCCCCATATTATTCGATAAAATTTATATAAAATATTGTAATTTTTTCTCCAATAATTATTAAATATTGAAAAATGGGAACCTTAATCATATATGCTAACATATATATAATTGCTTTTTTCACTATTTTTTTCATGAGGTAAAATCGTTTACATTAAGCAAATAAATATTATTAAATATTTTTGTATTTGTTTTATAAGAATATTTTTACTATTGTCGTAATATTTATACTATTACTTCAGTGCAAGAAAGCTCATAAATTATTTTATTCCGGCTGAAAAGTTATATCTTGAAAAATAGTCCATGCACACAGTACAGTAAAAAAATACTCGTTACCAACTGTTGCATTCAAGGCACACACAATCTTTAGAGAACGAGAATGAAACAAGGTTACCAAAGACGTGGCGAGATTAAAAAACTTCTCGAAACAATGCCGCGATACCGTTGCATACACAAGTTTCAGCGGAACTTTTCCGTGCTCCTTTCTGATTTCGCAAATGTTCATAATACGTAATATTCTTATATATAAATATGAAATTGGCTTCACGGAACTTGTCATGACTCAGGACGATTAATATTATGCGAACTGTTTTCCGCGCGCTGTGAATACAGCAATGTCTGGAAATAGATTTTGGAATTCGTTCCGCGCTTGAAGCTCCCACGTTTCATCCCTTGATCTTGTAATTAATTCCAGAAAGCGTCTCGCGTAATATGTGCATAATTATGAGGACGTGTCTTTAGTTGGATAAAGTCTCTGGTAATAAATTGTGAATCGTGAAATAGCTAAGATTCTATTACGAAAAAAAACGGATGTTCTAAAATCGTTATAGAATTTTATAGTATATTATTAACAACTGTCGGGTTTTATGGCTTGTGTCTTTTGCAGTTAGTTAAACGCTTGAAAAACTGTGGAAGAGCAACGGGCAAAAATTAGACCCCTGCGGTACTCCAGAACGAGAGAAATACTATGCTAAATAAGTAATGAGTATCATAAAGTGCTTTGAAAGAATCTGTATCTGATTAAATCCTCAATTGGTTTTGAACAAAGATTTTTCTTATGATGTTTAGACGGTTATGTATTGTATATATAGTAAAAATCTATAACTATAAGTTTTTATTTATAATATTTTGCTATACAAAGAAATTTCCTCAACGGTATTCGGATGTAGATCTGCTCGTTCGAAATATTTTTCCTTAATAACCTTTTACAAACGATATAACTTTTTTTGTTAACAAAACCGAGCGCTACAGTTTCAGTGATGGACGTTGGGAATTAAACAGTTTGCAAAGGCCGAAACGACCAGGGGAGCTCAACCGCCGGCACGAGCGATTCACATGCAAGCGCACGTGCCGTTTTATGACGTCATAAAGCGAGGTTTCTGTGTAATTGTCTCTGCCATAGCATAGCCACGGACTCTAAGCTACCGCCATCAAATATTCATTATATCCCGTGCCGAAGACCGTTTTTTCTCTTCTTCTTCTTTCCCTCCTTGACCCGTTACATCTTTTATGCGGGACTCGATAGAAATTGCGAATTTATTTTGCGTTGATCCGCTACGCGTTTATGGCCGTCACTATTTTCGGCTATGGGTAACTAAATAATTTCTGGTTAAGGTCGCTTTCATACACTTTTGCCGTTTGCACTTTTGCATCTCAGTTAACAGTTATATAATACATGTTAACCCAAACCGACGTATTAAACGTAAATATCTGAGTAAAGTTCAATTCTACAGAATATTATTTTCAATAAGCTCTAACGTCTATTACGCACTAAATCAGGCTATATCGCTTTTGCCATTATTTTATTCAGAATCTTATAGATTTCTTGCTTTTAGTTTTCAGTAAAATTATTGTAAACTGAGTGCGTGATACCTCATTGTCTGCGTGTCGTTTATGTTTTCGTAGTTGCCGCCGACTCGCTGTTAATATCGAAATTGGCGTAAACGCTTACATGCAGATTTGATTTGATAGAGAAAGCCATTGTTGTTATATTTAGGTATATTTAGATCGTAAGATGATTCTGAAAAAATAAAAACAAAATAACAGAAAATAAGAAATAAATTAAAAACAAAAAAATATTATTTTGTATTTAAAAAATATGTTCCTTTTACGAACTATGTACATATATGAACTTGACAAGCCGGTGAAAGTTGGATTTGATGACTTCTTAAGGTTTGAAAACCCTAGGGGTGTGACTTCGTAGCCAGTGAGACGCTAAATGGAATCTAGTTAAAGTTCTTATTAGTTTGTATTACAATTGCGACATACAATTAATGGCGAGATGTTTTCTCCGAGCGGTGGTGGAAAAGCTGGCGTGAGGATGATGTCTGTGGGAGGTCCTTAGAGGTCTAGTAGGTAGCGTGGCAGCGAGTGTACAGCGGAACTAGATCCCTATCTGCTACGGAGGTGCTCGGTATGGAGGAGTTCCTCTCGGGATATGAACACCCACAACAGTATGTTGCCGCGGTTTGCTAGTCTCTTAAAGTATCTGCTTGGGTTTTCGAGTGGCTGCTCATGACTGCCATCTCCTCATCGGAGTCCAGGCTTAAGTATCTAGGGCTGTAAAGCTTGCTGATCACAATTGCTGCAGTCGCTTCCTAGAACGGTGAAATAAATATACGTTTTAGAAAGCGATATTCGCTTGATGGGAATTGTTCAAGGTCGTATTGAATTGCAATGATTATTTATTATATCCGTGACCGTTTCGCAACAAAGAAATATTCTCTCAATGACGGTGAATATTTATTGTAAGAACAAAACTCGTAATATTTATGCAATTTTTCTGGTCGTAACGAGAGTTGTGTGATTCATCCTTTCCTTGTTGATGGATGATCATTTTGGTAACAGTAAATTAACGCAAATTTGAGACAGAGACCCTTTCAAGCATAGTCATCTGTGTGTGGTCGGCACAAATTTATTTTTATGAGGGTATTAAAGTTTAACTTAGTAAAATTTTAATATCATTTAATATAAAAAAAAAACGTAAAATAGGTTTTGAGATATAATAAGGTGACTATATTTTTATCAGGGTTGCAAACGAGAAAGAAATAGAACATATATTATGCAACATAATATACATGATATTTATAATTTATGCAAAGTTCCTGTGAGGGGTTTTAACCACCTGTGCCATTAGTCACAAATAAGAGGTTACCATAATGACAACTTGAACAACGAAAAGATAAATGTACCTCATTAAAAAGTATCAAACTGTTACGAAAGTTAAGACATTAAAATAGGGATCTTAATATTGCAAAATACCAACCTAAACAATATAAATTGTGCACGGACATCTAATATCACGTTAACAAACCATTCTCACCACCAATAAAACAATTTTTTTGTGAGAAGTCGCGCGCCAAAGACAATTCGTTACCGATCACCGTAGCCATTTGAACCATGTTTTCTTTTAAGGCGTAAATATATTTTGGAGGTATGTTAAATAAGCGATACAATTGGTTTGTAAACATCCTCATCTGCGATTTGCCAGAGTTGTCTCGAGCGATCAATATAACAGATACGATACTTAGGCCACATAGGAGCATACTAAAGAGACATCGAGGTAGATACTCGGACAGACACAGGAGACATCAGCATATCATACAGAGAGTATCACAAAAACATGACATAACGATAACAATCCCAGCTACTCTACAAGCATTCAGCCGACAAATACAACTCGACACACAAGTGAAGCCTCTCTGACTTCCAAAAGCCGCATGCTGATACAAATTGATACAAAATAAATTGTAGAAATTAAATAAATGCCTAATTGCCACCCGTCACCATCCCGTCGCCAAAAAATCATTTAATTATAGTGCTCGTCTTAGTTTTTTAATTATCAAGGAGAGTAGGAACATTTATTAAATAAATAATAATATATTTGCTTAGAAGTAAATGTAATACATTTTTAAACTATTTAATAACTCATACATAAACGTGAGATTTTTTTAAATAATAAAAAATTATGATACTAAAATTTATTAAAGGCGTGTTAAAAATTAGAAGACAAATAAAAATATCAGTTTGTTTGTTAAAAAATAATACATTTGACATAATAAATATATATGTATGTATATAATTTGCATTTCACTCAAGTAATTTAAATGACACAACTGATAAAACATGGTATATATAATGACAAACGTAGCCTAATGTATTATTTAAGTACATTATATAAATATACAAATTATGGTACAAATATATAAAAGGGTGCATAATCTTTATCGTAAACTCATTAGTGATTGATCCGTAAAATATTAAACACGTTCTAATTTTAGACGTAGCATACTTTATTATTTAATAGCAAAGGCTAAAATAAAATGAAAGCTATAATTAATTTACCGAGAAATGTTGGTTTTATTTGAAACATGATCACCTTTACATAATATTTATTATTTACACAATATTTTTACTTTATAATTAATCTAGAACGGCATTTTTGTTATTGAAAATATAATATAATAATGAGAATTATAATAAAAAAATAATTATCGAAGTAATAAAAAATTTTGATATTGCGAACAATGGAAAGTCTAAAAACGTAACTCGTTACACCAAGAGGCAACGTGACACATTGTGAAAGGCTTAATAATAGATAAGTCACTTCGGAGGCGATTAAGTCGGACCGTTTAAAAGCGCCGCAAAAATATGAAAAGCTCGTTTAATTGTTTTTTTTTCAGTTTAGAAAGAGTATTCGACCCGCTCGGGCTCTTCTGTGTAAAAACCGACCCCGGAACAATTACAGTCAACTTTTTACACAGGGAAAACTTTGCGCCATAACGACGGTTTAAATTCGTGGCCCGTAAGTCAGAGGCGCAAACGATAATTCAAAAGTTTCGCTCTAAGGTTAGAAAAGCTCGCCAGATGACTATCGGTAGTAATTTTTTGCTTCGAACGTGTTGCAAATTAAACAAGGTGAAAGTGCGCCTACCCATCTCGGTTCAAGATCTTTGAATTTTTTTTCACTCAACAAACTTTTTATAGGAATTCCGTCGCAGTTGAGAGTTGCCGTTTCGCGAAACCGAATACATTCGCGTGCCACTTCATTCCGGCCGATAACGAACTCTTAAACTTTTTATTTGTTCGTAAAAAGCGTTTTAAACGCTGACATATATGTATATGTATATACGCGTACCTACAGACTGATCCATTATTTATTTTACATTTAAAAACCTAATGCTAGGCAATATGCTATTAACGTTTATTTTTATTATAATCCTCAATTAGAGTCATGATCTATAATATATATTATGTTTTTGTTCATAAGCTCTCCTCTATTTATTATTTAATGTATTAAAAGCGTCGCTCTACAACATCTACTAAGCCGATTTATATTGCTAGAATAAACGGTAGAGATGTTCTCTACCATGCATTATCTTTTTACGAACCAATGAGTTAGCGGATGCTCGGGTCCTAAAGCTTAGTTTGTATTGCGAAAACAAACATAAAGTTTACTATATTATTAGTTTTACTGGTCAGAGAACCACGCTAATTGACCCTAATTTGGGTAAAAAAATCGGAAAATTTAAGAAGTGAAACTGCAATTTTAAAAATAAATTTACAGAAGCATTTCTCGCCCTTTAAAAATAAGCATATATTGACTTTAGACTAAGAACAATTCAGATCCTTTATTTTTTATATAATAATAAATAAGCCACTGAAATATTAATTTTCAATACCGTTAATAACAATCTAAATTGTGTTGTCATCAGAATAGGTTTTTGTTGTTATTGTAATAAAGACAAAACATCATTTCTCCAAAACCGAAAGTAAAAATTATTTAATGAAATTTTAATTCTGTGATTTATTTAACATGTCGAAACATATAACCACTCAACGTGAGCGCAATCGCGCTCCTTTGCACTCAAATGGTTAATCATAACATACGTGCTAAAAACTGAGATTATTGTCAACATTTTTTTAGATTACTTTTAATTTTATATATACATTGAGTTATTTGATTTTTTTAAATATAAAAGTGATATAAAGATATTTATTCAGTTTAAAAAAAACGATAATTTATTCATTTATTTTCTATTAGAAACACTTTTATTTGTATTTTTTGTTTTTTATTACAAACTAAACAATTGAATCCATTATTGGAAAATCACACAAAGAAACGCCTCAGTTGTTATAAACGCTGAATGCGGATTGTGGTTTCAAAAGAAGTAGTGAAAATATTATGTTTTAGTGTGTGTTATAAAGAATTGAAGCACTGCATAACGTTGTAAAGGTACACACATTAATTAAATTAAATAAAATAGATTTTAATACGTTATTTATCTATTCATAGTATTATTTGTCATGTAAATTATTTCCATGCACGAAGTGTTTGTGCAAATTTTTCAGATTGATAATATTGGAACTCATGAATTTTAAGATCGAACTCATTTGTAGTGTATGCGTTCATGCGTAGAATTAGACAGACAGGCACAGGGCTGAAAGAGCTTTTGCGTTTGTCGAAGGGCAAAAAAGGTTTTTGAGCGAGAGCAAAGGTCACGATATGATTGAATGGAAAGACTTTTCCATAGCCATGTATTAAATGTATATAGACGAGGAGAAATCTTACAAGCTTTGATTCAATTTCGCGGAACGTTCGGACGAGACGTTTGTATTAAAAAAAAACCCACGTAGTTATATGATATTATGAGTCTTGATATGAAGTCGATGAGTACGTTTTTGAAAAAATGAGTAATATTATACGTTGATGTGTGTGGTTTAATTTGGAGAATATGAAAACCGTTTATTTATTAAACCGTAAAGCACTTTTTCAAATAATATAACTGCTATCACTTCGATTATTTGCGCAGCCATAAAATACGTTTTTATCAAGAGGTTTATTCGATAATATAGAAATTTTTGTATTGAATTAAAGGGTATCATATATTTTTTAAAAGGTATACGAATTTGAAGCATTATAACTTCTGATGGAATTTCATATTTATATAAATATGTATTTAAATTTCAATAATAGATACATTTGCTTTCAGTAATAATAATTTAAATTACAATTTAAGATTCATCAGGTAATTCATACTCGAAAGACCTGGGCTCAAATTATTTTTTGTTTTTAAATTTTTATCGTGTCTGGGATATTAAAATTAGTGAATATTATAGAATTAAAATTTCGTTCGATCTTCACAGATTAAAACCTTACAAATAAATATTATAATGAATAATTCAAAGTCATACATATAAGGGATAAAAAATCTCTAATAATACGCAATTTCAACTCATACAGAATATAACATATGTATAAAAAAACTTATATGCAAATGTTGATAATTTTAAAGTTGAAATTTTTTTTTTGTTGATTCCTTTAATTGTTTTTTAGCTCTCTAATCATTCATTATTATTTGCAATGCAGTACTTGTTGAATTTCTCATTGAAATCCGATTACTAAAAAATAATACTTTTATTAAACGTATTTAAATTTGCTAATTCGCTAATATTTAAAAAAAATATTTTTAGAACGGAATGTTTATAATATTTTAATGAAATAATCTTGGAACAGAATCTCTAGTTGCTAATTAGTAAAATTATTTGTGGCTAATACTAATTCAAGAATTCTCAATTAAACTAGTTTAGTCTATTGCTTTAATAATTTAGGTATAATAAAAAAGTCTGATCCTCCTTAAAAGTTAGAAGGCTTTGTAATGTAGTTAAATGGTTTATAAAGGTTCTAACCAGACTAAGCTGGTTTTAGTAATGATAAACCATGAATTTTGGCGAACTTCGAACAAGAGGTTCTGGTATATGATTAATTCTAGTTAATACACATTATGGAGTTGGGTTTTTTAAATAATAATAATTTAATTTACCACATTCAACGCTTGCATGACAGTTACATTCATTTTTGGGATTACACAGACCCACCGGTAATTTTTTCGCAGTTATAAATAACCGCGAGTGCTGGTTATTAGACACGAGCACCAGTGTAGGCATACGCGAATTCCTTAAGTTAGTGCAAATACGAGCAGGCATTCCGGTGGCAGCCTGCTTGAGAATAATTTATCGCGTTCATACAAAACATAATAAACACACTAGCGCGGGGCTGACAGAAAGTACGCAAATTAAAATTCAAAGTGTAACATAACTGTGTGCCGTTAGGGTCTCGAGCCAGAAATAATGGGGCTGTGATGTGATTAAATATGGTCGAAAGTCACACAGTACTCTCTTTTGCTCCCTCAAAGCCTTTTTGCTTCGGGGCACTGTACATATTTACTTGGGAATGCTAAGAATATTACATTATGTCGCTTTCATATTCTGAAAACAGTACGTTGGCGAAAGTTTAAATTTTAATAAAGTATACTACTGCTCTACAATCAAAAGTAAAATATTATCTTAAAATCTAGAATTTATCCTAGATTTAGTTACATGTATTAGTTTAGTGTTTAATATTATTTTAATTTATAAGTTTAATATTTCGCTCTAATGCTTAAAATAATCGAGAAATAAATTACGAATCACTATGCCGTATCATATATAAGAGACTTTCAAATATTTTGATTGTATGTATATATATATATATATATATATATATATATATATATATATATATATATATATATATATATATATATATATATATATATATATATATATATATATATATATATATATATATATATATTACATATTATATATAAAATGTAAAGATTCATAATCTAAACTATATTTTCACGAATTTATTATCGTGTCTGACTTGAAATAGTTAGAGAATACTACATTATTTATTGTTAAACATATTTATCTTTGACTTTCAATGCATTCATTAGCTTGTAAATGACATTGTTAGAGCATAGTATTATGCTTTATTTTTCAGAACAAAAAGTATGCAGCGTTTTCAATAACTTGATATTTCAGTGAATAGTTTTATTAAATTTAGTTATTTTTCATCGACGTTTACAGTAAAACCTACTCTTTTCTTCATAATAACTTTTATGTTAATATTTATATTATTTTAATTATTTTTACAGGTGAACTCTTTAATTGTTACTAGTGCAATAGTGACTGAACATTGGTTAAAGATAATTTAAACAATAGTGTTTTGAAAACTATCGTTCACTTTAAACCTGTGTGCTTCTCGTTGTTTTAAGTTCAAGTAAATATGTCAATTCTAATAATATAAATAATTAACATTGATCGTTTTAAAATAAATAAGTGCTTAAATAAAACCAGTGAATTAAAAAGTTTTGTGAGTGTTGTGTATTATAGAAATTTGAGGATTGTAACGTCATCAATATCATCATAATTTGCAGAACTCCTGACATAATGGGTAAGTACATTTATTATATTTTAATTTAATGTTTGGTCAACATTTCTATGATAGTTTATGAGGTATTTATCTGGTTGAATCATACTAAACTAATTGTTGTAAATTAAATTATTGTGTCCTTGTAACTTTAACATAAGTTACTTAAAATATTTTTTTAAGAGCAAATAAAAATTAGGGCAATTTAAATGAGCAATATATAAAATAATTGTTCCAAAAATCTATTTGTTTGTGCATTACTTTTTGACGGATTAGGTGCGAGTGAGCATTGGTCAACACAAAAGTAGTGTTTCTTCTCGAAAATTTCTCGAGAAATTTATTTTATAAATATTTTTTTATTATATAAAATTTAATTTGTACGAATATTTAAAAAATATTTTTAACTACTGCTCTTTTATAACGCTGCATATGTTAAGGCGGGTTCATGCCTAATATGCATACTTTTTGGAAGGTTTTATTTGAGATCTGAGAATGATAAAAATTGTTTACAAATTTTTAACGCTCGAACTCGCCTTATTTTGCTTATGTAATAAAAAAATTCATTCATACAAGAAATCTTTCTATATGCCATATGTTTGAAAATATGTATACTTTCTTTAAAGTTCGAAAGTATTTGATTGATCAACGATTTTTTTTGACTTTCTATTATTCTAACCGGCAGGCGGTTTTATCTTTGCTTTGGTGATCTAAGAATCCGCTCTAAGCTAAGCTCAAAATTTTAATGGTTAAAAAAAATTAATTGCTTAATCAAAGAAACCAGATATTGATCGATCAAAATCCAAGTCAAAAAAAAGAATGAATTCTTTACTTATTCTTCGAAAGCAAAAATATGTAAAATGGGGAAAGAAATTATTCGCCGATTATATATTGGCCCGACGAATTCTAAGCACCCTCTCTACTCCATTATTGGACAGAGAATTTAAAATATTTGATTCGACTAGTAAGAGAACAAATAATTTACATTGCCTATTTATACATTTGTTGTTGATTAAACCACCATCAACACAAAACGAGAGGAACTTTCCCATGGTCGAAATTTTTTTAACAAAAAATAAAATGAGGATGTTTGATTCTACTTTAGATGGCATATGTTCTTTAAAGAGTTATTTTAAGATTAATATGTACTAATGTATTTGCATTACTTTACTGTATTACATACATTTTTCATTCATCAAAATATATAGAGAAATTTGAGAGGTAAAGTCGAGAATTCTCATTTCTCGACAAATGAAAATCATCGAAATATCAGAATGCTTAGTGAACACCTTATGAATAACTCTCTGAAATGAATCCTTTTTAGAAGAAAAAATCCTCAAATTTACCTTGCATACATGCACAAACAATTAGTTTTATGGAACAAAGTATTTATTTAAATGCATACATTCTTAAACATAATTTTCTGTTAAATAGCACTTAAAACAAATTATGATTAACTAAAATGTTGCTCTTCACAAAGCAAACAATTTGTTCTACTACCCAACTTCTTGATCTAATTTTATAATATAAAATAAAAAACTAACAACTTCTTTAAAGCAAATTAACATTCGATTTTTTAAGTATTATAAAAAGCGTTATCTTATTGGAATCGATTGATTGCATTAAACGTAGGAAGGAATACTAAAATAGTGTTTTAGCTAGTAATATTTAGAGACCCATACACAGGATATTTATTAATTTATTTAAATTAAATTAAGACCATTATGACCTAACATGTTATCCTAATGTACCACGTTGGTCAAATACCAATGTATTGTATTATTACAATGTTGGTAATATTACATAAAAAATATATTACAAGTAAGATAAAAAATATTACATAGGAAAAAAAATTGCATAAAATATCTAAATAACCAAATTTAAGGTTTAATTAGTATCATTCTGTAAATATAAGCTAAACCCAATTAATATTAGTACTTCGCTTTATAATGCAAGTGTTTTGTATAATATTGATACTAGCGATTGTTATAAAATTATAATGGATTTGTATATATTAATATGGTTATAATTTTATTTGACCAGACTAATCACGTTTTCACATGCGCTTAATGAACCGGTTAGTTTAAATAAGTCTTCCATAACACCTTTAGGTGCAATAATTATAGTCACGGTAGGTCATTGAAGCACGTCATGAATGAACATGTGCCACAACTATATGTATGTGCGACATTCAAAAATAACCTATTGCTGCTCGTTGGCCGCAAATAGCACGTCTCGGTTTCTCCAAGTCTTTATTTCTTGTGTCTTATGTCTCTCGCCTGTCTCGGTGACTTAGCTGTTAAGTCAGCTTAAGCCCAGAAGCAATCGTGGATCGCCAAAGGTAAACATTCTTAAGGTGTAGTCTTCGAATGTAATCGTTTTGCCAGAGTGTTGATTCAATGTGGTTGTATTTATATACCGCTCCGAAAGGTCTGTTCCATATTTTTGAGTCTAATTGTACGTATTCCAACTGTTGTTTATTATGCGCTGTGTGCTCGTGCGATGTACTTGGAAGTCGTATTCAATTTGTAAACATTCAGTATTTTTAATTAATTTGAAAAACATGACTGTAAGATATAGTAATATATTGTTAAATTTCCATGAAATGTAAATATAGTCAGATTGAAAACATGCCATTTTTTATTTTTATTTAAAGGCTACTATTTGAACATAAATCATGTTTAATTTGTAACACTATAAGTATGTATACATTAAAGCACAATTCTCTTATTGTTTATTATTCTTATTTTCAACCCTTAGGATGCAACGGTATTTTTTCCACATATTCATTGTTTCTTCCTATACATAATAATGTATAATTAAATTCATTCAAAAACTATTTCATGCCATTGACAAATTTTTTAATTGTGTGATTTTTTGAGAATTACGTTATTCAATAGGATTATATTTTTAAGTCACAGTGTAATATTGTACTACAGATAAATCAAAGCAAACTTTCTGTGATTATTAAAGAAATAATTTATGGCTTTATAGTTGTAAATTATTAAAATCTGTAGTTTATATGTTTAAATTCATTTATTTTATTGTAAATTATTTTGGTAAGATTGGTTTTTCACGAAGCTTAGAATATAATAAAAGGTCTAGGTATCTGCCGTATTGTGTTAATCTTTGTGTATATTATATGTACGTACTAATTCAAACAAAAATATAATTGAAAAAGCACTTTTCGTACAAGAAAACCCTATTTAGATAATTTTTATAGACATAGAAAGACAATCATAGCAGTTATATAACAATGAGTTAAATTTCTATAAGAGTTATTTAGAAAATGCAAATATTTTTAAATTAGAGCTTAGGGAACTGCAGGACATCTAAGCTTTAAAAAGATGCTTTTCAATTTTTAATTATTTTCAACGAACCATTATATATGTACCTGCTTTTACGCGATTATAAAGTACAGATAGGTAAAATACTAGTTGATGATATTTAAAAAAAATAGTGAAAAAATGACCAAACGGCTTTATAAGGAATTTATTCGTTGCCGGAGACTGACTTGAAATAGGAACCCGTTAAAGAGTATTTTCAAAATGGTTTTAAGGTTAACTTAAGTCAACTGCTTAGTTATATTAAAGACTGATAGCTAATTTCTTAAAGGTTAATGCAACATTTTATTTTTTTAATTTTCTTGAGATATTGTTATCATGTTTACCAATGGTGATTTTGATTTTTTGCTGTCATTTAGCTAAAACGTCTGTAAGAACTTCATTTTTTTTATTAAATTTTTAACAGTAGTTGGCAGAGAGTTTGTATTATTTATTTTATTTTCAACTGTGCAACGTTTAATTGACTGTTTGATTATATTTGTGAATGTGCTAATTTCATCTTTGATGTATATTTCGTTGTTCAGAGTTTTGGGTTCCGGAAGGGATTCCTCAATATAATTGGGGAACTAGTCACATATTATTTTAGAAGTATATGGATTTATTAGATTTAACGAGTATAAGTTAATTAATGATAGCAATGGGTTGTAATTATAATTTAGGGTAATATGAATTTCGATATCTTTATAATCAAAAAATACTTTTTTGATTTTTAATATTTATTATCTCAGTGTAGCGTTATTTTTACTATAAACTTAAGTAATATATATTGCAAAACAAAGTTTAAATTATGTAAATCACAATAATTTTATTGACATTTTGTATGTATATATGCATATCAGGTTACACAATCTTTATGAAAAAGTGCAATAATAATAAAATTGTCGGTTTACTCAATTTATTAAAAAAACTCTTTTCATAGTTATAATTTACTCATGTAATGTTAGTAAACGTGATGCAAATTAAATTACACGCACACACATACACAATAATGTGTGTTACGTAAAGGCGCGAACAAATTACGAATACGTCAGGACTAATAGTAATAAACACGTAATAAAATTAAATCAACGTCCGCATTGTTGCCACTATTATTCCCCACATTTTTCAGGCGTCAATTGTATACGTGTAGAAAATCACGTCACGAACTGCTGAAATATCACGCGGAGTTTTGTCCGTACCAGTGTTGTTTTCATGTTTCGAAACGAGGGAAAGATTTATTTTTCGCCTTTCGCACAATGCGTTTTGAAATACGATTCATGTGACGGAAACAATGCTACCGCCGACTGTTACCCTGCCATAAAGGAGATAGGCGCAAACTAAATGGCGACCCGGTAATGAACGATAAATTTAAAGCTGCCGACCTCTGACGTCATTAATTACACTTTCCGTATAATTTATTTAGTGTACAAGCGGGGGAGGGCGATGAAAAAATGCGATTTGCATAGCAGAAACGATTTACTTATGTGATTATGTACGTTACATTATGTAGATCTTTAATTCTCGTAGTCGCTTTTCAGCTCTGAAAGACAAAGCTTTGATAAATGGTGAGCTTATGTACTCATATTTTATTTTCATATCGCAACTATTTTAATCTGTTTTTGATACTATATTGTTTCAGTCATGCATGAGTTGCATTATCTTGAGCAATCTATTCAGTTTTGCTAAAAAGCAATTGAACTAAAAAAAATATAGTGAGTGAGAAACAGTAAACTCTTCAAGCATATCTATGTAGATTATGCATGAGTATATTAAAAAAGTCTTATAGTGAAATTAAGTAGTAAAAAGGAAATACAAATTATTTCTTCTAGAATATATTAATTATAAACACACAAATAGCAAAAAATGGTTTTATATTCCGGAGCAATAAAATTTGTTTTGTAAGAACACTTGACAGAAATAATTTCAACACTTATTTATCTCTCGGTTCATTATGTATCCGAAACGTTGGATAGGTCATTGTTTGAAGCTAGGATTATTTTATTTATGTTTTTGGCGTAGATACTATTTTAGCTAAAGCAATTGCGTATACGACACAAAAACTAAAATAGGTATTTTGGTACTGTTAGATAGCAAAAGACTATGTGTTTATAAAAAATACTTGCGTACTATCGCTCGTTGTCGTGCGACTATTGGTTTTATAAAGAAAAAACTACAGTTTTTGCAATATGTATGTGTATTAATGGTTTCAGTATCTTGTAGAAATATTTATTTACACATGTTTATATACTTACACTTATATACTTAAATATACATTCTTTTGAAAAAATCTTTTGCAGCTTCTATTGTGAATAAAATTATTTAAAGAGTCATTATTACTGCTTATTATTATTTTGAATATAAGTGTAAAAAACATTCTGAAAGTTAGAACTTAATTTATTGATTATTATCTTTCTATATTTCGGTTGTAATGCTCCAGCCATAGTCACGAATTTTCTGTAACTGCCGCTTTGGTCCTCGACCATGTCTTATATACACGTTTTTGCGGTGGAGCAGTATTAATGATATTAATTATATGTCCATTTGCGTGTCATTAGTGTCTGTGTTTTGTAATTGTGTGACAATTGGGTCGGTGATAATTTTATGTGATTTTTTTGCTCGCAAAGACTAAAACCGGAAGCCAAGATTTTTAATTATGCTACTGTCATCTTATTTGTTCATTGTGATATTTTTATGAACTTAAATTTTGTTTTTCAGGCATTTCAACGCTTTTATCATAATCTTTAATTCTGATTTTTGACCGACACTTATAATATGCATAACGAAGATCTTACTTCATAGTATACAAAAAATGATTTTTATGCCGCTTTTAACGCGTTAAATGTTTTGTCATATTATACATTGCATTAAATGTTTTGTACCGTTTTGATTGCCGTTGGAAATCACAGTTCTATGGTTAATTTCTTTTTTAGTCTATGCTTGAAAACAATTGTTTCGAAGTTTTGATATTCCAAAAAATCTATAGTTATTTTATTTGCACTCATATAAAGCATGACTAGTTGTATAATTTGGTGACTAATACACAAAATACCTATATGAACACTAGTGTTTTTTAATTTTTATCGTATCTGGGAGATTGAATTTATGATTATTATCTTAGAAATATATCTATAAATAATACATTTTTATATATAAATCAGATGGGTAAAGTAAAGTGGGAAGTTTTATCCGGGTCTTGAAGGTTGACAATGCAAAATTAAAGGAAAACTTATTACTTTTTACAATATGAATTATTAATTATTATTCTTTATAATATAATAACACTCTTTTACGTTGATAACTTTTTAATAAGTCAACACAAATTGTGTGAATTGTATACAATTATTTATTTTATTACGTGTTTAAGTACGGTAACAGAAAATTTAGCCTACACGATTAGTATTGCATTACACGATTACTCATCAGCTTTACATGACTTTTCACCAAACACAGTAACTCGCCCTTCGATTACATAATGGAGAGTCGTGTACAGGGTGATTAGAACGTCAGTCACGAAATCGAAAATAGACTCGGGGCGAAGCGCACGCAGGAATTTTCCTTCGCCACAATTGAAAAGCGAACACGACACGACGTTTATAATTGATGACACGGAAAGATTTACGTTAATTGCCTCCGACAAACAATCCCACCGTTATCTTTCGATCGATACGGTGTTTAAGAAAAAAATCCCTAATGACTTTACCCATAGTTGTATATTTCTGGCATTTAATGTTCTTTGAATGACGCCGTTGGATTATTAAGATTGACGTTTGGTGAAAAGCATGTTAAAATGTTTACCGCGAAATCGCTAAATTCTTCCAAAGTGTAATGGTTAATAAAACAGGTGTAAACAAACTAGCTAAGGTTTAAGGTTTTAGATATTTTTTTGGGAGACCACTGGTTTCAATTATTTATAGATAGATTTGAGGATATTTAAAGTAAGGTCATTGATATTTTATTATAATAAATTATGGAATAATAATATATAAATTAAACAGCAATATTAAAAAAAATTAATGATAGGAAAAAATTTTTTTTAGAGAAATTCGTATTTATTTTGCATAGCTTTATTCTAAAGCATTAAAATCTCTACAGAATCACTCGGATCATTAAAAAAACGACAGTGCTAGCATCACATATTTACTAGCTCCATATATTTTTTTTAAGTATACTTTCATATATACATAATGTATACATAAATAATAGTTTTACTCCACACGTTTGTATTAATTGCTTGAATTGGAATATTTTCGACTCGTTTATTCTATATAAATATTGACTCGATTCTAGTTGCCACGTTACCATAACTTAATGCAAATATTATACTTGTATCACGCAATATACGCACACATATGCGTGCTAGTGTATAAATTACTCATACATCGCTATTATATATAACACAGTGAAAATTTATTCAGGGTTCGGATCTTTTGTGTAATGTTCGCTCAGCAAGAGGCAGGATAATGACGTTTGAGTGGGTCTAAAGCTGCGTATCTGTTCGCTTGACAAAGGATAGTTGGATAACGTAATAAGAAATTTAACTATTAAATTAATCACAAAATCGAAATAGTAATTACGATAGTTGAATAGTTGTGAAATGGTGTGCGAGCAAGTTGCGTATTCATATAACGGACGTTGAATTAGATGTAATTTACGTTAATGTATTATTAGATAGTTCATATCATATCATGGGCTAAAATAACGTTATCACTAAGAAGCTAGTATAATAATAAGTTTTTTTTTTATAAAAACAAATAAGTCAGAATAAAAATAGAATGATTTTAGGATTTCAAAAAATTACATTTAATTAGGTTTTAAATATTGAAACATGAAAATACATGTATGCATATTTTCTGACAGTTTTTGGTCAGAAAGAATCTGTTATATATTTATAACTATAGTTTAAACAATTATTAAAATCAATATAGTTTTTATTATAATAATGGTAGTTGTAAGTGTTGTTTATTTATTCACAGTGACATATTGGGTTAGCATATGACATGTAAAAGCAGTAGTAACAATAACATATATGTATAATCATATTTATACGTTGAATTAATATAAGGCACTATCAATCACTCTGTTTTCTTTTCTTTCACACGTATGTAAGTATGTACCCAAATACATAAATGTATATATCTATACATACAAACATTAAATGAAGTTATGAAAACATAAGGGGCTTTCGCTGGAATTCTTTTCTTTTCGCCACCCCCCCTGAATATTTATTTTCGATAACAAATATAGGCCATCCTCCCCTACGGATTTCCTTTTGCTTTTTCTGTTCGCTCGCTTCACACATAAAACAACGAGGGGTCGAAGGAGAGAAAAAACCGAGGCCGAAATACAGGTGAGATATTTCTTTCCGATAATGTTATTTATTGAATGAAAGTAAATACATAGAAAGTTTGGCGAAGTTCGCCGGCAGCTCGCACCCACCCCACACCGCCGAAAGCTTTCATAAAGTTTCTTTCTGGCTAAATTGAACCCTTAAGAGGTATTATGAATTGAGGTATTGATATGATTTTAGAATTAAATTTGAATATACAGTATGTACCGTAAAAATGTATATGTAACGTTTATTTTCATGGTTTCCTAACTTAATATTTACCCATTTATTAGAAAGTTTAGTTTGATCAATATAACATTATTTAAAACATACAGAAATTTATAAACTGCTTAACAGAAAATCATAGGCAGGTCTTAAGTAATATACAAATATAGGAAGCATTAAAAATTAATTAGATTGGATTGACATTAAAAAAAAATATTTTCATAGAAATAAAAATTAAATTTATGTACTGAAGTAATAAAAAAATAATATTTGCACGAAAATAGCACCAGAAAAAAAGTATAATTAACAATAGGAATTATAAGAATAAAATACAATTACTAAATAGTTTATATCAATAAAAATATTATATTTAAATATATACCATTTTTATTGTTTTTAATAATAGGCATAGCCTCAGATGATTTTTTGCTGTTTACCGGTTTTACCAAGATCCCGGAATCATTTTTCCGTCGTATCTTTTGTTCATGCAGGATGCTTTGTTAATTTATATTTTAACAGCTTCCCACTTAGTCTGAACAGGGGGATTTTTTTCTTTGTTTAAGTTTTAATTGTTTTATTTAAAAAAATCTTTGGCTAGAGCTGTGTTTTCCTCAAATATTTTCAGCGTGTTTTATGTCTAGATAATCTTTGTGATTTTTTCCTCTTGATTTGAGCAATGTAAGATTCATGCAATTTACACAATATATTTAAAACATTCCCTGAAAATTATTTGAAATAAATAATTTAGAAATAAGTACAATTAACTAATTTTTAGGTTTATTTTAATATTTTTTTTCATTTTAAAACTGATCATCATTTTTCAACAGGTTTTCCCAATGCGTCATGATAGTTATTATACAAAAAGTAATAAATATACATTCATACATATCTAAACACAGTTATGGTGCACTCTTAAAATTGATTTACCACATCTCACAAAAAAAATTTGAGCTTTAAAAAGTGATTCATTAAGCATAAATTAATTAAATCTAAAATTTAAAAAAAAAATGTAGGATATAAATACGGATACGACTTACTCCCTTTTGTAAAGATATCGTAGAAAAATTCTTTGAATTCTCTTTAACAACAAGAAGTAATTCACTTTATTCGGGTTTCATACAATGGAGTCATATTTGTGGACGCTACGAACTAGCGTATCGTACAGAACGCAAATCAGCAATAAATTATTAAAGTGACATGAGCTCCGCATGACGAAGTTGACCGTTTTCGACGCCTTATTGCAAACATTGGTGATTTGCATAGAAAATCTTTATTGCTGCTTAAAAATCGCTCCCAAGTCATAGACGGAAGTATTTCTGTTTAAAACACATCCGCCTAAACCAGTGTTTCTCACGGTGGGGCGTACGCCCCACCGGTGGGGCACCACGCCTCAGAGGTGGGGCACCACGCTTCAGAGATGGGACACCACACTTCAGAGATGGGACACGTCGGAAATTATCAAATATTCCACATATAAATATAATTTGCTCGTTCACGACTAAATATACCCACGTGCGTAGGATTTCTTAAAATTTGGATTTATACCTGCTAGGCATTACGAATGCCTACCTTTTTGTCTTCTGTGTGAGAAATCCTTTACCAATGAAACAATGAAACGAGGTCGTCTTGAAGCACATTTGAAGGCAAAACATAGTACTCATATTAATTCAGATATTATTTTCTTTCAAAATCTTAAAGAAAAATTTGGAAAACAACCAACATTAACAAATCTATTTTGTGCACAAACTGCAAGTATTGATCGTAGTCTTGAGGCTAGTTACCAAATTTCATTGCTCATCTCTAAATG
This sequence comes from Plectrocnemia conspersa, assembly GCF_051122295.1. Taxonomy (NCBI): domain Eukaryota; kingdom Metazoa; phylum Arthropoda; class Insecta; order Trichoptera; family Polycentropodidae; genus Plectrocnemia; species Plectrocnemia conspersa. The sequence continues at coordinate 20,975,130 of NW_028277173.1, forward strand.
TGGAAAAACCCATACTATAGGAGAGGATCTAATCAAGCCATCAATATCAGCATTTCTTAAAACAGTTCTACAACAAGATGACAAACTCGTGAAGGCTATGCCCCTCAGCAACACTACTGTTTGCAAAAGAATAGACGAATTGAGTGAAAACGTAAACTAGCTTACGTAAGATATATTTATAAAAGAGAATTTGCAGAAGAAATGTTATTCTGCAAATCATTAGAAAGCACTACTACCTCCAAAGATATATTTAATAAGCTAATAGAATATTTAGATGTTAAAAATATACCAATGAAAAATATAATATCTTGTGCTGCAGATGGTGCCCCCAATATGATAGGAAAGAAAAATAGCTGCTTAAAATTAATGAAAGACGAGAATCCAGATATGACTGTGGTGCATTGTGTTATTCACAGGGAAAACTTGGAGGCTAAATACATTTCACCTGTTCTAAATGAGGTACTAAATTCCGTTATAAAGTGTATCAATATGATTAAAACTAGTGCTAAATCTGAGCGTCTCTTCAAGTTATTTTGTGAAGAACAAAATGCGGAACACGTAAGACTGTTACTTCACACTGAAGTAAGATGGCTCTCAAAAGGAAATTCCTTAAAAAGATTTATGGAATTATTCGATACCCTTTGTGATTTTTTAAGCAACCGATCTGATATGAAGTTTTTGATGACGGTCGTCGGTAAAGCATTTGTAAGCTATTTAACTGATATATTTGAAAAATTAAATATTTTAAATAGCCAACTTCAAGGATCGGAGAAAACACTTGTCGATGCAAAAGCAAAGATATTTGCATTCACCACTTTTATCGAATTATCTAAAAAAAAATTTTTTAACAACAATTTTGCAACAATTTACTGGCTCCAAAAATGTGAAGTGACTCATAATGCTAAACGTGTTATTTTGGACCATCTGCAAACTTTATCAACTGATTTTAAAGAACGATTTGCTGATTTAAAAGAGATACATTTTCCAGCTTGGTTGGCACAACCAATGCTGGTAGATATTCCAAATAAAAATTTGTATGAAGAAGAACTTTCGGAAATGCAAAATGATGATTCGATTACAAATTTATTCAATATAAAAGGAATAATGGCATGAATGTGCGAAGAAACTAACACAAAATATCCTAATATTACTTTGCATGCTAGAAATTTATTATTACCCTTTCCATCATCTTATTTAGTGGAATGTGATTTTAGCGCCATAAGCGATTTACTCATTAAAAAAAGAAATCGATTGAATATTACAAATAGAGGGGACTTAAGACTGAAATTACCCAAGTTAGATCCAGACATAAAATTTCTTTGTAGCAAGCGTAAGTGAATTTAATAATTTAATAATGGATTAGGCCAGGGTTTCCCAAACTTTTTCAGCGACGGAACACTTGACAAATCCGAAAACTTTGGCGGAACACTTAGCTTATTTTTTAGGTTGGGTAACTCATAATAGTAATATCATTTATTTCATAAACATAAAAATTCAAATAAATAAAGCTCCTAATGACTTTGGGTTCTTAAATTACAATTTTTTTCATATCAGGCATAATATTGATCAGTTGTATTCTCAGTTTTTGGATTATTTTTTTCTTCGATGATAGATGTATCAGTAGAAGTATTTGGCATTTCTTTCGTCAAATTTTCTGTTTTCAGCCAAAGATCCATGGGTAGTTTTTGAATAATATGTAAATTCTGTAATATTTTTTTTTGTCAAAATGGAAAAAAAATCTGTATTTTAAGCAACCAGACTAAATTAATGTACAAGAAAATCAATTCTTTTTATGCAAATTTTATTTAAATCATTTATATTTCTAAAAGTATACACCCAATCCTGTTTTAACGCAATAAATTACAATAGTTTCAAGCTTTTTTATTAGATTTATGAACAATTTTTATGTATTAGCAAGACTAACAATTTTTTTAATATACTCCAAATATTTGTGAAATATCTATTTAGACTCCGCGGAACACCTATTTTGGATCCGCGGAACACCAGTGTTCCGCGGAACATAGTTTGGGAAACCATGGATTAGGCATTACCATTTTATTTTATTTTACTTATATTTTTAATTTGTATTTTGTAATTATTTCAATTATCATATACGTTTTGAAAATTTAACTACTGTTTTATTAAAAAAGATGCCGGTGGGGCATATGACTTTTGAAAAGACTACGGTGGGGCATGGCATAAAGAAGGCTGGGAAACACTGGCCTAAACTGTAAGAAAATTCTGCCAGACTAAGGAATATAGAAAATGTGAATGTATAATATAAATTATATAATTCAGATGGTTATTTGATATTGTTGCTTTCTATGTTGGTCTAATAAATTTAGTTTTATTCTTAGACATACATAGGTTACCTTAAAATAAATATGTTTTAAACTAAAAATAGCTTAGAATAATATTTCCAATATTATATTTTAGGTAACATTTATAAAAAAAATATTTTCTGTTTTACTATATTTAATTGTCTATCAGAAAAATATGTTGCTTTTTTATACATAAATCTCTTGATAACTAATACGTGTGTAATAAGTATTGATATTTGTCAGATTATCAGAAGATTTTCAACAAATATACTGATTTCAATTGATGGATGATACTTTTGCGTGATGTATTTGACGTCATGGAGTTACAAAAGAAAGCTTTCAACGATTTATCATAATATTTTATTTATTACATTTTTTCACGCAATTGATCATCGAACCTTTGACGCGCAAACATTTTAACTATAATCGTTAAACACATTACGTTCGATGTACGATAATAAATTCAGATTAAACGTTTGTGTGAAAGTCAATATTGGGAAAATTTACAACGATCGTTTATAAATAAAAAAATCCATTTAACTCATACTTTTTTAAAATATATTAACTGCAAACGGTCGCATAACAAAGGTGAAAAAAATACCACGAGCTGCCATTGGTTATTTAAACCTTTTCTTTGTGATGCTGACGTATTTACACGCCAATAAAAGACCAGCTTGTGTTAACAATAATGTATGAAACCCTTTTGCTGCACAAAAGGGTTGAAGGCTATGAATGGCGTATTGATGACATATGGCGGGCTGAACGGATTAAACTGCGAGACTATTAAATTAAACCGATTTGATTGACTGGGGTGCTTCGTTAAATATATCGAATTTCATATATTAAACGCTTTATTTGAACTTACATATACATATGTAGTTTTGGTGAATACATTTATTAAAAAGTTTAATTAAAACTTTCATTTGCGAAATTTCATATTTAATATTTGATTTATATTTTTGATGCGTTCGAGTATTAAAATTTTTCACTACTACTACGCTTTTATGAAATATGATTATATACAAATCTATATAATGAAGGTGATTTATAGAGTTAAAAAAAAGTTCTCAGTAGTAAAAGTAATTTATATTATACATAAATAATGGACATGTGTAATATTGAAACCAGCGCGAGATTATCTCTCGTCTATACCTAGAACCGTGAGCGCGGGCAACCTACGCTCTTTGAATCTTCCTTATCTCTTTTACGCAGTTCGAGTGTGATCTTTTCCGGCTCTGTTAATTTCCCTAAGGTACCGATAGGGCTCATAAAATTAACCATCGTCAGGCACACCCGAGAGCGAACCGATCGTTAATTATGGCCAAACCGATAATGCGGAACGTCTCTAGATTTCGTTGCGAGCGAGCGAGATTTCCGGAATAAAACACGCCCTGGATCAAAAATTCATATTCGCGAGCCGGGGGGAAAGTCGTAAAGAATCTTGTTACGCTTTTATTTCGAGGGAAAGGGACGTCTTCGGCGTTAAATATGTCATGGCGCTGTTAACACTATTCTCAGTTTATAAAGCGCGTGCGCGCGCTCGCGCGTGATAAAGTGTCGCTTTTTTACGCAGACTATAGATACGCAAACGTGATAAAAATGTCACATTAATATAAAATATCTTTCGGATTATTGAACCTCGGGGAGCCAAATGGCGCACGAACTTACACGGCCCAAGGATCTGCGAAGCCTTCAGCGCGCCACATTTCACTGAACGACTCAAACAAATAAAGATGCAGTACATAACGCACGCATATACAAGGGATAATGTTGACGCCTACCAATTATGGTTGAAACCTAAAAGTCATATGTGACACCACCCCGCTCCCCCCTATACTTAACAAAAAAACGCTTTAAGAAATAGCTGAAAACTTGGGAGTCGTTTAGATGCAAAATTTGTTATCTAGCCCAAATTATTTCTTTGAACACAATTTTTTTATATTGAGAAACAAATGAATCAAACGTTTGCAAAATATTTAAAATTAATAATTTAAAATACAAAAAGTATAATTTTGCTTCTGTTCAGTTCTTAGATACTTGAAGAACATTTGGAGGAGGCAAAGACCCATCTTTGTTTGTCGGGATAATAATGATGATGATAACACAATAGTAATAATTTATTTTATTTTCAAGCTTCAAATACTGTATTTATACTATGAAAACTTCAATTTTAAGATAAATTATTTAATATAAATATATTCATATAAAAAATTGGTATTTTTTTACTAATTTTATTATCAGTTTTAAAGCTCAATATAATTTTTCTTCTTTATGTATTATAAATTTTTGTAAGTAAATACAATCAACTTAAGTAAAAGACATATTTGATAATGTAAAAATTTGATCTTTCAATTTAGTTATCTTTCATCAATTTATTTTCCAATGTTATAATACATTTTTTTTTTACATATTTTCATATATGTATATACTAAGGATTTTGTGTCAAAAGGATCCGAGAATTCCCAGTTATCGTGTTATCTTGTGTCCCATGACTTGCAAAAATATTAATCTGTCTATACAAAATAAAAAAGTTACTTGAAACGTATTACTAGAAATATTTGCAACGCTGAAGTAAAAATATAAGTAAAACGAAATAAAAAGTATATTGGTAAAATTAATTTTTTCTTAATATATCTCTCGGGATATTTTATAATTTGTATATGTAGAAAAATTCATAAGCTTACGTACACATATTAAAAAAAAAATTGTGTTAAGCTAAGTTAGGCTGTGGTATAACTGAGCCTAACCTAACCTAACTCGAAATATTTAATAATTCGAGTAAGTAGAAAGATTTTTAAATTTAAGTAAACGCGTTAATATGAATATTCGGTTTTGGCTAAGTTAGGCTACAATATAATTATTAATTTATTTATAAACTGCTTGTAATTATTATGATTTTTGTATCTTGACACAAATTTTAGCACTTTGTTATATTATCAAATTTTTTTTTTTAAATTTAATCGTTACTTTACTTATTTATATTGTATAAAAGACATATGTTAATTGCGATATTTTTTTCAAAATTAAATATATTTAATTTTAAATTAATTAGGCCTTGTAATTAATTTTAATTAAAAAAATTTAAAACTTTTCTCTTTTGCCATATATTAAAAAAATTACCGTCATTTTGTTGTTTTTGGAAAATTAGGGGTAAATTTTAAACTTTGATTGGTTTTTCTGAGCAAGCATATTTTTTTCTTGTTAATTTTATCATTAATACTACACGTGTTACAAGATAAAAATAACATTTAAAATCAGCCACTTATAAATGACCTATAATTTATATCTGAATTAAATAAGTCATTAATTCAATAATCTATGTGAAAGATTAAGCATAAGCTATTATGCATAATAAAATATTCTTAATTTTGGTTATCGTTATATTATTAACATGAAAAGAATTTTTGCTTTGAAACGACTTATAATAATTGGATTAATATGGTATTGAAAATTTAATTGCCATGAAGATAATTTCTAGAAAAATAAAACGTACAAGACGTGGTACAACTCTAATGATAAAATATTAAATGAAACAAACACCTTAATAATTCCAGCACTTATACATTAAATTTATTCCCAGAGGTTTTTAAGCTATTCTTATCAGTAAAAACATATGTTTTATACTCGGAAAATTTTGATCTAAAGTGCAAAACCTGTTTCTCAATAAATGAAAATGTACCTTATTTCATATAATACTTTATTTGATAGTATAAATTTTATTAATCAACTTAGTTTGCCAGAAATCGTTTTAATATCTCTAATACGTAATAAAATTACGCACAATTGCATAAAAGTCTAAATATCTTCTTAGTGTCGTTTTCTTAGGTAAAAGTCATTAGGCAAATAATTTTATATCTAATTTTAGTATTTTTATTGATGTATAGAACACATTAAATATTTAAAGTAGTTACAAAAAGCATTCGTTTATTATAGCTGTATAATAATATGAAGTGTTCATTTTGGTTTAAAAAGCTTTTAATATGAAAACAAATTACAATTGTTACAGACGATTTGCTAGAATTTAATTTAACAAGCAAAGCTACAACAGTGTGAACATCAAACACCACTGTTGCAATGAGTGGTTAAAGCAATCGATAATAATATGAGCTTCTTAACGTATTTTGAAAAAATAATTTTATTAGTCAGTCATTTATATGATATAAAATTAGTTATAAAGTGGTAATAATAAACATTATTTATCTCTCATTTTAAACTACAGCTTAGCGAGCAATAAAATAAAATATGAATTAGACTTAAAAAATGCTTTTATAAATATTTTTTATATATTTTTTAAGCATATTTTTAAAGCGAAATTGAATATACTATATATAAAATTAATTAAAAAAATAAAAATAATACAATTACAGAAAAGTGATATCATAGATATTTTATTTTATTTATTTGTTGCAGCATCAATGGTTTACAAAATATTTAAAACGGTAATTTACAGTAGAGCTAAGACTATTTCGCTTTTTTTTAAAGTTGCATTATATATTAACCTTTATTTAGTGACCTTAAGCAATCTGCACATTAAAAAGGTTTTTCTGTAGTTAATTATTTTTTTGTATTCTATATTTGTTTTATGCTTTTTAAGTGAATTTAATGTATGCTTCTTAAGTATAATATCAAAGCGAGCTTTAGTATACTACAAATAAAATGATGTTATACTAAAAAAGTAATTTTAAAATTGTTTAAAATTTATATATTTTATTGTATCAAGTATAGCTTTACGAAATATTTAAAAAGTTAATTTACAGTAGAGCTGAGAATTTTTCGGTATAATTTTAATGGTACGTTATATATCAGCCTTTACATTAAATATGTTACCATAACAGGCAAACTTTTGCGCTTTTTAATTATTTAGATGTCGTTTTTTATAATAACCAAATAGTGATTGCCTTTATATCGCTAGTTTATTTTAATTAACTCTTTCCATTTTTATTTTCATGGCTGGTGAAATTGCTACGCGCCTAGAAGGGGTAAATGCTAATTAAACGCCCGATACAAATTATTTGTTTCTGCGGCGGTCGCCTTGATTGAAATAGTCCATTTTTCGAAATTAAATTTCGAACGCTAGTTGAGAGAATCCGCATCGGAGAGCAATGAACATAAATAAACCTATCGAATGTCTAATTTTCCAATTCTTTGCTAGCAGATCGTAACAGCGATGGAAACCTCGACAACAAACGAAATCAATCATCTCGATTCGCATTACAATTTCAAATTTATTAAGAATATACACAAAGAAAGCAATTAATTACTGGACTCCTTATCGAGTTTATGACCACTTTGAGCAGTATTATTATTACACATTTTTGTAAAATTAAGATGATGTAAGAAACACAAAGCCGATTCAAAGGTCTTTCACTTATTTTTTAAATATACAAATTTCATATTTTGAGGCAACCGTTATAGTCACATCAAAGTTACTAAAATTTTGTTAAAAACTAAGATTAAGATATGCATAAATTAGGATATGTATTAAACTTGAACTTTAAATCTATGTAGATTAAAAAGTAAAATTGTAATAATCTCTAATTTTTGAATGGCCGGCTACGAAAGTGCTTTTTCAGTAATGTCCTTACCTTATTATTTAGAATGATACAATCGATAGGACAATTTAAAGTATTGGAGTAATAGATAAGTTTCTCAAATATCTTAAATCAAAAATACAGTTTAACAAAATAATTTTATATCCTCTGGCAAAAGTAAATGCAATAAAATACGAATCTTATCGTTTGAAATGAAAGAAAAATATCGTTCGTCGCATTTTTTTGTTCATCGAGTCTCACACGAGCGGCTCTTTATTTGATCTTTTTCGTTAACGAAGCGCGCCGTAGCGATAGAGGCGGAGATCGGGATGTGATTTGGCGATAAAGGAAAAGCGACGGTTTCGTACGGGAAATTAATTTCCTGTTGATCAAAGAATCACAAGCGAATAATGGCGTATTAAAACGCTCCACGAGAGCGACGAGTAATTGGCGCACGTAGTACATTTTACATACCTACCTTTTAAACTTCTTCAAAGTATAAGGTATAAAAATATACATACAATAGTTAGATAAAAGTATGAAGAATAATTCGAAAATTGATTAGCTAGTTAAATCAGCATTTAGTCAATTGTGGCGTAGTCCGTAACGTCTCAGAATAGTATCTCTGAGGTTACGGGTTCGAGCCCCTGCAGCGGCACTCGAATTTTTATTAATAAAAAGGCGCTGTTATTAAAAATTAACTGGCTCAGCTGCATTGATATCTATGGATTATAAATTGTATATTACTTATTATTTTTTAATGGAAATACTTACGTACTTGTAAGTATTCATTATGTCTGATTGATTTACTCAGATGGTACAGATTTGATTGTTGTAACACATTGAGAAAACTCCATACATATTAGGAAAATCGTAAGAATTTTTATCCATTAAAATATTTCCGACCTCTATTAAAAGCTTTTAAGAAAGCATGAATGTTTTCAAACATCTGGCACAGACACAATTTTTATGTAGTGGTTGTAAAACATTCTTAAACATATGTTCAACTTTAAATTTGAACAAAAAGGGCTCTGTGAATTTTTTTAATAAATCAGCAAATTTCTCGATACATAAGAATTCTCGATTCAGAATTTTATTCCTAATAATTCTCAAACAAAAATAAAACAATATCCGGTATTATATAGGCGTATCTTATTTACTCTTCTGGTATAATATATCTTACATAAGTTCTACCCTATTACTGCCATGCATCTTAGATACTTATTTATTTATTTATTTATTTATTAAAATTATAACCATCGTGACCTGACAGGCAAACCTAATGCGTCACGATAGTCAAAAGTACTAATACATCATAATACATACAAATATAAACAACACAAAACAACAGACACAAATCACCTAACAGGTGTGCATTGTCCCATACGAACTGAACCAAAACTTCATAAGTGCAAGAGAAAATGTCAATATTACTATGGACAGAATTGAGCAGATAAATAGCCTTGGCCAGAGAAGAGTTGGCAAGTGCTCCATTTCTACACTTAACAGGCAAGAATAGTGGACGCGACCGAGAACTATATCCACCTTCAGGAGCCCACATTTGAAGCTGCTCGAGCACTGAAGGATTGTCTACGATGCCCTTGAGCAATTTCCAGAAGTGTTTAATTACATAAACGCTTCTGCGAGTCGACAAAGAAACGTATCCCAGGGCTCCCAAAATAAAAGCACTGGGAAACAAGAACGGATAATACCCGTATTCCTTCAAGTATAAATATCGAAGAAATTTACGTTGTACATTTTCCAGCTTCAATTCATTACATTGATTCAATACGCCTGGGATCCAAATGATGGAGCTAGTTTCTAGTATGCTGCGGACTAGAGTATCATAAAGAGTGCGCAATACTAAAGTATTCCTGAAGTAACGCGCATTTCTCAAGATAAAACCGAGTATTTTTAAGGATTTGCTATGAGTCTCTGCAATGTGCTGGCTAAATTTCCAACGTTCTTCGAAAGTCACTCCTAAATCCTTAGTTGAAGAAAACCTTTCCAGAAAATATCCTCCTAGATGGTATGAATATTTTGCCGGCGTTAATGACCTAGAAAATGAAATTGTGTGACATTTCTTTACACTGAAAGGCAATTGGTTATAGCAAGCCCATTTCCATATAGAGTTGAGATCCTCCTGTAGGTCGAGGGAATCAGAAATCGAATGCATTTTCTTGTAAATTTTCAAGTCATCTGCATATAATAAAAAATCTGAATGCTCTATTGCTGTTTCTATGTCATTAATGAACAATAAAAACAACAATGGACCCAAATTGGATCCTTGAGGTACTCCAGTAAGGGTCTTATATCGTTCTGAAAAAGAGTTATTATACTTGACGAATTGATATCTATTGGTCAAGTAATTTGAAATTAGATTTATGAGATCTTCAAAAAACCCGAAATTAGATAACTTTTTTACAAGTAAAGCATGGTTAACTTTATCAAATGCTTTTTCAAAATCTGTGTATATGACGTCCACTTGTACACCAGAGTCCAATGATTTTGAAACATAGTTAGACAAAACCATTAGATTAGTGACAGTGGATCGAGATTTACGGAAACCATGTTGTTGGTCCAAAAGAATACACCTGCAATGATTAAAAATGTATTTATGCAAAACAATTTCAAATAATTTTGCAGGTGATGAGATCAAAGCTATTGGCCTGTAATTGTCAATCTGAGATTGTTTGTTATTGTTTTCCACAATTCTGGAAAACAATACGATCTCAAAATTAAATTAAATATAAATTTATAAACTTTGTTTGGCCATTTGGAATCTCTAAAATTTTAAAAAGTATACGTTGTACAATGTCAAACCATTTAATTTTAATCTTATTGATAAATTAAATTCTTAATTGTGAAAAAGATAATAGTTTTTGTAAACTTACTTAAACATTATACTTCTTCGATGTTTATATATCAAGTGTCCCATTCTATTTTTTTATCTTATTTTTTTGAAATGGTTTCGTACATTACTATATATTATATAATAATAAAAGTTAAAACTACTCGCTAAAAAAATCTTTATTAATATACTAACTTGTGAAGACATACAAAAGGCTAAATCAGGATGAGGTGAATGTTAATTGTTCTACTGTTATTAAAATGCACAAGGATGAATTAAGAAAAAATATTTTGGCTTAGTGCGAAACTAGTCAGATTATTATCGCTCAAACTAAATTGAAAAGCGTGTTTATTTTCCAAATAATTAACGCTAGATGCCAATCAGTAGTCATGTTTAAATGTTTGCTTTTATATATAATATAATGTTAAGTATAGTTTTGATCTGTTACCCAGTTTAAATATTGCTTATATGTTTATAAATCAAATGTACCAACAAAATATGAAATTTCTGTAAATATCGAGATAAACTGAGAGTTAACGTGGAGCTGGTACAAAGCAATATTGATTACCATATCGGAGGGATGTATGTGTGTGATTGCGGTCAGGACGCGTACCACTGCATCAATATCACTGACGGGGCGCACTCATGAAGGCTTCCATTTGCCCGCGCAAATATTTGCAAATGAAATTTTATGTTTGCTATTTTCATGTCTCTTTGAACCACGACTTTCAACGGAGGAGAAGAGAGGTCTCTGACGTAAACCATGATATATATTATATTATAAAACAATTTCGCTTTGTGTTTTTAAATAAAATATGTTATCATATTGTGACAATATATGTTTTGTCTCGTTAGTTACATAGATACATGATACATCCATCAAATTGTTTTTGCCTGAATACCAAGGTATAAGTTAAAGTATAGCTTAGCATATTTACATAAATATGTTATTCAAAAAATTTATCGAGAAAATGTATAATTAATCAAGTAATGGGAAACCAAATATTTTACTTGTTCTACAGAAATTCCCAAGCGTAAACACTACTTCAAACTATCCGTCTTTGGAAAACAATACCAGCGTTTCACTATGTATATTCTTAAATGAAATAATAACTAATTTGCCTCATTTTACTAGTAGAATTGTTTTTAATTAATAACTATTTTCCCAGAAATGTGGAATTAAATCAGTGATTATCAACGTGCGGTGCACGAGCAATTTTATTGACACTAATTGTAAGGTGACTGATTCTGTTATACATGTTGTGGAGCATTTGGGTAAAATGATTGTGATTTAAATAATAGTTTTAAAAGAAATTGTTTTCCCACTTTGAGTAATACAAAATATCGAGAAGAGCTATTAGAATTGCAAAATAATGAATTTTTAAATACTTGTAAAATTGATTTTTTTTGTACATATTTACTTACGAAAGCCAGATTAAAAATAGTTTTAACTATGTGCATTTTTATTTGAAGCAGCCATTTTTTTTAATTTGGTAACTATAAAATTATGATAGAGAAAATATAGATTTTTGAAGCATTGAAGTTAGGGTTCACTTATCAAATAATAAAAATACAGAAATTTTGAAAACTAAAAAAACTTTTGAAAATTGCATGAAAGGTTCCAATTAAAAATTATTGTATACATTTCAGCTTTCTTATTTCCATATAATTAGCAACTATTTATTTTCATATTATTATTACTTAACAATCTTCTGTTGATTTCTTCCTTATTACTTTAACTGTTTTTTCTTTCTTTTATTTTTCTTTTTCATGGACGCCAAGTTTGTTATTACTGGAGGGACATTAGGATTTTAAAGATGCTTTGGTGAATGTTAAGAAACACTGAATTAAACATTTCTATTAAATGTTTTCAAACGATAAATTATTGGCAATAATTAGTAATATTCCAATACTTAATTAGCGATTAATGTCGATAGTGTAATTAACTATGATTCGCGAAACTGATTAAAAACAGGGTTTAAAATTTGTAACATGAACTCATCCTGTATATAAAAAATTTAATACATCCCAGCATGCAATCCAATTATCGCTTAGCTGCAATGAATTATATCGTACTTAAAAACGTCGACGTTTAATAATTAGCGAAATTACGTGCATTGCAAATCGTAGCGATAAATCTATCGCGTTAATTAGTACAAATACATATACACACACTACGGTGTATAATTTGACAATTAAAGCCTCGTATGCAAATCGATTTTTGGTTATTGCTAACCAATAACCGTAGTGTTTGAATCTATAATTATAATGGCGTCGTGTATAGCAGGGATGGGCAAAATTTTAAGGACTGCGGTTTACTCGTTAGAACATTACAAATAAATCTTGTTAAAACCTCAAATTTTGGACCTTAAAAATTTATATAAACTTTATTAATTGTCCTTATAGTTTTATTATTTTAAGTATGGCCGAAATAAATTATGTTTTTCTAATAATAAAAAAAATCACATTTCTTGGTTAATTCCATTAGCGTTATAGTTGGAGGCTTTCATGAAAAATATTCCCATAGAACAAATTTTACATCGTCTTCATTTTGTTTTTTTACATCTAGGAAGTGTTGCATCGATCTAAACAAACGGTAGTCGGAAGAAGAAAGATTTGAAGAATGAAGGTTATTGGATAAAACTTTCACATTACCAATTTAATTTTATCTAGAGTCAATTTCGCCACATGGGGACGCGCATTGTCGTGTTGTAGAACTGTTCGAGGTCTGTTGACAAATGCAAGCCTTTTTTATTTCTTCGTGAAAACGATCCAGCTGATCACAATATAAGCTTGCTGTTACTGTTTGACCAGGTTTAAATGTTTCATAATAAATAATCCCTTTGCAATTCCACCATACAAAAAAAACTTGTTTTACAGTGAGCCCAGGCTTCTTTAGATAACCACTGTCTTCTAAATTTATCATCTTTGCCATTTACGTATATCTAATGAATCACCTACCATTATAAACATGATTTTAGTGGCTGTATTTGCAATTTTTTGTTTTGTAAGTGGTGACCGTTCGCTTAACATGATAACAGCGTTTCTTATGACTTAATTTTTAACTGCTTTATAATGTGACTAGAAACCATTTTAGAAATTCTTTTAGAAGAAGATACAATTTAAATTAAATATTGTTGATTATCACACGTTTCTGAGTGCTTCCAAAAGACTTTCTACCGTCGCCAGACTCTGGGAATATCAACAATTTTGAGTCACGATGGATAGTTGATTTTGGGTAGTTGACCAGAATAGAGAAGATAGTATACTTTTTTTGCCCAGGACTGGTTGGGCTCTACAGCAAATACTCTTCTGTTAGATGCTGTGGTAATGCATCATATGGAGACTTAATTAAGACTCCCTGAAACTGCGGCATTTGCACTACATTCACGGAGCAAGGTCTTCTTTAGAATGTCAAGCAGTAATCTACGCCTTCATTTATAGCAGTCTAATTAGCGTTGCTCATTCTTTGAAGAACATTTTTATTGTAGTCCGTCACTCTAGTGGTTTTTATTCTCCGTAAATGCAGCTCTAATGACTAGGTGTTTTCTGTGTAAGTTTGACGAGCCAGGGGAAAAGCCGTGGCGTTGAGTCCAAATTCAGAAGTTGTCTCTGTAGTTCGGGGTTATATCAGCAAAGACTATATGTTATTGCTCGGTCATGAAACAAACACATTATTTAGTTAAGGTGGAGAAAAGAGAGTTTTTGGAAGTAAACCTTCGTAGATTTTGATTACTCGTCGAAACATTAGTCGACGAGTCATCATTTTATATTTTTTCTTGGAAGCGGCTTGGAGTAACATATGGTTTTGTTGGCTTAACTTATTTGCTATAAATGTATGTAGTTAAATTGAAGGAATTTTTGGAAGATTCTCCTAAAACAAAATGCTACATTTCAACTGTTTTTTTGCCTAAAGGATCATTCTTTAAAAAAAATCGCAGGAGTAATTTGATGGTAAATATTTTAATAAATTTTATTTTATTATAAAGTACAAAGGTATATTTAAGGGATTAAATATATAATATATTTTATAAATCAATTGCGATTATAATTGTAATCATAAATTGGTTGCGCAGTGAGAATATTTTTGGTAATTAACTACGTTTAAACGTGTCTTGTATTAAGATGCTTAGTTTATTTGTAAGATAAATATAAATACGACATTAACTGTAAAAATCAAAGCAGTAGAATACTATTATCGTAAACAAACTCATTGAAATAACGTCGTTCAAATTTTCTTTATTACTATATTAATGGCTATTTCTTAAATGTTTAATACAGTAATAAGATCAATATACATATGTTTTATTATTATTTTTATTATCACATTTATTTTGATTAAATTATTATTATATTTGTAGAAGAATGCATAAAAATAATTTATTAACCATTATTACTCCCGCGGGCTACCTAAAATAGCGCTTTGGCCATCCCTGGTTATTAAAAGTTATTAAAAAATTGTAATTGAAGCTATGTCAGCGACAAGAACAACAATTCGACTTTCTTATCAGACAGAAAGGAAACCACAGATGTGTGAAATTGAAAACGGATCTCTTTCTCTCTTTAAAAATAAACCTAAATCCTGCGTCATCTTACAGCCGAACAGAACAAAAGACACTTTAACGAATTTTCCTTTGGATACGCGAGTATATCGATTTATTTTTTTGATAGTAAAATAATGTGTTTCTCCGCGTATATGTATCAGTACATGTGAATGTAGTATACCAGTCGCTTTACGGCCGAGTGGATCAGTACCTTGTCCTTTGTGCTATGTGCGAAAATAGCCAAATATCGAAATATTTCAATCTTATCGTTTTAGTTTGGGAAAATATATCGGGTTTTATACATCTGTACATATGCACACGGCTTATAAAGTACATATAATAAATTACATTCCTATTTTTAGGTTATACAAAAATATGCAAAGTGTACTTTGTTAAATTAAATTATGTTACGTGAATAATATTTTATTTATATTTCATGGATTCCTATCTGGACATAGATTAAATATTATTATTAAAAGTACTTTTAGTTAATGCATTCAGGCTAAGAATTGTGGTAGGCTTTAGTATTTAAATATTATAATATGGTTTTTTTATTAAAAAATAGCCATTTGCTTATTCATAACATTATTTTACTCCCATAAATATTATATGTATTTATATAGAAATGATTTTATATATGTATGTATAAACAGTCGATTCGGATCTTACCCATTTATTATTTATAATTATTGTACGTACGTATATACTATATAAGGTATACGCTAAAATCGGTTTGTATGGTGGTAAATAGCAATTAACCAAAGCCGCAAATCCACACAGTTTCCATTTAGAAGCTCGAAGACGGGCGCGAACTGCGATCCTATCAATCCTATTAATGTCTTATTTATGTTGTAGCTTTGTTGTATTATTGCTCTAGATTAAATTGAACCAGAGTTTTAAAACACATTATATAGTTCTGAGTTTTAATTGGATTTTTTCCATTATTCTTTTAAAATAAATAAGGATTTTCATTTGCCACACGGATGAAACCACAATATTAATGGTTTGTTATCGCCGCTTTATCGCAATAAATTTAGCCCAAGATCTCTCTCCAGTATAAATTGCTGTCACCGTTTAACTTCGGCAATTCGTCGAATTGAAATCTGAGAGCATTTCGCCCCCGGCTGAAACTCAAACTGAAACTCGTATCTGTACCGAGACTTATCCGACATCTCCACGGTTGTTATTGAAAACGTGCCTTCTTCTACTGCTACCAGACGAATGCTGTTTGCATACACTTCAGGTTGCTAGGTTTATATCTTTCCGGCGTCAATAAGGCTTCTTGCAGAACCTTATATACATAAATATATACATATATAGTGTATATGCTGTTTCAATTTTCGCGAGAATGATTCGAGTCGCGATGCAGAAACAAATTAAATATAATATTTATAGTCTTAGAAATAATATTAAATAAATTAAAGACGCAATAGAATAACATTTTTTTACTTAAGCACTTCATAGCATTGCTTTAGATTTTCTTTTGTATACAAATATTTTGAAATTGTTTAAATGTATTCGATCTGTTATGGACTTCTGTGATTTAGATTCTCTATGAGATGCTTCCATCAATCGTCTGCCCGTTGATGTCAGAAAGTGCCATAGTGTACGATCAGCTTTGTTATGAGGAACGCATTTCACTTTGAAATTTTGGTGACGAGTGTATAATCTTTTTTTCCTTAATTTTTAATAAATACATCTTATGAAAGTATTTCATAACTGTTAAAATGTGTATTGCGCTTTTTTGCGTCAATACGACGACAATGATAATTGTAAAATCATTTTATGAGTGCCGAAAGGAGCAAGCATGAGACAATACTGGTCGAATAAAAATAGTTTTCCTTTGGTTGACACATTTCCATTAAGTACGTATTGTAAAGGTTTTATATGTAAATTCTATAATAATAAATTTTAAAAATATTACATTGACTTTATATATTTGTATCTTTCAAATATTCATCCTATATAATACAATCGGTTAAGAATTTATACAGGCCTTTAAAAATTCTCGGACAGCCTAATATTTTATGCGTAATCGAATATGGCAGAAATTCGGTAATTTTCTTTCCGATGGACACTGATGTGGCGCCATTGCCCGGAAAAGTATGCAAGATATTTATCAAACGAAAACACAAGGAAAATATAATGGTAAAAATTAGGCCTTTCCCTTCTCTTGAGTGGAGAACAAAAAAAATAATTGGAAAATCTTCCGAAGGAGAATTTTTTTTCTAATATTATAAGATATTATTTCCGCATCAGCGAAGGTCCCCAAAAAGGGGGAGAACCTGAGATTAAGGATAACGATTTTGCAAAAAAAAATAATGTAGAAGAAAGAGCTCTCGTTGCATTTTCCGTCTCTCCGATAAGCCTTTATTATTACATTTAAATGAGCGTTTTCTCGGTAATAGAATTTAATTAATGAAATATCTTCTTTCATACGGCGTAGTATTATTAATGTCTTTTCAGTTAATTACGCATATTTGAGCGCTTAGTATAGAACAACGAAATTAAAAAATGCGCATAAAATAATAATTGCTTAATAAAACACATTTAATAAATATACTATATTTTGTGTATAAAGATTTTCGAAAATATCGGTCTAAATTTAATTATGTACTTCTTGAATTATTATATATTTTAGAATTAAAATAATTTTCAAGTAAATGTCAAGGGTTTTCTATTAAAAATATATCAATTATTTATTTAGTATGCGTTTAGCATTTTTAGTTACAATTTTAAAATTACGCTTAATATTTATACGTTGTAACTTTAATGAATATTCACATGTGTAACATATAAATGTGGCATGTCGACAATTTTTGTAGTATAAAAATTGAAATATTATTTACAAAGATAATAGAGGATTATTTAAAAAATACATGCCTTGTTACTGAAGAACGAATTCTTATTAATAAATTTCAAGAAGAAATGATTTTTTTTTGCACATATTTTTTTTATTATTATGATATTGGCATTTGAAGAAAACATCCCATTGGATGTCTCTTCGTATTTATTATTATAAAATCTAATTTATTTGTTTATGCTTATTTACTATTTTACACTTATTATTTTCCATGTCTGTCAGGTATCGTTTAAGTCTTCTGGTTTTGTCATGTCTACAGTCAAGTAGTTCAGTTGCTATTTTGTTTGGGTAGAGTTTTAGTCTATCTCTGTTTTGTCCAGATATGCACCAGTTATTTGACCTCTTTTTTGTTGTTATAGTATTTGACTATTTAGCGAAACATTTAGGCAGGTCTTTTTATTCAATGTGAACGTTACATGCGTTGATTTTGTCGTGCTTGTTTTCATTGATATTCTCCAAGTTTTCATCCATTGTTCGATTCCGTGAAGGTTTTTCTGGAGGTTTTCTGACGCTTTTAATGTGTCATGATGAGAAGCGATCACAACTGTATCGTCCGCAAATGTCGGTGTTGTTGCTGAACCTATCTTTGGATATCAACTATGTATATAAGCTAGAGTACCGGTCCTAATACACTTCCCTGTGGAACTCCGCGTTGACTTTATTGTACCTCTTATGTAGGATTCTAATAATTTATAATTTTTTTTTGACAGTTTTACTTTTATCATATAGAACAATATATCGTACTTTTCATCGCTTGTCTCGAAACGTTGCTCGGATATTTTTATTGAGGTGTCATCTTCATAACTGCGACGTGCTAAATCAATATATTTCTACATATTTAAAAATACAACATTATTATTTTTTTCTTTCAGGTTTACATATTTTTAAATTTATCGCGCGGGGTAAAATTTATTAAGTACCATAGTTGCACATTCAATACAATTTTGTAGGGAATCACAGTATTTTTATAAATAGAAATAAAAAAATATGGTGTATTAGCGCAGTCTGTAATGGTTCAGACTAGTAACATTGAATCTACGTATTACATCTTGTTGACAAGCTTACATCTTGTGGTTAACCTAAAGAACGGTGTTGTACAAAATATGTACTTCCCTCCATAACTTTCAGATTTAATATACACCTCTCATACCATTTTATTATTTTTTTGTATTTTTGTTCTCTTCTATGAACTTTTCTTCGAATTTGAGTTTGAAATCCGTTCACGTCTCGTACATGAGAAACGACCAACGCCGACGCCCGGTTTCTCTCGCTTAATGAGATTTTTTCATTTCACTGCATGATGAATGCGACAATTCAATGTCTTTAGAAAATTATTATTGTCGTGTTCCATATTAAAGTTAGGATAATGAAAACGGACACTTGTTTATTTTTGAAGAGAATCACGTTAAAGTGATACCAATCTGTGTTCATACTATTATTTAATTATTCACTAATCTTTTTATTTTACTTATTTAAATTTATAATTGTGTTTAAATTGTCCTATTTTAACTTGTTAAATAATTACTTTAAAATTACATAAAAAACCTAAACATCTTGTTCTGTATTATTACTAGTGACTTGAATAATGCATTGTAATAGAGTGCTAATTATGGAATTAAATCCTCAGCTAAAACTACAATTCCGCAATTTTGGGACTGGTCCCGGTATCGTGAAAAATGTAATTTCCGATATTTTGTGGATTAGTTTTTCTAATCCCCTGATTCAAAAAATTGAATTGCTTAGTGCTGCTAATTATAATATGTTCTATATTATATTAGTAATATAAAAACAGGCGACTAATTAGAAACAAGGGTAGAGGAACACTGTTCCGTTTTATTGTTATTTTATAGTAGTGAAAGTGTACAGCAGCGTATTAAAATGTATCATTTATTGGTCTGGTCAGAATCTACTATGTTTCAAAGGCAGACATCTCGCTTGTGACGTCATCATAAATAGGGATACTAACCGCGTCTGGTCATTATAGATTTTGTATAAAACGCAACGGGGATTATGTAGAAAAATAATAATGTGCCACTTTTGCTTTATATTATATATGTATTATGTATATTTAGGGATTTCATTTTTTTTTTATTAGTTTTCAACTGTTATCTACAGTTTCAGATCTAAGGTAGATTGCAATTTTACTTGTGTATGAATTAAGGCACAATAACAAAATGCTGAGAAATATCAAAAACGAAAAGGGAAAGGGGATTCATCATGTATATATATGTATATGTATGACGAAGGTATAGGGTAGCAGGAGAACTACACAAAATACGATTTATATTGTAGTCTTGAGACCCATTCGCCAAGAACATCTTTCTCGGCGTAACATTAAATGTTAGACCTTTTCGGAAATGTCAAAGGCGCCTCGGTCTTGATGTCAAAAACTGAATAAATAATTCACCGCGAGTGCTGGCACGCGCTTCGAACGAACCGCGCACAGGGCGGCCCAGAAAGTGCGTAAATTCTTTCGAATTTCTTTTATACTGATCGTATCGGGCAGACGCTTTACGGCTCGGCTCGTATCATTGTTCCCGCGATGACAGTATTAACTTTGACATTATTTAAAACATACACACTTCTTTATTTCGTGCTTGACGAAATGTTTATGTTGGTCTCTTTAAGGTTGGTTTGGTCGTTCTACGTGAAACAGTTTTACTATTTCTTATCTAGAAGTCTAGAGCCGTCGAATGCCCATATTTAAAATATATTTTGCTTAACATTGATAGACTAAGATAATAACATAGACTTGTATAATTTGCGCATTGCACTTAACATTTTTCCTTTGCGCTCTTAATCGTAATTGTATGCTTTGCACTTGAGCCGGTAATATGCAATATCTCGTTCATAATATATGTTGGACGTATAAGTAAAAGAAAGTAGCGTAGTACTGATGGATAGGAAGTTGTGTTTATATGACCCAGTGATCCATTAACCGCAGTTGTCGTAGTCGCTCTCGATTTATTCTGAACAAATCTTTATGCGTGGTATCTACACAATTTTTAGCTACAATTTTTTAAAATCAGAATCTGCTGCTGTAACTCCGTGGCTTTTCTCATCTAAGTACTTATTTTTTATTATCAAGCATTTTTTATAATGCTGATTTGAGACAGCTCTAATGAATCGCAGATAGGGATATTTGTGAGCCAATTGCATCAAATGTGTTTGCAAGCCACTTGCTTGTTTCTATATTGAGACGTAAACACATTTCGTAGTATGTCCAGGAAATTATGCAGTTGGCCCGCAAACATCTCCATCTGCGATTCGCCAGAGCTACCTTGAACCAGCTCTGGCGATGTAGCGGTCACGGAGTCACAGCATTAACATTAACCAGTTCAACGCCAAGCAAATTTCTATGAATTTGCTCTGTAGGCCACCATTTTCAACCCTTTAAATTATTATGAAAGTGGAACATTATTTACCTGGAAAATCACTGTTTACTTTCCTTTTTATTAATTTTAACATAAAAGTGAAAAAAAAAGCACAGAAATAACAAGTTTTAAAAACCACTGTCAGGGCTGCCACACACAAATATTATATGTAATTTATATTGTATGTGGTTCATATTATATGTTTTTGGTTGTTTTTAATATTTGTATGGGACACGATAATTTCCGTTATTTTAATCAAAATCTTTTATCAAAATGGCGGCTACTTCATATATTTAAAAAATTTCAACTTTGTCAAAAAAATTTAAAAAAAAGTAAATATGGCAATAATGGAATAATATAAACAAAAACAAAATTCACATTCAACAAATGTTTTTTTTTACAAAAAATTGTGTTTTTTTTATCATTTAAAAAAAATATTGTAGCAGCCCTAACAACGTCTGTATGCTCGATCGTAAATAATAAAAGAATGGTTCAAAAATTCCACATTTTAACGATCACATTCTATTTAATAGATGTCTCTGTATTAAATTAACGAAAAAAAAATCAATTTTATTAATAAATGTGTCCGTAATAACATTTGCGTACCTGCACGCGCTGGCGTTTGACGGTCCGACAGCTTTGGCGTGCAGGCACGTCACTGGCGTCTAAAGGGTTAATTGCCCAGAGGGCATTATGATAACACATCGTGACCAAATTTACCAAAATCACAGCCGACAATAATGCAACTAGACATACCAGCGAAGATTCTCTGACTTCCAAAACCTGTCATTTCAACTCAACTACCTAATAGTGGCACATATGTGATAATTTATATATATTTATAAAATTAATTATTTGACTGGAAAGTCACACCCCTTCAGTCTAAAAATCCGAAATTAATATTTGTTTCCTAGCTTTTATTTTATATTAATTTTATTTTTTTATTTTTACTGAAACATAAAAAGTGATAATGGTGAAAGGTAAAAATAATTGTGCCATTTTAAGAATTTCAACTTGAACAATTTAACCACATTTGGAATTGCTCTAATGATTGGTCATCAATACATATTATTCAATTAAATGTCATTATCCGAAAAGAAATACAAAGGATTAGAAATAATACATATGCAATTAGGAACGGTTAAAATATTTTTACTTAAAATAAATAACTATTGTATATTCTTTTAAAATTAATAATAAAGTTCGTAATTGATCATTCTGTATAATACAATTAAAGCCCAGATAAAAAACAAATTCATTGTACATTCCCAAAATCCATAAATTTGAAACATGTTTTTAAAACACACGCCATTTCAAAGTATGCTTTTTCATTCGTAAATAAACATAAAGCAGAATAAAACGTATCCATAATGTAATTGAGCTTTTTAATAAATTCCAACACACGAATTGCGCGGTACTTACGTACCCAAAGCATAGAGTAGAAAACCGGCCCTTTACCATTTGTTTGAATAAAATTTACCGTTGTGTACTGAGTGTATTTTGACAGTAGCGATCTATGTGTGTGCTCGGATTGTGTATTGCGCATTTAAATCAAATAACACACAAAAATATTATACGAATTTATATGGCACGTCTGCGAAACGAGTTATTCCTCTATGGGCTTTGGTCTTGTTTGTGTTTCGTGACTAAGCATTTTGTATTTCTTTTTATTTTTTTGTATTCGGCATGAAATAAAAAAAATACATCGAAAATATGATCATGATTAATTTCACGTTCCTTATGCGAATTTATTGTTTTGGCCTAGTTGAACTTTTTAAAGTAGGCCAGACATGAAATGGTAACGTTTAACCGAGAGTTATTAATATAATTCCTTAAGCATTATTATGTATGCGAGCATTTGAATATTAATTAAAATTATGTTTTAGTAACTGCGTGTACATATATAAATTATGTAACTGACCAGATTTTGCTTCAAGCTAGTTTTATTCCTAAGTTTTGACACAGTTTATTGGAACGTTAAATAACCCGAAAATTAATGAAATGGGTCGGAAGCTGACAGAATCACAATGTTGCCGTCTTGTTAAGACAATAATGAAATTAACATTTGAAAACTAAATAATAATCATACAACACTAAAGTAAATAAATATATTAGTACGATTGTACAATAGGAGATTATTTTCTACATTTATTTACTAGCTTTATGCTATCGTTTCATTCAACATTTGACCATAGACGATGTTCCTATTTTAGTTATTTTTAATTAACAAAACATAAAGGTGTCACAATAACAGCTCCTTTTTAATTTTTTTAATTAAACACATTAATTAATCGTAAAGTAATAATATTCTTATTTCGTTGTAAAGTACAAATGTTCCGATTATGTATGAAATGAAATATCGGACAAATGCGCATCACGGCTCTCCTTGCAAACTTTAAGATAACATCGTTTCATAATTGAGGCGTTATTGTGGCAATAATACGTTAGATCTCCGCCTTAAGCTCTCTGATTATTTGTGGATTATTGCCATACAAATTTGACCCAAAAGAAAAAAGTCGCATGGTGCTCTCCATTTTAGCATGAGTTTTAACAATAATAACGCGTTTTTTTATATTTACTAATCGCAAGATTTACCAATATTTTTTTTAAATGACTTATGTAAAAAAAAATGGTGCGAAATTTAAAAAAGGCGCTTTTATAGGAACACCTTTATAAACTCCGATGATGACATTGATCATGATAGTAGCGTTATTTATCTCAAATTAACTATCACATTCAGATTTTTTAGTAGTTTTTTTATTGTAAAGTCGAAGTCAAAATGAAATGGAAATTCATGTTGCTTAATGTTAAAAAATGTTAAATGTTAGCTTCTACCTTCATTAAACTGTGTTGCGTAAAATGCAACTTTTAGAACTATATTTTTACATTGTAAATTTATATTTTAATCATATTATTTGTAAAAAAACGTCTTTTATTCGTTTTTCAAGATTAAATTTAGTAATGTATTTTCTTTTTATTTCCATGAATTGTTTAATTTATGGTTGAAGTTGGCAACCACTACTATTTCATAGAAAAATAAACTTATTGTGATAAAACACATTACTATATTCAGCATCGATACCAGCCAATAATTTAATAAAAAAATATTAAATGTCTAAATATTGATTTAGTAAATCGCCGATACTACAGCATCTATAACATTTTATTGGAAATTTTCTCAATATGAAATACTTGATTTTAGTAATTTATATAAAGCGAATTAATAGATTGTCTATCTCTCACATAAGGCTCTTATCTCTAGCAATTTTAATTATATTCAGTAATAAAAGTGGTGTAATTTACTTCATTTTTTTACATCATGCACGTAAATTGCAGTGTAGCGATTTCTATGAACGCATTGAGATACACAATTAAAATGATTTATATTTCTAGTAAACTGTTTTTGTCGATAATTAATTTTCTTGCTAGGACGCAGGTTAAGCCGCCCTACCATAAAAGAATCGAGAATCTGTAACTAAAAGTCACTAAGAATCAATGGGTATAAATATAACGCTAATTCTTGTAAAAAGGCATTAGAATACAAATAAAAATGCGATATTGAAAAAATATTAAAAAAATTTCTTGTGGATCATATCTTTCAACAAGTAGTTAGTTAAAAATCCAGATTTAAGAATATTATAAATTCATTACATTTGTATATATAATACTTTTGAAATGATCTATTTTTAATCTGCCTTATTTATTTTGCACCCTATTTTCATATTTTATTCTCTAAATTCTATTCCTTTCACAGAGACGCTTACGTATCCTTACCTCGCCGATAATTAACGTATATCTTATCTTTGTGCGGTTAAATAAAGCCCGAATAAATATTAAATGCGTGTCGTTAAATCTCGGCATCCCCAAGACACGAAAAGTGTTACTTCACTCCGGGTCGAATTAAATATTTAAATGGCGCTCGCTCCGGAGCCGGAGGGCGACGAAAGGCGTCTGACGGAGTCTACTCTTCGTGATGAGAGCTTCCTCAAGAGAGTAAGAGAGAGAGAGACAATCATTAATTATTACACTAGGATTGTCGACGTGCAAGCAACGCGAGGACAAAGGGTACACACCCTTAAAACTTGTTGAATTATTATTTTCCACCGGGCGGTGGTGGAGCTAACCAGCAGCCGACTAGATAGACCGGTACCCAGACGCTCGATTTTACTTAACTAGTCATTTATATGAAGGAATTAGTTTTATAATAAGCAATGGCTGTATTGTAAATGCCGTAAAAGGTCGAAGAGTAATGATGCGTACTTGAAAAGACAGGTCCACCAAAAGCGGTTTTACCAACGTTGATAATAATTACTATATTTAGTATATAGCGTAGATGTTTAGTTTACAAATTGCCATTATAGCACTTGAACTACGTGAAATTATAGCAAGTATTATATAATACAATGTGGCGCAATAAGTATGATCTTATAAGTAAAGGCCACTATTTTTGCGAATCGCAACTTATGCCATCGTAGTTTTGACATTTGCATATCAGAATGATGTAAAATACGCAACGATATATGATAAAATCATTTTGGATAGGTTAACATATTTGTTTTTGCAATAAACTGAAAATCCTTATATAATTTACATTCACTTAAAGTTACTGTTTTGTGCGTCTTTTATGCTAAAAATATGATTAATCCCTACTTTATACACGAATTAGATGAGTTGGGTTTGGAGGACTTGTTGTTTCAGTAATACGGCGCCACTTAAAACACAGTGCATGAGACAATAAACTTTTTGAATGATTTTCCCTGGCCAACTCTTGTTTTAGTAATTTGTGATAAACAGCATTTGGCTGATATGCCTGTTCTAGACTATTTTACCTGAGGTTATATAGTTATTAGTTTATTTAAAATATATATTCTCTTTTAATGCCATAAAAGTATGATAGAAGTAATGGTTAATGCTATAAAATATTAATTTCATTATAATTATCATAATATTTTGTATCATGGTGGACAATAGTCTATCATAATTTTTTATACTCGATATTATAAACATTGCAAACTCTGATATGATATTTTTTTTATTCATTTTAAAAGGTATAGTAAAGCAAATAGTGTCATACTTTTTGCGCTACGTTTTTGCGTCAAGTTTATTTAAAAACTTCTGCACAGTCAATTAGCGCGTACATTGTTTTTTCTGTCAGGCATCATTGATAAAAAAATAGTTCATGCCAGTCGCGTATTCTATTTAATATTTTTAAAAATCCTAATAAATTTGTGTGTATGTATATGTACATTATTAAATATGTTTATTATTTATTAATGTGAAAATATTGCTAATATTAATTAAGTTTTTTTTTATTTAATTATTTTTTATTTAGAATGTACTTAATTATACTATGGCACTAAACATCAATTACATAGACGTGTAAATTTTTATTAAATTTTCTTTAATTCTGTAATTTTTCTTATAATTTAATATTTTTAATATTTTAATTGTTAGCAATTTTATACGTAGGCAAAAAGGCTCTTATTTAATTTATTCAGGTCAATGTAAACAAATCTACAGCCCTGGTTAAAATTGTAAACTAGTGTATTTAAATGAGTTCAATGTTTCATAGATTTTACACTTGAAACCTGAATTCTGTCAAAAAATTTTGTGAAATTCTGCTACGAGATGTCTTATCCAAATTATCTATTAAGCACTGATTGTAAATATCTTATAAAATATTACTTTAAGTAAAGATCAACAATCCACCAATTCATGTGATTTGATTTGCAAATTTTAAGTAACTAAGTTACTAAATATAAAGAAACGAGTAATAAGTTTAAACTAAAGTTAGTAAGAGAATATTAACTAATTTATTAATCTAATTTAGCTTGTTGTGACTTCAAATGGATTCTAAAACTAAAAAAATCTCTAGTCGAGGTGTTTTTTTTTCAAATAATGAACTAAAATCGCCTTTTGAGAGGTTTAAAGAATCGAGTTTTGAGAGGTTTAAAGAATTACTTAAAAATTTAAGAAGATTTATTTAAAAAACATAGAGTCAAGTAGAAAATTCAAAAAAATATTGTATTTAATATAAATTAGTATAAAATATATTTGCTTAAATAAATGTAAATTGACATTATTCATTGAGCTTTAGTGACACTGAATTAAAAGCTTTCATTATGATTAAATAATTCCAATACTAAAATTGTATGCGTGTTCTGCCGGAAAGCTTTCACTATTTCATGAATGTTATTCGTAAGGCATACGAAAAGTGCCATGTATTCCTTAATTCGACGACCGGACAGCGGCATACATAATTAATGCATCATTAATAATTCATATAACGAGAAATATCGATCGAGACGAATTTCATTATTAAATAAGACGTAATATATGGTGTACTTAACCGAAATTCGCTTTTGACGTAGAAACTCGCGAACTCGGATAACGCTGATGGCATGACTTTGCGAAACAACGATAACGAATTCGGAATTAAAGGACAAAGATTAGACCATTTAGCGTGAATATATTAGAGTGGGTATGTTTATTCTTAACGCACGGGACAACTTCTCTAATCTCCCTTCGGTATTCGGATTTAATTAAGGTAAGCCGGATGTATAAAGATAAGTCATGACTTCATGTACGCGGGGCTTTATGATGTTGACGCTTGTACATGTGAGGTTTCGTACCTACCTAGCTTTTGTGAACGACTAGAACTTTTTCAATCAGTAGTTGGTTGTTTTTGGTTGCGGAAAATAAAAAAAGGTAATTTGCATCGGACGATAGACACAAAAAATGCTGCTGGAATTTCGGCGAAAGCTTTTTAAATGTGGGTCCCTTTGTATGTTATTTTTTATCCAATGTAAAACGTATTAAATTAACGCTCTTGATGAAATTTCTGTTTAAGAAATTAGAAAAAAATACAACTAAAAGTAATTTAAATATTAATGGAATTTTTTTGGTGTGTGTGATAAAATATTATTATAAGTTTCTGTGCGGCTTTTTATAAAACATCATAATATACTATTTGATGTTATTCAAAGGTTTTCCATTAAATTAAATATAAATGTGTTTTTAATAACTTATATATTATATTATATTATATATCATAATGTATTTTATTATACATGACCAAATATTGCATTTAAAATATTCGAATTAAAATATTATTTCATGTTAATTTATTCTTTGCAAATTTGCTGCTTTTAAAATATCTGCATCAATGGTTTGCATTTAAAAAATAAAAGTCAACTTTTGCGTTAATTATAAATACAAGCATAATATTTTCACGCATGACATCCGCGTTTAATATATTATAGAGCTTTCACTCAGCGACTTAATTTGTCCCACGGCTGATGCACGGCACCGCTTATCTCCCTCAACTTTTCCAGATATAACTCAATCGAGCTTGAAAGCTCAGCTCATGCAGCACCCCCTCTCCTCATTCCCGTTCCGAACTCTCCTCCCAGTCTCATTTTGTCCGAAAACATCGAGAGCGTAGAGCTTTCGGCCGTCCATCATTGAGTCGCTTTGGCAGCGTGACAAAAAAGATCCTGTGTGTGTTTCAAGCACTAATCCGTCCGTTCTGTAGGATATCTTTTGAAGCGGTCGGCTATTTTTCACGGCGGCGATGAAAAATTAAGTCGCAGCTCGATTTATTACAGAGCACGTGACAAACAAACGTCGCGCTTTGTCACGCGCGCGTTAATTGCACGGAAGTCGATTCGGTTGTGCGTCGTATGTCACCCGTCACGCCTCATATGACCGGTAAGCGGTCCTTGCATAAATCATTTTAATTTGAAGCGATATGCGGGAGCAGTGGTGGCTCATTCGAGAAAATGTAAAACCACAGTACCATGTATACATTACTATAATCTACAAACACATTATACATAAAAATGTAGAGCGAAAAGCTAAAATATGTAAGCCAGCTCCTCTTAGCTTCCGCCGACAACATCTTTGTGTCTGGAAATCTTGTTGTAAAGTTTAATGGCTCGTGTTAAAGACATGTTCTCGATCGCTTAAGTCTTACGACAATTAAAAAAAATGTATTAGGATACTAAATCTCCCTTTAATCTCATATTTTAGGTATGAAATATATTGTTGAGATTACACTTGTTAACATTTTTGCAACAAATGTTTGTTTGCAACAAGCATTTAGAATTTTTATCATTGAAAATTTTATTACACGTAAAATTTATATTAAATATAAATAAATAATTGCATATTACAACTGCAAAACATTGTATTTAAGACTGGAGCAAATATTTAAAAACAGTAAATACCTTTATTATGAAAAAAAAATATACTTAAAAAATATAATCCAATGCCAAAGAGCAGCTATAATTAATTTTATTAATTTGCAATTTAATATTATTAAAGTAATATGCTAAAAACAAACCTCAAATTGTAGAACTTTCAAAGAACATCGTTGACATTTATAAAACAAATATGTAATTGAAAAAAAGTTATTTATTTAATATTATTTTAAATATAATATTATTCCACAAAAAATGCTAAGTAATAAAAAAAAAATCTTTTTTAAACTAAAATATCACATTTAGAGGCTTTATTTTAATTGTAAAAGGTTTTTTGTTTTTTTCTCCCAAATTACAACCAGAATCGTTTTTTTTCATATTCTTATTTTTTTTTATCAAATTGGCACTTATAACAAACTGTAAACATGAAAATGGTTATAAACTAATAACACGTGTAGTATATATTTTATAATTAGTGTATATGTTAAATTATTTATATAATTGAAATAAACGTAATTAAAAACTGTAATAATACTTTTTATAGCATGTTTTTTTAAATACCATAATTAATTTTAAAAACGTACTATAATATGCAGTATAAAACATGTTACTGATTTATCACATTTTAATGTGTACAATTTGTTTAATAGCTATTACAATATAATAAAAATGGGAATATAAAATAAAACACTTGTGATTACTTTTTTTCAAAAAGTAACCACAAGTGTTTTATTTAAAAAAAATAACTAAAATACATTTCACTTAAAGATAAAATAAAAAAATAAAAAAACCAATGAATTAAGTACTAAATTCTAAAGTAATATGTACTTCGACATTTTGTGAATATATTTATTGAGATTATGAGATTAGTGGGTTAATGTAGTTACGCAAAATATTTGTATGTTATTTTCTGGTACGGGAATAAAAATACTCTTTTATTGTTAGTATTTGTAAGCATTTATAATTATTTTTTATGAATAATATGAAACAGCTTATTAAATTTATATGGTATTTCTATAGCTTTATTTTGGATGTCTTGTAATTTCAAAATCATAAAAAATACTTGTTTATATATTAACATTTTATTTTATGTAGTAAGTGCGATCTTTAAATAATATATTGTTATAAGGGCTGAAAAGGCGGCAAGCCCTTTATAGCGAAGTTTTAAAATGTGTTTGTTTAATTTGGGCTTGAATTCCAGGTATTTAATGCTTGATTTTCATTTTCCGTTACTGCCTTGTTCTCTTTGGAGAGGCGGTGGCAAAGTTTGCCTACGTTTTGTAAATTGACTTTGTTTTATTCTGGGTGATTTTAATTTTCCACTTCTCATAATATTTATTTAACTTTTCAAAATAATTTTGTAATTTATTCGCGATTAGCTAAGAGCGTAAGCACTTGTTAAACTAGCTGTATCATCAGGGGGATTGGATTAACACGTATTTTTTAATTTCGGGATATCTTTCTTTGAAAAGAATCGAAAAAAAACGAGTGTTCGTTATTTAGTTAAACAACATAGCTTCTACTTTTTAGGTATAAGCGTATTAAACGTAGCAGATAGTAGTATTATATTTGTATATGTTTGTAAATATAACCATCACGCTACACTGCGTCGAAAGCATTTTTTATATCTAACATTAAAATACCATAATATTTTTTATTTAAAACTGTTAAATTGATGTGTTTTCAAGTGATTTTCGCAGAAGCTAATCTGTTAATAACTCTATGTCTCAGAGATTATTTAAATTAATTTTTTAATCAGTTTATTAAACTAATGGGGTGAATTAGAATTGTAGAATTCTTTTTGGGCTACCCTTATTATTATTAAAATAGTGTAGTAACTGCTTTAGCGTTTTCATTTCATTTTATGCTTCGCCAATTCAAACTTTTTATGCTACGAAAAGTCAGTGTTCAAATATTTCACCAGTTGCAAAAAAAATAATTATGTATTTTTGTTCATGTTGATTTAGTCGTATATTTTTATAAAGTTTTACTTACCACTTTTTCTCAAACATAAAACTTTTAATGAGACTCAACGAATGTACCTTTTATATTTTAGTTAGCCACACAGAAAGAGAGGGATTATGAGATATAAAACTGGTTAAAAAAGACGCAACTAAAAAATACCATTAAGAGCTAAATGGAGAAACTTACTGACGTCCTCTGACATGGACATAGAAAGTTGTATAAGAAGAAATATTTAACTTTTAACTCGATAATACAGCGGTTAGTGGAGCTAACTTTCATGCCTCTTTTACTATTTTTAACGTTCCGATTAGTGTGTCATATCATATATAAATCGAGTTGTATTAAATTTGAGGCAAAAATTTAGCGAAGTGTTATTGAAAATATACTTTACATTAATATAAATTATGCATGTATTCGTATAAAGAGAGAATATAAACTCGTCGAGTCGTTCGAATGCAAATAAACGCGTTCGAGCTTCGCTTTCATAAATATAAATAAATGTTCACGAATGAAATACGTTATAATCTAGACCTTAATCGCGCTTTTCTGCTTTCTCCGGGCTTGTGTAAAAATATTTCCATCGTGTTATAAGTAATTTGCTTACGGAAAATGGAGCTTTCGTTCGCGGCACTAGTTAGCGAAGCGAGAGTTTATTTCGTTAATCGGAAACGTTGCCCTGCATGTGTCTGTTTTTTTTACAGAATTTTAATTATATAGAATGTCTTATGACTCATCGAACATACATATAAAATAATTATTATGATAATTATTTTAATCATTTAATTGCTTTGGGGTACACTAATGTTACCATGCCATAGTACTAGACCGTTATTATTTTTTAATCATTTTATAATTGACGTGATACGTAATACGGCTTACGATAAAATTGCTCCAGTGTGTACGACAAACAAAGCGTCGTTAAGTATTGTGTTACAAATGAGGCGGTTTTCTTGTTCGCCGTAGTAGCTTTTAAATTCTAGAGAAATGTATAATATATGTACTCGTATTGTGTATGTAAATTCGTAACTTACTTTATTTTTTTATTATTAAATATTAGTATTATTAAATGCGCGTATAATGCTACGATTATGAATTTTCAAAGTCGTCCGTATAATTTCGGGCTTACGTAATGTTTTGTGCAAGTAGATTATTTTGTGTTTACGAGATGTACTTTGGTCTTTGTGCGCGAAGAAGAGATTAAATTGCAATTACTACAAAGTTCTAAAACAGACTAAATGTATACAAATATACCTTTATTGTGTTGTTTTAACCATTTTGTAAAGCGTAGAATCTAAATGTAATCAAAATAAAATTATTTGAACCGTAAAACATTATTCCTGATATAATATATTTAACAATGAAGTAGTAATATTTAAATTAATAATAAATATTATAAGTAGGTCAATTGTAGTACATATTATATGGTTTCTCAATCTTCACTATCATTCGATTAGTGGTGTAGCTCCGCTTAGTGCGCGTTCGGATGTATGTAGTCAAATTTTGATGAAAGTTCTGACTTATAATCTGAACGGAAGTGAATAATGTACTTTATGTGTGCGTTTATAAATGTTTATTCTAAAAGGAAGATGTACTTTTGCTTACCTATACTCAAAGCGTGCACTAATTGTGATGATGTGGGTGTGATTAAATTTATCTTTCTTCGTAGAATCATTTACAGATGAGATTTAGCAACACTGCACTTTTCGTTCCGCATTCCACATGCTGTCAGTATTGTTAATGCTATATCTTATTTTATGTAAAAGCGTCAAATTGCTCATTTAAGGATGCTAGTTCTTTTGAATATTCGATCGTCACGTTAATGTGTTAATTCATAGTCAATGCATATATGCGACAAGTGCTTTATATCTGGCCATAATTCCAATCCAATTACTTGCAATCAAAGTCTGAATTTATACTATGAAAATAATGTAACGAGGGTTGTGCGGTCCAAACCCTTTACACAATTGTCTTGTTTCCTTGTTGATGGATGATCATGATGGTCATAGTAAAAAGACAAAGAACCTTTCAAACGTGGTCATCTGTGTGTGGTCGCTACAGGCACAACAGGTTAGCAATATTTAGCATCAAAAAGTTTTCAATCATTGTCCGGAATCAATCACAAATGATGACACAGCTGGCCATAGCTATTTAAAAAAAAATATGGTCCAATTATTCTTGCTGACGTAACACCGCACCAAATTATACAGATAAGTGGATGGCACTGACGCTGATGAGCCCTTCTTGGATTTTTCGAGCCCCAAAGTCTGCAGTTTTGCTTATTAACAAACGTGTAAAGAAAATTATCGTTTTTGTCTGATAAATATTCGAGTTTAAAGGAATAAACAAGAGGCTCTTCGGATCCAATGGATTCAATTCTTGCACTAATTTAATTTTTCATAGAACAAGGTGCAGATTATTCTTTAAAATTCTTTGATGTTCTGGAAAACTCAAGCTGTGATGAACGTCGCTTGGTTGATGTTATTGCATTTTCAGCAACGTTCAATCGTGGCTGTAATTTAAATTGTTCGCGGCCTTCCTGTCTGAGAAAAGTTTGTAAAAAAGGCAAGTATTCGCCTTATAGCCAATTGTGATGGATAATTTACAGTAATAAAATGAAATTTTAATTATTGTGACTATTTTAATTGTTTTCCACCATAACCGCTGTTTTAGTTTAGTCTAGATACAAGAACAATGCATTTTCATTCCTTTGCTGCAGTGCTTAAAAATAATGCGGAGAGTTTTAATTTGTATGCGAGTTGCGATCGCTAATTGCAATGAAAGCCCACACGACTGTATTGTATATTTTCTCTGTTACATATAATATATAATATAGGGATACATACGTATACTAATGATTATAATGCCGTTAGATCCTACGTCTCCTTTTTGCACGATTTCGGTTTAATATACGCATTCAGAAATTCCTCACTAAATTGAACCCTTGCTTATATCGCGCGAGCGTAATACCGTTGAATGAAAACGTCACAGTTTTGGGTACAGGACAGACGAGAAGTTTTTGTCGGAAAACAAGGAGACATCCTGAAACGCTGACAGCGACTCCATCCCCTAGTCTTAATATGATATTATTCACGCCTTCATTAATCTTCCCCCATATATCCACGTCCGATGATGAAAAACGTTAACGAGGACATCAACGACTACCTATTTTTTACAAAGCATGATCGATAAGGCGGATAAATAATTCTTGAGTAAAATTTGGTATTTTAAAAAAAACTAAAATCTTTTTTTTAATAAGATAAAGAGTACCATCTCATTGGATTGTTATTGTTTTCTTCTTTATTTTACAACTGACAAGTTTAGGTGAAGTAAGTTTTTTTTGTGAAATTACAACTCAACACAGTGAAATGGTTACATAAACGAACTATTTGGGCAGAAACATTGCTCGTGTAAAATGTTAATTTTTAATAACGCTCCGCTCCATTAACGACATTAATCTCGGTTAAATTTTCGTGGCAGCGATTGTAAACATTTTTAATGGCGACCCCTGCGCACCGGCAGTCGGCAGATGGTAAATCATAATTAGTCATCGCCGTCCATTCATTATTTGAAGAATTCTCCCGTCGAGACAGTACTGCCGCCCGGACCATTAAGAGTCACGGGTGGATTCCCGGATTTTTTACCGGTATAATACTATGTAGACTTCACGCTTCGTTGGTCTGAGTTACACCTATAATCCACACTGCACAAAAACGACAGACATTTCTTCTCTCAAAGTAACGTTAAGCTATTTTTAAACCTTAGAAATATTTTTCTCTCTTCGTTAAGGTATATGGTAAGAGTAGAACGGCGTATATAGTAATTAGATCTAGCGTTTTATTCAACAGTTTTACTTTTCTAGTCTTCAGAGTAAACCTTTATTTAATATCTAATTTATAATTTAAGCTTATCTTTTTAGTCTCAGAAATATACTTATATGCCTAAAATGATATATATCATATTTTATCTAGATGTGTATACTTGCAAAAGAATCGAGAGATTTGGATTTTTTAATTAAATGTATATAGATATAATATTATCAATCTTATCTTAATATTATAAAAATCCGTAATGGTAATGAGTTAATTAGCACTATTTTTATTTTTAAGATAATCTGTAATTATGTATCTAGCTACACCACTTTCACATTAGGTCTTTAAATAACTTATGAAGAAAAAATATGTAGTTTTTTTTCCAAAAATAGCCCTCCCTTTCGTAATCGATTCAGATACTTCACTTCGGAATCTTTTAACACAACCATCATGAGTTATTACGGCCTTTGGTTGCGTCGTCATATTTCATATTATAGTGTCGGATCGTGTCAACATTTCCAAAATAACGGTTCACTAATTGTGCAAACTTCACGATTTATAACCCACGTGACTAATGCCATAAGCGACAAGGAATGCCAGTACTAATAACAGGATGGTTTATATGCGGCACGTGGAGCGAAATATGTAAAAGATTTAGTGTCCGAATTGAGTGACACACGTGTCGACTATTTAGAGTTTCAGGAAATTTACACTCAGATTGAAACATCATACGTTATTCATAGTGTTCTCGCCTGGATTTTTCTAGTAGCTTGGAAAATGATTTCTAAGAAAAAGTGTATTTGACTCTCACTATTAAACGTGTAGTCCAAGTGTATTTGACTCTCACTATTAAATGTGAAGTCTTACAAAAAAGTTTATATAAATATCAGTTTTTTTTACTTTCTATAGGTTGATTTAATTTTTAAAAATAATAATTTTTAAAAAACAGCATACATATATTTTTTAATTAATGGCGAAAAAGCATTCTCCATGAAATCTAAAATTTTTTTTAAACATAAAATAAGCCCTTGTTCATGATATATTTTCACTAAATAAGTATTAAAGTAGTTCATTCTAAAGGTCTTAAAATTAATTATTTTGAATAAATACTTTAGAATATTCACTAATATTTTTTCTAAGCAAAAATAGTTTTTAATTTTCAAACTAGTGAATATGATTTTATTTGTAAAAAATGTATTAAATTATCTGTAGTTAATTCAAAAATTAAATCTTTGAAATGAAAAAAATACTACGTGAGCTACAAATTTTTACTAAAAAGTTTAAAACTATTTATAATACATACTAATCTCTTTAGTTGCTCTCATAATATTAGCAAATTTTATAATTATTGGCAATATAAAATAAATATTTTTTTTACAAGTTGGATCAAATAATTCTATTTAACTTATTGGTTTATACTTAAGTCTTAACTTATATATAAATCAATGTGTATTTAAGTCGTAAAA
This sequence comes from Plectrocnemia conspersa, assembly GCF_051122295.1. NCBI lineage: Eukaryota > Metazoa > Arthropoda > Insecta > Trichoptera > Polycentropodidae > Plectrocnemia > Plectrocnemia conspersa. The sequence continues at coordinate 21,012,055 of NW_028277173.1, forward strand.
ATATTATATTTGACATGTTTTTATTCTTGAGAAAAAACATATTTTAAATATATTATTTATTTATACTTATATGTATATTATAATAATATATAATAATAGAAGATTATTTGATACGAAATATTCCATGAAAATGCCAAAGTGTATTTACTATCAATTTTAAATAATCTTATTTCTTGCTTGTAACGTAAATCATACATGTGCATATAGACGTGTATTTATTTTTACGATTTATAAAATTTTACCTTCACATTATTATTGTGCTCAGCATTTTCCCTTTGTGTGTTATTTGTCATGTCAAAATTGTACGTTATATCAAAGAGAATGTTTATGTAGAATTTGTATCGCGTTTTTTTATTATTATATTCAAATTTGTGTACAAAACATTTTACCTATTCATTCGGAATAATAGTAAATAATATTTGCTTTTAATATTATGTTTGTATTCATACTGAAATTTCATTTAATTTCGCAATTAAAAATGTTGTTGTTTACATTATTTTAGATTAAAAAAACTAGCTAATATTCGAAATACGCTATATAAAATTGTCGAATGCAATTTAGCTGTATTTATGGTAATAATTTGCAACTGAAATATAAATATTGCGCCGCAGGAACAATATCGGCGGTTTTTGCGCTGGACGCATCAGATTTAATAAATCAGATTTTCGGGTATATGGCTCGTTGGACACAATAAAACTCACAATGCAAATTTGTTCATTTTTGATTACATTGAAGCTTTTATATAAAATTTGACAATGTTGATATGAAAATGTCAAATTATACCGAAATATGATTTTACCTGCTTTAATAAATCGTATTGTTTATAATAGTTTAGTTATTACCATATACGTTTTTGTAAAAAATGTATCTTTTTAATCTTAGTTTATATACACAGTTTGTATATCTACATGCTTAAGATTTATTGTTTTATTGTAATGTATTATATTATAACATACAAATTTTTAAGAGCGTATCATAAAAATGTATTGATAACCCAAAATCCAATATAAATATTCTTTTGACGAAAGATCAAACTTTTACTTTTTAAGTATTTAAAAATAACAATAAAATTAAAACTTTAGTTTATGATATATTGATATTTTGTCGCTATTATTTCAAATTTAAATCTTGCTTAAAAATATTATTACATAAAATATGTTTTATTACGTTTAAAGTAATTTGCAGAGCTCAGTGCAAATATAAGTTGTCAAAATTAAATTAATATCCATAAAAAATGTCAAAGAAAATACAAGGACAAATAATAGATCGAGCACATTAATAGATTTAGTATTTACCAATACCAAAAGAATTTATTGTAAAGTAAAATCAACTCCAAGAATAACTGACCATTCTATTGTATATATTTATATAGAAAAACATAATGAACTTAAGGTTAAAAAAACAAAAAAAATTGATATTATTAAAAAAATTAATTTTAATAAATTAAGATTAGAATTACAAAAATGTTACTGGAATGTAGATAATATGGATGTTAACATGATATGGAACAAAATTTATAAGAATATAGTAGATTGTAAAACAAAAAGTCAATATAATTTTAAAAAGGAATATCGTTACAACCCAAAACCGTGGTTTAATGATGATGTTAAAAATGCTATAAAGAAAAGAGATGAGTCATACAAAATTTTTCAAATATTAAAAACAGAACAAATAGAATATAAGTCTTTAATGAAAAATGGAAAACATACACACAATGTAGAAATATGGCAGTCAAAGTATTAAGAATGGCTAAAAAGAAATGGTATGAAAAATTGATAGATGAAATACAAAATGATCCAAATAAGATGTGGAAATCAATAAAACAATTAATTAATCCAACTCAGCAAAACGACATAATAAAAATGGAAATTAATGGAAATATATATCAAGATCCTTATATAATAGCAGAAAAAATGAATACATATTACATTGAGAGCATAGAAGAAATTGTGAATTCAATACCAAGGATTAGTAATTTAGTACAATATAATAATAAAGCAATAATTGTAAAATTTAGTAAATTTAAATCAGTATCATTAGATGAAATTCATAACATAATATGTAAATTTAAAAAAGGAACTAGTACTGATGAACTAGATATAAATATAATTAAAGAAACATGGGAAATAATAGGAACTAAATTAAATTATTTAATAAATAAAGCACTCTCCTTAGGAGAAATGCCTGAAAATTTAAAGATTGCTACTATTGTACCTATACCTAAAATAAAAAATAGTAAAAAAGTTGAAGAAATGAGACCAATCAACATGCTACCGTGTATAGAAAAATAATAGAAGAAGTAGTAATCAAACAATTAAAGGAATTTATTACTTCTCAAAACATAATATGTGAACAACAATCGGGATTCAGAGAAAAGCATTCCACTGAAACTGCATTACAAGTAGTGATAAATGATTGGCTGTTGGCTAAGGATACAAACAAAATCATTGGAGCAGTTTTCTTGGATTTCAAGAGAGCCTTCGAAACAATAGACAGAAAAATAATGTTAAAGAAATTGGAGAGTATAGGTATAAGTGATATAGTTTTAAGATGGTTTAATAATTACTAATATAAAAGAAAACAAAAAGTTAAAATAAATAATGTATATTCTGAAGAGAAATTAGTGTCTTATGGAGTACCACAAGGGTCTAAATTAGGACCATTGTTATTTGTTTTGTATATTAATGATATATGATTTGCGGATGACACATTAATGTATTGCATAGGTGATAACATTAAAGAAATTTTAAATAATTTAAATAATGAATTAAGTATATTAGAAATATGGTTAAAGAATAATGTACTTAAATTAAATGAGAATAAAACTAAATGTATGTTTATTAATTATAAAACAGTTTTAGATAATAGTACCAAAATAGTAATAAATAACTCTAGTATAGAAATAGTGGATAATATAAAATATTTAGGAGTAATTGTTGATACAAAATTAAATTTTAAAGAACATTGTAATTACATATTAAAAAAAATTAGTAGAAAAATAGGTTTATTATCTAGATTAAGAAATATATTAAGTATAAATACAAAAAAAAAATTTACAATAGTATAATATTGCCCCATTTTAATTATTGTGCAACACTATTAAATATGTTAAATAAATTAGATAAACAAATGTTGCAAAAATTACAAAATAGGGCAATGAGAGTAATCTTAAATAAAAATAGATTAACTAATTGTAAAAGTATGATTGATAGATTAGAATGGTTGAATGTTCAAGAAATATTGAGTATGAATGTTTTAGTATTTATATATAAGTTAGAAAATAATATGTTACCAAAATATTTTATTAAGTATTTAATAAGAAATAAAGATGTACATAAATATAATACTAGAAATAGAGAAAATTTAAAGAAAATTAAGTATAAGAAAACGAGTACGGCTAGGGGAATTATGTACGGAGGTTTTGATTTATATAATAGTCTTCCAAGAGAAATCCGAAACAGCAAAAATATAACGGGTTTCATAAATGGAATAAAAAAACACCTTCGTACATATAGAAATAAATTATAATATTAAGACTTTATTATTGTATATTTTTATTTTTTATTTCTGTTATGTATTTTTTATATATTTTTATATATGTTTACTAAATTTGTTAGATGTAAAGATTAGCTATTAAGCTAAATAAATTAATAAAATAATAATAATAAAAGATAAATATTTGCAAAACTTTTTGTTAACTTTCTCTGTTTTAAATCAGCCCAACTCGATTTTTTGTAATATTATAAAAAAATCTTCTAACCTCTTGCGATTATGTCAAAAAATTGATGATCGTTGGGTTGAAATATTTTGTCTCATTTCAAGTTATATTTATATTTTTTATTAATACTTATTAATTTATATTTTATTTTAAGTCCATGTCCCTAAGCTATTTCACACATCAACTCGGATTAATACCGTTTCTAATATAAAGATGTTAACAGAAAGAGCAAAAGCACTCGATGTTCTTACATAATCAAATTGTAATTTCTTTTTAGAATATATTAATTATCAGATACATTCCTACGGGATTATGATATAAATAAAGGATTAAGAGTATATTGTAAATAAATAATACTTTATTTACATATTATTGTAAATTTTTTAATACTGCCATATAAAATGTAAAACATAACAGAGTTATAATATTTTATTCAAATACTGTATGTATTTTTATCGGTATAAGTACAAACAACACAATTTATTACATTCATGCATACAAGAGAGATAAAATATAAAACATTCATTTAATAATAATAATGAAAGCGGAATAATTTAGTTTTCACGCACAGTGCCTCCAACAAAAGTGTCGAATCCAATTTGTTTGTATTCATATGCGTAATTTGCAACCGAATATATAAACACAATTGAACGCCGAGAACAATATCGACGTTTTTTTTGCATCACAGCTTTCCGTTATATTTTGTATGCGTATTTTGCGAAAAACGTATACATGCATGTGCTTGTGTATATTTGTGTTTTCGTTCATTTTTCCGGCGAATTGTGCGCTCTCAACAATGAAGCTGAAATATTACAATAATTAAGCTCGGACAATGGGCGCGCTGGATTTTCATGAAAACTTGACCGCAGAGCTTTGGTCGCACAGCACGCTCGTGTTGCCAGCTGCTGTACAATTTTCACGGTGCACACGGTCAATTTTCATTTCGTGCCCTGTCATTTTAACCGTACAATGACGCAGCACAGGTGTGCGGTTATTCAATGTAAAATAACATAAAGTCGTAAATATTTATATTCGAATGTGCTCATCACAATACATATCGGTGAGAGATCAAACTGGTGCCTTATGACATTAATATCAATTATGTTATATTGACATACATACTTAACGGTGAGAGATCATAAAGTGTAAAAAAGCTTGAGACCTAATTAAGTTGAATATATATATATATATATAGATACGAGGTATATTTATAAAGTGAAGATTGGCTAGTAAAGTAATAATATTTTTTACTCGATTTTTGCAAGGGTCCATGTGACTAGGTTCATTGTATTTTATGTGCAAAAAAAATCTGCTGCTAAAATTTACCGGCAAAATGTTTCTGTGCATCTAAATGATTTATGAATAATTGGCATTTATAATGTAGTTGAAGCACATCAGAGAAAAATGCTAAGCGCTTACATATTATTTAACTGTATGATAAATGTAAATGAGTTTCCAAAACTGTTCTTGTAATAAGTGACAATAACATTGGGTGTCAAGAAAGAGAGCAGCCGTGAGAGTTCCTTAAAATTAGAAAATACACATGGTAGCTATGTAATCAATTTAGAACTATTTTACTTGCTTTGTAAATGTTTTATACCTTTACATCTTAACTTTTTACATATACCTTGTATGAATATATAACTGACACGGGTCTAAAAACTTTCTTAGAACTAAATTCTTTGTCAAATATTCAAATATAATTAACCTTAACCAAAGTATTATATAATATGATCTCCATAAGGCAAAGGTAAAATAAATCAAGCACATATATTACAAATACATTTCTTATTTATTCTTTTATAATGTAAAAAATGTGACGTTTAAGGATTGTAGCTTACAGAAATTATTGGCAAAAAATGTTTGGTTCACTGATGATCTAATTACTTCTATTACTTAAATAATATTTTTATTGACCCCATTACTTTAAAATATATTTCCATTAATATGGAAAAAATACACAGACTCGTTTTTAATGTTAAAATTAGTAAGCTGCAGGAAAAGATATACATAATTTATTATAAAATTAAATTTACATTAGATACATAAATTTAACATTTTTTAAAATTATTTATGGACATATAAATAATATATATTAAGATACTTAATGTGTGTATTAATAATGAATTTTTAAATTACATCATACTGCCGATTTATGTTTATTATCAAGTTTAGCAAAATTATTATGATAGGCGAATTTTGAACAGTTTTTTCAGTTCATGAATATTTACGATTAGATTATTACTTTTTCCATTTATTTTGTATTTTTAATAAATTATGTTTTGCGTTGGTAATATAAACATAGAAAGCTTTCGCATAATTTATAGTCTTTTAATGTGATTTTTAACTAGTACATATTTTAAATTAGTAATAACATTACTTTATTATAATTGTAACTGTATTTATACTATTTTATTATCCAAATCTAAGTAATATTTTAATGCAAATCTCTTTATTATATATTAAAATTTAATTAAGCTAACAAAATTATGGTACCGCATACCGTTATTTAAATTATTAATTATTTTTTTATAAAATTATGCGTAAGGTCTAATAGCTTTACGTCAATGCACCACACATAAAATAATATATATTATGGGCAATAAAAATCTCATATACTCATATATATATAAAAAAAATATGTACGTTTATTACATTTTATTAAATCAATCTATATCAATCGTACAATATTTGTAAATATTTATTATATATGAATTAATACGATAACTCAAGAAAACCAGAGAGAAATATGACTTCCTGTTTCGTTTTTGCTGTATTTGTGCGTGGTAGAAACGCCGGCAATATAGTCTTGAATTAAACTCGCTCGATTCTGTATGTGTACTTAAAAAAATATTTTGAACTTCTTTAATATTAAATTAATGAATTTGTACCAACTGGGTAAGTTGGTCAGACATTATAAATATCTAAGAGCAAGTTTTAACTACTGGACGGAAAGTCTGGTAATCGGTGACATCTATATAATTAATAATTAATTTTTATATGTGGATTCATTTCTAATCAATAAATTTTAATTTGCAGCTAGAGTCGGTTTATGATAATAGTGCATTTTTATGAATTAAAATCCGAGTTTGCTGCTGTGGCTCGAACCCATAGCCTTTGAATTACCAGTCTAGAGCAAATGGACCTCGCCATTTCCACTTTAATTTATTGGTACTACTGCAGATATTATCCCAAAGATTCGAGAAATAATTTTTAATACCAAAATTTAGCCTATAGATTGACACGTAAATAAGTGTTTTAAGTTATAAAACTAAACAGGACACTGAGCGTGGGTCCAAGTTTTACCCTGGGATTTTTCACGACGCTTTTACCACCGGCCGCCCATTCATCACTGTGTTTTATTGCGGGCAATTTGCATTTGCGAAATCGACGCTATTGCCGCCGAGCATAAATTATATCGTGAACGGGACGATACTCTGCCGCTCGTTCTGATTCGTATATGATTTATGCTCACAGTATCGGCAAGTTGGAAAACGGGACTAGAATCAGCTCTGGGATTAACCACAAGCATGACGGGAGTGCAAAATTTTCGGTCTATTTTGCTGCATCGGAAATAACTTATAGTGTGAGTTCATCTTTCTGTTCGTTTATTACTATTTATTGTATATTATAAGTTATATAATAGTTTACTTTAATTAGTATTCATTATAAGTATATATTAATTTAAATTATCAGCATAGACATCTAGAGAGATTAACATAACTTCAATTACGAAGTTGCCAGTGATGTGGTATACATAGAAAGGTTCACACAGATAAAACGATCATCATCTTTATTAACGTAAATGTGCAATATTATAGGACAATTTGCATTTAGCACAAATCCGAACCTCATTATCAGTGCTCTCGGAGGTGTACACGCGTTTTCGCTCTGGCGAAGAGGGCAATCGTTTTGGGGGGGCCTTTGTCAGTACCCGTGTCACTGAGCTTTCGTTCTCCGGTGTGTTACTTAATACGTTTGACTCGAGAATCAGGTAATATAATGCGAAGGCTCGGCTTATGAAAGGGACGTTGATCAAAAGATACGGGCGAAAAGTCTCCTTCGAGCATGTGTATGTACATATATATTATTATATCATATTAGATACACGTGTATACTCTCTGAATGTATAGGATAATATTAGCACACCACCTTAGTCATTGTTGAATTAATTTTAAATATGAGATATATTAGGAAAGTACGGATGGAAAGTGCAGAAAATATTTACACATGGATATTTTGTCAATCTAGAATTTTATTATACATCTTAAATCTAGAGATAATTTATACATCCAAGTGAAAGCCTTTTTATTTATATTAAAACAATTACTGTAACGGTTTATTAGGATTTAACGTGAACGGGTTTTTGTCCAACAATTTTACAATATTTTAAGTCTACCGCTCAATGGGAATTTTATACGAGTATAAAATGTCGGTGGCGTCGTCACGCGTAAATAATATTAATATCAACGATTTAACACATGATTTTTATTATATTCAGGTGATTTAATGGATTTAACTATGATTACTGGAATGTTGAGTTTAATCAATTATATTTAATACTTACATACCAAATAAGATTAAAAGCTTAATCAATGTCCAATACCATTTCTGTGGATTTTTCAGTCAATGTAGCTATATATGTATATGTTTTACAACTCGGTTTAGTCGATCGATGGCGAGATTAGAGCTTCTAAACACAAATTTTTTAACATGAAAGTGTTCATTTTGTATTCTTTTTTGCATATTTTATAATATTTGCGAAGGACAGTTAATTTATATGTGAAAATCTGGAATAAAACGCAGTATGTACCTACGTGTTTCATAAAGTACTAATATGTCAGTTTGTTTTTATGTGGATAAGAAGTAAATTTTTTAAAAAGAATTGATAGCAATTTGTAAATCTTTTTTTTATTCCAAATCTAAATTGCACGTGATGTTAGTATAAAACGTCATTATCATCAGTTTCTGCAGGCACTGATCGTTTAACAAATTAAAAGTAGTGATTATAATCAAGCTAAAGATAGCTTTGTATCTATGATTATGATTTTTGTTTTAATTAGTTTCAAAATTCAGATTTCTGTCGGTAGTGATTTTATATATATTAATAAATGTATTAACATCATCAAATTGATGATAAAATAAAACATATGTACCTATATTTAAAACTAAAATTTATGCTTGAAATATTTCCTGTTTCATCTTTTGAAATACTAAACAAATTAATAAAGACTAATTTTGGTTAAATTAAATCAATAGTCTAACAATTATTATAATAACATATGCGAGTCTTTTTAATATTGTTTTATCATATTTGCTTTAATTTCGAACAATTCAAATGTATCATTATATGTTTGTGTCTTAGAAACATTACAAGTACAGCAGTTTTGAAAAAAATATTTCAAAGAATTGAATTTCAAGTTATTGTAATATTAAAATTAAATTATTATCATATTTACTATTTTCTAATAGCAAAAACGTTATTAATATATTTAAGTATCAGTTATATTTTAGATTATTACTTATAATAATAGTACATATATGAGTCTTATTTTGTATTTTTTCATCAAAGAACTTTTATTAAAATATCTTTAAATATTTTTCAATAATAAAATACATTAATATATTTATTATTAATGAGTAAAATACATTTATTAATTATATTATTAGTTGGAGTGATAAGTTGGTTGGAGGTTTAATTAAATGAAACGTAAATAATAATTGGTAGATTCTAAGAATATTATACGTGTAATTTAAAACTCTGGTTTTGACCTTTTGTTTGATTTATTTTTATTATTTAATTCTCTGAAGGACTATTTCTTTTTATAAAATACTAATTTTAATTAAAAATTAATATTAATGGTAAGTGCAAATGTTGCAAAATCATGCAACGGTGGTTTTGTTATATTTTTGAAAGGAGTTCCTCTAAGATTTTTTGTCTGTTGGCGATGATACCGGTTATCTTAAAAGGACGAATTTATTTGTAATTTAAACCGTGCTAGTTCTACATTTAGTTATTAAATTGTTAATTGCTAAAAAGAGAAGTTTTACTAACCTATTATTTCTAAAAATCCGCTCAAAAATCGTTGTTTTAATGCTTATGCATAGAAAAAATGACTGGTTAACAAGATATTGTACAAATTATAAATTATTCTAAATTACATCACCACCTATGGCGAATAACATTTTAATTTAAATTACATTTCTATTTTTAATGAACATACCACGGGCCATTGAATATTACTATTACTGTGCTCTCATTGTATAATAAAAAAGCAAGGTGTTATTGTGAAGTTTATGAATATTTTTATAAATCATAAATATTTGAAAACTTTCACAAAAAATATTGCTATTAAAATTAACTTCTAATACTATAGAGATTGTGAATGATTTTTACCTAATATAAGAAATATTTACTAGCATATTATTTTCTGTTATATTTTACGAGTATTTTTTAACGCTGAAAAATACACATTTATTTTAGCAATTGATAATAGATAAAGTTTTCGGTGCACCACTTTTGACTTTATTGGATAAAGTTAAACATCTCGATTGAATTGCTATCTTACTTATTGTCATTGCTAAAGCACAGCAAATTGGGAACTAAGGTCGTTTAAATAAAAAAGGAGAATCGGTTTGAATCAAAGGGATTTTAGGCATAAACGCCTTCAAATGTGTTCAAAGCCTTGTGTGCATTTACAATCTCCTGCGGTCTATTGAACATCTCAGATCCTCAGTAGGGTTATAGGGCAATCAACCTAAATATTTTTTTTGCGCTGTGGTAATATAATTAGATTTATGAAATTTCAGATCTCAATAATGTACCTTTTAGTATTATATTTTTCCATTATTGGCAACCTGTGTCATCTACCGAACCAATAAACTTATTTGATGGATTTTTACATTGATTGGCTTGCTTTTAAAGCAATATTATAGAAAAATAACTATTGTAGCCATTATTTATTCTTAAAATTAAAGATTTTGTATGGTAATTAAATATTACTTGAAAAATTATAGAAGTCTTTTTTAAGTTTAAAGTATAACATACTATTATCAGTTGTTGCTGATTCAAGTCCAAGTTTTTTCCGCGAAGGCGTATATAATTTTACGACGAGAAGCTTATGAACTTTTTATTGCTCGAGAGTGAGGAGTCCTCAGCGCCAGACCAATTACTGTGCTGCGCAAGAGATGGCCATCAAAAGCCAAATAAAATCTGGCACACAGCGATGTCTGCCTGCTTTTCTGGATTCGCGGGAGCTTTTAAAGCCCTCGAGAAAAAGGTCTATTAAGCATCCGAGGCGGCTGGGAAAAGCGCGCCCAGAACGAATCAGATAACGCCGTCGGATTGTATTGAGAAGTGTGAGGGTTACGATTTAGCAAGAAAGCTCATTTGCGGATAAGTGTGTATGTGTGTTCGCTCCGCGGGAGCTTTCCTTTGGGGAAATCGTTGATTAATACAGTTGGCGGTGATAAATTGACGGCGCGATGAAAAACGGCGTATTGAGACGTATAAAGCACGGTTTTGGGCGTTGTGTTATGTATGCAAGGTGTGGTGAAAAAGTTACTGGACTGTTTTACTAATCAGAAAACTGGGATAAGAATGTGATACTACAATATAATAAGTGTTTTTAAGCTTAATGCTCTGAGATATCAGTTTTTTTATTACTGGATTTTTAAGGTTGCTTTCTGGCTTCATTTTTGGACCCTTTTTGTCGCATAATATTCGTAAGCGAATGATATTTTGACATGCGGTTTATCTCGACATTTTCAGTCACCATCCAATGGGGATGCGATCCCAAATGTAGGAGCCGGTCGATTCGAGCCGAGTGAGAATATTGAAACGTAATCCTCGCGGGACTCGTTTCGTGGACGCAAAGTCCTGTTGAAAGAGAGCATCTCCATTGCGGACCCACACCGGAAGTAACTTTCTCGAATCGAACCTTAAAGCTGCTCTTTCCACTTTAAAGCGCACTTCCGAGAAAACTTTTGCATAGTGTAAGTGATACGCTATATAAACGTGGTGCTTTTTAGCCAGTAAGTATATCTAGTGAAATATCATTTCAGATTTGAAAGTTTCACTTCTACCTGCATAAGTGGTTGTGGTCGATATTAAAAACATATGGTAATTTTATTTTAATAAGAAAGCTGTTTCTTAATATGCTGTATTTCTATACATTGTCCGAACGAGCGCAGTGAAAAAAATAAGTGACAATCGCAGACCAGGTGGGAAAATTCTGTTAAGGGTTAGTAACGCAGCAGTTATTTTCTCATCTCACTAAAATAGCAACAGTACATGAGAACATCTTATTTTATTTAATATTATATATTAAAATCAAATATTGTAAAACAATAGTTTTACACCAGAGGGTTATTATTAGGTACATATTTATTGTCTAACAGTTATTAAAGGTTAAAATATATTATATGTACTTACTTTTAATAACAAATTACCGAATAGATAAAACGATCAGTTTCCTTTGTATTAATATCAAACGGAAAATTACGAAACGCCTAATATTGGTGCGAAGAATTACCAGACGCTTAGCATGACAATAATAACGCAATACAAAAGCAAAACGCGTACAGCAAAGCGGTTACGTAAATACTATATAATAAATAGATACACAAACGTCAACACAAATTCTCGCTTGAAAATACGAATGAACGGATGTATTATGCTAGTTTCTATCATGGTTATGTTTATATATGAAAATTAAATGTCTGAATTCTAGCTAACTATTTACTATATGTTAGTTCAGTGGCAGTTCTCTACAACTTGGGGCTATAGACTATGTTTACAGAAATAACGGGGCGCTAACATTGAACCAATAAATTAACGTATTAGATATACAAGTAACATAATAATATATTTGTAATTGGTTAAATTTACGTTTAATTTATTTGAAATCGAGTGAATATGCTTTGACAGATCATACCTAATTTGTATACATGCATACCAATGGTGGTGAAAAGTTTGTGAAGTTGGAAATAACAAAATTGTGGCGCTCAGTGTCAATCTAACTCTAAATTATAAAAAAATCAATATAATTGTGAATATAAAATTTACAATCAATTACATGTTTAATGAGCACGCATAATACAACACTTGATAATTTGATTTACTGAAAAGGAAAAATAATTTTATTTTCATGGGATTAGAGACACATGATAAAATCGATATTGTAGCAAATATTTTTTTAGGCAAAGAAGAATGTTACGATACCCGTAATACCCCTATATATTATTACTTATTCTTGGAAGGTGTTTCCATCGAAATATTTCGTGAATTTAATTATGAATATAAGTACATTAAAATAATTAAATTAGAAATTAAAAATCAACCCTTATGGAAGTATTTTAGCTTTTGAATTCTTCTAACCTTTTCTCTATATATTAGAGTAATACATCGAATATTAAAAGTACTAATGTATTTTTATAGTACATCAAAAGTTGTATGTATTAATTTCTCATTATTAGAGAATTTTCAATATTTAATATGTACATTTTAGCTCCATTTCAATTAATCGTCACCATATCCGTGAAATTAGAAAATTTAGTTAAATCTAATCTATGATGGTCCTAGGTAATCTATGATATCCTATAAACGATAGAAATTGAAAAATATTAAAGTCCATATCGGATTGGAACACAAATCATTTTTGCTCGATAGTTAGCGATTTTTACCACTTGTCTATCGTGCTGGACATTTAATTTTAGGACTTGTAATGTGATTTTATTTTTACTTTGTAATGTGGATATGCTATAATTTACATTAATTTAACTTATTCCAGCAACATTTCTTATTGCGCTTTTTTAGGGGGCGTAGCCCTTGGGGTGGTTGACCTCACAGCCAATGAGACTCTTCGGTGAATCGTGCGCAGGTGGTGATGGCCGTTAATGATGCTCAGGGCTCTTAGGCTGCGTGCGGCGAGTGTCAGGTGTGATCTTCAGGTCTGTCGGTGAGGGCGCGTGACTGGTAGATCTTGGCTCTCTGTTCGTCTGCGTCACTGGCTCTGCTGTCTCTGTGCCTCCGTCTCATGTGGTGCCGTGGACCGTCTGCCTTAGGCCGTCTGTCTTCTCCTCGTTGGAGTCTGAGCTTATATCCTTTAGGCTTAGGGGGATGCACGCTAGCTGGCCAATCGCGATTATGCAACGATCTCCTAGCCAATCGCTGCAGTGGCTTCTTAGAATTCGAGAAATCGGACGTTGTGTTTCCGAAAGAGAGTTTTTCGGAAGGGGTTTGCATTGTAATGATTGATTGCGTCCGTACCATTTTGTCACAAAAGAGATTCTCTTAACAACCCGTGTTGTGTGTGGTCAAAAGAAATCCCTCTTGTGCCATGATGTTTGTCTCATTGTCAACGAATGAACGTTTTTGGTCACTGTCATTACAATGAGACAATCGCCCTTTTAAATGTGCCTATATGTGTGGTCGCCACACATTATTATTTAATATTCTAATTCTTACATCAACAAATTATAACTAAACATACTTATATTATAATATATAACATAAACAAAAATTGAAAAAATACCTAATTTTTTAATTTATTTCTTAATGCAACTTTTAAACATTTAAAAATTAAACTTTTTGCCTCTGAGAGTCACTTAGGCCACGCCACAAATCCTTGTAACAGAACTGAACTTATAGTAGCAAAAGTATCATGAAAAAAACATTAATTACCGCAATTATCATGTCTTATAAAAAACACTAGTTAACTGATAAATTGAGTCATATTAATTTGTTACTCTGTAATTTCTGGCTTAATTATTTGTAATACAAGTATTTTAAGTAAGGTAAAATTTTCAATATAATGATAATTTTCTTAGCTGCTTTATTTGTTTAAACGGTGTGATTACTTCACAAATTTTCCATTGTTTTGATACGCAGTAAAGCATACATGAGCTTTTTCGTCATTGCATCGCATTCATGTATTTTTGAAGAATATAGTAGTTTTTATAGTTAACAATTGGTGTCCAGGTCATAATATAAGTCCTAATGTTTGGGTATTAACCAAAATTCTGATTTAGGTAAAAAATCAGAATAAAAAATACCACGAGATAAATAGATTAAGCTACATATTGATAAATAAAACCTTTCTTTTAATGGATTTAACTAGTTATCTAAAATATATAATGAGAGCTTAATATTAAAGCATATTCCCACTATCTGGAAAATTTATATAATTAAAAAACCTAGGAAAGATTATCAATTATCGTCGCTTAGTAAAACATTTGAAAAGTTAATCTTATGTGTGTGTAAATTTCTATTTTTTTCTATTATTTGCTTTACGTCTACTTTTTTAGAACTTAATTTTGACTGATAGTTGAAAATTTTTAATGAATAGCTATGCGTTAGACCATGGTTTCCCAAACTATGTTCCGCGGATCCAAAATAGGTGTTCCGCGGAGCCTAAATAGATATTTCACAAAAATTTAGAGTAGATTA
Source organism: Plectrocnemia conspersa (assembly GCF_051122295.1). Lineage (NCBI taxonomy): Eukaryota > Metazoa > Arthropoda > Insecta > Trichoptera > Polycentropodidae > Plectrocnemia > Plectrocnemia conspersa. The sequence goes on from NW_028277173.1 coordinate 21,027,222, forward strand.
AAAAAATTGTTAGTCTTGCTAATACATAAAAATTGTTCATAAATCTGATAAAAAAGCTTGAAAATATGTGTTAAATATTTAACATTGATGTGTATAAAATCTGGAGGGAAAAGTTTCATAAGTCGGTGTTGTTTTCTTTTAACTTTAAAATTTGATCGTATTTAAACAATATTTTTTTTGTTAATTAATCACACGATATTAGTGCTTGTTATACGAATTTTATTTATGTGACTACATATGCTACTAGCAGTCACTGTATTTTGCATAGGCATGCACTGTTGACTAAAAAAATTTCCACAAATTTAAAAAATGTTATGAAGTAGCCGTGAAAATGATAAACTATGTAAAATCTAGACCTCTTCAATCCAGATTATTTAAAATTTTGTGCGATGAAATGGGTGGTGAACATGAAGCACTTTTATTACATACTAAAGTGAGATGGCTATCCAGAGGAAAAGTACTATTAAGACTTTATGAACTTCGAAATGAATTATTAGTCTTCTTGAAAGCACAAAATAATTTGCAACATCATTTTATAAATTTTTTAACAAATCCTTCCTGGTTGATATATCTGCATATCTGGCGGATATTTTTACAAAGTGAAATGATGGTAACTTATAATTACAAGAAAAAAGTGTTACAATTTTTAATATGAGAGATAAAATTGAATCTTTTGATAAAAAATAACAATTTCAGATTTTATCGGTTGAATCTAATAATTTTGATTGTTTTCCTGTCTTGGATATGAATGTTTAAATGAATTGAATTTTCAAGTAGATAAAAAAGTTTCACAAGTATTTTTAGAACACCTATATTACTTGAAAATAACTCTTTCGGAATATATAGTAAGGACGATTCCTGGGTTCAGAATCCATTTTCCGTGACAGTAAAACCAGTGGGCTTAAGGGATTATGAGAATTTAGTTAATGACTCTGATTTGAAACAAAAATATCAGCCATTAAATGATTTCTGGGCGAGTCTGACTGAAGAGTTCCCCAAGGTGTCAAAACAAGCTCAGGTTTTTTTACTTCCGTTTTCCACGACGTATTTATGCGAAGTGGGATTTTTTAAGTATATTGCAACAAAAACAAAATACAGAAATAGACTTTACGCCACGGCAGATATGAAAATACAACTAACCAAAATTGTGCCTGATATAAAAAAAATTGTTATTTAAAAACCCAAAATTACCAGTCATTAGGAGTTTTATTTATTTGTATTTTTATGTTTATTAAATAAATTTAATAACTTTTCTTTAATAACATGTTTTATTTTATTATGAATTACCCAGCCTAAAAAATAAGGTAAGTGTTCTGCCAAAATTTTCGGATTTGCCAAGTGTTCCGTCGCTGAAAAAGTTTAGGAAACCCTGCGTTAGACTATAATTAATTAAAGTGAAATTAAAGAAATTTTGCAAATAAATAAGGCCTTATAAGAATAACCAATAACACAGTAGAACTAAGCAATGTAATTTTACATTGGAATTAAATTATGTTCGTATTGTTAAGTGTTATACTATATTTATGACTATGTAGTTAAGCTTACCCCAGGCGTTTGAATCTCGATTTACGCATTTATTTTATTTCGAATACAGGTGTGATTGATATATAAAAACGCTCGTAAATAAAACATTACCCGTCAACAGGGTCACCCTTCCCACGCAATGTACGTACGAGGGTTAATCCTCAAATTTTATATCGGCGATAGCTCTCCCTGTCGTGTTCAGGGTCGAATTAAAACGTAAAGCCTTCGTTATGAAAGTCCGGCTTTATTGCATCCGATATACGACCATTATTATAATCACGTTACACAAATAAATTTATCGCGTCGTTTCGGGCCTGCAATTTTACGAGAACACTCGACGAGTCAGACCTTCCGTTATACGACTTATGTCTATGACTAGGGCCGTTCTATGCCGAAACACGCCGTTAACGCGCCGACCCCGTAAATACTTTTGCGCAATTATGACTTAATTTCAATCGATCTCCAGAAGTACCAAGCTATGAAATTTATTGGCTTTCGGACGACCTACGCGGTGGCGAGCAACACTTTTGGCAACTTTGACGATGGGATTTATCACCCATTGTTGCGATGATTTATTGCCCAACTTTGCCGGCAGGTGATTTTATGTGGAAGGCTGAAATAAAAAAATAATATTTTGTGATTACATCAAAATCGAAAATCGATTATATTACTTGGTAATTATTTTTTCTATATATGATAAAATATCGAATATTTAATTGGTACATAAGCTATTCGGTAAATATTTGCATTTAAGCAGCTCATAACCTTTCAAAGATTCGATATCTTAATCCACATTTCGCCTACTGATAATAAGGGTGAGCTTTGTAAAAATATTGTTTATTAATTTAGGAATATAAATAACAACCCTATTATTTAAGTTTTTTATCCCAGAAAAAATACATGAATATGTATTATTTTATGTCCTTCAAAAAAACTTTGTTAATATAAAAATAATGAATAACTAATTCCAGAATCTTGTTATTTTACTGCTAAGTATTTTCTACTTGCTGATGTATTGAATTTGTAATTCTGTTGAAATAGAAATCTCGAGAGATAATATTATTATTAATAAAAATACAATTTTATTCATATATAAAATATATATTGAATGGTAGTGGTTTGAGTTCAGAAACAGAGGTGTACGAGTATAGTCACCGTGACGTCACGGTACATTACTGCTTCTTCTCGTGTATTCTACGCAATTACTCGCGCACTGGATTAGTCGACGGTGCTTTAGGCTTAAATGCTGCGAAACCCTCTTTAGTATAAAATATATATTTTATACTTATTCATACATGCGTGAACTTTATATAAATATTTTATTTTATGATTTAACGGCGAGACTCCTATTCAAAATTGTGTTAATATTACAGTATAATTTTAAACTTACTATTAGCATAACATTTAATTGAATCGAGAGAATGGTGAGGTTTGATGGCCTACGCTTCATCATTAAAACTTATCACTTTGGGTCAAAGTTAGAGAGGAAATATTTACTTTGGCCATATTAACATACAGAGCAGTTCTCTAAATATGAGTAGAGAGCAAATGGTGTTTGATTGTTATTATGAATAACATTTTAAAAATCAGTATGTAAATAACTTTTAAAATTTAGATAGTTTACTGTTTATTTTAATAATATACATAATTTAACAAACATTATAATTATATATATATATATATATATATATATATATATATATATATATATATATATATATATATATATATATATATATATATATATATATATATATATATACTATACATGTTACTAGTTTATACTCATTTTCTGTTTACAATTTGATAAAAAATAAGGGATTTAAAATAAATTGTAGGTTGTTATAATTCAAGAAAAAAAAAACTGATTTGATCTACACTGTCCTATAATTCTCTATTATATAATTTTGCTTCCTACAAATTCCCATTTAAATAAAACTTAGATTTTAGATGGTTTAGTAACGTTGTATCCTTATTTTATTTTTAATAATAATGTTATGTTCCAGTGTATGATTTTATTGTCCTTAAAAAAATATGTCATCAATTACTAATAAGCCCCAATTGCTTTAATCATTAATTTCAATTTTCGATAACAATGAAATAGATTTATAATTCTTCCCAGATGGTACTCAATTGCTAAGGCTCATAATCTATTTTGGGTTAATTATTATTATTGTATTATATTATAAACACATGGTGAGGCCGTATGAAAGGCGGCCAACCATTAATTTAGAATTATTATTTAAGTTTCTGTGTGTGCACAACGCAGGTTCAAACATAGAATTTTGGCTGTGCGAGCAAGTATGTGCGTTCGAAATAACCCGTAAGCAGATGTAAAACAATGCGGTTGTGATGTGAAACATTGTCGTTGGGATTTCGTATTTAAACATATGAGAGACGCGTATTTTAATGGGGAACAAAACTAAACAAATACCCTCCAAATCCGCAATTTCGGCATAAGAAACATACACGGAGCATTTTGAGGCTTTGTTCCGTGCACGCGCCCCGGCCGTGACAAATGAGTAATATATTACACATTGCGCATTATATGCGTAAGCACAAATATGTATGTGGGCGTCTATTATAAATTACATAATAACGACAATTTGAACTAAACCTTTAAGTTCATTATTACGTTTATAAGGCACGGGGGTATCGTTCTCTCGGGACTAGAAAGCAATAGCCGCGTGTTTTCGTGGAAGTGTTTCTGCAAAACGTTGATTGCTTTGTTGATAATTTTGATTCACGAATATTGTTACAAAAATAAATATAAATACATCTTTGAAGTTATTTATAGAACAATAATAAATTAAACATGTTTATTTTTTGTTAGAATAGCAGTAGTAAATATTAAGTACCTCAAAGGGGACTTTACGTGCTTTTGACGCAACCATTCGACGACAAATCAACTTTATAGTTTCATGGAGTATATTTGCGCAAATTTTTATTTAGCGCGGGCGTGTTTATGCTAGATAAAGAAAAATATCTCAAATACAAATAAAGGACCGTGGATTCTCTGCCACATTTAATACGCTCATATCTAAAATATATGTTGTTTCTCGTAATACTGAGCATCCGATACCGCGTAAAATGTTTGCAGATGTTCTTCGGGAAAGATTGCATCTATACATGTGTGCCTTAAATCATAGGTTCTTAAAGTGGGCAATATCGCTCAGCGGTGGGCAATGGACGATTCTCAGTGGGTAATTCTGGCTCTGGGGGAATTTGATGGGCGATGGAAGAGCCATGTAGGGCGACGAAGAAGTGGAAAAAATTTTTTTTCAAAAAATATTGTTGTGAAAATTTCTTTTAGTCATTTCATATTTATAATAAAATAAATATCTTTTGCATAAAATATTATATGTTTTAGGATCTTTTGAAAGTAGCCGTTGTAATACTTTTTTTCAGGTAGCTATTGATCAGACCCGACCCGTTAGGGTGCTTACTTACTAATTACGATTTTTTTTAAATTGCGAATACTATTTTTATAAAAAGCAATTCTTATTTATATAAGTAGAAAATATTTAATATAAATAGCAGATATTAATTACAAATTACAATTTAATTGTATTAATTAGCACTGTAAGAATAATAAAAAATATTTATTTAATTTGCAAAAAAAATTGTCAGTAATATTAGAAAAAATCTTGTGTGCGTTTTTTATTTTATCAAATATGATTACAATTTTTATTCTACGTTCTTTTACTTGTTAATTTTAAAAGTGTAAAGTTACATATACATTTTGGTAAAATTAAAAGAATATTTGTTGATTGTTACGTTACAATTTTTTATTAAATGAGATAAAAATATAGTTTTCCAAATTTTGCAAAATGTTGAAATATGGTTAATAAGTCAATTTTAAAACAATTGTAAGTAAATTACAAATAACTTTTTCAATTTTATTAAAAAAACATAGAGAAGCTTTGCCAGCAGTTAAAGTTAATATAGTAGTAGTTTAGATTGGAAATTGGGCGATTTCTTATTTTTATGAAACGTATTAATAATAACAATAATTAAGTTTACAAGCAAGGTCGGAATATTGTAGTCCGTATGATCTTGTCTCGTAGCCCATGCACAGGTTCGAGCTCCGGCAGCAGACTCGAATTTTTATTAATAAAAATTTACTATTATTTAAAACCGACCATCAAATTGACATCTATTAGTTATAAATTATAATATGCATTATCTATAATAATAAATTTTATTACATCTATTAGTTATAAATTATAATATGCATTATTTATGATAAATAATATGGCATATTTTGCATTGTAAATATATTATTATGATATATATTTTTGAAAAAATATATATCATAATAATATATTTACGATTTATTTTTTTAATATGGCTAACGGTTATTAAATTTATTTAAACTGATTTTCTATTTTCAAGCTATTTTCAAGCTATCAATCGTTCACGACTGTAATAACAATGCCTACGTATTTTATGCATTTATTTTTTTAATATTTCTTAGAACTTCTAACGACTGTCTTGTGCTTATTGCGCTTCAATGGTCATGCGTCTTTGTTAAAAAAACATGCGTAATTGCTTTCTTTTTTTTTTGTTAAAGTAATTATTAGTAATTTCGAATTATTAATTGGGTAATAGAATTCACAGTAAAATATTATTATGCAATTTGATTGTAATAATTTAATTTAATGTGGAAACAATATTTATTGCTTTCTCCGAAATAACCAACAAATATTTTAAATTAATAGGTAAGAAAAATTGATTAAATTCGAATATTTTAAATATAACCCCACTATTATAACCAAAACATGTATGTGATAGAATACCATTATTTAAAATATACTTGTATAATGTGAACCAAAAGTCACATTATCATGTATCAGATTTATTTTATTTTTGTTGTAGATTCTAAGAATAGACACTGTGTGTACATAAAATAAATTACTGATAGATCAACGTGTATGGCGTATCTAATTTTACTTTGAATATTGTTGAATCGTTGATACAGACTGTGATATTATCCATTAGGAATTGATTAGAATTGAAATATAAATATGGAGTAATGGTAAAGAAATATTATTTTTTTATGATTAAACCGTATATTTCAATCAAGGGAAAAGCGTGCTAACAGAGATTTTATTCGTTGATTGTTCACGAGCGATCACAAGCATAATAATGTTTATACTCACTAAATGTTTGTATTTATTAGTTGTGTATCATTACACGAATATCGGAACCAAGTGCGTATGTGTGTTGAATTCATAATTATATTGTAAAATTGCGGCAAGGGCAAGGCAAACAATCAATTACGTGCCACGTGCCATTATGGGGTAAAGAGTGCTTAAAATTTCGCCCGTAAGCCTCTTTACATACACACGTACATATTTCGTCCGTAGAAATAAAACTCGGCCCTTTTCGTCGGGGAGTTGTTTCAAGACACGCCAGGTCCGCATTTTACTTGAGCCGCCGCGGGGGTGCGATATTTTATTGCCCTCCAACCACCCGCCGCTTCCACCCCACATTTTCGTTTAATTGCGGCGGAATGCGTCCGTGGACTTTACGAGCGTCTTTCGCCGGCAGAGTGGCACAGTTTCCCACATTCGCAGAGCGGAGAGTCATCCGCTTTTATTATCCGCTTAATATTTCCTTCCGCTCTTGTCGGGGAGGGCCTGCCCTGGCTGAGTAGCGATAACCGCTACATGTCGCACGGCTCCAGCGACTCATCCGTCTCGAATTGTTTATTAATTAATTTTAATCTAGGACTAATGCCGGAGCCGGAGATTAGTCAGTGTGCCGGGGGCGCTCATTTTCGAGGGCTGGGGTTTGCCTTTGTGTGTGCTAGTGTTTTATCTGCTGAGATATGTTGTTTACCGAAATTGTCTTACTGCATAACGTATTGAGGTTCATCAATTTTTTATGAACAAGTTAGTAGAGAATAAAGTCGTGCTGTATACCCATTTATTATTTTTCACAAAGATTTATAAATTAGGTGTATGAAAATTGTGAAACTTGGTAATGGATATCTTATTTAGTACGTTTACGTTATTTATATTACTATTTTTTATAAAAACAGATAATTTTAATATTTTTGCTTCGCGTTATACTTTAAATATTATTAATTAATATCTATTTAGCTTTAAATTAATTAAATATTTACTATTTATCAGTATTCAAAATATTATTGTTATTACGTATATTAAAAAAATATTTTTTAGGTGTGTATAGCAAATAAATAAAAAACCTGAAAAACGACACAAATTAAATAAGCATAATAAATGCGAAATTTTAAGTGCTATAATTAGTTTATAAATTAAAATAATTTTAAATATGACTCGCCTATAATATCTCAAAAAGAATGCTTAATTATATTTTTTTAGAACAGTACAAAATATTATATAATTAAATTAATATTATTTATATTACGAGTTTATCGTGCAATTTCATTATTAATTTTATTTAAACATAATATTAAAATGTCTTAATAAGAATAAATATTAATAAGAATGTTGCATCTATTGTAAAAAAATATATAGATAAATGTTAAAATTTTACATACAAATTTTATTCAAACTTTTAATGAGAATAAGCGAGCTGTAACATTTATATTTTAGTTTAACCACACGAAATTATAATATTTAAAACCTTAAAGTTAGTTTAAAGAGACAACCAAAAAAATTGAAAAACTCACTGACGTCCCCTGACATGGACATTAAAAGTAGCATAAAAATAAATACTTTAACTTAATAAAGCTATTGGAGCAAAGTTTAAAATTGCTTCCATTATTATTATTTCTCTGATTTTGGTAAGTAAAAAATATTTTGAAATTTTAATACATTTAAAAAACTTACTATTAAATCGATTTTTTATTGTGTTAGATGACTAATAAATAGTCAATAATTTAATTTAATTCAAATTCTTTTTTAATGATAAAATCATTGAGAAGGTGCGATTGAGGTAAAGTCGTAACATTTTTTTATTTGTTTTTATGTTTGCGTATTAGGGGACATTTTCTTTTTTCTGGAAAAAAACGTCCGTCGAGGGTTCTATTAGGGTCAGTGCTTTTTGATAGTCTATCAGCGGCCATTCGGTACACGTGATCGCCCCATTTAAGCTTTAATAGTTTTTCGATAGTGGCGGCGGCGAACAGGTTATCTTGTGTCAACCCGTTATATAATTTTCATCAGTGTGAGATCGGAAAACAACCGAAAAAATATATGTCACGCATTACCGGGCGATAATTTATTTTTATGACTTTTGAAACATACACTCTAGCTATGCTTACTTAAGCAAGCTATATTTAGTATAGCGTTTTCTTTATGTGACCAAGTATTAGATATTTTATATTGCTGATTCGAGACAAATTGCGGATGAGGATGTTTGCAAGACAATTGCAACGCTTTTTAGACACATCCATGAACTTTGTATGTTCACGCCTAAATAGAAACGTTCCATATGGCCACTCGGGTGATCAATAACCAAGAGTTGCAGAACAATAGTATATATTCCTTTCCAAATACAGAATAGTTTTTTCTCTCATCCATTGTTGTAAATATCTCTCTTTTCGTTTCTTTTAAATGGTCGTTTGTATATATTTTTAATAATTGTGCAGATGCTTAAAACCCATACAAGTAAATTAATTATTTGAATTATCTGTTTCATAATAAAGAAGTATATCAGCCAAGAATAGCCAAATTACTGTTTTTCATAAGTTCGGCGTAAAGTAGAAATCACTGACATCATTTAAAAAAAAAAATTACATACCTCGCTTTACTAAACATAATTATTAAAAGCTTTAAGAAACGAGCTAAGAAAATGAAATAAGCGAAGTTGACATCTTATATTAGAAATTAAAGCAAGTACGTGTATCATTAAAACAACTCCCTAAAACGCTAGTGTCACAAAGTAAACGTTATACTCAAAAAGATATTTTTATTTGTTTTTACCTATTAGACAATACATATTAAAAACTTTTTTTAATGAAAAAGTTAAAAATCTTACTTACCGAACGACAAGAATTTATGGCAAAAGTAATATTACTGTACTGTGACTTGTGTTTTGTATGTTAATATTTTTTTATAGCACGCATTAATTTAATTAAGGTTTTGATTTAAATGTGTAGTCGTAACGATATTTTAAATTAAATTACCGTGTGCCTGTTAGTTAAATTGCGCACAACTCGCAAGGTAAATTATGAAAGCCATAACTTTAATTCTATCAAACGTACAATTTTAACTCTACTTGTAACGACCAAGTCCGTCATAAACGAAACATTGTACGTATGCGTTATATTAGATTTTATAATTTAATTTAGTAACGTCGTAAAAAGCGTCATATTCCACCAAATCTGACACTCAAAATATTGTATGAATACAAATGTGGAATAACTTACGTCGACATAATAGTTTCGCGTCGTAATTTATACGTCTATTTATTTACCCTCGTCCTTTTGGTTATTCTGCACTTTTTTACGACCTTCTCGGCCACTTTTATCCTTTGATAAGTGTATAAATTATCCTTCGACCCGGGCACAAAAAGCGTTTGTCGTGCATTAGGTTATTAAAAATAAATAGAAAAAAACGTGAGCCGTAAATCTTACGCTCATAAATAAAAGTCGTTAGGCGCAAAGAATTTTCAGACGTTATAGATACAGCCGGTGGGGAAAAATCTTCGCGCCACATCAAAAAGCGTGTTACTTTTTTTGTGCTTTACTCACTTCTGCGTAATAACCATTTTTCTCGAGCGAATCAAATGGGCGAGAGACGCGAGCAAAGGGCGTGATGATGTCGGAATCGAATTAGCTTTTTGACAAAAAATAACAACACTTGAAAAATAAGTTTTAACAATGTGTTTCAAATAAAAAATAAATATATATAAATATAATAATTTTGCCGATCTAAGGCGTTTTCTTTTTTTCAATCATGTATTTTAAATTGTTTTAAGTATTAAATTAAATTAGGCTTAGTCGAAAATATTTTTTTTGATCTAATAAATTTTTATCAAAGTGCTAAATTTTTTTTTTCATGATATATACAGTTTACTCTAAATTTTATGGCTGCAAAATATCGGTGTTTAAAACATATTTTATTTTTTTAATCAAAAATTTTGAATAAAATAAAACTTTTAGTGAAAAGAAAAGCGAGTAATGGGACTAAAATAAAAAAACCTACATTTTAATTAAAATAACCAAAATGGAACACACGTGTATAGACTGATTTTCAAAGATTGGTTCAAAACCACAAGTGAGAGATTTTTTATAAGTGTAGGCTTGCCACAGAAAGCAGCATTGTTAATATATAATGCTTTCTTATCCAAATAAAAGCATATTGAAAACGAACGGCGGTCTTATAGCTGTGAAATTTTTACTCTCTAATGTTACAAGTTTGATTCAACCCATGTACCAAGGTGTTATATCATCAATGAAACAGCTTTACCGTTGATTAGTTTATGAAAATAAAAATGACGACATTGGATGCTATACATAGAATAGCTAATGATCAGTAATACATATTCGATCGTGAAGAAAGATTTTTCCTGACTTGAAAATATATGTATTGGATTCTGAAGAGACAAGTTGTATATCTAAAATATGCAGATTAATGAATAATTTTAAATGCTTGGAAAATGTCGATCAGAAAAACATTAAGGAGTATTTTATGCTTTACTGGTGTGGATATAGTTTCTATTCTTACTCAAACAGAAGATAAAGATGATAGTGAGATTACAATTCATGAGAATACTAACAATTACATTAGTCAGAAGATGGTACTGACTGAAACTTTACTGGACAACATTGATCAAAAGAGATTCGAATAAAACGATATAATAGCTCTTAGAAAAAATCGTTCTGATATTCAAAACATATTGAGAGGTTCGTAAAAGCAAACGAGAATAGATTATCTGTATTGTAAAATTTGATAATTCGGATTATCCGTGTTTTTTTTAATATTTGTGAGTATATTGTAGTATATTCGAAACATAATTTTTTTAGTAATAAAGTAGCTTAGTAAAACAATTATACTTTGATATGATATTGTATTATTTAACTCTCTCTAAACAAATATTTATATTTGACGAATCAGAGTTATAAAAGTTTGCTTAAAATTAACTTAACATTCAAATATATTCAAAAGTTATTATTTTAGATAAAACACTTTTATTCCCATAATTAAGTAAAACATTCAAGAGTCTTAGTTATTTATGCAAAATAAAAATCAAACCTTACGATTGTTAACCTTGCGGAATAGTCCTATCATTATCATTAAACGTTCGAGAGGGCCCGCGGGGCTTGTTTCTTATAAAATTACACGAGCTGACTTTTACTGTGGCAGTTAACATAATTGCCCAGGGAAGGAGGAGGAAGGCACACAAAATAGATACCCACCGTTTAGTTGCCATTTTTACGTTTTGAATGTCAAACGAGCGGAATCGATTAAAGATAACCGATCGGAGCACGCACAACGATTTCATATAAAAAGGTACTTTCATTAAGTAATTTATCATTACAAAAGCACAAATTTTTAGATTTATGTACGCAGGTGGTCAATTTGTCATATTTTTATTGTCATATCTTATATATGTGTATGTGTGTGTATGCGAACGTAATATGCTAATCTTTCTAATAATCTACCCAGCCCGCAATAAATGGTCCAAAAACGTGGATGGGACTTCGGGGGAGGCAGATTACGACTCGACCGGGCCAAAGGGATTTGCTGCTCTAATCTTTTGTTAATACACCGATTTAAGGGAAGTGGCCGATCATGCCGAATTTCCCTTTTAGGCAAAATATGCCCGGCGGAAGGGTAAGGAAGAGGAGGGCCCCGATATCCGGAAAAACACATCGGTTTAACGGACAAGAAGGATTCATTTTTGGGGTTATATTTTTTAGCATAATCGCTTATTTATAACGCTATTTGGGATATAGAAAATACATAATTTATAATGTAATTTTATTTAGTAACTGTTTTATTAGTATTTTTAGTAATAATTGATATAGCAATCACATAATTTATGCTGCATAGCATCACTATAAGATTTATTGATATTAAATATTTACAGTTTTTTGTGTTGTTAGGGATAATTAAATTGGGTTAAGTAAGATTAGGTCTTATATCCGCGACTTTTGTTTTCCTTTCATAATACAACTATTATGAAAAAACCTTTCATAATACAACTATTTCAAAACATTAATAAACCAACAGGCGCTGTAGACGCGAAAATTGCATAACCTAGACAGCGATCGTTTTAATTGTCAGTCAGTAACTAGACGGGATTCGGTCGTAATTCAATCTCAGGTTTCTAGGACAAAGGATATCTTAGAATATTCGTCCAAAAGTGGCAGGGGTAGGTTTTCGGGTATGGGTTACGTTCTATATTACCCATCTATATAGTTATAGGGTGAGCTTGAAGATGATTACAGAGCAGGACTTGACCCAGCCGAGCCGTCGAGAAACCTAATTGAATTCGGACCGTAACACGTTACCTCATAACTTATACATTTAAGAGAAACTTAAGTTCGATTGGGGGCATACTGCACCCTGAGCACGTATGTGTTCAACTTTATGAACCCAAACACGCAACTCAACCCGCGAGACTTGTAAAATATGTGGGATTTCGAAATTATCCTCGTACATATGCATGTTAATTATTTAGTTGTTTAGACGCAGTAATATTTAATTAGGATGTGTGCGTAAATTAAAAATATATAAAACCGAAGATCTATTTACTGTGCTAAGTTTGAATGTTCGTTAAGGATTATCTAATTGCTTAAATAATAATTTTATTCTGTAATAAATGAGATGTTTTTGATACCAAAATGTTTCTAAACTTAACCTGTAAAATTAAAATTTTGAATAAAATTATTACTTCAAAATTAATTACAACGGCGGCTAAAAATATTGTCTCTTGCATAGCTACTATCGTTGATAAATTTATCAGTTTTAAAATATTTGCAGAATATAATCTGGTAACATATGTTACACCGCAGATTAAACTAATGTGATTTTTATAAAATTTTATTTTTGTCTCAATAAGTCCATAATTAGGATTAAAACTTGTCATGAAAGCAAAGTTAGATAGAAAAATTGCCAAAGATATATTTCAGAACCACTCTTGTTTCACTTTTGGTCGATGAGGGTGGGATAATTTTGAAAAGGAACACCCGCCCCAATATATTGTTCATTTAATCTCTAAATGGATTTTGCGAAATATAATAGTCGGAGAATTTTGCATCATGAAAATTGTGTGAGATATATATTTCATACAAAGAAATCAAATATATTATTAAAATTAAAATAACAGGGTATTCGGTTCTTTTAAAAACGCGCAAATACCCGGGTATACGGTTCCAGTTCTACCCAGGTTGGAAGTCCTAATTCTTCTTCTGTGCATCTGCTCAATATGGTGCATTGAGATCTTCATATATTTTAATGCATATACTGAAAGTTGGTTTATTTTGTATGGGACAATGATCCGTCTCAAGCCTATTTTATTATTTTTTTAAAAATTAAAAAAAAATTTTCTGTTATTATGTCCTGTCATGTAATAATAGTTTTAATTTTGTTAAAAATATAACAACAACTAGTTTATTACTGGAATTCTGGACAATATAGCAATATTCGAGGATGCTACAGACTAATGTGTCGTACAGAATGGGAATCGGAATGGGCCGATAAACATCCTTAATGCTTTAACGATGTGTGTTCAAATCTTCATCCATGCTCGAACGTTACTCCCAAGACATCGACATAAACATTTCTAGTTAAATCACTTTCGCCTAAACTATAAGAAAGTTCTTCTGGGAAAGAGGATCTAAAAATGTAACAATGTGACACAAAGTAGCAATGTTGAAAAGTGTTTGATTGTTACACGACTTCCTCCGCATTTATACGAATATTTTGAAACATTTTTAGGTCATTAGAATATAATAAATATTAGGATTAATCAATGTCAGAGCCGTAAACCCAAATTATATTTTTGACTCTAGGCTAAAATATTTGGTTTGTTATTTAACAATTGACTATTAATTTATTAAATTACTTGGCCATACTTAATTACAGTATTAAATTAGGTGAATGGTCACTTAGCCGAGCGTGCCAACTCGGCAGCTGAAGAGTGTGTGAGATTATAATTTAAATACTGTTTTTTAATTTTGTTATAATGAATTAGATTTAATCTAGAAATTTTTTCTTAGTATTTAACTATATGAAATTCTGGTTAAATTTATAATATTATTTATTGTATTTTATTATGTGGTATAGAACTAGAAAGTTTCACGTTAATTCCTCGAAATTATTACGGCGCGAGTAATTAAATTCAGCGTATATTCCCGTTGATAAATGTCGGTTATGAGTCGAGTTTTCTGGAATGGGGCCGTCGGTTAAATTCAGTTTTCGCCCTCGGGGTTTATTTCCCGTTTTTAGCCGTGACCCCGCCGGTTTCAACTCCGAGGATAATCCAGTGCTATTTTCCACAGTGCGCCAGGGTAAATATTTATCTGCCGCGTAGAAGAACGGATCCGACGGGAAACGTCGACGTCTCGTTAGCGGAACCGGAACTGAAATTTTATACGAGCTTAAAGCGCTGGTTCCGATGTGCTAATTCGCCTTGATTGTGTCCGTGTTACAAACTTGTTTGAGTCAATGTGATACTTTGATTTTTAAAGGATAATGTTAAGATCGACGAGAAAAACATTTTTAACTGCGCGGAATTTCAAATGTAATTAACGGTGTGTAAATAATTATTGATTTTTAAACCACGAAAACAGATTAAAATTAGAAAGATTAGAAAATTGCTTTTACGTTGTTGAATTGATTGACCAAAAACTTCCAAGTTGTTGCTGATTTCCAATAATTTAACCGCTTGGTGATTAAAATGAGTTTTAGTATAGCATATGTTAAATTGGCTCCTTATATTTTTATAGCATAAGTAAATCTGTTTTTCAATAATATTTTTTTTACGAATATTCAGATGTAATTCAGGTTTTAGTATCGGGCGATGATGTTCAATTCAGATCAATCAAAATTGTTGTAGCAGGCAGTCAAGTCAGATTTAAAGCTAGTGGAAAAATCCTAGTAGAAAATTAGAAGTTGCTTGAGTCCTCAAATAGTTGATGTTTGTGCCTCTCAAAAGTGTGTGTCGAAGTCAGTCCCTCTTTATCTGCTCTTTTATATCTGATTTAGTGAGCAAGTGTCAACCCTTTTATTTTTTCTCTCACAGAATAAAACTTACTTAAACTAATTAAGCCTTATTGTCTAACGTAGCCTCTATAATTTTTGCCCCTTCAAATGAAGCATGGTATTATCTCTTTGATGGCTATATATATATGAAACTATTGTACAATAGTTGGTTCACAAAAGTTTCAAAAATCACACTTGAGCGAGATAATGCCTATTGTATTGACGAGTACAATAAATTGCTTAGTGGTGATAAACAGTAATATAAGTTTAGATTAGGGTGATCAATCGATTAAAGTCATTTTTTACGTCTGGTTATTGTATATCGATAATAAAAATATTTTTGAAATAGAGCTTCTAAAAGGCTGTATCCCAAAAATTATTACTTGACAACAATACCCTAATTTCTATTATAAATGTATCCTCAAACAAATTATCATAACCTCAGTTATAAGCAATAACAATAACAAAAGGTATATGTGTGTCGCTTTAGTGAGAGTTCCAAACGTGTGCAAATCGCATCATCCGATTTTCGACCGAGCTTTTCCTCCGTCCAGATCGAAATCGGTCCCTCTCTTATTAGATGGTATATATGCAAAGCAGAACATGGTCCTGTTATCTTGTTCGGTGTTCTGGAATGATGCCGATATCTAAATGGACCGAAACTTGCCCCTCCTCACGCCCACTCCGAAGCCTTCCGGGGATTTAATGGATTGTGGAATTTAATTAAATCAATATTCACGATTCGAATCGATTTTGGAAAGCGCATAACACATGTATA
Organism: Plectrocnemia conspersa; assembly: GCF_051122295.1. Classification (NCBI taxonomy): domain Eukaryota; kingdom Metazoa; phylum Arthropoda; class Insecta; order Trichoptera; family Polycentropodidae; genus Plectrocnemia; species Plectrocnemia conspersa. Next base: position 21,043,671 of record NW_028277173.1, read on the forward strand.
GTAATGGGAATAAATTAGCAAAAAAAATAACTACAAACAGCACACGCGTCTAATAATATTGGGAACGATAATAAGTTTGAGGGAAAATATACAAATAATATAATAAGTAGATAAAAATATGAAAAGAGATATGAAAGAGATAAATTACAGGTTTGATATGTTAGACCAGTGGTCGGCAAACTTATTGGCCGAAGAGCCAAATATGTACATTACAACGATTCAAAATAGTTCTGAGAGCCAAATCTGTTTTTTAATTTAGTAAACCTTTATTATAATTTTAAACCTTCATTAAATTACAGGTACACTGAATAAAACTTGATTTCACACTTAATAAAGATTTATTAGTTGATAAACAATAATATGAAAGTAAGGTATCCATAAATTTAAATCATGACAATGACTGACAAACACTTAATGCAAACAATGTCCTTGCATCTCCTTGGAAAGTTTCAGTAGGTCAGGTTTATATGTTGTTGTTTTTAATTTTAGGCATGATTCCAGGTTCTCATCAATAAGACAACTTTTCAGTTTACTCTTGATAAAGTTCATGATTGAAAAGGTTTGTTCGCATAAATATGTAGAACCAAAAAGGGAAAGAACAGCAAACGCAAGTTTTTTCAGCGGATCTTAAGAGTCAGGAATACTATTCCAAACGTTGAAAAGGATCATGACTTCATTCTCCAGGTCTTTCAAAGCAGACCACTTGTGTTGTGAACTAAGATCACATTCGTTCTTCTCTGATATTTCCAAATCAATACAAAGACGTTCAAATTTGGAGCTTCATATTTTCTTGTTTTTTAAATCCTGCAATTATATTTCAAAGTTACTAATGTCAATGCCAAAAGGAGAAAATTTCAACTCAGTTTATTGTTGCATTAAGAAGATTTTTGACGAATGCTAAGGTCGCTTTGAAACCTGCTGAGAAATGCTTTCCTCATACTTAAAATTGTTGTTTTGAAATGGTGTTTGTCAATAGAGGAATTATTTTCTTGGCGATGCTTTAGCAGGCTCGGAAAGTGAAACAATGTTTCCCTTTCAAATACTTGAGCAAAAGCGTTTTAAAACGTTCCCTCTTGATAACCATCGAACCTTGTTATGAAGCAGAAAATCAGCGTACTCACTCTTCATTTCAACTAAAAATTCTCTGAATTGACGATGATTAAGAGCTTTAGCTACAATGGAGTTGATGATCGTGATCACTAATCCCATAACTTTACTAATTTCTTCCGGAAATATCTGCGCACAAAGCGCTTCTTGGTGAATAATGCAATGATAAACCAATATCTCGTAATTATTTTTTTCTTTCAAAATGGCAACAAACCCTTCTCTGACGCCAGTCATACTTTTGGCCCCGTCTGTAACCGCCAAGTACGCAGATTGACAGCCGTCATACTACTACGCTGCGCTGCGCCCCTATCGGAAGAAACAGATACTACGTCAACGCTCACGTACACATTCAACGTTGCATGGAAAGGACACTCGACCAGAATTAGCGCCCGGGCCCGTGGATATTTGTGCCAGAGCCGCACTCAAGGAGCCAAAGAGCCGCATGCGGCTCCGGAGCCGCACTTTGCCGACCCCTGTGTTAGACGATTGACTGAAAGATGATAAATTAAAGTTGAATTTAAAAAACACTTTTGAGAAAGTACTTAAGTAATATAATGGGTCGATGTAATTAAATACTTAAGTGCTTGTAGTGTTAAAGTTCATTATTTGAGAGTTCATTATTTAGCAAAACAATATAGCTTCGACATTTTAGATATTACCGTATTCAGTGTATATGTTAACAAGGGGCTTTAAAATATTTTAATTTATACATTTAGCTATTGTGTATTTCTATGTCTAGCATTACAAATCTCGTATTTTTTAATAGTAAAATTGTCAAAATATTAGCATTGTTTTTGATAATGTGTAAAACATAAAGCTAAAATTTAAAATCAGAAAACTCTACCCTTAATATTTAATCAATAAAACACATTTACATCCCTAATAAATATATTAGCAGGTGTACTTCAAATTACTGTGCTAGGACCGATATTTCTGTTATACATATATGTATATGTATGTACGTATGATAAGATGGCATCACTATGAAGCTTTTAAATAATCTATAGAATGACCTAATATAACATACCCAAAAAGAGTTAAGAGGTCTTAAATTTGCATATACAGCAAAAAAAATTTTAATGAAGATATAGATTTAAAAATTATTAGGTGGAAATTTTGATTAATTATATATAATATAGAGATTATATTTTAATGAATAATACATTTTTATTATTAAATAATTTGTACGAAATTGTAGATATTTTGTTGTGAAACAAAATAAGAAACACTATTTTATTATTAAATACTAAGAAAGAAATGCTTATTACATATGATACACTAAATATTTTTTTTATGGATCAAATAGATCCAACACGAAATATTGTATTATTTAATAAAATCAAAAGCTCAAACAGCTGGAACTTTTTACGTTAATTAATAAATTGTGATGTTGTTACCCGTCAATGAGAATCTCCTTTATGTTTAGTACTATATGTGATTGTTAATTAGAGCGAGCATAGATTGTATTAAGCTACATGCATAATAATACACAATGTATATACTCTCTTGTTCGTGACATATTTGGCCATTATTACGTAGTGAATATTCACCTTTAGTCATGCAGGTTGTGCCGTCATAGAGTAAACTACTGCAGTTATCTTGAGCAAGTAAGCCGCACGATTTTACACACATATATAAGCAGCTTTAGATTGCGTTGTTGTAATAGATTCCTTTTTTTTAACAAGATAAGTTAAAAATATGAGAGAAAAAAAAAACATATTTTGAAATTGTCTTTTAATATTATTTTTATATAGAAACAAGTTGACGATGAATTTTAGTAGCACTTTATTATTTCGAATCATTCGCTAAGCCAATTTAATCATTGCTGTTACTAAGGTGTGAAAAAGTTTGCCTTATTAACGGACCTTGATAAAAATAGTAAAAAAAAATACGGATACATTTACAAAATAAATAAAAAGGTACGAGTTGACTCATTCAATCTCACTCATTCTTGTTGCTCAAAAGGTTTTCACTCAATAGGTGTTTACGAGTTTCAAGAAAGAGACAATGAGTTGTGTTTTGTCACGTAAAATCGCTACGTTACTACGTTAAGTATTATCGCTGTGCTCGTCTCACGTGTCCCGAGCACGCGGCTCCTGTAGAAGACATGACCCGCCCCAGGCTATTGTTTAAGCGAAAACGCTAACTTGTACTACATCGACCAATCCTATTATTCTTTCCTCTGCTTTTCCACCCCAAGCTGTGTGTTCTGTTCCATTTCCGAGCTTTTTCGCCGACCGAGTACGAACACACATAGGTCCAAACCCTAGGGCACGATAATTCCACCCTCTCAGAACTAAATTAACCTCTCGGACGTCTCGATGCTTTCTTATCATCAACCGATCTGCGATTAAATTGTGGTTATTTTAAGGACGCGTTTGCGTTTAACGAATGTATTTTTATTTCATTTAATTTTTAAACGCGAAAGTAAATTAATTAAAATACTTTTTGCTAACGCCATTGAATGGACAAAAAAACACCGAATAAAGATATTCATTTAATATATATTATTCTTTTCACGAGGGAAAATCTTCGATACTGTATTGTATGACTATGTATTTAACCAGCACGATAGACTTGTTGTATAAGTTGGTGACTAATACCCGAAAGACCTGGATTTGATCCCATATGAACCTTGTGTTATTAAATTTCTATTGTATCTGGGAGTTTGGAATAATTAATTAAAATATATAAATAAATGTAGTCTAAAATTATTGTATTAGTAGGGACAATGAAGTGTTTTATATATTTTTCGATTCGACTAATATTTTTTTAAATTTTGTTGAAACCATTGACGAAATTACTGTAAATACCAATACCAAAAATATCACATATAATAAACATAAAAAAAATCATATCACATTTATTTCACATGTCACTTAGTAACATCGCAAATATGAAAATAAATCAGCTTGAAGCGAAATGGCAATTCTAGGAATAAACACATTCTTACGTTTAAATAAGTTAAATGGCTTCACAAGCAACCGCGTGTCTAAAGCTTGTCAGTAGCATTATTATGTCACTGAAAAGCCTTAATAGTTTAGAAACTTTGATGGTAAGCTTATGCACTTGGATTCCGGGAATCTAAGAAGTAAATTGTATCAAGTGAAAACTATTTCAACAACATCTATCTTATAAACAAATTTTTTTAAGCATAGCCTTTACAATACATTTTCATACAAATAAAAAAATCTGTAAGTACACACATATGCCACTTTGGCGCATTTCGTCCATCACTTTTTTTGTGATACTTGTTTAACTAAGGCCATCGCTTTGGGCTAAGGAAAAAATATCTGTATTCAGGATCACCCCTTTATTCCATGGAGATTCGTTCGTTGTTTTCGCAAGGGCCGCAGACGTGATAGTCGCTCTACCTCTATGGTAACTCCGTTTCGAACAACGGATAACGTCTTCTTCGTTGTTCACCTTTCGCTTAAACGTTTTCACTTTTAAGTGCTAATAAAGAGAAAAAGAAAACAACGATGTTGATTTTTTATGTAATCACCGAATCGACGCGAGTTGTTGCTGTCGAAAGCTCGTCTTCTAAAATCGTTGTCATAATTCGACACTTTGCGAAGAAGCGACAATAGTCGTAAAATCTCAACTAAGTGTACTTATTCTGTTCAATGTTATAAATCGATTTAAAAAACGATCAAGGTATAGAGAAAATGTATGTAATATAAAATACATTTATTTTATATTTTTTACAAAAAAGGCTATTTAAACTGTAGTTGCAATGTAAATCAAAAATACAATTTTAGAACTAAATATTTGGTTTCAAAAATTATCGTATAAATTGTTGAATCTTGTAACTTAATTTCAGCATTAAATTTCTTTTCTACTTAAAAACCTATATTTATATTCTAAAGTTTATTAACTTTATTATTAATATAAAAATGCAAAAAAGGTATTTTTAACCTTGTGTTGAAAAATATTATTTTAATAAAAAAAAATAATAACATCAATTAATTTGCTCAGATATAATATTTTTTCAAAGTTTAAAAGCAGCATGTAAATACATTTTATGTATTTAATTTTGTGGCATATAACAACATAAATAAACCAAAATAATAATCTTTTAAATTAAAACATTAATATAAAAGATATTAATATATTTTATATATAATGTTTTTATGATATTAGTGTCATTGAAAATAGTTAAATATAATACTTATTAAACTCAAATAAGGTTTCATAACGTTGTGTGCTTCATCATTTATATAATATATTTAGAATCTCTGAAGTTGAGAGCTAAAGTGCTTTGCACATATTTAACTTACAAAATGAATATAAAAACACATTAACTACTTTAATTGGATTCTGAGATAATATAAATATAAATGTATTTATATTATATAGAGAAAATACGACAACATAAGATATTCTTCATTAGTTATTTATTTGCCATATATCTATCTACAGTAAAGTAATATATCGAGTAGCATATTACCTTTGTCTCTTTTACTGTATAATGTAATATATGAGACTGAAGCTCTCAAAGCACTCAGTGAAAGAGGTAAACGAAACTATAGTAGGATTGAATGGCAATTAACGTTTTCGATCAATCTTCGCAGAGTGTATTGTATACACTTCTGTACTGATACATATCCAAGCTCAATAGGTAATATTTTCGAGCTAATATCACATTTTTTATTTTAGGTTAAACGTATCATTTATTTGTTACACGTGAAACCCACATATAATGGTTTTGTCACATATGGTAAGTGACATATTTTCATAACATAACATATAAGTTGCTCCATAAGTCTTTGCATTTTTAAGGTGCGTGGTAAATAAGTAATAATTTTACTGAATTAAATACATATTCTCAATATTTTTCTACTATTATTAATTAAGCAATAAATCATTTAATATCGTTTTGTAAATCCATTTTTGTAAAATATATTTTTCACCTAAAATCTGTTGCAGGGATTTAAACATACAATGGTGGATGATAAAGGAGCTCCAAAAAAATAAAAGTAAAAATTCGCAGAACGAAATTTTAAGAAACATATTTGACATTTATGTATTTAATAATATAGCTTTACTGAGATTATTTTATCTCCACTACCATTGTTAATTTAGAGTTGAAAATATCGAAACAAATAATATTCTATTACTAAATACCATCATTGATAGCTTTGTAAATTGATTATATATCACGAAATTTGAAGTGTGACTTAGTGTTCTGTTTTTAATTGAGCTTAGCTTTGTGTAAGCATATGTATATGATGTAAAAAACTTGCTAGGGTCTGTTCTATAGTTTGAGCTTTAATATTCAGCACTCCAATATAACCACTAAGTATTGTTTTGCCTTATCTAAAATTTTTTTGCATTCGTTAATCGTACAATCAGCGTCGAAAATCCGACGTCGGATATTAATCGGGGCAGATAGGCTAACGAAAAAATATATATATATGTGTATATATAATTTATATATATTTTTTCTTTGCTAATGCGAAAAGTTGCAGTCAACAAGAACTCGAGTCGAGTGCTAAACTCGTTAAAGCGGATAGCGTTTACCGCTCTCGTCCGCCGCGAACATGCTTTCGCAGATTAAAGTGAGCAATGGCCGAGATAAGTCGGCGGCCGGTTATAAATTAAAAATGTAAATAAGATAAGAGGCGGGCCTCGGGATCCTCGCGCATAAAAATTGCCCTCGGATCCGCTTCCTGCGGGGCCCGTAATCACCCGACCAGAAACGGCTTAATTCGTTTGCCGCATTCACTTAACGGCGGTATCTCCTCGCTGCCTGCCTGCCTGCCTACCTCTGCCGATGAGGAGGCAGTCGGTGGCGGAAAAGCGGAGGAAAACGCTGGAAAAACAACGCTGCCATCGAAGACACTGCCAATAATAATCTAGTGAATGTGCGTGACGTAGCAACGATTGAAAAATCTTTGCCAAATGTCTTTAGGCTTAAAACTCTCTCATGTTTATTTTATTAGATCGAAATTATTGTTCATTCTAGTGTAGATACATTTTAGATATAAATTATAATTGAAAATCAAGATCGAATGTAGCGAAATATATTCCAAGTAATAAATAACAGGCAAAAATTGTCTTGCTTAATTTTCACGTAACTCAAGATAAACACGTAATAACGAAACCTTCGCGATTCAACTTTAATATAAATAGTGATATAAATTTTACTTGAGTGATTTTGGATGTCGTAGCTCTGTTATTTTAACTGGAGATTTTAATGCAAGATAACTTGATTGGAATTGTTTTGGTGCGAACCGATCCGAGAGAATTCTGTTTGGATATTTGAACGACACAGATACGATTACAAACACCCAAATATAATGGAAAAAAAGAGAATAAAATTCATACCATTGGTAAATAAATTGACCTACGATATTTACCGTAAAATTGAATAGCTGTAAAGCGACAAAACAAAATCTAGCCAAAATTTTTTTGAGAAAATAAACTTTATTATTTCATTGTTAAACACGGAAAATAACATAGAGAAAACTAATTTAGAAAATTATTAAATGCTAGCCAGTGCTTTTGCTACTTATAAGTAGCCACAAAATTATATCAACATGCAAACCAACAAAAAAACTCAGAAGAGTAGTTCGTAAAATAATTCATATAATCAGGCAATTAGCATAGTGAATCCAATGTAAATTTAAGTTAATTATTTAAAAAAATCTTTATTTTATTACTTCTCACTACTAATCAAAAATATATATTGAAAGATTTGGGTATTTTCTCATTATCATGAAAACAGCTATAATGTATCCAATTAAAAACATGAAAGGTGAAAGCGTTTGGATCTATTATCATCTCATTAGCTTTATTATCTAAGCTTCTTCCTAAGGCAAAAATAATCTCGATTTTGTGAAATGCATTTAACGACTCACTAACTTAACAGACTAAATGAACACATTTCCTTTAATTTCAACATGAAAAAGTACACGATAAAAAATGCTAAACATAGACAAAGTATTCGAAATTGTTTGGCACAACATCATACTCTATAATTAATCTAAATATAAAACCCCTAATTGACTTATACCTATAATACGCACAAAGGTTGTAAAGGTCGATGCTACACCTTTGTTGTTTCGCTTATTAATGAACTCTCGATATCGCGTAAAATTCTTGCTGGAGTATCGCAGGGTAGTTTTATCAGGACTTTCCACTTCAACTATTATTTATTTAATACTAATATTATTCCCTTCTTAAAAAATATCCAACATCACAATTAGTTTTAATGGTCTAAGGGAATATGTTATTGAGTTCTATTTAAAATTTTATTAACTGTTTTAATAAATAAAAAAATAAAATAAACCATAAACAATCTGTAACATCTTTTTTACAACACGCAAATAATTCTTGCCTTCATTTAATAAGATTAAACAATTATTATCTGTTTTTTTTTAATCTAAAACCGGCTCTTAATATGTGTGAAATCTGAACTTTTAAGCTTTTTTTAGCTGTTTTGAGCCTAAAATTTTATATGAAAGGGTAAAAGTTTGTGAAATTTAACTTGAAAATACCTTTCTATATTTTTACTTTTTTGAAGTAAAAAATTTAGTAGTAAATTTTTACTGGCCGCATAAATTAAGTGTGATTATTTTTCTTAATATTAATTTTATTATAATTGTACGTATGTTTTTTGTTTTCTTTTTAAATCGTACACAGGTGTTTTTTATTATCAATGTTTTTAGAATCAGAGTATATTTAATTATTAAAATATGTAACTAATTGCTACTGTTTTTATTAAAATCCGAAATATGAAATTATTATTAGCAAAAAAAGATAAAAAGTTTAATAAAATATGTCTAATACAAACCTAAAATTTTATTAATTGTTTATTTGTTCTACAACGTTAAATATATTTTATTATCATAAATAAAATTTATTGTCGAAAGTAAAAAAATACATTTTATTGAATATTTAGTAATTTAGGCAAAAAAAATATTGTTTCAATTTTTATATATGTTTACATTTATTTATTTATTTATTATTTATTTATTATTTATTTTATTAATTTATTAAGCTTAATAGCTGATCTTTACATCTAACAAATTTAGTAAACATATATAAAAATATATAAAAAATACATAACAGAAAGAAAAAATAAAAATATACAATAATAAAGTCTTAATATTATAATTTATTTCTATATAATAAAAATATCAGTAATATTCTTTATTTAATTTAAATTTTTTTTTATTATTTAGTACATAAAAATGACGCTAATCTAAACATTTATTTCATAGATTTTAGAGCAATTGAGATTAAAGACCAAAAATTTTAAAAAATCATAAGAAAATTTTATGTAACATAAATTTTGTAAAAGTATCGAAAATATGCAATTTGTAAAAAATCAAATTAAAAACTAAAAACTACATTTAATATTTGTGTAATAATTTTATAACGTAAGTAACTACATTAAGAGATAACATTAACTGCTAAATTTTATAATATTATTTTAGTTTATATAGAGTTTAATTTTATTAACTAAACATACCGACAGAGACATATGTATTTTAATTTTAATTAATGTTTATTTATAATAACAATTTTTATTAAATTTATTTATTTAATTTTAATTTTTCATCATAAATTTTTACTTAAAGGGATTAAAAACTGCTTAGTCAAAAACATTGTTTACAAATATTTGTTCTTTTATAGTGTTTTTTCCACTAATATAAAATAATAATTTTTTACTTTTAATTTTAATACATTTAAGATATTCTCTATAAGCTATAATAACTTATTATTAGAATATTTTTAATACCCAATAAGTACGACCTGGCTCGATATTTATTAATCATTACGATATTCATACGTTATTAGAAAGATCTAGATAAACCTAATCTGTGATGATCGATTGGAATTAAAATTATATAATAGTCACTAATTTTGATCCGCCACACGATAAAAATTTAAAAACTAAATATGAATATATTTTTTTGTTATTGTTATTATACATATATATTGCATATAAATACATATTTTTGTAGTTATTTTTTTGTATATATTTATAAAAAAATACAAAGTATTAAAACATATTTAAAAAAATGTGAGTTATGTAAAATCGAAACCTTATAGAAGATATTATTAAGCATTTAATTATACATATAAATCTCTGTGGCAAACATATTGTTGCACGATGTAATTATTATACGTTGACTTGCACTCATTCATATTAAAATCGTATCCTATCCATTTTCCCCATAATCTAATAGAAAATGTTGGGATTACTTTACGAAGTAAGCAGGGGTTAGTTATAAATTATGCACCACTCTTATCTTGCACAATGCCTACCTTGAATATATAACAAAAGCGAAAACATTACCTAAATTTATATTACTTAAAAATTCTAGAGTGGGTTGTAATATATTTATTGTACTTTTTTGCTCTTAATCAATTATATTAACTTGGTTAAATCAAACTTTATAATTTTTGTATGAGATAAACGAAAAAATCTTCAATGTTTTTAATTTGCTCGTAATATATTATTTTCTTGAAATTTATATATAATATGTAGTAGGTTTTAAAATATTCATAGCGAGATTATGAACATAATACGACCGCATTTTGTTTGTGACGTGAAATTATAAATTGCGTATAAATATGACGAGCGTTTGTTTTGCTTTCATCCGACAATTTGTTAATAGCGAGATATAATCCTCTTAACCATGATTGAATTTCAAAGTACATTGTATATAATACGTTGCTGTGGTGTGAGCCGTTTTTGTTTATTAAGCGCAAAACGTACTTAATTATACGTAAAATTTGTTTTAGTTAGGAATTTTTATTGCGATTTTTGATTAATTTTTAAGACAAACGTATAATTAAGAATTTATATTTATGTCGCTCAATACTTTGGGTTGTAATTATATGGTAGTCTTACCATTTTTAAGACAGATTAAGGCTTTATAATTATATTTTTCTAAACAAAACATCAACTGTATATTTTTCATCATTTAGAAAACCACGTTACCTATCTAAAAATAAAAGAGCATTTTAATCAATAATTCTTCCATTAGCTTATTGAATATTACAAAATATGATTTTAATTTTTTACCAATGTATTTTACCATTGTTTTTTTGTATACTATAAAGTAATTAAAAAGTATTTGTATGTATGTAATAATATTAGATTAAATTTTTATATAATACAACATACAGTAGTTATAGTGATTGTTGACATAAAAGCAATTATTTTACTTTATCCTTATTGTATTACTTTTATTAAACATATTTTTTTTATTTTACAGATACTTCAGAGTTAAACCGAGAAGTTATTGCTGCAAACGGTGAGTTTACCTTGTACTCTGTAAAAATAACAATTATCTTTTGGCCGTCACGCGCTATGCGCCGTATAATTCAGACAAAGTTTAAAACTGCTTCTCGCAAGCCACGTAAAAGTCTCGGGCAATTGTAAAGTAGATTTACAACTTTTGGCGTTTATAACTACTTAATTTTTAAGCTGCGAGTAAAAACAAATAGAATCCCAGAGTAAAAACGCCAGCTCGGCGCTGTTGGCTCGATTTATAGTTGTGTCCGTGAAAAGAATCGCGCAAAACGTTAAAAGGGGGAGAGCGAGAATAATTTAAGGGGCTAGAAAACTACGCAAGATTTAGCTTGCGTACATATATTGTGTATCAAGTAATGATAAAAAAAAATATTTTATTTTGAGTCTAATCATCAAACAGACCATATTAATTTATATTAATTGTCTAGCAATTTAAAAACTTAAAAAAAATGAGGGATACATCCTCTCAATATGCTGTACTAAAATAATTGGGCTAATGTTGAGCATTGCTTTTTTGGCGATATTTATACAATTATTCGAAATTATTCATGGATCATGGACTTTTAAATGAGATCACTCTTTTGAGCATTGAAATCGCAGTGTTTTCTTTTTCTTATAACTAATGATTAATGAAATTTAGTTGTGATCTACCATTAAATATAATTTTTGCAACCACTAGTCTGTCAATTCTGAATATTGAATCTCAATATTTTTATTTCTTTTAAGAAAAAAAGCAAAACACAATAAAACTGCATCTGTTAAAAGCCAACGCACTTTGTTGTGAATGATATGGTCTAGATATTTGCCATCTATTTAATTTTAAAACTATTTAAATTGCCGATGGTAGAGCGCTTTTGCCTCAATGTTGTTGGTAATCTTAAGTAATTACTAATTCTCTGCGCAAGTGCTTCTTGATGGATCATAAATTAAAACATTAGTACCTCTTTACCTTTTTGAATTTTCTGTTGCAAATAATTAATATTCAAAAACTATAAATATATGCTTGCATAGCAAGATATGCAGTTATATTTATTTAAAGTAGAATATATTTAATATCTTAAGGATTTTGACCCTAAGGGTTGTGACGTCGCGGCCAGAAAGAAGCCACTTGAAACTGGTAATAATTTATTGTTTAATATTACATATATTGCGACAAACTATGTTGGGCGAGTATCGTTTTTCTCTGAGCAGTGGTGGAGAAGCTGGCGGAGGGATGATGTTCAGTGGATGGATCTCGGAGGCTTTGTAGTGATCGTATTCGGGAGTCCCTCTCTGGCCCTGACCGTCTATGACCGTATGCCGTCTGTGACCTCTCTTCATTGGAGACGAGCCTTAAGAGTCAAGGGTTGCAAAGCTCGCTGTCAAATCACAACCATGTAGCGACCATCCAGCCAATTGTTGCACTCGTTTTTTCGACCAACAAAATAGTATGTCCATGCCTCTAGAAAGTGACATTTGCCTGATGGACATCTTTTCGAGGTGCAACGGGAATATTATGGCTTTACGGTGCTTTTTGTCTCCTAGTGATATATTGATTTCGTGCCCGTTTTCATTGGAGAATAATTACGTATTATTTATGTGTTACCATTTTTTCTGAACGTAACAAAGGCTTTTGTTTAGTCCGATTCTTTACACTCTATTGTCGTTGATCTTTATTATACCGTGGTTACGGTAATTATTGCGCGAGTTTCAAGAAATTTTTTTCAAAACACTATTTATGAAACATTTTCACACCTTATAAAGAAGTGAAAGTTTTTTACTCATTTTTAATTTATTCATAATTATTACAAAAAATAAATTTAATTGTATAAAAGCAGAAGTGCTAAAAGTAACTTTATATGTTAGTGTAATATATTGTTCAGTGTTTACATAATAATATAATGTATGAATTTAGTACTTTTTATATGTATCTTAACTAGTAATAAGCCTCTTTCTGTCCCCGCTCCTGATAAATTACTAAATTATTACCGCAAAATATAGCTCAAATCCGGTACACTGCAATACCTGCTACATTTTGTCTCTCCAGTGCTCACCAATATCTTCTCTTTTCAGAATAATATATATCGAATCAAAGTATTTCACGCCTGCAAGCTTGACACCCATAAGACAAAGCGAAAATCCGCGAATCGATATAACGACATATTTACCAACAGCGTCACAAGCGTCGCGACGCCTTAGGGAAGCGACGCAGTACGTAGCGGTAGTATATAGCCCGAAAGGAATAAAACGGCAAGTTTATGTATAGCCGCCGTACCCCGTAACTGGCTTTCTTAGTAAATTCGCGTTAGGGAGCTCACGTCCGAAAAGTTTACGAAAGTGTGGCGTGTGTGTGTGTTGTGTGATATACGGTCGTAGCCAGACACACGTGTTCCGGTTCGGTCGTGTCCTTCGTACAAATGACGACCCATATAGGGTAGTTTAGGCGTATTGTGACAGGCGGAATATGCCTCATACTCTTCCACGCAGAGCTGGAGTTATTAACCTTTTGATGTGAAACATTCTTGTTACAAAAATGAAGGTATGTTAGTTAATTTTTAAATAGGTATTCAAGGCGTTAATATTTTTTATAGATACTAGTGAAGTTTAGATAAAATTACTTTTTTTCAAATTAAATTATCTAAAAATACACATTATTAAGTACAATGATTTATAATCGGTTAGCGGTTAGGGTTCATATAGCTATTTCTCAATTGCAGCGTTGTTATACTTGCGCGTGTTAGATCTTTATGAGTATGCGGTTCGTTAGACTAACTAAGGTTTGTTTATAGCAATGGCATTATGAACGAGCTAAGTAAAAAGTAATAGTGTGAATCTATTGGCTTTAACGGGCTTGTTCATTCTTATTTATCATCTTAGTTTTGGTTTTGTGGGGGCCTGTTTATTTGGTTGACCATGAGCCCTATTGTGACACACTGGAACACTTTGACATAGCGGTGAAGTAAGCAACCACGACGAGAGTACAGCGGTCGGCGGGGCCTTGATCGCCAGCCTCATAACATTCAATAACAATAACTATATACATGTACTTCAATAATAATGTACTTTGTTGCTTCTTTAAGTCTCCATTGTTCAAGTTTTTTTCGTGCTCAGACTGATTTGCTGCGTGCTATAGAAAATTTTTCTTGTTCACTTAGACTCACTGTGTGTTATTGAAGCACTCGCTCGCACTTACTTACCGTGTGTATAAAAAAATACACATTCACCAATGCCAAGACCTCCGCCTCTTCACCTAGTTTCGCAATTTTAAATTGCTAGAGTGGAGTGCTGTAGGGCCCAATTTATTACGGCAAAAAAACAATAGCCGGTGGGTCTCGTCTGTTAGTGTCATATCATTCAATATCAATAACTATGTTTACTTCAATATTCTAATTGCCACTCGTGCGCTATGTTTTTTTTAATATTAATGGACAACTCCTAATTAAATATTCATACTATAATGCGTTCATTACCATTTGATTGTTAAATACTATTTATTGACATAGGCTGTAGAGCAATGTATGCCACAGCTTCTAATTTTTACACACATACATTCGCGCATTCTAGAGCCGAGTCACAAGAAGAAAGTCGTTTGTTTTTCTTCAGAAATTTTGCTAGTCTCATATATCTGATTAAAAACAATCGTCAATATCGTAATAACTTCTTCGTCTAGTAATTTTATTGGTTATGCATGTGTGTATATTATCATTTCCTGAAACTTTTTTGACTGCATTTTTATAATATATTTGGACTTTTTAATAAAAGAAATTTAAGTAGTAATGACAAAAATAAGTCATACTAAAACATAAAAAAATTAACTTACGAATCCCTGGTGAATTCAAGGATTGCTGAATACGAGTTGCGAACCTCTGCTGTACGTTAAAGGGCTTACCGGCTGAAATTTGAAACGGCCTACGCGAATTCACGGATAACTTCCGCTTCCGGATAACACCTATAAGTCGGACCCATTAATGGATTGACACATCGTACGGGAACAAACAGCCGCTAATGGACACTGATGGGGCGCAGCTAGCCACTCTACCTCGAAGGTGATTAGCACATACATGTCTGATTATAAACGTATACAAGTAAAGGTCTTGGCAATTCAAAGATATTATAGGATCGCATAATTAATAAGTTATGATTTTCATTAGCTGGAATTACAAGATACAGAGCTTAATTGCTAGAAGATGATTTCTTTTCAAATGTAAAATACAAAGTAATAAATTTTCAGTTTTTTGTTTTTAAATGTCTTAGTTTACAATAAAATCGTATAACTACAAAAACTTTTTACATTGAGAAATTAAGACAACATTTCTAATAATTAAATTAGTCACATTTATATGTATGTAGATATTCTAAATCTATATTTTAATCTTAGCTTCCTAATTATAGATAATGTTTTCAATATAATTATGGCAGTGAACTTGATACGTATTATGAAATATACAGATACTAACATTTCTTAAAAACAATGATAGGCGTTGATTAATAATTAAAAATATAATTTTAAATATGTAAAGTTTATATTTGTTTTAAGGCTATTCTATTCTTCAATATTTGATAATGTACGGGGCGAAACATTTTGCCTACAGCAATATTGAATGTAACATAATATCTATTTTATGCAAAACTCCACAGTAAAATATAGATCTACTACATGATACATAGAATTGAATAATATCTAGATAGATAAATAAATAAAATCAATTGCTTTTCTTATATTTTTTTAATTAATTCAACTAAAAAATATATTTGATTAAATTTTGCAGGATTAGATAATCCTGTCTGTGTGAAATAGTATAGGCGTATAAGCGAATTGTATATGCATATATGTATAACGAGAAGTATAACGTAAGCATATACACAGTCGTATATCCGATATCGTTTGCATACGAACAAAAAAATCCAACGCTTTTTTCAGACTGATATATAAAAAGAGTGAATAAAATCGCGTAACGAATTCATCAAATGTTTCTCTTTATAAAGAGCAAGCTTTTATAGGTCGTAAGGATACGGGGCGTATTCTTAGAAAATTGAGTCTGATAAGAAAATTGTTCATCGGGGCTTATGTTTATATGTATTTGAGAGAGGCACCCTTTGTATGTTGTGAAAAAAATATTTTATATACAAGGTGATCCAACAAAAAAAAATTAGTAATGCTGCAGAAAAAATAATAAAAATAAAAATAGTAAGATCTACTCCTATTATATTCATATATGGTTTTAAGGTCTACCAATCACTAAAGTAATATGCTTCACTTCAATCTTTGAAATAAAGTGATCTTATTATTTATCTTCTTAGTCAATATTATCAGTATTTTATCTATTTAAACATTTTGCAATCAAAATTGTAACATTTTTTCGGTGGCAATTGAGTTAAAATTATTTATATACGATACAGAGTAGTTTTATGCAGCAATAAGATATAATGATTAATGCTCATTTAATAAAGTAAAATTTTTGGAGCCACCTTGTATTATACAGCATAAGTGTAAGAAGCTTACGCGGCTCGAGAAGGTTTAAAACCACTCGCATTCGTTATTCCTCGTGCACATGACAGTGCCCTCGCGCTGTTGTACTCGTTTGTCGCCAGCGGTGCCTCCCTTCCGAACCTTTGAGAATCAATGGTAGTATAATATGTAGAGCGTAATACTTTTACAACCCTCGGCGAGAGTTTGATCCTCTTTTTACGAGAATTTGCGTTCTCGGTGCGTATTTATATAATTTAATACGAATTTGCTCATTCCTAACGCGTGTGTTTGTGCATGCGATCAAACGAAAGTGAATTTTTTGAATGTGGAATGTTTACGTTTCGATATACTCGTATAAAAAAACATGTACTTCTGTATCTAATGTAATATGTATGTATTTACATGTACACGCGCATGCTTCTTATCCCACGCAAATGGAAGCGAATTTCGCTGTTGCTTGCGAAACATTTAACCCAAGTTTTGCATTTAACAAGAAAAATAATGGTGATTTTTAGAGAATATATCGATCTGACACTTATGCCGTTTCATTTGGAATAAGCTGAATCATTTTAACGGTAATATAATATTATACGGAGTCGTTATTTATAAGTATAATTTGTATTTATTTATTTAAGAATCATTTTCACAATAAGTAAAAAATTACATTAAGATTAATAATGAATATAAAAATGATAAATTTTAAATATTTACATAAAATGTTTTAAAAAATAAAATATGGAATTAAAAATTTTAATAGAGAGGCATTGATAAGTTACATAATTTTCTTACTATAAATAATATTAGTTCAACAACACTGAGGCTGATTAAAAAAAAATATCATATTGTTTTCTAAGTATCATTTTCACATAATTTTTGTTTAAATAAATTATACAAGTCTTTCGCAATTTAATCTGACTATAAGTAATTAAAATATAAAATAATTTCATTATTTATCCCCCGTCATATCAGAATATTTTAAATCAGTTCATGCTAATGAAATGATCGATAGGTGGAAAAATATTGTATATTTAGAAATAAATTATATTTCGAATCATTAAAATAAAAACTTAGAAGCGATATTTTTCTTTTAATAAAAATACATTTATTTTGAGATTATCAAATAATATTAATAAAAATATTTCATCATTATATGCAGCAGTTTTGTAGAAAATGAATTATATTTGGATATTTTATGTCATAAGTGAGTCAGTTGCATTATTTGCTAACCAGATTAGGAAAGCATGTTCGAGAAAGGTACTAGGTTATTATACAAGGTACACAATGGCAAAAACAAAAGCTTTATTGGATATGTTTTCTGTATGCTGATTGACATGCGACACCTAAATCGGTTACCATTTCTGAAAATTATAAATAAAAAATAATATTTTGTGTAATAAATTTACACTTATCCATATTTTTAGAATTAGGGTATGACGAACTTTATCAAAAGCGTTTTCAAAATCACTATAGATGGCATCTATTTGTTTGTCTATATTGAGATTCTTCATCACTAAATTGGAATAACAATGCTGATTCGTTGCTATTGATATTTTATGTTCTGTATTCATATAAGTATTCTTTAGAATTGTCTAAAGCTTACCCATAAAATATGATTTCATATACTTTGGATGGTGCTGATATATTAATCTTTTTTCAAATTAAACACTGACCTCTAATTATCAGCAAAGATTTGTTTTCATTTTTGTGAATCGAAGGCAATTTTGTTGTTCATACATCGGGAAAATATTTGTTTTTATTAAAAGTAATAGAGAATGTGCGCTATGGTCCTGTATTTCTTTAAGCATACTAGTTAAAATAAAATCAGGGCCTATCGTTTTTTTTGCAAAATTTCAAAACTTGCCAGAGCTGCGTTGAAAATATATAATATTTTAATATAGACACCAGAATAAAAAATTAATATATTTGTATACAAAGCTAATGATAATATTAACTTGTTCATTAATGATGCGACTGAACGGTTGATTCGCAACCTGGAAACCTGGAGTTGATTGGTGGAATTTAGACGACAGACTTCTCTCGAAAAGCTTTGCAGTATTTTAAAGCCGTATAATGTGCACGTGTTTAATCAGTGGTTTTAAGTCAAATTAAATTTTACATTAGGTCTGCTGCTTTAGAACAGAATTTTTTGGTTCAGAATTTTGTTGATTTGATCGCTTATAAATATTTTAATAAAAACGAATTATTACTAATAAAATATGTGCATATAAAAATCGACATTGTTATAATAAGTGTTAGATGTTCCATTTTAAAACCATGTATTCGTTATACAGTCAAAAAAACAAAAAAAATATAGATTAATAAATAAAGTTAAGAAGTTATAAACGCTTTTTGGAAAACTCATAATTTTAATAATGGGTTTTTCGTGAATCACCTTTCGAATTGTCAATGTCAAAGCGAAAAAATGTGACTCTCGCATTTTTGTTGTTCCGAGGTCGGAACTCAGAAGCAGAAAATGGTTTTGTTTAATTTTCCCTCGTGTATTCTTCGCGGCCCGTGCACAGATGTAAACTGCTTAGAGAGAAAAGACGAGCGTTCCTCTTTCAGACTCGAGATAGAGAAGAAGGAAAAAATCAGGTCACGTTATTATATCGGACCTTTGTATCAGTTTGCTGAATGTCTTTGTATTATTATTCGAATGGTGCTCTTTAATGTTATTGCTATTTACATTTATTTAAGCATGTGTAATTGGAGTTTGTTTTACGATATTATAGCAATTGCTTTAAGTATTGTATTAGATTAGAGTCTAATTTATAATTTCTTGTTTTTTTTTTTTAAAAACACCACATTATCCTAATATTATGATTCTCTTCATTATGCTTTGTTGCCTTTGATCTATTCAAAATAAAAAGCAACATGTGTTTTCTTTGTATTCTTATATAATAGTAACGTACCAAAAAATATATTGAAATAACTGATAGTTTGCAAAAATTATTATCATGATATATAGAAATGGCAATTGAGTAGAAGAGCCTGCGGTGCAGTTTTATTTTTGTGCTATGATAAAAATTATTTAATGGTTGTGTAATATTTAACAAAATATATATTAAAAATATTTTGTTAACGCATTACCTTTCAGATATTTTTTATTTATTTAGTAAGACTTGCATAATAGCAAAAAATAATTTATGTAAGACAAAATATTTATTGTTGCAATATGTAATGTATTCAGTAATTTTATTATTATTTTCTGTTTTAAAAAGTATGGTCAGAGATCATAATGAATTGGTCATAATTTCATTGATTAACTATAACTTTGTTACTGATTTAGCCTAAATTTGCGGATACATAACCATATGATAATTTTATATTCCAATTTGTACTACTGATTATAAGCGCTTGCGTCCTGTTTATGAGATGTTATTTAAAAAACATAACATCTAAAAAATATTATCCTCTCTGTGTAAATGAACTTATTATTATAAGACTGTGTGTGCCAAGATTCATTTTGAATCCACCCGTGAAAAGCGTAAAAACTATTTATTGATTATTATTAGTGAAAGGGATAAATGACGAAAAGAAAAAAGGGGGTGTGATTTAAAAAGCTTTTGCACCTGTGATGTAACCGATATGACCTTAGAATTCACCGATAAATTTATTTTTAAATGGAAGCTATTCTATTTTGAAATGCCATAAAAGCCTCTTAGGTGTTTACGCTTATCCGATAAATTCTCGGAAGGCAATTCAGATAGCAAGCTCATCCGAGATATTTGTCATAAAACGACGGTGCGGAACACTGAATCTGCTACTGCAAAACTGCTTGTCAACTATAACAACCCCAACACATGCATAGATAGATTTTCACATACATACATATAGCGTCCTGGAATAACATGACGTAACGGGAGGCGAATCAAAGCATCAATATTTATTCAACTACGAAAAAACACTCGGTGATGCGCCATATGGATATATTGAGATTTAGTTTTACCTCTTGATATATATGATATATAATTATTAAAATATTATTATTTTATAAGACGGTATATGTTTGTATTAAATCGATCCATCTGTTTCGTGTTTGGTTCCATTAAAATTAATGTAATATTGCGGCATTTAATCGAATAATTAGTGCATTCGATTTACGGGTTATGTGTTGTTTCACTGATAACCTATTAGTTGTTTATAAATTTCATAATGTGTACAGAGAATAGGTATTAAAGCAATTCAATATGGTACAACTGATCTATCAATCTAGGTTTTACGGATATTTATTTACATTAATAATCACTCGTAGAACCTACACGTAACTTATAGATATTTAAAATACTTCTAACTAATGTGTAGATGAAATAGGGATAGAGAAAAAAATACGGCAAATATTAAGACAAATAAACGAAAATTATTTTTACAACTTATATAGAAAATATTTTTTGATTGGGGTCCATTTGTTTTAATTTTAGATTACTTAAAATATATAAGTTCTAATAAGATTAATTTAATTAAGTTAAACTTAAATTAGAAAAGTATTTACTAGTAACTAATTAATACTGTTCGTATCTAATTTTAATTAAATGAAATTAATCTTATTAGAACTTAAATATTTTAAGTAGTATAAAGTTGAAACAAATGGAGCCCCATTAAGTGCTTGGTTATATTATGCATTTTATGTTGTATTTTTTCGACAGGGCCTTAATTTATAGCAAAGTCACTAAAATAATTAGTACATTATGAAGTATTACCGTTCAATAGATGTTAATAGTGGGTCAGAAAATTTCGGTAAATAGAGATTCAAAGATATACATAAATCAGGAGAAAAATAAAACTTTTCGCAGAAATTGCTAAATGGATCAGATTTTATCCAAAAATAAAGTATTTTTTACATAAACTCCCATATTCATAGTCTTCAGTGCTGGAACATTTAAAAAATATTCCTAATGTGAATAGAGTGGGTATTTAGACGCTGCACTAATTAAGAACAGCTAAATATTTTTTTTATTAAAAGTCGTAATTAAAAATATGAAGTGGATAGTTTACGACAATGTTAGGCAAAAAAGACAATGGCTTTCGTCAAATGAAACAACGGTTCTAACCCCTAAGCGAGGGTTAATGCTTTGAAAGGTTCTTCCGTACATTTGGTGGGATGTTTGCGGTTTAGTTTACTTTGAAACCAGGTGAAACAATTACTGCGGAGGTTTATTGTCGACAATTGGAGAGCTTAAACCATAAGCTGATAGATAAACGCTCAAGTTTAATTAGCCGAAAGCGGTAATTCGTCATCACGATAATGCACGCACACTGGAAAAAATATCAGTGAAAATATTTAAAAGGTTCATATTTTCTGAGTATCGCACTTTTTATTCAGGTCTATTGAACACAGATCAAAAGATAAAATGGTGGTGTTAAAAACTAAGCTGTGTATTAAAATACACAATTTAGAAAAAAATGACTTGAAAAGTTACAAAGATATAAAAAAAAGTATTGTATAAAAATATACTATAGAATGAAATTTAACCATATTTTTAAAAAATAATCAATATTTTTTTGCCTTATCCGAACAATATACTATATAAGTACAAATTAAAAACATCTTAAAAATTTATGAATAAAATATAAGTATTAATTTAAACATTAGTAGCTTCAGTAAAAACCAATATATCTTTTTTTGCAGTATTATATTTAATAATTTAATAATATTAACATACTCCAAGACAAAATTTAGAAAATAATTTATTTTATGGCTAAAGAACCTCATACTTTGATTTTATTTTTAAAGCTTCTGATTCAAAGATTTACATATATTGTAGAATAGATTAACTAGGATTATAATAATATATTTATACTAAGTATAGCATCTTACATGTTAATTTAGAAAAGAGTCCCAAAGTAGAGTAGCTGAAAGTTGATATACCTACTTCAGTGGGGCCAGATTTTTTTGTACTAACCTAGCGAGAAAGCGTTCGCCGTGGGTGAAGTTTATAAAACTTATTAAAAACTCGATACCGTGAAAAATTTCCCGAACACATAAAGAAAAGTTGGCGGCGTCAACGAAACAAAGTACTAGTACTATAGCGGGACTGTCTCATAAATATTTAAGCATTTGCATAGTGCTAGAGGAGGAGTGCCTGTCAAACTTCAACAGACAACACGATTCTGCCGATGGTGGCAAATATACCATGACAAGACATCTCAACGTCACAATGATACTGTCAGATAATCGTAAATAACTTAAGGAGTAACAAAACGGCAAAAATGAAACGAGCGATCAGAAAAGATTCTTAGATATCTGTCTAGATCTGAAAATTATATTGTTGCAATTCTATTTCGTATGTGAAAGATGGAACATCGAACCTTGAACCGAAAAACATATGCATTTTAAAAGTATAAATATATATATCTATATAATTATTAAAAAATGAAGACATGATGTCAGAATATTAGCTTTGAGAGATTTAGAGAAATGCTGCATTTGAAAATACACATTTCTCTTACTTCATTATTTGCTTGACAAAAATCTTCTAGATTAAAATTTAAAATAGTTAGCTTTTCCATGTTTTATTCATTCTCAAGAAAAATAATTTGAAGCTTTTTTACACAAACAATGAAAGTTTATTATAGATGCTAACTTTATTTGTATAATTATGTTTTTAGTAGACCCCCAATAACACGGTAAATTGGGGTAGTGCTATTTGGGTGCCCCTTACTTTATGTGCGAGCGAGCCATAGGGAGGATATCTCATCATAAGCGCCTGATTCGTACGTACGTATTGCAAAAAAATTGTCTAGTCTTGTAAAAATGTCCGCAATTTACCGTGTTATTGGGGGGTCTACTATACTTGTTTTTTAGACATTGATTATAATATTATTATATTTTATTATATTATAATTATTGATTTTCAAAGCAGATTTTATTTTTTGTATGAAAATCTCTATAATTTTTTTCATGTAATAGTATATAACCTATGGCTGTAATAAAAAAAGCTCTGTGAAGTTCAACAGATTAAATCGGAAGAGGGCTGAATATCAGCTAGCTCTTGGGGTCAATCAGTTTCAGGAAGTCGATCGGAGAGCCGTACTAGATCCAGACAAACTTTTTGATTGCTGAATTCTAGCTCTGCAAATTTCAATAAATGTTCTGTAATTTTTGAAATTAAGAAATGCTAAAGCACATTGAAACGCTCAATTTTCGACTAATTACTTTGTGCAACTAGACCTGTGGTAAAATTTATCCTGGTGAATAACTGTTTCTTAAAGACAATTACCTGCTGTGCTACGTATCCTTTTAAAGTATCATACATGATTTGTGATTTCATTACTGCGTAATTGCTTTTCTATTTAATTAATTGGTCTCGTTCCTTGTAGCTTCTATTAGACGGTATGGTGCTTTTAAATTCTTTTAGCTTTGATGCTGTTTTTTTATAAAACTCAATGCGCAATTGAACGTCTCTTCTGCGAATAATCATGAGCAACTATTTTATGCAAATATTTGTTAGTTTATTTACGTGAAACTTTTTCGCGTATCGTTGATTGGTTTGATTGTTTCGTCGGATTTTAAATGGAATTTTACTAATTTTTATAGCTACGTGTTTGAAGTGTAATAGGTATGTTCATGCTTTATCACTGTTCTCAATGATAAATATCAATATAATTTGTTCAAGTAATAAATGTCTGTTATTTAATAGTTGATGCATTATCCAACAATTTTAATTGTTCTGTGAGTTTCTTGTACACTGACACAACAAGACGTTCATTCAGGATAATGAAAAAATTCCTATCTACAATTAAAAACAATGGCTCTCTGACGCGACGCTGCGAAAGGTTTCGCTCCGCTACAAGATATTTTCTAAGGGAATACTTAAAATTCTTCGAACAGACCCGACACAGATTTTCCCTCCGCTCTAGTAACTTCCGAGTGAAAGAGTGAGAGAAGAAATAAAGGCTACCTGGTCTGAATTAATATTTTTGGGCGAAAAATGCCACCCCAGCCATCGGAGCCGTGTATATTTTTCTAAATTTTATTTATGCGCAAGAAGAAGAAAACGCGCACGCTTATGATGAAATATATGGCGCGTATCCGAACGTAGCTTGTGCGCGAGCTTATCTTGTTCGAAAGCCTGATTTGCCTTCCGAATATATTATATATTTATAGTATGTGGCGTGTATTTTTTGAGCTTTTAAACTATATATTGTATCCTTGTTTTATCTCAAAAAAATAATATTATTGTATATAGAAAAGTTGAAAACCAAAAAAAAATATTTAAGCTAATTTATTTTTCTATATAATTGAATTTATTAAATAAAAATGGCAATGACAAGCAAACACATTTATAATTTCATAACAAAACTTTATAAGTATATATATGATAACTCGTTTTATATACAATTTAAATTAATCTTTGATTTTAGCTGTATAGGTTTATTTCAATAGGATATTGTCTGTTAGTTTTTTTTACTTTTTCAGTCCCTTTACTTTTCTTTCGAAACTTTTCTTTAGTAAAATACATTAAAAAATCATTTTAAATAAAACTTTAACTAATGATGAACAAATCTTTTAAATTATTCAAAACTTTTGTATACAATTTTATATTTATGTATTTGCATAGTAAAAAAGCTTTTTGATTAAATCATCAGTAATTTTTGATTGTGCCATATAAAGTTTACTGCTGTAATTTGTGTTTTGTTGATATATAAAAATATATTTTGTTGTGTTGATATTTAATTGTACTTATTACATTGATTCGTTGAATAATGGTATTTTATACATATGATATATATAATAAAGGGCAAAAATAATATGAATGCCAGCGTAATAATAAGTAACACTAGGGTAATAAAAATACAGTAAAATATATTTTGTTGCATTTTTAATTATTTATTTTTGTATTACTGTATTAAAATATAGTTTAAGTCATTTCTGTATGTTTTATATGTGTTATACATATGTGTTTAGAATAAATTGGATCAACATTAAATTAAAATTAATAAATTTTCTCCTACAAAGTTTAAATAATCTTGTTTATATAATGTGTAGTGATTTACATTTATTAAATATAAATATTCTTGTATAATTTTTTATTAGATTTTATAATTTTTACTTTGCGTATGATATGTTATTCTACGAAATTATTAAAAAATATTTTGTATGAATCACTACAATAACAAAAAAAATTAGAATAGAAAAAATACTTTGTATTTAAAAAAAGCATATTTTTAATCTAAAGCTTAAAAATATTTATTAAATGTACCGAGTATTAAAACAAGCATCTGGCATATTAAGTTTTTGTTTGTCTAACCTTTTCTATTCACTATTTAAATATCGATGTATTATCTAATAAAAAATAAGAGTTAAAAAAAAAATTGCCTCTAATATAAATACCGTGTAGCTCATTGAACATATACCAAATTCTTTCTTTATTGATTTAATCAAATTCGACACCTATTAATAAATAGCAAATGTTATCGAATTTTGGCAACTCAAAGGATAGGGACAAATACTTCAAGGTTTTCAGTTTTTCGCTTTATGTAACATTCAAATTTATACTATGATTCTTGCAGCTAAATAATAAATAATTTTACATTACTGTTACACTACGTATGTCTTAAGATTGTGGACAATTAATTAACGTATTTCAAACTCAACACGAGATGTGTTATTTTTTATACTCCAACGTCGAAGCTTGGTGATTAAACCCACCAGCTGGCCGTTAATACTTTAAAACACTTAAATAGTTTAATTGACTATATCAAAACTTGGATTTGTCAAGTTTCTCCTTTACATTATCAATCTCTTATATTAATTTAAAAATATGGTGAATGTATTCTTCTTGATTTAGGCATGTAAAATTAAAAGTCACTTTTTTTTATTTAATTAAAGCAGTGATATAAAAGTATACTGATGATCAAAAATCAAAGAGTTTATTTCATAGAATTTCTTTGGACATATTTATAGTGCGCAACTCTATCTAAAACGGTTATTAAATATCTTGATGTGGCACCATATGGCTTTTTTTGTAGTTGTGCGGTAGTCGTTCTATGTGGGTCCGAATAGTAAAAGCTATGAAACACAGTTGGCCAGAGCAATATCGTGCCGGCCGACGATATAATGAGGGTGAAGCGAATGTTTGCGAAACTCCCTGTTGAAAAGAGGTTGTCAGTCGACAACAAACATGACGTGCATGCGCTGCAAATGACCATGATGACATATTGTTAAGGAACACGTCGCCATTGTAACGCGAGCGGTAATTATGACGCCAAGTAATAGTTACACGGTAAAAGTAAAATGTGAGCTTAAGTTGAAGCTAAAATGTTAAGTCCTTGAAGATACGACTCTATTCTTATCATTTCTGGGCTAAGTGGTATTAAGTTTTGACTGTAACTTTGCTCATTAAATGCATATGAATAGAAATGATATGATAATTTAGAAAGCTCTTAAGCTTTTAGGAAATATCGTAGAATATACATTATGTATAAGGGTACGTTTTACAGACTTTGCTAAAATAGTAGGAATCTTTAATAATTGAATTAAATTTTATGCAAAATAAAAAAAATTATGCTAGTACCATAACATATTTTAATTATATTTTTAATGTTTAGTGATAGTTTAAAGTTGCAACCCTTTTTGAAATGTGCTTTTTTATTTTTAGTTTTTCCGCAGCAAAATTTTTTCAGATTTTCAGTTATGTTCGACATACTTTTGTGTTAGTCTCAGTTTAAAATCCCCTATGAGCCCTTTTCAGCTATATCTTTTAATTTTTTTCTAAAAGCCATAACTCACGTAAACTTTTAAGAACCATAAGCTTATTGTTGTGACCCTTTCGCTTAAGTTTGTCATGAAATGAATGTCGTTCAGCGCTATTTTAGGAATCCATTTAAGACAATAACAATTCATTATATTCTATTTTAGGATATTAAAGCTCTATTTGTCATATTAACTGTGCAATTCGATAAGTAATTTATAAACAACTGGCTAATTTACTATATAAAATAAATTATTATTAACACATAACACAACCAAAGTAAGCAAAATAGCGTATTAATGCAAAATTTTAGGTAAAACTACTAACTTAAATATATTTTTTAGATTATGCAGCATTTAACGCTTCTGCAATTAGAGCCAAAACTGTATTATTTACATGTTACAGTGAATGTGTATTTTTCTGACCAGTTATATTTTCACTAGTATAAATATAATTTCACTAACTAGGTAAGTTCAAATATTTCATGCAATTGATCTACAATTTCACTGGTAAACTATTTATTAACAGTGTGGATAATTCGGCACTTGTACTATGCTACATTTTAAAACTGAAACGCTATTGAAATTATGTTTCCTTAAGCCATGGGTAACAAACTACGGCTCGCTGCCTATTTTAATCCGTCCCGCGAGCTAAGGTTAACAATTCCTAAATCTGTACAATTTCAAGAGATGTGCTCCTGTCGAATTAAGGAACAAAATATAATCGTATGTTGTGCTCATATTGCTTCTCTTTTCACTGTTACGTTATGCAGTTATAATTCGACAGCGTCTTAGTGTCCCATTTTATTATCGCGTAATTTTTTTGTCATTTTATAACATACTTAGTCACTGTCAAAGCTAGAGAAAAAGAGTGGACTTGGAATATTATAACTTTAAAGCGAAGTGGAGTGTAAACCTTTTTTTGTTATGGTATTAGATGACAAAGTATTATGTTTATTATACGTTGATATTATGTCTATAGTAAAATAATACAATATATATGGCCATTACTAGCCTAAGCACTCCACACAATATTCACAACTCTCAAAAAAGTAAGAAAATGAGGCTATAAATAAAGCTAGTTTACGTGTAGCTCATATTTATTATTAAAGGAAAGCCATTTACCAGTGGTAAATTGATTAAGTCATGTTTTATTGTGGCTGAAAAAATGTGCCCAAAAAAAATCCTAATTTCTAGAACGTTTAAGCACATTGTGAGTAACATCAATAGCCAATTAAGTAATAAAGAAAATTTTTTTTTTTTTTGCCTCACCAAGTGCCAAAAATATGATTTTTCCCAGATTTAGCTATGAGCAAGAGAACGACTTTTATTAGCATTTTGTTCTAAATAAGTTTATTGTTACAAAATGATCCTTTATATTCTTTAATTGGTTTAAATCATAGCTCACACAAGTGCGATATTTCGTCTTTAAATGTGTTTTGAATGTTTTTATAGATTCGTTGATCAAAGAGTGTTCGCATAACGAATATCATTAGTAACTGGTATAAAACCAAAATTAATAAAACCATTTTATTTTAACCTCAACATTCATCGTTTCTTTTCCTTGCAAAGTCAGGTTTGCAATACTAAAAAAATATTTTCTACAAATGCAATTTCTTAACAAAAACAGTCTAGACCGGTGTTTCTCAACCCACGTTAAAAAACAATGTCATTGAAACTCAATTTGACAGTTGCGAAATATCGATTTGCTGTTCATACCCAAACTTAACCTAAACGAATTAACAAAACCCAACTTGACATAATGAAGGTTCAAAAACCATAGTTTTTTTAGAACCAATAATTTACCTGTGAAAATGCATTCGGATCTTATTTCATTAAAATGCCAGTAACAAATATAACACTGTGGCATACAAACCCTTCGTTTGAATACGTCATCATATTGATATATTAAAAATCTATAAGTTACATTGCATATTACAATAATATAAACTTAGATTTCGACACTTTTTAGAAAATTTAATGATTTTATCGTTATTATTTTGGAATTTATGGTTTATGAATGCAAACAGCTTGGAATACATTTATTTTGTAATGCAAGATGCAATGGTAAAACGTCTACAAAAAATGTATTTTTAATTGGCTAAACGAAGGTTTGCCTCCAAATGGCTATTCAATTACATCTTCCGACCATACACCCGTCATGTTGCGCCATTACTGCCGAGTAAATTAGTAATAGAAGGCTGCTGGGCAAAGAAAAGGGGAAAAACAGTCTCTGACGCCAGCTGGCTGAGTTATAAACCAGGCTGGCTCATCAAAAGATATTTTTTTCGTATAATACCTTATTATATAATACAATATATGAGTCGGTGGTCGAGACTCAAGAAGTTTTTTTGCCTCGGGGAAAATATGTCGCCGGAACCTTATCCGCAGTTTATGCTTGGCCATAAAATAGAACTTTGGCGTGTTGGCGCAGATAACTTCAATATTTGTTGACGCGACGGCGATATTGACAGTATCCATAAACAATGGAAATGAAAGTGGATTCATGAGTTTTTGATTTTTTCGAATGCGGCAATATTTTTTATGGATAATCTCTATCTTTACATACGAATCCAAGTAATAGTTCTCAAAGTTTGTCATACCGTTAGGTTGCCTCAATAAAAAACTCATAAATGTATATTTTTATAAATAATGTTATGCAAATAAGAATAAATATTTGAACTACAGACATTAATCATTAATAAAAAAACGGGGTTCTTCAACATTATTTTATTTTTATTAACAAAGTGTTTGAAAATTTTCTATTAGAATTATCTAAAGCTATTAAACAATATACTTAACTCTTAATTTGGATTTAGAAAGAAACGCTTCTCCATGAACTAAATGCTCATAGAGATATTTCTCAGCAATATTTATTAATTTCTCTTAGGCTTTTAATAGAGTATAACATAAAGGTATTATTGAAAAATTAGTAAATTAATCCAGAAAATTACTGCTAATTGCTCGATTTATATACAAATATTCAGGGTCTCTTACAAAAAACAATACTCTTATTCAGCTTTAGCAAAAGTACCCCAAGGTAGCTTCTTAGAATACTTTATACTGTGAAGATATCAACAAGAGTCAAACCCATGTAAAAATTTACTGATGACACTGTAATAATGACATCTAGTGAATCAAAAACTGAAGCAGGTAATCACACACTACGTGTATTTAACAAGATTAACCAGTACTCAATAAAATAAAATCAATATACGTTGTGCAATAATCATATTAACCTGCATACTTTCCTCAGTGGAGTACAAATTATACAAGCAGAATAAAAAAAAATTAACTGAAAACACCATATTAGACAAAAAGAAGCTACTTCGACTAAAACAACGAGACACGTAGTGGTTGATAGGGAGATACTCTAAACTTAACTCAACTCAATCAGCCTATGATTAAACCGATTTTGCCATATAGCATCCAACTTTGCGGCTGTACTAAACAATCAAATCGACTAATTATTCAAAGCTTGTGATGCTTATCGCTACGTAACTAACTAGAAAATACACAACGATCTTGACATTAAATGTAAAATAATCCAAGACTATGCATATAAACAGCAACTAATTCCAACATACTAATATTGAAGTCATACAACTTTTGGACTCATTTTAAGTCATACGAATTAGGCATTTAAATACATGACATTATCAACCGCATCTATTATAAATTAAAATAATTAAAAAGTTAGATTTAAATTACTACATAAATATTTATACGCAATGTTTAAAAATATAATTATTATAATGTATGTATAACTGATCGATTAAACATAAAATTATACAATACATAATTTTTTTAAATATACCAATACAACAATATGATTTATACTAAGACTATATAATGAATGGCTGAAAAGTTTCTTTGCTTTTTATATGTTCATATTGCTTTTGAAAATGGATTGTCTAATTATAATGCGATTTGCTTCATCGTTTTATATCTCTTTATCGAAATCCTTTCTTCGGTTTCTATAAAGTTTCCAGACTGTTTTATTACAAATACTAATTAATATTTCATAATTTTTGCACTACCACAATTTTGAATCAAATAAATATTATTGAATATATCTAAAAAAATGTTTTTGCTACAATTAGTGGTATAGATTTTTATAAATTTATATTTATACAAATATATCAGTAAAATAGTACCTAAATTTTTGCCATTTTCGAGATTAGCATAGCGACAGTTGTTTCCATCAAAAGCTAAGGTTGCGGTTTGAAATTTGGAGCGTTTTGTGCCGTTGTGGTGTCGCGTCGTTGCGAACCAAAGTTAACTTTAACCAACGGATATGAAAGTCCCTCGGACAATTGAAACTTTGCGCTTTGTCTTTCTCTCAGTGCGGATCCGTTTGCGGACAAATGTGAAGTGTAATGTCAGTGAATTTCGCTATGCATTAATCAAATCACAGAAAAGCTTCCTCTGCATCTCTCTGTCCAAATGTTCAAAAGCATTGATTTCGTAAACATGTACAAATGCACATTTGCTTTCTTCATTTTACATAAATATTAAATTAATTAACTATATAAAAAAAAATTAATATTTTTTATTACTCTCACTTAATCCCTACATTGGCTGGTTAAATCTATTTATTTTGACAAAAACAAAACTGTACTTTAAATTTGCTTAAAACCCAAACTAAAAATATACTTGGAAGAAGGCATGTCATAAATACAATATTTTTTTAATTAAAATCCTAATGTTTTATTATTTTTTTTAATTGTTGATGTTTATACATGATCATTAATAAAACGTTAAGTTGATGCTGCGATTAAATAAATATGCTTTTTATAGTTTTAATTTTAATAAAATTTTATTTTTTAATTTAAATTGTAGATTAGAAATAGTTAATATAATATTAGGTTTTATTATAAAATATTTTTTTTACTAAAACATTTATTTTTTAATTTATTTTTTACACCATGTCTATGTGTCCTCCCCTATTATTTTCTCGTTAAATCGTAAATTCGATGCATTCAAAATGTCCTACGACTTTGTTGCACTGTTTTAGTGAAAACGAAAATAGAATTACGTATAAAGCGTATATGTCACACAAATTATTAAAAGAAGTCAATGATAAGTGTTATTTTATTTATATTAACAGCGTTGTTTTTGCTTATGGGATTAATTGTAGGTAGTATTTTTTTCCATTGTAGTATAGATAGTTTATCTGGATTCGCATTATTTTTAAGAAATATAATACTTGTTTCTGCATACAATATTTACTTATGTATGTAAATATTGTGTGCTAAAATAAAAATAATAAATGTAAAGAAAACATTTTTTTGATAGCAATATTGTAACGAATATCTATATGATAATAATAGTTTCGAGGTCCACCTTCAACTTCCGACAGGCAATTATATTATAATATTATATTACAACAACAGTTAACGCTAGACAAAGGAAGCAAGTAACCTTTGTTAAAGTGAACAAGTCATAGTGTGTAACTTGATCATCAAACAGCCTTAAGTTATAAAGTGTCCAAAGTTTGATCGTCTGAAGTAGTTGTCCATTATATTGTCATAATACAATAAATTAATATTATTTATTTTACATAAAGGATGCATTGCAACATTCCCAGACGCATCTGCAGCTTCAAGAAATTGCATCCAAGCTAAGTGTAAATTTTAGAAGCCGCACAAAGCGAATCGACGATATATCGACGTTCCGACACTGCAGACCATTATTTACATACGAAGTGGGTCAGAAGCAACCCCCGGTTTAGCTTTGTCGTTACTAGGTGTGATTTAAAGCTGGATATAAATTTTCCCATGTGAAACTATTTCGCGCATGAAACATTTTAAATTTACAGCTGTGCGGCTTATTATTCATTAGGTACATTTATGTGTTGCTATATAATGTGCATTCATTTTAGGCGAATCGGTTTGTAAGAAGCTTGTTAAGTTGTTGAGAAGGGTTTGTGGTCGCAAAAACTCTTGGCTGTCTATTAACCGCAGATAAGTACCCTAAGAGCCGGTTTTGCAACTAGTCTTATTCAAAATAGTAGAGCAACCCTTAAATTATATTATTCGTCATAAATAAAAATTAATCTTTTTATTGTTTGCTTCATGATTGATTAGAAAAAGCATTCTTTATATTCAGTTATCATTAAATTTATATATTTTTAATTGAATTTATGAGTATCGAATCAATGTAACGTTAGTAAATTAATTAATTCAATCATGTATTCCAAAATTCATTTAACCAACTCAGTAAATATGGTACACGATAAAACATACCAACAACTCAAAATAAACAACAAGAGGTAGTAAAAGTTATATTTATCTTTGTTTATTTTATTTGTAAGCTTAGGCAATTTTGAAGCTAAATACTATAAATGGAAACGAGTTATTGAATAAAAATTACTAGCAATGTATCAATATGGTTCTTCATATATTTGATTAAAACCAGCGGTGTGCAGGTTATTTTTAATTTGTGTTCAATGTTTTAAATCGCCTCAGTAGCCTTGAGTTCAAGCTTTATTAATTACAAATTAAGCACCGCGTTATAAAACAAAGATTGAATTAATCAAAACTTAGTATATCTCAAAACTTAATTCTTAATTTTATTAAAATAGGTGGTTTTAAGAGCCTTCTTGCACCTTTAGAGCTTGCTTTTATCTTTTTTTGTAGAATTTTGTATTCTCAGAAATGATACATTTATACAAAATGGCAGCAAAATGATTTTAAATAAATACAGTAGCGGAAAAATTATTTGAAAATATTCTACATAAATATTATCGATCCTTGCAAACAATTTGTGGGGACCGTTTTATGTCTCACTTCGTTATATGTGTATTCTGGCGTCTGGCATGGACGAATGGTGACGGGATTAGACGCAGATTAGACCGCTGCAGTAGTATTTATTGTAGTTATGAATACTATAATTGTTACATAGTTATTGAGCGTTATAAACTATGGAAGGGGAGCTGCCAGTTGTCAATCAAAAAAAAAATGCGTTGCTCTTCCCGCAGCCACGCCACTGTTGCCAGAGTAAATAAAAGCTTGTGGCTGAATAAATCGGCGCCCCACATGATTTTTCTTGATCGACACATTTTTGTACTGTCGCAATTCCAATTACATTTGGGAAATATGTAATAAAATCTCTTGTTAATAATATTCGAATATATTAAAAATATACGAATTTTAAAACATTATTAAATTTTGGTTTTTTAATGAGCTAATAAGATTTTTTGATTTTTAATTACATCAAGAATCGCAATTAAAATAAATACTGTGGCGACTGTCGACCACCATAAATAGTAACGGACAAAAAAAGGGCAATTGTCTCATTGTTAATGCCCGTAACCAAGAATGTTCACTGTTAATAATGAGACAAACATCATGGCACAAGAGGGATTTCTTTTGACCACACAACACGGGTCGTTAAGAGTATCTCTTTTGTGACTAAAACGGTGCAAATGCAATTAATTATCACAACAGCAACCCTTTCCGTAGAATTGGAAAGTCGGAGCAAGCAAAAACTCGCTTCCAAATATGCAACATCCGATTTCTCGAATTCTACGAAGCGACTCC
Source organism: Plectrocnemia conspersa (assembly GCF_051122295.1). Taxonomy (NCBI): domain Eukaryota; kingdom Metazoa; phylum Arthropoda; class Insecta; order Trichoptera; family Polycentropodidae; genus Plectrocnemia; species Plectrocnemia conspersa. The sequence continues at coordinate 21,078,737 of NW_028277173.1, forward strand.
AATGAATGGCTAGGAGATCGACGCACAAGCGTGATTGGCCAGCAAGGGTGCATCCCCTAAAAGAATATAAGCCCGGACTCCGACGAGGAGACGGCAGTTGATCCGAGTTGATCCGCAGTGGACACAAGACCTTGGCAGACAGCCCGAGGCAGTCAAGCGAGACGCTGAGGCACGAGACAGAGACCAGACGCCAGAGAGCAGAATCAGCGGCAATCGATCTACCAGCAGCCTTCCTGAGGAACCAGCTACGCGCCCCCACCTGACACTCCTGACACCTGTCGCATGCAGCTTGAGCCATCCTGAGCATCATCAACTGCACGAACTCCGACATCACGAGAAACGTCACGCCATATTCGTCCATTAACAAACTTGTAAATATAAAATAATAAACAGTCTAATAGGATTCGACCAGGAGTCTCATTGACCGCGAGGTCAACCACCCCTAGGGTTACGCTCCCTAAAATACTTTAAGACAAAACATGTTTTAGAGTGCCGCAAAGATACAATTTAATCCTATATTTATATTTTATATTTTGTTTATACAATACATGACAAACGCAGAGGTTGTTTACTTGGACTTCTTATTTTATACTAACGATTTTAAAACATTAAAATTCATATTGATAAGAGCGATTACTGATTCTTTATTTGTACGACATTATTTTAATTCATTCAGTAAATCATTATGTGCCATGTTGTAAGATTAATTAGAATCTTTATTACTCTTGGCATGTTTATGATCGAGTTTTTTAAATTCAACATTGCTTTGGTTCTCTTTTTTGTTATTTAGTCTTAAATATTCCATTTTTTTTATATATACAGGCTTTACCATAAAAGTAGAGCACCCCAATAAATGTGTTATATCCTAAAAAATCGTGAAAATAATAATAAAAAACCGACTAAGGTTGTTTAAAGTGTTTATTTTAAGCTTATTTTTAATATTTAGTAGGCTCACCTTTAGCCATAATTACAGCTGCAAACCTTTTTGACATGACTTTCGGGTAGACGGAAACAATTTTCTCCATTCCATCTGCAATTTTATTTGCAACTTAATTTTGGGTTTGCAATTGTGTTGGTCAATTCTTTTAATTTCGCTCATAAATGCTCTATAGGATTTAGGTCTGGTGACTGTATAAGCCATCCTAAAAGCGTCAAACCATTTAACGCAAACTAACCCCTGCTTTTAGTGAAGTTTGGCATGGAACGTTTTTTTGCTGGAATTGGATGGTAGCGCGGTCTGTGCTTGGAAATATTTTCTAGTAAGAATTGATTAGAGTGGATTACAACATTGAAATATAAATGTGTCTATTCATACTATTCTCGCAAATATATAAGTTTCCTACTCCTGTTGTTGCCTTGCAACCCCAGACCATTAATCTTCCGCCATAATATTTGACTTTGGATACTACGCAATCAGTTAGATATTCTTCTCTGACTCTTCGACGCACTTGTACTACACCAGGGGTCCCAAAAATATTAAAAAATAAAATTATTGCTTTAAAATTTTTTGAATAAATTTAGTTAATATTATTTTTATATTAACCAATTTTAGTCTAAAATTATCTTAAAGTTGGTTTCGCCGGACCAAATGACTGTTTTCAAGCCCACTCTAACCTTCAAGTTTTATTTATTTTTGAAAGCCATGATTTATGTGAGGCTTTAAAACCTCTGAGTTACATATTGTTGAGCTTTTTTCTAACCGTCCGAAAAAAATGGACAGCCCTCTGCATGCAGAGACTTCAGCAGTCAGCTTTGAAGACATTTTTTGACGATTGTTAAGGGACTTGTGAATCAACATTCGATCTTCGTGGGCAGTTGTCTTTCGTTTTTATCCAGTTCTTGGCTTTGATTTTTAATAACCACATTTGTTAAACCGTTTCAAAGCATTTTGAACTGCGTGTCGTACACAATTAATGTGTTTACTAATTCTCAATATATTCAGTAAATAATATGCAATATACTAATACAATAAAATTAAAATCGCTCTTATAGCTTCTCTTAATTCGCGTTTTTTTTGATATTTTTGAAATGTTTATGTAATATTTAAAATAAATTATTAATTAAAAAAAACTATAATGACAAATAAAGAAGGAAATCACGCAATTAAAGCTAGACATTTTAACTTGCATTAAGTGAGCAATTAAAAACGACAAATTTCTTTGTATAGTTCTCAGAATTACGGTCAAAACTATCTGCTAAAATATTTCGGTCAGACTTATTAATTAGCATTTTTTAAGCTTAAAAAAGTCGTTTCCATTAGCATCGATTAGCTTGGCAATGAATTTTAGCAGTGATTTCTTTTTTCGCACAGAAGACACAGATCACTGATCGAACCTTGGATCTTAAACACAGGCTTTAAGTGCATCCTTGTTATTTACATTAAAGGTTTCATGTTGTTTTGTATGTGTTGTATAAGTGCCTGAATCAAAATATCTTAATAAACGTAAAATATTAATGAATTATTTTTATGGTTAATTTAAGCATATCAATTTATCTGGTATAAAAAAACTAAATTGCTCATTAGAGTATTCGCCCTTTATGTACGGTAAAAAAAAGACGGAATATCATATTAAAATTGATTTTTTATTATTTCATTAGCATATTTTCCGTCGTATTGTAGCACAAACATTGAATTTTTAAAATTTCATCTCAGAGATAAGATCTGTCGTGCCTCGCCACGTCTGACTATCACCCAGAAAAATAATCCTGGAAACTCGCTAGAACGACAGAATTCTGTCACTCCCACCCCCGTTCCTTCCCATAATCCCTTTCTCGCCCCCCCACCTTTCACCTGGCGTCATAAAAGTGCCGCGCTTGACCCGTTTCCGGTTCCGGATTCGACGCACATAAATAACCTGCGCCGTTTGATATATAGAAATTCATTTTATCCTCGGACGTCCGATGTCTAGAGCCAATTTCATATCGGAGTCGAATCGGATGTTTTCCGAGATTCGAATCCGAAGAGATATGTATAAAACACATATACACTACATGCATACGTCGTTCTCTTCTCTCCATTCTTTGTTGCTTGTCGGCTGACTTCACTTGCCAGATAATATAATATATTCAAAATGCGTCAAGCTTTAAACAGGACGTTTACGTGGGATCTCTTCTGAATTTATTATGTTCAGATTATCGACGATGGCGATGGAGCCACTCTCAACGAGATTAAATACGATTTGACGTAAGTGCCTCTATTTATGGCCGAGAATCCCTTTGTTGTCAAAACAAAGGTTACTTTGAAATGCTTGAAATATTCAAATTTAATCGCGTCTAGACAATTATTGTCTAGACGCAAAAAAATAAACATGGCAAAAATATTAGTATTCATTCTATAATCTAGCAATATTGTTTAAATAAATACTTGCAAATAAATAGTGTGTTATAACTATAATTTAATTATGTAAGTACCATTAGCTAATGGATTTAAAACAAGCACCAAACAAATTAAAAGTTGATGAAATCAATTTCTTGATTCAAAAGACGATACCAGTTGATTAATTAAATGAACGAAGCAAAAGCTACAAGTTAAGTTATAAAACTCCCTGAATTCAAACTAACACAAACTAACTTCATTTGCCTTTTCATTTCAAACAACATTAGTTAACAATTCACATTGTCTTCGCCATGACAATACTTGAATAGCAAATAATTAAAAAAATAATACATCTCTTATGTTTTATTTTATTTGTCAATGAAAAATGAGTAAGGAGTTATGAGTTTTCGAAATTTTCCATTTAAAGTATCTGCCAAAAAATAATTGATATGTAAAAAATAAAAATTAGATTTTCTGTTTTATCCCGACAGTGCATTGATTTTTGCATTTAACTTTCGACGATTTGCAGAAAATCGCTTCATAAACTATATTACTTAATTATAAATTTATATTGGTTTAATAATATATTTATAAATAAGTATATTTGTATTTCATTAGCTCATTCGATTTATTAAATGGGATTTACTTTTAGCCTAAAGTCATTTCTTAGTTTTTAAGATAGGTTTTTGATTTTTTTTACTCGGTTTTATTATCAGGAAAATATCTAAAACCTTTTATCATTAAACATGCAGAGACCTTTTTTACAATAATGTATTTGAAATATGACCCCATCGCTCATAAAATAGAATTAATATTCATCGAAAGTTCCAAAATAAAATAATGACACACCAACGACTGAATGATACATTTAGACACTTTTCATTTTGATGACACGCGTGGCGACATTTTTGCTAAATGATGATGGATTATCCATGCCACATTTTGCCTACACGCGAACCACAGTACCTACACACAAAATACACAGAATGTATTTGTTCGAATGCAAAGCACAGAGCCGGCTCCGAAATAATACCTCGAAATGAGCACGCCTCGACGCCGAATCAGCCGCCATTGAAATTTGGAAATAATCTAATCACGCGGCTCCGATGGAACGTGATGCTGTGGAGTTCCATTTCGGCCGGTTTCTCTCTTTTCCACCGGAAAATGCCCAATGCGGCTCTGGAATCAGTCACAGACACCCTTCGGGAACGTGACTCTGCTGCGTCCTGGGCGGATTTCAATTTTTCCGTCATTACGCACCGAGAGGCTTTGCCCGATTGAATTGTTTTATTTTGCGTGGTAGATGAGAAAATTGCTACAATGTACTGTATTGTATAAAGTGCCTTATAAAATATTATTATAATAAGAAGCTTACCCTAATATGGATTACCGTAGCGTTTCCAAAACTTCCAAAAGCAAAGTCCGCTTATATATACATTTATATATTTTTAGTGAAAACACTTAGCATTACTCTTTCTTATCAGACAATTCATAAATTACTTTTGTAATGCTTTGTTATAAGTAACATAATTTATTTTGACCTCTGGGGTTTAAATTAATAATCCATTAAGAATGCTCACTCTGCAACATAAACATGTATATTAAAAAGCATAATAATTCTAAGTTAACCCTTGATTAAAAAAACATTAAGATCTTACTGAAAATTCAAATCTCTTAAAATGCCCGTAAGTAGATATTTGATTAAATGCATGGAATGAAACACTATTTGTACAAATTTTTGCGCAGAAAGTTAAACTGTTGCCTTAATTAAATTTGTGAGCATTTTTACGTCAATTTTATTTATTGTAAATTCTACGATGGTTAATAACATAACAGATTTAACTACCCAGTTAAACACAATCAACACTACTAAATAAGTTGCAAGACACTAATTACTCAGTAAATAAATGACATATATTTTAAACAATAATCATTTCAAAACAATCAACAGATGTCACAATCTACAATCTACATCTACCTATATAATATTTTAATTATTTATAAAGTTCCGTAAGATTGAGAAAAGATAGGAAAACTTTATCTGTAATGATCGATCGGAATTATAAATATTTGAACATCACTAATTATCCGGACATTTACCGGACATTAATAGAGATATATGAGATATATAAATAGCACTAGAGTTGATATGGGATGCAAAAGCCAGGTCTTTTAGGTATTATTCATTACCTTTATTCTTTATCACGTTGATTAAAATGATTGTGTACCTAAATATTAAAATCAAGATTATAATGCATGAATATTAAGACATGTATAGTAGTAATTGTAGAAGTTTTATACTTTAATATTTATAATTTCTTAAAACTGTTGCTTTGATAAATTTATAACCAATTTTTTATTGTTTTTTATAAGTGATTAAGTTATAATATGATGCATTTTACATATATATTAGTTTGAAATCTAAATAAAGTAAAGTTATAGAATAAAAATCATTTTTCATAGTGTTTGCTGTCATTGGCTTTTTGCTTGAAAGTATTATATATTGATATTAATGTTTTTTGGTGAACAATTAGGTGTATAAATTATAAAATAAAATCCTGTGTAGGGTAGTATTATATTTATTTAGCAAATGATTTTAACTATATAATTGGGTTGTCTTTTATGGTCAAGCATAATAATGAATATGGTAATGTAACACAATTATACGTAAAATTGATATATGCAAAATCAAACCTAAATACAATTGTAGATTATTGATTACTATAATAACAACATTATTAATTTTATAAAAAAATACTTATATTCATGATAAAAATGTGTTTTTTTGTGCGTATAATAGCTGTTAAAATCATCAACAAAAATCGTAAAAATACTAGACTAAAAATTCAATGTATTAAATAAAAAGAAAAGTAATTTAAATATTATATGTTATGATAAAAATTTCATAATATATTTATGCTCGAATTTTCGATGATATATTTATTTGATAAGACTTCTTTTGTGTATCGAAACCATTCTATCACCGTTCGTTCGCCGCAAAGATCGTTCGGAAAAATCGATGACGGCAAATGGAAAAGCCTTGGACACTATCAATGAAAACTCTGACGTCCACAAGAATCGCGGAAATGCGGTACTGCTAGATTAAATCAACGCAAAAAAAGGAAAACGACGAAAGTGGAGGAAAACCGAATCGCACTGAATGGGTCGAATGGACGCGAAAGGGGGCTTTAAGCTCGATTATGTGAAATTCGCTTAACAACCAACATACCTAATACACGGAGAGATTCAAATATATATGTGCATGTACAACAATGTAGACATGCACATAGATCAGTATAAGGATTATCCGCAGGCTTAACATAAATTTAATATAAAGCAGATCATAATATTAAATCAAAAATTAAATCAAAGCGTAGACTCAAATCTCAGAAAAAAAGTGTACATGTTTTTTGATAATGTGTTATGTAATTATACATAAGTGATCGGACATACATTTATTTTTGAATAAGGTCATTCAAGTCACACCAAATTATCTTTTTACTGTTATGATTGATAGTAGAAAATATCAATCAACATTACACATTCACATATTTAACCAACATATAATAATCAAATATTTTTTTACTAGCTTACAAGACAAAAATGTTATCGTTAGTGATATGCGTTGTTACTACTTATTATTTGTAAACAGTAAAATATATCTGGCAAATATTTGAGTTCAATGTAAAGTAATCATTAAAATGGGGATACAATAGGCATCACAATTTTTGGCTTGTAAAACATGTTTAGAATAAAGAATGTATAGTGACTGACTAGTGCCTGATCGACCTGCGTTTAAATACTAAATATTCTGAATTATTATTATTTTTAGTTTGTATCGTGTCTGTAAGATTAAATTTGTTTTAATGATATACTTATAATCCTGCTTAATAATAAAAAATACGTTAATTCTAGGTTTTCCTAATTTCATGAATTAATATTGTTATGAATAATTTTAATAAAATTGAGCTAGGTCCTGTAAGTCGTAACAATAGTTACATTTATAAAATCGATGTCACTAATTTATGGACTGATTTTAGTCTGGTATCTCATTACTTATTAGTTGTCCTTTAAGTAAAGTTTTTTGTTACAAAATAAATAGATTATTTTGTAGCGATTTTTACCCCAAAAATATTTTTTTACTTATATATATTAAAATATATTCTAAATATGAATTGAAATATATTCTGAATATAAATCTAAATATATTTTATATCACATCAAATATTGTTAATTATTTGAAAACAATGAATTTTTCTGACGAGATTTAAGGGAAGCAAAAATGATTCATGATATTGAGTGGAATGTAATTTCACATATAGAGTTAATATATCTTAGTGACTCAAGCTGTCAATACTCTTATTATATTTGTAGTAACATTATTAAGCTCGGAAGTTAGTTTTATATATATTAATTGAATTTAAAATACTTTTATTTTATATAGCAATGCTTGTTTGGCTTGCATTAACGCGGGTCATGCGATAACTTACGGAATATTACCGTAAACACGTTTTACACACTTTTATCGCATTTTTTACGATTCTCATGTCTACATACATATGTACGCTTTTTTCGTCCTGTTGATTACCAATTTATTTTTCGCTTAATTCGCATCACGAGCAGCATTTTCGCGTAAACTGGTCACGCTCGTGTCCCTCGTAAAACGATCGTCAAATGCCGGACGCACTGCCATATTTATTTAAGTCTCCACGAGGTTAGCTATACTCTTTCTGTGTTTATTTCGACTCGTCTTGAAACTCTGCTATGAACCAGCTTTGGTCCATTTTACCCCGAAATCCGAGCAAACACGGAGACGCTTTTATACGAGCACTTAGCGAGATGCGCGCCCCCTATTAGTTGCCGGGCGGGGATAAACTTGGGCCGGGGAGAGAAAAAAAGTGGCCACAATTTGGGTGCAAATTAATGGCGGGACCGGCTAAGTGGATATTTGACCCGTTCCCAAAATAATGGTCACCGTAAAAACGTCCCTGATTAAGTGATCTGAACGCTGCGCGTCCGTTTTCACCGGGTTAATCGGTGATACGTCGACACTCTGTTGTGAACAAATGTAATGGTATAAATTTATTATTTTTCAGAACATAATTGCCTTTTATTTATTTTTATTAAAAAATATAAGTAATTATATATTTTTAATATTCTTTCTGTTTAAAACGAAGGTAATTTTCTTTTTCCTCCCTACAGTAACATCCAAGTTGCTGTCAATATGCAACCCACAACTATAAAGACACCATTGTTTAGTGACATTAATTTTCTGTAAAGTCAGTATTTTTATAGAATTTAAATAACATATAGCTTAACAACTATAAATATAATTTCTCTAACTGTTTCAGAGAAATCATTTTATAATATAATATCACCGGTAAATATATATTTTTACTGGGGAAAAAATAATTAAACTAATCGGCGTTAGTGAAATAATATGCTGCTCTCAAAAGTCTACGAAACTCATTCTAACAGTTTTTATTTAAAATGAAATCTAACCTAAAATAATTAAATAACATTACCTATAATTTTTGAACTTTTATTAGGACAATTTGAGCTTAGTAAATACGTTTTGGTTACGTTTGGATTTAACAGCAAACAGACGTTTCGCTACTGTAATGCCTGCACTATATTCTCTGGAAGCTGGCCAAGGTTGGTCAAGGACGGAGAATATAGTGGGTTACATCGGTCGAGTTCGGTTCTGCCCGCTCTAAAATCTCTCAGAAGTTGTCCGAGGTTACCGAGAACAGGAAGTAAAGTGGGGGTAATTCAGTCGACTTGGCCAGCTTCTAGCGCTTCCGAACATTGTCGGCAAAAGGACCAAAGTCGGAGCTGCTCTTTCGAGCGCGAGCGGTGAGATACTTCCCCTTTCGCTCTCTCGCGTGTTAAGTGACGAAAGTGAGAAAGATAATGATATGGTTTTTCGCAAACTGAGATAGAACGAGTAACTCGGTTCAATTTTAGTATGCGCGTAGGCGTCCTATGGTCAACACGCATGACGAGCGCTGCATCGTGTTTACGTGGTCAAGTTATAATACCACATGCTTATCGGGGACTTAAACAGACTCTTTTAATATTTTTGGTCACCAAAATATATTAATTATATTTTTGATAGTATATTCTTCTAATAGATATCGTTATTATATTTTTTTCATATAAAATAAAATAATTAGTAGTACTTGATTTTGTTAAAAAAAATCGTTTCAAATATCCTTATGTATTTTCCTAAATCGGTTTATATAAATGTCACACCATAACGAATTCTTATTTAGAATCGATGGCGACAAATTATAGGATAGTCAAAGATGTAGTGTTTGTATTCTAAAGTATCATTTTTATGTGTTATGACATTTTGCAAAAGCCGACAAAGATTTTGCGTAAATTTAATATTTACGACCAAAAAGTTTTCACTGATATTGTATTGGTGAGTGCCAACACAAACTTTTATAATTATCAGTAGTGTAATTTTATTATTATGACAATTTAAAAATTAAGATTATTTGGCACATTTTTTGATCGTGCGCTAATATGCGTGCTGCGGCTGCTGTCACGCTGTGCGTGACAGCAGCCTCCGTGCGGACGTCGTTTACGGCTGCCGTCCGGACGGCATATGAAATTTATGGCAGTGTGGCCGCTACTCGGAAGTCGGCGACCTCGGCCGACTTCAGTTGAACTTCGGTTCGGACAACTTCCAGAGAGTGTAGTACAAGCATTAGAGTAGATGCTAATTTTTCACTAATATAAATATTATTTCAATAACTAGGCCAATTAAAATGTACAATTGACTTATGCTTTTACTGATCAATATCAGTCAAATCGTATTTATTCATTGCGCGGATAATTCGGTGCCCTTATGTGTGAAACATTTTGTCCTTGACATAAAATACGTCACCCAAGAATTTAAAAAAAAAACGCTGTCAGTTTTTATTAAATACAAAAATATTATGCGCTTATAGTGCATTTTAAAAGCCTGATTTTTTAGTGAATTAAATATTTTTTAGATATTTATAAACTGATGATTTCAATTCATTTTATAAAAATAGATTTATGATTTATTCTTTAAAAATCAGAATAGTTTTTTTAGCGAAAATATATTTATCAACAAATATAAAATTTCTAATATGCTATAAATCTAATATAATCAACTTTATCTACTAAAAATTTTTTTTTAAAAAATTACAATGTTCCAAATAGAGCAAATTTTAATTCTTAAAATATTTATAAATATATATTAAAAAGTCGAAATATAAGATATTTACAATAAATTAGTTTTAATCGAGATATTTAATTTTGTGATGAATATTTTATAAGATAACGTAAAATGTATTTTACCATTCAAGTACTGATGACGTCCGACGTGTCATGAATGTAGAACTATCCTGCATTCAAGACGCTTCATGGTAATCATCGCCGAACGATTATCTCCGGTCAACTCATTTCAGCGTTCCCGAGAGGATCGTCTGAAACTTTTGACGGAACAAAAATCGCAACAACCCTCCATTGTCTTTGATATCTGAGGTGTGATGCGGAAGTCCCATTGTTGTACCACACAATGAGCAACAAAAGGTGGAAGCGCTTTGCAGCGACATAATCACGCCGCTAGTAACGAAAAGCCAAGTACGTACCCGTAAAAACGTGCAAAAATATTATATCTATGTAGGTATAGTGCAAGCTATACCATTCAGAAACAATCGCCGGACTTCAGAATTGCCAATTTCAAACGCTTTCCTATTGGACGCATGACTCAGATATTGATTTTGCATAGAACATTCGGTAATGTTAGTTATAAATGATCTCGATGAACGCTAATGCATTTACATTTACCAACACAATACTAAATAATAACTGCATTTCAAATATCATTTATCGCCATCTTGAAATTATATATGCTATATTGCAACTGTCACGTATTCAATCTGGGTCAACTAATTTTTACGTGTTAATTGTACCTAAGAATATTTCAGTTTTGATTTTCCATATGATATTTAAATGAGGCAGTGAAATTGTAAGATGTGTTTTGGTTAAAGTAATTTAATTTTTACGCATTAAGATCTTTAAGTGGAATTAAAAAAAATATAGCATTGAATATAGCACGCAATTATATTTAATAAGGTGGGTGGTTAGTGTAGGTGGGAGATTGGTATTATTTCAAGTAAAATTTCTTCGAAACGTACAAATGAAACACGTTTTTTGAGATAAAGAAATCTCAAAATTATTTTTTAAATTACCATTCGCAATGCTTTATTTTTAGCTGAAAGCTATTTATTTTAATATGTTTTATAAATAATATCTTGTGCATATTCGCGTCACCATTTATTTAAATTATTATTGAGCTCGTACATTTCGTGTTTTTTTTATTATACAATGAATTTTAAAATTTCATCAGGCAGCACTTTCGCGAATTTTTCGGGAATTAATGTTCTTTTTTTTGGAAATTTATTTTTGCAGCACAAATTCGGGGCAAAGAGGTGTCCCACGATGGCTCGTGCTTGCGCAACACATTTCGGGAGATATCTCCTTCGGGTATTGTGGGTGTAATATATGAGGGTGGGTACAGGGTGGCACACACAGATCGCGTTATGTCACACAGGGTGTACCGGCAAAGGTGAACGCTTAACGGCTGCTCCGACCGCGCAAATTCGAAACTGATAACGAACGCTATTGATCCGAAGGTCCTTTGAATTTTTGCATGCGATTAAAGCTTTGACTTTGCGATTTCGCTTTATGGCACACGGGTTGATTTTTTTAACGAAATATAAATAACATCTATAGAAAATAAAGAAAAATAGATAAATATTAGTATGAGGTAAAAAATTAGCTATAGGTAACTAATATTTAATATAATTTATGTATATTATCAATTAAATATTCTACGCTGTCTTTAATAACACAACCAATTTAAGTTAAAAATTCTACACAACAGCAGTCAGAACTTGTCAAAGAGTATATTTTGGTTTTTATGTATACATTGCTATTTTATTGTCATTTTTTGTTATATAATATCTTTAGTAAATATAATTTTTTATATCAATTTATATGTACCATAAAGACCATTCTAGATTTAAAATCACTAGAGATTTTTGAAGTACTTTAAAAATAATGTAAAGTTATACAAATAAGGCACTTAAAAAAACTTGCTATTTGTGAAGAAAAAAAGTAGGATTGGTTGGATATTTTATTAGCTTACACAGTATTTTTATTAAATTTGTATTACAAGTATATATGGGTGCTTAACATTTATAATTTTTATTAATGTTTTATTAGGATCACTCTGTATAATTCATATATTTTATTTATCGTGTTATTATATTATTTTATATCAACTCTTTTTTTCTTTGAAATAAATGTGTCTGGAAGCAAAATGCTTGGAAAAGATATTAATGCTAGTCTCACTATATTTTTCATAAATAATGTATCGCTAGCGATAACGCCGAGGTTTAAAAGCTCAATCGTGCACACATATCTATGCAAATAAAAATTCGAACAATAAATTATTGAAAGAAGCTGCGCACGATATATCTCGGGCTACAACAAAGCTACAATATAAACTCTGCGGCCGCTGGCCATTTTGCTAAAACATTATTCGACACGCGGTTATGTGTATTTGGCTCTGACTTTAGCAAAAGGTTGGTCGAGCTTTGTTTTATTTTTTATTTTCAAATAAAATATGTGAAAATGTAGCAGAGCGGTAAAGGGCGAAACAAATTGATACGTTTTATCACCGCATGAAGCACGAATAAAACATCCATAAATTGGGCTAAAACAAGGCGGCCGGCCCGTGGGCCATAAATTTTTGAGCATGTACAAAGATCACTCATGGGAATCGAAAAACAATAGCTGCGGCCCTTGGAAAAAATTGAAGTTTATTGCGGGCCCGCGGCGACCGATTTCATAGAAAAATTCGTGCCCCGGAAGGGCGAGCTCTTTTGTACCGAATTTATGGCCCACTGACTGCGGCACGAACGGGGCCGCACAATGAAAATTTAATTCCAATCGCTCACCGCGCGGCCATAATCGAATTTCAATAATTGAACATAAATTCGACTTCTTCGAGGGCCAGAGAGTCTTCGAATGACGAATTCGATCTGTTTGCCAGCTGAGAAATAAACCGAGTAAAAGTGTTTCTCAAACTTTTTTATATCGGTTAAAATTATTTTGAGTAAAGGGTTAAAATTTATATAAATAAAATATAATAGCGTAAATAATATTTAAATCAATATATTCAATTTAAAATTGTATCGTTTATCTAAGGCTTAACATTTAGGAATTTATAGCGTTTATTGTAAAACAATCAAATGTCGCAAATATTTGTAAAAAATAAATGTTTTTTAACGACATATAGATAATAATATATCTTAAACCATAAAGGGCAACAAAGTGAAAATATAATTTTAAAATATATGTTAAGGCTAATTTATTAATAAATAATCTTAGACTACAAATAGATTGATATATAAAATTGACAAAATTGAACATAATTTGAGATATAAAAGGCCAACTAAAAGTCTGGTTATTGAAGGGTTTAAGTATAAAAAATCACAAAGCAAATTATGTAAATAAGATAGCAAAGTTACAACCGATTGTGACGTATAATTAATTCCTAAGAAAGTATCTACAATATCTACAATAATACAAAGAACCTATTTGCAGGAAAAGTGTATTAATTTTTAAATATAATAATTGCGAGATAATATTGAGCATTGCTCTTACATTATTAAATTATATAATTTTATTTTTGTATTATCACAGTACATAAAAAAATATGTTAGTATACTTCATTATGTTATGTTGTATTTTTAATATCCAGGTTTCCGCATTCACGTCGGCGTTTACAACTAACATGAATTCAGATTACACTTTGGAAATTCATAGGCTTTATTAATAAATTGCACACGCTACAAGTAAAATATAATGTAATTAACAACACCATTCACGCGGAAATAAATAATTCAACTCGATTCTTTGACAGGAAACGATCTATTAATCATGTTATATACAATCATTATACCGTCATCAAAAGCGTGATGAATCGTATTTTCAGTCACATAAAAAGCTAATGTATGATAGCACTAAATCTAGCACAGCTCTCGGTATGCCTAGATGGTTTTAATTATGTTCTCGTGATGAATCATCTGGACGAAAAATTCACAACGCGCAAATTGCCTCATCCAAAAGCTTTTTTGCCCGAAAAAAGCAGTAATAATAATACATTTTCAACGCGCGACCCTTGGTACGACCCCCATTTTGATAAAAGTGAGACCTTCATGATCTCCATTTAACCCCGATCGCGGGGGCTGAAACAAAAACACTCATTAAATAAATTCCCGCGAAAGTTGCGCAGGGCGCGAGTCTGCTAATCCTTTTTTACAACTTCGCAAATGCGATCCACGAAACGGAGCAAGCACACAGTGAGCTAAAATTTAAGTTGTGTCGCTCATTTTTTTATTAAATTTAACAAATTATATATTTTTTAGGTTTCATAATAAATAAAAACAAATAATGCGCTTAAGTGATACTCGTATTTCGTAAAATGCTTGTATTTCGTAAAATAAAGCTTTCACTACACATTAAGTATTTAATATATCGAAGGCATTAAATTACTTAGAAATATTACAACTATTTTATCATGTGTATTTGACACATAAAACTCACATTCTTAAAATTGCAAGTAAGCAATACAGACAAGTCTTTAAAAATTTATTGTAAATGAAAGTATCATTGCAATATGTTTAAAAATATTTATTTTGCACGCGTAACTGAATATTTTTTACAATAACAAATTTGTCAATTTAATTAAATAAAATTACATATAACGCTTATTTCTGAAAAAGGTTAAAATAAAAATACCCAATGAATGTTTCATGAAATTGAATAGTATAGTTTTATTTTTTGTATATAATGCAATGGTATAATTATGCAAATATATTTTACCAAAGTTTTCGATAAGGCATCTAAGATTCTCGGCTTTGTTATATTAATAAGTTATTGGCGACTCGCGTTCTGTACAATACCCTAGTTCGTAGCGTCCTCGAATATACTTCTATTCTCTGCAATCCGAGTGAATTGAAGAATTCATTGTTATTGAAGAGAATTCAAACTTTTTTTTACAGATATCTCTACAAGAGATGTCTGTAAAAATACATTAATGTATTTTAGCTGTGATTATTATTATTTTATTATTTTATTAATTTATTTAGCTTAATAGCTAATCTTTACATCTAACAAATTTAGTAAACATATATAAAAAATATATAAAAAATACATAACAGAAAGAAAAAATAAAAATATACAATAAAAAAGACTTAATATTATAATTTATTTCTATATGTACGAAGGTGTTTTTTTATTCCATTTATGAAACCCGTTATATTTTTGCTGTTTCGGATTTCTCTTGGAAGACTATTATATAAATCAAAACCTCCGTACATAACTCCCCTAGCCGTACTCGTTTTCTTATACTTAATTATCTTTAAATTTTCTCTATTTCTAGTATTATATTTATGTACATCTTTATTTCTTATTAAATACTTATTAAAATATTCTGGTAACATATTATTTTCTAACTTATATATAAATACTAAAACATTCATACTCAATATTTCTTGAACATTCAACCATTCTAATCTATCAATCATACTTTTACAATTAGTTAATCTATTTTTATTTAAGATTACTCTCATTGCCCTATTTTGTAATTTTTGCAAAATTTGTTTGTCTAATTTATTTAACATATTTAATAGTGTTGCACAATAATTAAAATGGGGCAATATTATACTATTGTAAATTATTTTTTTTGTATTTATACTTAATATATTTCTTAATCTAGATAATAAACCTATTTTTCTACTATTTTTTTTTAATATGTAATTACAATGTTCTTTAAAATTTAATTTTGTATCAACAATTACTCCTAAATATTTTATATTATCCACTATTTCTATACTAGAGTTATTTATTACTATTTTGGTACTATTATCTAACACATTTTTATAATTAATAAACATACATTTAGTTTTATTCTCATTTAATTTAAGTACATTATTCTTTAACCATATTTCTAATATACTTAATTCATTATTTAAATTATTTACAATATCTTTAATGTTATCACCTATGCAATACATTATGCAATGCAATACATGTGTCATCCGCAAATAGATGAATTTTACATTTTTTCACGTTATTAACTATATCATTAATATACAAAACAAATAACAATGGTCCCAATTTAGACCCTTGTGGTACTCCATAAGACACTAATTTCTCTTCAGAATATACATTATTTATTTTAACTTTTTGTTTTCTTTTATATAAGTAATTATTAAACCATCTTAAAACTATATCACTTATACCTATACTCTCCAATTTCTTTAACATTATTTTTCTGTCTATTGTTTCGAAGGCTCTCTTGAAATCCAAGAAAACTGCTCCAATGATTTTGTTTGTATCCTTAGCCAACAGCCAATCATTTATCACTACTTGTAATGCAGTTTCAGTGGAATGCTTTTCTCTGAATCCCGATTGTTGTTCACATATTATGTTTTGAGAAGTAATAAATTCCTTTAATTGTTTGATTACTACTTCTTCTATTATTTTTTCTATACACGGTAGCATGTTATTATTGTATACAATTCACTACTTTTCTTGGCGTAACATTTACATGAAATAACAATGTTTGAATCTGATACTTTGAACCCTCTCAGACTTTTATTTAATTTAATTTTGAGATCCTCTTGTTTTCCAGAGTGTGTAAATGCTCTAAGGTCACCCCGATTCATAAAAAGGGTGTAGAGTTTCACATTGATATTTACAGGCCAATAGCGTTGCTTTCAGCACCTGCAAAATTACTTGAAATTATATTACATAAATACATTTTTAATCATTGCAGGTGTATGCTAAGCATACTATGCTTCTCAAGCAGCAACATAGTTTCTGTCACTCTCAATCCACTGTCACTAATCTAATGGTTTTTACTAACTTTGTTTCGAGATCATTGGATTTTGATTAACAAGTTGACGTTATATAAACAGATTTTCACAGGCATTCGATACGGTTTATCATGATTTATTTGTGAAAAAATGGTCTAATTGAGGTCTTTTATCATTCTGCAAAGAAGTACGAAGAAGAAACGCACATAATTATTTTACAATTGTTCTTTGTAGTTTATTTTACAAAATTTTCAAAATTATTTCCTTCATGTATATATATATAATATATGTATATCTTTATTTTATTTATTTAAATAAAAAGTACAGTTCCTTTTCTTTTCTTTAGTTTTGTTTCGTCCTTCTAATATTCTTTCCGACTAAAATTGAATTTTGGCTCAATGTGCGTGTGACGGTAGGGGTAGGGTCTCAAAATTTCGGCGAAACATCGCAGGTCCGTAGATAAATATTTTATCGCCGGTCCGCGGGCGAACTTGGGCGATGATCGAGAAATTGCGGTCGTTCGACGGTTAGAGTGTGCCGGGGAAAACTTCTGTTTTATTATGATGTTTAAGCTCGCCTCGTGGAATTGGGCTCGTTGTTAAACGAAATGCTCTGTTTTGTGTTCTTTGCCGAAACTTTAACATTTAATTGCCACTGTTACAATGGCGCGTATGTATGCGAAGAAACGAGAGATGGTTGCAATTAAATGTTTTCCATTTGCCATATTAAATTCTTTACTCTAAAAATGTGCTGTTTGTTGGCGAGTTTATTTCGTTAGAAAGAGTTTTTTCATTAGAGTACAAGGAATAGTTAAATTTTTATATCTATGCTTATTTTTTTAATATAATATATAAACATATTTACATATTGTAAATTTAAAACAAAACCTTAAATACTGTTTTCGTTTTGAATTAAAACCAAATGTAATTTATTATTTTCATATAAATTTATTTTGTATATACATATATTTGTTTTATTTATGTTATTAAATATACTATTCGTTAAGTGAAGCACTGGCCTTACTAAATAGCTCATTTACTATTTATCAACCCGAAATTCCCAAGCTATTCGGGATTACACCATTAGTTACGCATTGATCCATTCAAGTAAATAACAAAACATAAACTATGCATATTTATTAAGCCCGCAATAAATTTATTGCTTATTGAAAATGTAATAAATTATGTTTGAACAACGCGCAGCTTTGTTGTTTAGATTTGTGGATACAATTTTTTTATTTGCAAATAAATATAGATATGTATTGATGGCCTTTAATATAAGTAAATTAACTGCAATATATCTTCTTTTCCTACTTAATTTTTTTGAATATCCGTTCTATTTGTAAATTAAATATTAATATTTTTTCTGTCAGTTGGTATAATAATCAAAAAATATTTATTAAGGAACTATAATTTTATTAATATATGTATCATAAAATTTGATTTAAAATATTATAAATATTATTGTTTATAAATATTATTGTTATGTAATTTATTTACTATAAATACATATATTAAATACTAAAAAAAATGCGATATAAGTGTATTATAATTTAAAACTTTAGTTGTAAGTTACTGTAAGTATCTTACGACAAGCCACAATAAACAAAGGTAAATAAAAATTGTTCAAGTGTTTAATTGGTAATTAATTTCATTGTTATCTTATATTTTAATTTCAACACAATCTTACGTACGTGTACACTATTAAAAAAAATCTTAATAAGAAATATATTGTTTTAATTTAATTTAATTTTTTTTATTTTGTTATAAAATGTGATACTTCTGATATTAATTTTATTCATAAGTATTCTTTATCTAGAAATATATTAAGTCAAAATATTTTTTGATGAATATATTACATATTTATATATACTGTGTGTATTATATATTAAATTTACTCCCTAATATTATTTTTAAATATATTTAAATTCAGTCAAAACGCATTATGTAATTCCTACATACGTAAGATTGGAAAAAATATACATTCACAGGGAAAAACTAAGAAAGAGCTTTATCACGTGCAAAAGACGGGGCATAAAAAAGGCGGAACCCAAGCTAGTAACGAACGTCTTTTTCTTTTGAAATTTTCTTTGCTCGCATACAGCAAAGCGAAATTTAATCAATTATAATTTCAGCACTGACATATTTATTATTTCGTTTGCATCGTAAAAGTATGAATTTATATTATAATGAAAACGGTAGTACTATCTGTTCTGCAGCGTCAATCTGTTAAGATCTAAAACCCGTACATAAATAGAGCTAGCAAATAATTAAGGTAATGGAAGCCATTATCACTGATACATTGCAGTGTACATAAATTAGCTGGATTAGAATCTGAAACTTACCTAGACTCGGAATAAACACTGTTACGATATGGATTAATTAAATTACTATGTGCGATTAATTCCATTTTAAATAGACTGCGTAAACTGAGGTAAGCGTAAACTATTATGTACTAGAAAATATTGTTACAGTGTTTATAAATATCCACACCACAAAGTTTGCACAACGTTCTAATTTTTTTTCTGTATGAATTATTATACTGCAAAATGATTAAACATAAATTAATACTTGCAAAGCAATACAATAATACAAATTTATACAAGTTGATTAATTTTCTGCAAAATCCAAACCATGCAGATTGATCAAGCTCTCAATGCTTAACTCTTGAACACGACGATAAAATCCGAGTTCATACGAGCGTGTATGGGGTTCGGTTCGGTTCAGCTGTAACCGAACGTATCTACGTTGCATCGCTTTTCGCTCTTCCGCAGGAAGAATGATATTCATTTCCGTTTTGCGGAGGTTGCAGAATATGAATGAATGTTGACAAATTACGTGGCCACCTCCTCCATCGTGCACGTGAGGGAATTTTAAATAGACTCAGGCAAGCATTACACATTCATCCACCACTACTCCACCCTAAAAACTAACTGAAAGAGGGTGTAGGAATTTTTTTCCTACGTGGGAGTGAAAAACTAGTACACACACAATTTGTCGCAAATAATGGATTCTAAGCACTAGTCGCTATATTTGTAATTTTTCACGTAAAAAGTACTATAAATAACATTATACACAAAAACGTATATATTTAGGAATGTTTTTTTTATATTTAGATGCTTGTATGGGTTTATAAATAAACATCTGAAAATGTCACTTTGACTTGACCATTCCAATACATATGCCATGCTTATGTTACATTTTAAAATAGTTGAAAATTAAAAAAAGCTTCACAAGAAAAAAATAAAATAAATACTACTAATATCTTAGTTAAGCACTGTTTATTCAGACTTGTGGAAAAAAAATTGAAATTGAAATATAATGTCACAAGATAAATTAGGAATATTTTATTCAAGAAAACCATATAGTTTGCTGCTATTTTAATGTGTAGAATAATTATTTATATCTTATATTAATATATCAACTGACAATTTATAAATGTGCCACATAATAATACAAAACAACAAATAATATTCCCAACATTCGTATACTATACATTATTTGAATAGTTAGAGTGACATATATAATATTAGTAAATATAATAATAAAGTGTGATGTATAATATTAAGAAATAGCGTAAAATTATTGGTTCGTGAGATCGTGAGGTTTTTTGGGCCTCTTTGTATATATTCTTATCACATGAATAATTTGAGCTAAAAATATAACCTTAATACATATTATTTGTTGTGACATCATACCCTGAATAAAGCCTTATTCCAAACATACAGTCACGATTATTAGACGGCATTTAAAAGGTATGACGTAAAAGCAATTACTTTCTACATATAAATTATAACGAGTTTCTCGGCAGTGTTACGGTTAATCTATTATTTATTCAACTACAAAGGCTGAAAATATAAAAAATACATATTTAAAATATATATATATAAAAATAATTAATATAAAATATTTATAAAATGTGTCTTGAACCTTGAAATTTTGTGTATGTTCTAAGATATTTTATAAAACGCTTATTTCAATTCAACAATTTTAAAAATAATATATTTTATACAATACAATATCGATTTGAAACCATTTTATTAATTTACAAAAAAATGCATTACTTATTTAGTGAAACAAAAAAGCTTCTACTTCTCAAACATGAGTGTATTAACTGCAGTAGTTAGTTGGGGGTGGAAGGGGGGGAAGTTTTATATTTGTACAGTTCGTGAATTAAACCGTAATGCAATACCGCGTCGAAAGCTTTGTCTATATCTAGCACGAAAATACTTTTTCATTTTAAATGAAGAAGTCATTATCATTTTAATGTTAAATTATTAAGTTGATGTTTTTAGAGTTTAATATAAGAATAATAGATGTTTAAAAATATATTTTAAATATTAAATTAAATTTATTACGCACCACCTTGTATTAACTACTTTTCTTCATATTAGATTCAAATTATCCATATATGTAATTTCATAATAATTATATATGATTTCGCTTGAATTTGACGTGAATGATGTAAGCGTATTCAATAGTATGAAATTTATGTCGTAGCACGATGTGTAATTTGTACGTTCATTACTAGTATTAAAACTCCAATACGTGGTTACGGTTAATTAATAAATGTCACGTCGTTGACGATGCAAACGCCACGCCACGAAATGCCATACCTACGAAAGGAAAACATGACGAAAATAACGAGGGTGGATTTCGGGGAGTCGTCCTGTTTGCTCGTGACGTTTACACAGTGACATTTATACGCTTGAAAATAATACAAACGAAATGCGGAAATTGCCACCTCTCGTTTCCGTAACATCGAGATCTTTTTGATTTTTCTTTATTTTTACTTTTCCAGGTTGCTACCTGTGTTTGTTTACTCAATTTTTGCGATTTAATTCAATTCAAGAAAAGCTCAACTTAAAATAAATACATGCTAAGATTGTTCAAAATTTATTTACTAATAAATGATACGCTACGATAGAGTTAAAAATCATGAAAAGCAGATTGCCTGACGAGCCGAGCCCATAATCCTGATTTATTAATTGACCAAAAATTAAAATGTAATTAATTTTAAAAATTCAACATCGAGAGCCACAAGCTACTTATTGATTTTAAAGCTGCATATGACTGATAAATAGAGATGTATTATATTTAGTAATCTATTAAAATTAAAATTTATTACGTTTATTTGAACAATATAAATTATTATACAGACATACTTAATATATTGTATATAATATACTAGTAACCCATTTTCATGTTTACAATTAGTTATTAGATAAATTTATTAAAAAAATAAGAATATAAAACATAACTTTTGTGGTTATAATTTAAGAAAAACAATTCAAAATCCTTGAAAATTAAAGCGAAAAAAAATTTGAGTTACAGGAAACCATAAATTAAATGATAATTTACTTTGATTTATTATTTATGATGCGTTTTAATTTGTAATGACTAGGATTTAATCATTAAAAGGCTCCTTAAATGCGACATTGTTTATATTAAAATTTTTCCATAATATGCATGTCTTGAATAATTTTATTTATTTCGACTATTATGTATCGCCATAAGGTCGCGTTTAATTAGTTTATAAAACAATTTACAGTCACTTAAATTAACGGCGACAAAACGATATCGTTAAACGTTATTGGCGATTAAATTCAAGTTTCAAAAGTCGTTCGGGCCAAGCGCACATACACATAATATATAGCCTCTGATGAAAATCGTGCGCCGAGAATTTTCCCCACAATAATAATTGACCATAAAATCCATACTGGAGCCACCGCTCTGTCGCCACGTTAGATTAGATAAGTAGTAAGAAATTGTTGGCATTACTTTGCCGACTTAACATAACAACTTGGCATATCATGCGATGGTTGAAATTGATATTTGAAGTCAATTTCGCTCAGAGCTTATTTCGAGAGTGGTCAGTCACGGCAAATATTCAATATTTCATATATCAATTTATAATGTAAATATCTCTGTATATGTATTAAAGTCCTGAAATTTAATTGGTTTGGAATATATTATAAAGCATTGTTTGCGCTTGTGTTGTTATAACATTTCATGTCAAATTTAAACGCTTTCTAATTTGTAATATGGCAATTTATTATTATTAATTGTTAATAATGTCCATAGAGCAGGATATGTTCTAAGAGTATATTTTAGCAAAATGGAACATTTTAAATATACCAGAAAATATAATGGTAACAATGTGCTTATTCTGAAGTGAAACAACTATGCTGCTACGATATTTAATTAAAATATTTGTTTTTATAGAATTAGTTTACGTACGTATGTATGTTAAAGTTCATTGTTTAATATTATATAAGGCTTAACATAACTTTTGTTCAGTTACTTTATGAGGGAAATTCTTGGCGTAAACATTTTGCGGAAAAGCGTGAGATAAAGTAAATCGTATTAAAACTTTGCTGTGTGTAGCTTACATATTGAAACATAGTTTTATATAATATCTCTGTCACGGGTAAAATAAGCGTAAACAATATTACAAAGAAAGCGACAAAGCTATCTAGGAAGCTGCAATATTTATCTCGTAAACCGGAAAATATTTCGCGAATTTAGTTCACAACGCAGACATTAGATATAGTTTGTAGGATTGTGTATGCAACAAGTTGTCACATATATCATAGCATATTTTGTATGAATTATTGTCGGCAGAACGTGTGTTATTGAAAAATAATAATAACATAAAGCACTAAAATATATAAAAGAAACATTTATTTATATAAATACATTGCTCTAGATTTAAAGATATAAATATTATATAATACACTGCAATACTCAACATTAAGAATATTTTGTTAATGTAAAGTAAATTGTTAAAGGTTAACAGATAAGCGCGATTGTGTATCATTTTACACTTATCTTTACGTTTGATGTATGACCACTCAGCTTTATTTATATTCAAACAATGTCTCATTGTTTTAATGTTTGTGGAGTTTATGATGTATCTACATGGAATCTGTAAAACACATTATTGATATTTAGCCGTAAATATTTAGGGATTCTTAAACTATATATAAACCTCAATGCAATCTATGTATATTATTTAATAATTATATAAATTGGCAAATAGTATATTATTTTTTTGGCAATATTTGATCCTCAGGCATTTCCAATTATATATCTGGGTTAAAAAAAGCTATGGTTCAAGATTCGATACTTTGATACTACTTTTGGGAGTGAAAAATTATATTTAGCAAACTCTCGACGCTCTTTGCAGTATCATTATTTATACATTAATTACATTTATGATTTTACGAACATATTTAGTGTTATTTTGATTGATTATGAAATATTATTTATTATATCATAACTTGTATTGTGTCATATTTACATGTTCACGCACATTTCTCACGTTTTCCGTTGTAATGTTTTAACTTGGAAATTTTATTGAGAAATAAATTTCACCTCGCCGCTACGTTTCGAATAAAATTTAATCGTGTTATAAAATATTTTACGTTCAAACTGGCCGTACTGAATTCCTTCACAAAACGCGAGATGAAAGCACACGAAACCGTAAAATATCCTTAAATAAAATTTACAGCCGCGTTTATTATCATTTCGCCGATTCGGCGTTTTTACACCGAAAGTCCAAACCTGGAAAAAGTGTATAATTATTCAAAAAATATACAATGTCAGTATTATTGCATTGTTTACTTTGTGCTGAAGTCTACATAAATTAAGTTTGTTAAGCTAAGGATTTTATTGTTCTATTAAGTTATTCGGATTTTGTATGCAATTTTTAGTTGAGACACTTTTTCTTAATTCAATGGTTTTTCGCAAAAGTTAAAATTCAATATGTATGCAAAGTCACGGTTCTATCATCAAGATCGAAAGTAAACTGTAAAGTTTTAATGAAATTTGCTTAAGTGGAATTCGCCGATTTTGAATCTTCAAACGAACGAATTTTACAAAATCGCTTTCGAATATAATGTAATTATAACGTAATTTCAATGTAATTACAGAATCGTAACAAACCTTTTGATAATATCTTACGAATCAGCATGAAAATAAATATATATATTGTTTGATGTTTATATAAATATTTATTCATGACAAATTTTTATTAAAATTACATTTACCAAAAAAAGTATTTTTAACTTTAATTTGTAAAAAAAACGTCAGAGGAATTTTGGGGTATATATAAAAATATTTTAATTTCAATTTGTTTATCTTTAATAAAATAGTTTTAAATTCAGTTTTACTAATGCTACAATCCATAATAATGATCATTCAGTTTTAAGTTTATCTGATAGTATAGTAATAAAGCGAATCAAAGACTTAAAACTTTTTTAATTTTAAACTTTAAACTTCAATTTAAAGCTTTGTAATAACTTTAAAACAAACTTTATTTTAAAGTTATTACAATCCAAATTAGAATCTTTTTAAAAATTATTTTTAATGTTGTAAAATTTTATATGGAAATACGTTTTTTTAGATAATTCTTCTTCTAAGCGTTTTGTTGATAATATGGCTATTTTAAAAAAAAAAATTATAAAAAAAATCCATTTGACGTAACTGTTGAAAAAATTACTAAATTTACTGGCAAATGATACATTTGAATTTTTACATAAAAATATGAATATAACATAAAATATAATAAAATAACATAAAAATATAAAGAATTTTGCTCCATTTTTAATACTAGTTTTTGGAAATACACACTTATGTGTATAAGCATTATTTGGAATTTAACATATTAGATCAAATGTCTTAAGAAACAATATTACTAGTTCAGTGGCAAACGTCGACTATAGAGTTGCAACCAAAAAACAAACACATTATTTGAAATAATTATTGTTAAAAATATTTGTTTTAAATCTGTGATTTTTCTTTACTATATAAATAATAATATGCCTATATTTTATTATTATTAAAATTAAAATTTAATTATGTTACATTTTATTGTATATATTATGTTAGATTTTATTGTATATGTATTCGAACTTTTTTTTATAGAACATAGCAAAATTCTTACTTCAGCCTGAACTAACCCTTATATTAATTGCACAATTACTATTTGGTCTTTAACCTAAAATGTTTGAGAACTACTAGTCTACGTCATTTTATTATTTTATATACATACATTAATATAGCAAAACATGTACAAGCTTAAATGTAAAATTCAATAGTTTGAGGATCCACTACACAATATTTAATATGCTCTTTTCTACAAGATGGATATTTTAATCGTATCCAATTATCAGTGTTGCGAAAAATATGTTTTTTCTGTATTGTGTAAAACAAATCTGCTTTGTCAAGAATATTTTTTAATAAGTTTATATAAATTAATATTGATGAAAAACTTTAACCGCCCAAAATCTTGATGTTTGATAATTTGTATTTAATTTAATTTATTGTGAAATAAATTTAATTTATGGTTAAAATTGAAAAATCACCTGAAAAATGCGTGTGTGTATACAAAAAGTAATTAATAATGGATTTGTATTTTATTTGCTTAAATAAATTAAAAGCTAGTAATGGAAATGTATATAAATATTAATAGCTATTCAATGATAGTATCTCTAAGAAATAGCATGTTTCAATTGTCATTCAACGCAAATTACACTGTCAGTCCTCTTGTTTCAAATCTGACATCTGAATTTAGTGTCAGATTAATTAAAAATAAAATACCACTGCCGCAAAGCGAACCGGACGATTTGTCAAAAAAGTTTCCTCGAATTAGGGCAAATCGTCGGGATGCACGCGAGGTCTAACAAAGTGCGGTATTATGTATACAAATTTAGGCAAGGGGGAGAATAAAGAAAGGGTAGCAGAAAAAAATACGCGCACATTATGGCATATTCTTAGAGAAAAGTCTTACGTTCGCCACAAGTGTAAAGTTCGACAAAATTGAATCGGCTCGAAGCTCTGCCTTCGGGCTTCATTCATATTCACACAGTGATGCAGAAGGGTGAACGCGAAAAAAGGCCCATACGATAAATGACAACGTTCGTCATAAACGCCCTGTTGTTGTGGGGTTGAATTCGCGAAAAGTTGCTCTAAAAAATATTAGACACACGCGCGAGAAACCCCTTTCGTGTTACTTTGACTATACCCACCTTGACACACTTTAGGGTCGCTTGTGACGTAATTTTTTATAATAAATATGATTAAAACGGCCGCGCGAATATATTTCTGTAATATTTCTTTGTTATTTTTTAATTTGTGTGAATTAAATTGCAGACAATTAAAACCATATTTACTAAGAAGTGGTGTATTGAAAGCTTGATTGTACATAATGGCAATTAAATCATAATATTTTTTACATACAATATTTATGAGCTAACGATAATGTCAAGCTATAGTTAGGGTTAAGCCTCGAGTGAAACCCAAGAATAAGAAAGCTGGCTTTTGCGATGATTGTAAATTTCAGTTGATTATTTTGGTGTGCTTTCAATATGGTCAAATGTAAGCGACTCTTAACAACCTAATCTCCGATTTTAAATTATGCTGAGCTAATGATAAGTCTAATATTTACAGAAATCTGAGATAGGTACTTAAAAATCTAAAACAATCACGTTCTATTTGTCCTTCTCATGAACGACCTTTTTATGACTTCGTATATATTTTTATGCCAATAGTTTTTTGAGTTGTATTTTTGCTCGCGTATTAATTTTTAACTTAATTGCTTTGTGCATTTATACATTTCAATTTTTGACGATCATTTACATTAACGCTTATATTTAATGCTAAACAACAATTTTGTTGCATTTAATATTGATTGTTTAAATATTTAAAAAAATAATATCTAAGTTTTAAGTTTAATTTCAGAGCCAAATGTGTGTCAAAAAGCTATAATAATACAAACATATTTATTGAATTATATTTTTATGAGGTTTTTTAATATTTTGAATATCTTTTAAGAGCTTTTAAAAAATATGAGAATCAATTTTCAAAATTTGAGGCCAAAAGGGTGTGTCTTTACAACCAAATAGACACCGGAATATTCAAAAACAGTTTATTTAAAAAAATATAAATACACTTCCATATATACAGAAATGTATTTGCTGATATTGGAGTTGAAGTAGAATGTTGTGAAAGCCATAAAGTATTCGCTGGCGTGTCTAGTTTGTATTATTGTCGGCTGTGATTTCGCAGAAGAGCTAATAACTGTCGCGATGTCTGGCTTGTCTCAGATCGTATCTGCTGCTGTGACTTTGTGGCGTCTCCTCTAATCTGTCTTCTGCTTCTTATGATCAAGTGTGACGTATTTTATGTTCCTGGTTCGAGACAGTTCTTGCGAATCGCAGATGAGAATGTTTGCGGGTCAATTGCATCCCTTCTTGTACACATCTATAAAATGTGTTTATGGCTTAAAAGAGATACGGTTCAGGTGTTCACTTCGGCTTTTGATCCATACTTTAAAAAAAATAAAATAACGTCATTGAAAAAATATTATACTGCCTTATTTAATAATATAAATTATATTATTTTAAAGTTTTTATAAAATTATTTATACACATATATTACAAATAGCATATTTTTATACTTTTATGAAATTAATTATGAAAATTTTATAATCAAGGCAATTCAATTTTGTGTAAGGCAATATTTGATGACTATTAGGACGTATGCATAAATTTATTTTCATTCCACTATCTCTCTATATCATAGATTGACGTGATTGTTTGAAAACGGGAGAGATGAAGGTATGTATTATACATATGTACATAGGTACACCGCGGACCTCTCTGCTGGAAATTGATTTTTGACAGAAGTCAACTTGTGATGAAGGAAACAGGATTCTGCAATATATATGATAATATCCTTACATATTGTGGATGTTTTTTTCCCGTTCGACGTCAAATGTGATTTCGACGAAAACGTTTTTTGCACGCATAAAATATGATTTTTTTCCATATAAACGGTTGTATTATAAAAAAAGAGCGTGATGTAAGCGAACCGCAAAAAGGTAATACGTTCGACTCTATTTTTTATCTAATAGGTAATTTCTATGAATTTTATTCAACTTGTGCGTTGTCTAATAACAAAAATACTATTGGCCGCTTACTAGTATTTTTCTTGATATATTCACATTAGCCATGTTATTTTATTTTGGGGGTTTATAATTTATAAATATTTTTATTACACTACTGTATTCAGTTGCGTTTACTTATTTATTGACAATAATTATTAAACACAACAATAAGTGCATAATATTAAGACAACCACTAATAACAATAGTTAACAGAAATTTTGACCGATGATTAAGTGTTTTTATCAATAATACTAATTAGATTGCTATATTTACTGAGGATTTTAAGACGAAGCAATGATAGGTGACTTTTTTTGTTTCTCACTTAAGAAAATCATTTTCTGTACTACTTGAAATTTATATAAATAACATTAAACGCATTATAAGATAATTATGAAAATGGGTGTAAATTGAATTTTTGTATTTTTACTCAAATGTTTATAACTTTTATATTTTCCAATTGATTTTGACAGTCACTTATTTTCTTTATAATAGAACGGGCTTGAGCTTTCAATCAAAGATCTAATATTTTTAATAAATTTACGAATAGTGCTTAAATCTGATTAAAAAGTATTGTATTATAGAAACAGAAAGTGAAAATTCAATAACCTCCAATTTCATATAAAATACTTTGCAATGAGCCATTTAAAGCGAAGATATTTGTAATAATTTTTTTTTAACAATGTCTTGAAAAATGTACTACTTTTTTAATTTTTGATTTTACATAGAAATTAACTGTCAAATTGGATTAGTATTTTTTTATATTTGTCAAATAGTGTAATTAATTAGTAAATATAGCAATATAATTGGTATTATTTTTAATAAAAAACACTGAAAATATCTTAATATATTGCTTAACACAAAGTTTTTGTAATTAAATATTTGCTGAGTATTCATAAACGAATTAAAATAGTTATTAAATGAAATATCTAAAAGCACTATAAATTATAAATATGTAATATATATAAAAAAAAATATCATGAATATTTAATTGTTCACTTTTAATTTCTACACGAGCGAGAGCCGCCCCTAATTCCCATAAACCCAAATTGAGTTATTTAATGTCACGTTTTAGTAGAAGGACACTTAAAATACTGGCAATATTTAGACGAGCAAGGGCGAGCCGCTAAGTGCGCTGCAATAAACGAATAAATTGTTCGACGGCCGGTAAGAAAATTGGCCGAGAGCGGTAAGTGGTTTATTATGTTGTACAAAGTAATTAGATTTGGTAATTCTGGCCATCGGCGAGGTGTTGGGAAAGTTAACGAGGGGTCCACCCACCCCTGGGTAAACTCCAGATACAGGAGGCGAACCATCCACCCACCGGTCAGGTCGTTGTCGGACACCGCTTTGTTTTGACGACACCGATTTCGACTGTGACAAATCTATCGGAAAAATCGCACGAAGAGTTACGGGTAGTTTCGTGATAGAATTTTTCATGAACAAGAAAAACAATTTATCATATATAATAGTTCGAAACATGAATGGTTTTTTTTAAATCAATAATAAAAGTAATTGTTACACTCTTAACGCACAGAATTCTATATTTTTATACAGAATTATTTCCATGTTTGATGATTTCAAAATGTAATGTTCAAGAAAAAAATATTTTTAAAGCAAAATTATAAATAAAGAAAAAGTAAATACACACACACTTTAAACACCATGTATAATAACCAGTTAATCAGCTGTTGACTATAGTTTTAAATTACTCGAAGGCGTTAAATCAATGATTAATATTAGTACCTTAAATTAGCGGAAGAGCTTTATATAGCTTTGATTAAGCATGTACGATGATTAAAAATAATCTATATAAAGAAGATAATTTAGTACAACATTTTTTTTTCTTAAAAACAAGGAGCTCTTTGTTAAAAAAACTTGTGTTGATAGTTTCTTTCGGAGAATAATCGTGCAATAAAACTAAAAATATACTGTCTTTATCAAATTTTCTGTGGAGTGTTCCAGTTTTACCTATTTGGGAACACTCTCCGCTTTCGTACAATTCTTTGCCGTTTTGTCTTGTTACGCCTCGTCTTTCGTCACAACACAAGTAAATAAAAAAATATTTATTTTCACTATGTCTGCAATTTGTGTGTTGTTTTTGGTCCTCAAAAAACAAACATCCACGATGCACAAACTTTTCAGAAGTAAATATATTATTTTCTGACGATTCATAAAATTTTTAAAATATTGAATATATTTTTAGGAAAATGGATTTTAGTATCATATACACCTAATCGTTTCAATTTTCTAGCACTTTTCCCTATAAATTACATTTAATTGGCGGTGGATTTACACTACCATTTTCAGTGAAAAATCACTTAAGGTCATTTTTAGAAATTTATCAATATTACCGATTCATATTCGATGTGTACCATCTGCCTAAAATTTTATTCGATTTTCATTAGTAATAAATACACTTTCAAAATGCAAATTTATTTTATATATTGATTTTAATTTTTTCGTTCAATCTGTATAGGTAAAGGTCGATTTGCATTATTCATTAACCAACTATCCTTTATGCAAGGGGTCTATGTTGGAAAATTTCGAGGTCCGCCCCGCGGAAATTGAAGTTGTAAGGAGGGAAGCAGCGATATAAAAACGACGCCGCCGACGCCACTGGCTGGTCCAATAAAAACCGGCACGGAATGAAATTCAAATGAAGTTTCAGACCCCACCAGTTTTGAGAGCCTTTGACCCTGTCCGTACTGCATTACCCGCAGTTAACGAACGCCTCGGACGGTTCAAGTTTTGATTGCATCTTGCGCATTTCCGATTCGTTTGATGTTCGGTCTTTTTCGCCTTTATTGACTGTTTGCCGTTTCAATTTCGCCATGGATTTTATTAGTTTGCTTTACTCAGAGGATTATTATGGTTTTCAATCGGAAACGATTGGTGCTGGTAAATTAAATTTTTGTATTCTCTAATCTATCTATACAAATTAAGTTGTTAATCTATACAAACTAGTTGAGGCCTGTTTTTCATTCTATTTCTGTAGTTTGATATTTTGCTTTTAAATCTTTTAAACAATAAATGTTACAATATTACTTGAGTCATATCACATTTCAGAGAAAAATACGTGACGGTTATTTTGTAAAATATCAAACAAATCAGTTCAATTTTTTGTTGCTATATAAACGCTACTAAAGCTTGCGAGTCAATTGGTTAGCTTCTTGTTTTTATTGAATAGTGACACAGTAAATCATGAATTAAATAAAATATCTTATTTTTTATGATATAAAAAAGTAGAGAATGTTTTTTATCAAAATATTGCTAGCTGTATAATTAATACACAATTCATACCTACTCCTAACACTTACTAAAGAGTAATATTCTCGAACCAATAATTGATATTTTTAAATTATTAGTATAAAAGCTACGCATTTTACGAGATAATTTCAAAATAAAATAATAAATTCCGTTTGGCTTTAAAGGAATATCTACCTGACAGGTGACGTATTTTGGACAAGTAGCAAAAATTAAATTAGTTTCAAACAATACTAAGCGGAAACTTCGTTACACCTTTTTCGATAATTTGCATGAGATTTTTAAAAACAATAAAATATTTTTATTAAAAGTGAAAATAAAAGGCAAAGCATATTCTTAGAATTGGTACTGTGGATTGGTATATATAATAATTATAAAAACAGATTTTGATGTGCTAATCCGTATATAATTTACAACAAAGGGTTTATTTGTTAATAAAAGAAAGGCTACAACTCTAGTATTACATATCTTGAGTAATGTTTGAAGTTACAGTCTTAACAAATATTGACTATTTTTTATTTAATACAAATAAAAAGAAAATTTATGAATTCTTATACTTGACATAATTGCTAACTCGTTACAAAAAAACCCTACAAATCTTTTGTATCTGTAATTCTCCCATACTTACTAGTAATGTGAAAGAAAACATTAGGTAAAAATCATTAAATTCACCTTATAATATATTCATAGTGATTTGAAAGCTGACGACAACAAACACACATATTAACAAATTGCATGGCAACTAACATTTGATAGTAATCGTAAGCATTATATTATGAATTAATTATTAACCGAGCTTATATAATTAATTTACGATTCGTTTAACGATCACGCGATGTCAGTCATTTGTGGTTATTATAAGTTATAAACAATGCAGCTCAAAAATTACTATTTACATATTAATGAGTAGGCGTTAGATAAAAGGTTTTTAATACATACATACGTGACTAATATATGAGTAAAATTTATGTAGAGGACTTTTTGATGTCGTCCTAACGATATCCTACATATGAGCTTATGGATAGAATTCGTTATTGTTCCATAAATATGTCCAATGCGTTTCCCTAGGGAGCATATTAGAGTCTGTCGCTTTATGTGGTTTCTTGTTTTGTGACCGGTCCAGATTATGGAGGTTCCCTGAATCAATTGAGACGGGAAAGCGATTGTCGCGTGTTATCGCCCTATTATAGACCTTGTTCAATGATTGACGATTGCCTTGTTTCGTTTTATCGCACAGTCTATAAAAGATTGGCTCCAAACTATAATGATTAGACAGATTCGTTAAAATTAATTTGAATTTACTATGTATAATAAGAATTTTAATTAAGAGGTATAGATTTTTATTTTGCCATTTCTCTAGTAGTTAAAGTATATTTTATTAATCGATAAGTTCCTCTGGTTATTTAATATTTAACTAAATAAGTCGTATATATATTTTTTGATACATTTAGTAGCTAAAAAATATAAATGTTATATAGATTTTTTCGAAAATAATATGCATATTATCTAAAACGAGTATCACATTTATAAATCAATTATTAATTAATTTGGAATAGCCATGTAATTTTTAAAAATTAAAATCAATATTTTTGTGGCGATATGAGACGTAAAAAGTATAAAACTACAGCTGAAGAGATAGTAATATTTTTTATTGTGATCGGAAAATATTCGCTAAAATGACTAAAATATTCATAGTAGTTTTTTAATTTAAAATCAATGAAACGGCGCTTGACTGTATAGCTTAAATGTGCGGTATACACAATACATAATTTAATATATAAAATGAATTTCTGTCTGCGCATTTAAATCGCGAAATATTCTAAAGCCACCCCTACTCCATCACAGCCCCACCATCCATTATGTGGCAAATCCTGCGCAAGTTATTTAGGCGTGGGTTTTCTGCGGGTACCTTTCGGCTCCGTTCGCATTTATTTACCTAATTTTGTGACCATACAAAAGCATTTGTTATTGTAACCTCAAGTTGGAATTGAAAATATTACGCGTTGCAAAACAAAGACAAATTCGGTCCCATTGTTTTCACACTCAGACCGAGGCGTTCAAGATACGCATAATGATAATATTTTAAAATAAATTAACGAAAAAAAATAACAACAAGGGTAACCAGAACAATTGGAGAGGTCAATTCGCAGACGCTTAATAAACTTTTGTGTGTGTGTGGTTGCATTGCAAAACTTATTATCTCTGTTTTTAACGACGCGCAATAATAGTGAGCTTTCTGGATATGAACTCAGTTAACTGCGACTTTCGACGCGCAATCCCGCGGGTGGACTTTGGAGTAATTTTGCTCGCGAAATACCCTTATGCGGTTAGGGTTTAATGCCGTTAACCCTTGGCTTTGAATGTATATTAATGAAGCGAAAATCGTGCAATAATCTTGAACGACTTTCACTTTGCCCGTGTGTATATGACTTGGGTAGCATAGGGTAGTTTTAATTTTATGTATGACTCACTCAATTTCCGCAGAAATATTGTACCTAATAAAAAATATTAAGGGGTAACACGCATACCTTTAATTATTTGACTCAGAACATTCCAAGGTGCAGCAATATGCTAACTTTAAAGGATACACGTGTGAAGATAGATAGCTTATATATATTCTCAAGAGTTATTTAATCAGCTATAGATTTACAAAAGTAGTTTTCGTAAAGATCGTTAAAAAATGTCAGGAACTTAAAGACACTGGTTTTTAGTCTATGGTAAAAAAAAATTGGTAGGTTTATTCTAAAGGTAATTTGAGTTAATCTCAATTCATTTATAGCCTTTAATATATTTTTTATTTGATATATTACTGTTATATTAACTTTCTAAATAACCATTGTTAAATTATAATTTATATTTATATTAAAAAGTGTTAAAGGTCATATTAATTTCATATAGCTATACATTGAAAACTTACATAATACTACAACCAGGCAATACACTTGTCTTGCATGAGAGAGATACAAATTAATAATCTCTAGAGATAATTACGCTTTCGGTATTGCCAGCAAATGGTTTAACATTTGCAGCCACTTATATGTCAGAAAAGTTAATAACAGTTTATTATAAAAAAACGATTGACCACATATATACAGAAAGATGAAAATAATAATTTACCTTTGCTATGGTGTGAGAGTATGTACCGTGGTTGTCATTGGTTGCCAGTAATATTTTAAGTGATTTATCACGTGCTGAGAGTATACATCTTTTACACTGGTCTTTCGAGGAAACTTGGACGTATAAGATACGAGGCCAATTGAGAGGAAATCGCATTAGTCTGACAACACCTCTAAAAGTCAACCCATTTATTAAAAGCTAGTTAAAGGTAATATATTGCTTAAACAACCATTTGATAATCACAAAAATATTGTTTTTTGAGTGTGTCTTAAGCTTATAATTTTTTGATTTTGCTTTTTTTGCTGTTTTTTTTAATATGTGTGGCTATTGTGCAATATTGGGTGCTTTGCCAATTTAAAATGTTTATTGTTGAGCGCCTATTTATTGATGTTTGCATTACTTTTAATGTTTTGTTAAAACTCCTATCTTGTACATTTTGTTGATGAGCTTTCCGGAAGTTTATTTTTATTAATATACTCGATATTGGTTCTTTGATAAAAAGCTCCTATAAATAATCGACGTGTAAAGTTAGAAATAAAAGCCTTAAAAGTATTTAATTTATATTTTTGTATACAATATTTATCAACGGCTTGTATGAGCTTTGAATTAACGAATACAGAGAATTACATCATGTTTAATATAATTTTTGCTCGTATAAAAAAAATCTAAATTCCTGTATTTTTATATTTTATACCTAAATATAAATCGGAAATTATATTGTTAAGCTAACTTCAAAGTAAAATGTTTTTATTATTTATCTTTTTTGACATATTTTTGCTAAATATTATGTAATATGTAATAAATTTTATAGCAAAAAAAACAAAAAGTATCCAATTATATTTAGTTTACGAATTTTAGTTTTGGATTGTCTTTATTTGATGTTTTTTTTTATATTCGAATAATAAAATTTGATATATAAAAAATACTGCAATAAGTAATGTGCCTCTGATCGATTATTTTAAGTAAGTTTATTATAACTTTTCTTAACACAATTCGAATACAAAGTATTGATTTAAAATAAAATTTGTATTATAATATTATAAGTATTATAAATGTAAGTATTCATAATATACATGCTAAAATTGCAAAAATATATATAATATATTTATATATATTAACCACATATATTTCAAGATAAAAATGTGCTTTATTAACTATTTTATCGGTTGTGCTTAGTTTTTGATGGTCCGCGGAGCATCAAGAAACCGAAATATTTTTTTTCACTATGGTTACGAATTTTTTCATTATGGTTACGAACATGATTTTAAAACAAAATATCGGAAAAATATAGATTTTTTTTCTTTGCGTGTAGCACTATCTACAATTGAGCCACGACTTGATAAGCTTGTAAATAATAAACAAGGTTACCTTTCGCATTAAATGAATTGTTTTTATATAGTTATGTTTGTTTAAAAATTTATTTTAATAGTTTTATTTATTTTTTTTAGTAACTTTAGTAGGTTTGTTATTTACGAAAGTATTGTTTTACCATGTAACAACATTTATTTTATAATACATTATAATCCTGTATATTAAATATTTTATAATATTGTTTGTTAAAATAATACATAGGTCTCATATAAAAAACAATACTAGTGCGTTTTTTTATTTTAAATCAACTTTGATAATTAAAGCTTAAAACAGTTATTATTAAACGGTAATAATATTGACGTATTGAAAAAGAAAAAACTAATTATCTTAAATTTTATTTAATAGTCATATAAAAAAATATTAATTTGCTACCGGTCCACCAATTAAAAAAGTTTGGAACTCACTGTATATAAAAAAAAAATAAAAAAATAGTAAAATATTATATTAATTATAAACATATTGTTTGTTAATCAGCCGCTAAGCGAAATTATTTTACATATGTTTATGGTTAACGAGTATTGTAAAATGTATTTATTATAATATAATTATCTGATAATATATATGTGAATAGCATTTCAATAACTAATTGACCAATACTTACGTATAATATTCTTAAAAAAAATAAAAATATTTTTATTTGCTAAGAAGAGCTATCCGATATTTTTGATTACATTCCTGTCCGGATCTTAGAAAGGAGAATATCTATTTTCTCTTGTTGTATTATGTAACGTGTATGTGTGAGGGTGTTTGTGTCTGTTCTCTATTGCTTTGCGGTATTCACTACATAAAGACGGTCGAAGTTCCATTTGGGGTTAATTGGGTAAATTGTACTCTTGCTGTGGCAACCTTGGCTTCGGATAGGTCAAGCGCAAGGAAGATTATTCCTTCAAATTATTTTGAGACCTCTCGTTCGGTTCACTCCCCATTCTTTGTTCCGGTTAATTTGTAGGTGGGCATCGTTTGCGACGGATGCTGGGAAACCTTTCGCTAAATTAAACAATTTGTACTTGTCGAATGTTTCTCGGAATTCGGGGTAGAAAAATATGAATTCTTCATTTTTTTAATTAAAAATACCTAATTTTTTTGAGGTTGATAATTCAGGATCAATTTCACTGTCGAAGCATTTGATTATATTCAAAATGAATAAGGGGGTAATAAGCATTATTGACCTAGAAAGTTCTCCAAGATTTAGAGATGCAAATCGCGATGTTCAGATGAACTATATGTGAGTAGTAAGGATATACAGGGCCACTGAGAGCGAATTCGGACCCTGGGAAAACAATGATTCCGGGCCTCATGACAAAAATCACATTTTTTATATTTTTTAAAATCGTAATATAATTTCTTGCATAAATAATAATAGGTACGAGTTAACCCTTTCTATGCTACAAATAAATATAAAAATTTTCTGAAATCATATTTTTTGCGAAATATTTTAAGTATGCATTAAAAATTATTTAAAATATCTACTCATAATATTTATCTGATAGTTAGTCGTGTTTTCTTTGCTGCTCAGTGTTACCATATAGTGAATTTCCAGTCCAGGTCAAAACCAAT
This sequence comes from Plectrocnemia conspersa, assembly GCF_051122295.1. NCBI lineage: Eukaryota > Metazoa > Arthropoda > Insecta > Trichoptera > Polycentropodidae > Plectrocnemia > Plectrocnemia conspersa. The sequence goes on from NW_028277173.1 coordinate 21,117,242, forward strand.
AAAATCGTGCTATTGCGGTGAAAACGCTCGATTATTAAGCGTTTATTTTAAAACTTTTTGTAGCAATTTTACGAGTGAGAATCAAATAGAGTACATATAAACTAAATTTAGCATAATAAAAGAGCGCAAAAAACAATCAACCCTTCTCAGAAGTCAAAAATCTACGTCAAAAGCAATAAAATCGTGTCGTCGCTATCGCTAAATCTTTTTTACTCGTAAAATAAAACTTTAGCTCCTTCGCGCATTTCCATGATAATAATAGTAATTTAATTGGCAAAGTAACAAAACCTGCCAGATTTGTCACCCAAGTGACCTTAGCTAATTAAGGTATGGCTTCCGACATTGTCAAACAAATATACTTGGGCGCGGTTAAACCTAACATTACACATGCCTCACCCGTATGGGCGCACCTTTTTAAATGTCGCAATCTCCGTAATCCCTGGTGTCGTACTGCTAAAGCTGAATGTATAATTTTTCTCTATCGGATTTGCTACACATTGCAGCGCTCTATGTCTTACCAGTCATCACTATGAAATAAAATTCACCCCTTTTGGCGAAACCATAGTTAGTGTCAAAATTTACACATCTACCAGCATGCAAGCTTCAGCTGGTCATAGCCATTAAGTGTGCTGCTTCTTTGATCCATCCTACCAAAGGCATGCACATCTATCCACAGAGCGTTTTAAAATCTATATGGCAGATTCTCTACAAATCACTGTATAACTCAGACGTACGACATTCAAATATTATATTGGTAAGATTTTTGTAAAACATTTGTTTTCAAAAGATTTTCACTGTGCTAAAAAAAGACCACTTTATATAAGTAAAAAAAAATTAAATTAATTACAATATACACAACTAGTATAATTAACCATCCTATATTAAAACTAAAATCGTTACGAAAAAAAGCCCTGCATTTTTGGTTCCTAATGATATTTTACTTAGCTGATTTTCTCTTTGAATGAGCTAATAGCACATAAAGAAATTAAATTAAAAAAACAATAGTAAATAAAATTATTTAAAGGAAATAAAATATTGTAAAAAATAATATGAATCTCGCTTCAAAGTAAAACGAAAATGTAAAAAAAAATCAACAAAGCTATTCTCATTTAGTTTCAAAGAAATATACGTGCATCATCCTTTATCAACATTTCTCTTCGTATCCGAACTCGCGTGCTTGTTTCGAGAGGCAATAATACCTTCCGCTTTCTCGCGACGCAAAATATATTTTCATAGTCAGATTCTGTGACGAATCTTCGATTTTATTGCCTACGCGGAGTCCATATGTAATTCGTGCGGATCAAAAGCACCCGTGATGGGGGGAGGTATAGGAAGTTATTTTTTTTCATTCGCAACTCACACTGAATGGGTTGCTCTGTTTTATGGTCATGATATAAAACTCGATATAGTTATATGTGAGATTCGGGACACGCCTTTAATATATCCGACTCGGTCAGCTCTTTTCGTTCGTGGGGAACGCGAATCCCGGTGCCCGAATAAAACGTCCGAATGGGGTGACACCGTGGGAACGGGGGGTGGTATCTACGGGGTGGATATATATGTCTCCCGCAGGACGCGCATAAAAAATAAAAGGGATTTTAAGGTGTCGTAAGAAAACTGTCATTTCGGCACCGACCATTATGCGGCCCGAGTGGGGCGAGTCAAATTTTTCACGTTACTGAGAAAATAATTATGGCAGATTTATTTAGATAGAATATTTTAAGCTATAATTAGAAAAATGTATTTTTAATAGTAACATTTACTCAGAACTGTTATATTTAATGTAAAATTATAATACAATATTTTATTGTTCATATGTAACATATTAAAACCAAGGAAAATACATACATATACCAATTAAAAAATATTGATAAAATAAAAAGATTGATAGACCTAAATGGCAAGGATCCTATGCCAGTTAAAAATTATTCAAGTCTTCCAGTATGTATGTATGGATGTACATATAAATTTTGATAGCAATGACTATACAATAATACGATTATTAATTGCTACAGTTTGCTTATGATAAATATTTTAAATGTTTAAACAATCAAATTAAATACATATAGTCAAAGAATAATACAAAAACGGATTAAAATCATTGAAATAAAATTTTCGCAATAAAATAATAATATTTCATACAATTCACACACAATTCACAAGTAATTAAAACCATTGTTTAGTCGCGCTTCATACATTTAACATACATACGGATTAATAATTAGGGATGACTAATATATAGGCAATTAATTAATTGTATTATTATGTACATATATTAAACACATTACTTGAAATAATGTATAAGGTAATTTTTGAGAAAGCTTAATTAATTTTTTTAATTTTATTTATTTGTGTATTGAAAAAAGTATATATTTTTACTATACATATACATATGTAGCATACCGAATTGTAAATACATAAACAAATTATCATGTTATCCAATAAATAAATATTTATTTATTATAATATATGATAAATTATATATGTATAAGCAAATCAAACTTTACAATTCGATATGCCACTTTTGATACACATATGTTTAAACATTTTATTACATAAAAATATTTTTTTTTCAATAAATTATAGCTGCAAAATTATTTTTTTTAAAGTTAAATTTTACTAGGATATATGTATTAAATTACTTGTATAGATCAGTTATAATTATAAGCCTTCAATTATTTTTCGTTTACAGTTTTTTTATTGTTATTTCTGTGTAATTTATTTAAATTTAAGTGTTTTTTGATAAACATAGTAAAATTTAATTAAAGGTTCCAATAAAAATAAAACCACTTTTGGCAGTTTTCGCAATGTGTTTGAATTACATTGTTTCTGATATAAGTAGTTTTCTGTTAATATTTGGTATAAATTCATAAAAAATACATATTTAATATGTTTAAATTATAATTAGATCATCATTAAACACAAAGAGTACTTATTTAATATTTATTATAAAATAGTGATATTTATGTTTACAAAAAATAGGAGCAAGATCGAAAAATAGAGTCAAAATCGACTATATTTTTCAATCTTGCTTTTTTGATTTTGCTATGATATATTAATGCAATTGTGCAATAATTAAATAATGTTACAAATTACTACCCTTACTGGACGCCAGCTTTTCTCACAATACGCAGGTTGATTGAGTTTATCATTTGGAAGCATGTTTATAATGAGTTGACCTGTTTAGTGTAGAGTCTCCTCCCGAAAGGAGAACATCTGCAAGAACAAGAACAAAAAGAAAAATACCAAGACAAATACTTATAGCGTAAGTGAGGCGACTTAGGCGCGCTCTCAGCGCCGCCGGTGTTTACAACTTTGTGATATTAAAACACATATCTCCCGCCGCCCGACAGCCCACCACTCTGTGCACACAATGCGAAGCCTTTGTAGGAAAAATCTGATCAAATAATACCCATCCGCCCATCCGCCCACCGGCGCCACCCTTGTTCTGTACCCGTTTTTAATGCTCTTTTTTCAAACGCGAAGCGCACTGTGCTGCTGACTTAAACTTTGAACGGGACTTTAGAAGTGTACAAAAATAATTCGATACGGATTTTGTGTAAGCTGTATAGTGTCTCGTTAGATTTACACTTAAAAAAATAATTGCAATATTGGAGCTGAGTCATAAAGTAGCTTTAAATTTAAATTTTAGAGATTTTAATCCATTTGATTAAAAAAAGTTTTAAGACGTTTATGGAAGTAAGGGTCGTTATACTACTACTTCTCCAACCTGTTTCTAAAACAAAGGACACTTAAAAGTAGATGCAGAAGAACCGGAATTACCAGTTTTGATAAATGAAACTTTAAGGAATAAAATCCTGATAAACTACTTTGTACTACCTTGCAAAGATGATACTCGTATTACATATGGGTTGTTTCGAAAGCTTAACGTAAAATATAGCAAAACACAACTTTGTAGGTGAACATATTTATTTTGCATAACTCAGCAATTTTCGGTACGTGTATTGCTGTGTCTATTCGATGCTGATTTTTTGTATTACAAGCTATGATATTTACAGTTTTATAATGATAATTGATTTATACATACGTGAAATTTGATTTCATCGAATATTGAGAATTTTAACGGCGAACTCAATAAAAGCATATTTTAAGTTAATTGGGTCCAAAGTTCCTGTTGAAACCCATCACAAAACTACTTGGGTAAAGGTACGGGTTTTTATTTTTGCCAATAATATTTTGAAGGTATTGGTAAATGTTCACTATTTATCTGACATAATGTAAGATTATTTTTTATTTTATAAACATTTATTTTGGAATGGAGTTTTTATTATATGAAATAAAAAAAAATGATACCTGGTTGAGTTTGCCTTACCCCTTCATATTACACTTGAAATTTATATTCTTGGTTAATAGCCATGTCACACAGCTTATTTTCACAAGTTATTTATAGTAAATGGAATGGACATACCAAAATATTGATGTATTATTTATATTATATATAATCATATATGCTTTTATTATATTATTTTATCCTGCTAAAACTTTTGCTTTTGCGCAAGGATTAAATTTTAAATTTATTTTTTCTTTAATATTACAAGTAAAAATAATTTTAATAAAGTAAAATTTAAGCTTTTTAGTGCGCTTTCTGCAGCGTTAAAAGCTCGCAGCAGGCAGGTGAACGAGCGCGCTTTCGATTCGCGCAGCCAAAACAAACTTTAATCGTAAACAAGCCAAGTCGGCTGACTTGGGGTCTGCCTGACCCACACCACTGTTCTCGGGGCAAACGTATCTGGCATATCTAGCTGGGTCACCCTCTGCACCCCCGCCGATAATAACTTAACTCGCCGAGCCCAGCCGAGCAAATAAAGATAGTGATATTTTTCGCCGATCGCTGCCGAAAATTCCCCCTAAAGAACCTCTTCGTATTTACCCCGTCTCGGCCTGATTAAAGGTCCGCCGGAAAGTTGGGGCCACCCAAAAAGTCAACAAGTAATTTTGGCGTTTTTCAGAAGAATTTGCCGCTCCTGCAAAACTTTGGACTTTTCATTTTCAATTACGTCACGGCCAGTGAAGGCAATTTTTCCTGCTGTCTCTCTCTCTCTCCGTTGAAAATAAAGTTGAGCGATGATGTAAAATTTTCGCAGAGTTATTATTCATGATTAGGCTGTTTTTTATTGTGTTTTTTATCTGGTTATTTGCGAACGTGCGCCGTTTGTTCCGGTAAAAATGCCGAATTTGTTTGTTCGATCCTTTGTTCGGTCGTATGCTTACATTTGATTGTATTTTACGTTTGGTTATACGAGGGGGATAGATGAAAAACGCTATTCTCTAATATATGTTTTTTTATGGGAAATCCAAAAAAACTCTTAAAGGCGCTATACTACAGATTAAGAGGCAGCGGGTTCAAGTCTCTTCAAACTTCGCAAACTAATACGTTATGTTAAGGCAAATGATAAAGAAAACAAGTCATGTAATATACATGTACCTGATCAATTTACTTATACATATTTTTTACTTAAATTGTAATTTTATTAAAATAGCATTAAAATAGCTTCATTAGCATAAAAAATATATATGAATAAGATTTATATTTAAATAAAGTATTAAGAAAATAAAATGCAAAATGTTTAAAACGAAAATAATGTTAAGAAAGAAATGTTTTTACCCAATTCCAGCTCTACTTTTTTCTCTAGCAATAGAGATCTTGCTCTAATGTTTAATTCAAAAAGATCTAAAAATACTATTTTTTGCTTTAGTTTTAGAATAATTCAGTGGGTGTACACATGTTATCAACAATGCGGTGTCACGTCTCACACGTCAAATGTGTTTTTACGGGTTCCAAAGAAATTCTCTCGAAAATAATATAGTGTAAGTCTAGTTTTAACAAGGCTCTATTTTTTGTATGAATTTTAAGGTTGTATAAATATATATGTATATGTTAATATTGATAGAATATTTTATAATAATTTTATTTTGATATATTATTTATGACACAGTATCGAAGATTTTATTTTTGTAATGAATCTGCATATAAAAACGCTTTTTAATTCACACACAAATAAAAAGAGTAAAGATACATTGGCGCGGCGTTAAATTAATTAAGTCTACGAAATTGCCCTCATTAAACCCGAGTCTAATTTAAATCGACGAAATTAAACGCCCGCGTTCCTTGCAAGCCTAAATAATTTTGCGCGATCCTGCCGTTCAAATCCAGGACTAATTTGTATCTAATCAAAAATATTCTTCTTAATAAATATTAAATGTGTTTGGGTTATAACGCCGGAAGCCTGGACATTTTAATGAATTTAATTCTGTAGCTTAATTATATTTTGCGGTATTAAATTTATTTATTATAACAATTTTTCATAGCCATTTATAAATAGGCAATTTTGAAGTTAATTTTATTACGAAAATGTTTTCTCAGTCAGATATGCAAATGATCTTTTGAAAACTTTACAGACATTTTACATTAAGTTAATATTTTTTTAATACAGGTCCAAGTAAAGATTTATACATAGCTTTGTATTTTACTCTTTATTTTTCTTTCTCTTTTTGTTTATATATTTTTTTTAATTAGGACATCTCCGTTTAAATATACAACAAAAAGTAAAGTTTAATCAAAAAGTTTATTTTTAAATACTGAATGAGTTAACTACAGAAAAATCTTATCCTTGACATTTCTTAGACTGGTAAATTATGATAAGCAAACCTAAGGTCTTGTCTTTTAAGAAAATGTATTTCAGCTCCAAGTAATGCAACCCCACATTTCCATCCTACGAATAAGACCATAGAGTATTTTGGTACAGCAGTTAATTGATCTGACATATAATTTAACACTACACTACATTTTTGATTTTGTACCTAGTGTGACACTAATTTAAGCAGGCAACAAGCCTCTATCAAAAATACTTTATTTTCTTTTAACCATTCGGTAATATAAAAAACTATTTTAATTACATCATATAATGTAAAAAGCAATTAAAATAATATTTTTTTAGCAACGTTTGTATCCCACACTTTATAAAATACGAAGCAATTTTATGACATTGTACAAAAGGGTTGAAATTAAAAAACCGTGCTTATTTATGACTCCGCCTTAAATATTTTATATATAGTCACACAATAAACGCCAATGAGAGATTTTAGGATGTTTTGCGACCCATTTTAGGTCGTCAGTGAAATATTTAATTTAAACGACGCGACGGGCGATTATATCACATTTTTTTGGACGCTCTGGATGATTGATGTCCGCGGAAAACCGAAAAACTCGCATAAAACATTCATGAAACAATTTGGAGCCATGAATCGTCGTTCGGTCGCTTCATTCGGTCTATCAAGAAGGCTAGCCGCACAGTGGTCATAAATGCAACTTAATTTCGTCAATAAATTTTTAGCAAAACTGCATGAAAAAAAGAAAGGTTAAAAACCCTAATTGACGTGATTGATCAAATGGGTAATTTTAATATTAATTACAATTACTAAAACTGATCTTTCAGATATAACACAAATTTAAAAAAACGTCGTAATGAAACACTGAAATATCAGTCAAAATTTCATACTTTTACGTTTTACGATAACTCTCTCGGATTAATTACTATCTTATGAAATGCTATATATTATATAAATAATCTATAATTTTAAATTCCTTAGTCTAATTTGCATCTCGCAACCCATTGTGCGTTCGTTGTCAAATTGAATATTAAACTGACCCGCGCCCACGCGATGATGAATGGCCGGTGGTTAAACGGAGTCTGCTAAAAACACAGTAGCCCAAACGACAAATGGAGATGTCTTGTAGGGCGGAGACGAAGAGCCCTGATTGATTTCAAATATTTATCGTAGAGATTAGCGGTCGACGGAAGCACTTTTCTATTATTTACAAAGCTTCGCATAGGTGACCCTCGTCTGTTTGATATAATTTGACACTTTTCGGATGGTGCTGCGGTCGCCAGAGATGAATCTTTAATATGGATTTTTTATTCGGGTACACCGCATGCCGTATATTTAAGGTTGAGTTGAATTAATTATTTAAAATGACTGCAAATAAGTATGGGGCGTTACGACTTTAATTCTATTCACTTACCCGTTAATAATAGGGGAGCTCTAAAAGTTCGCGGATTGAGAGAAAAAGACATGTTGTGGATTATTGGTTAATCCAGTAGTCTCCAAAGTAAAATATACGAATCAATACGTAATACAACAAAACAAGCATTAAACATTTTTTAATAATTTATCAATAGTACTAACAAGACAAAGTATTCTAAGAGTAATAGCTGTGTAAGCAACCGTGATGACACAATTGAAATAATAAATCTAATGGATCAGATTCTCGAAAACGTTCTGGAACCCAAAACTGGAATTCTTAGAGAATAGTTTAATTGTCAACAGCACCATTCAATAGTTAAAATAAATGCTTAGCGACCTACAACTTTTTTCGAGAACTCTCCCAACGCTCCTAAAAATAAAAATAAATGTTTTTTAGATAATTAATAATATTAAGAGGGACTATTTGGTTATACTGGGATTCCAAATTTAGATTCCAATTCAAGAATGCTGTGAACTAAAGTGTCATATAGACATGAATAACTAACGTATCGTCAAAGTGAAATGCGTTCCTCATAACAAAGCCGAGCATCTTGTAAGATTTATTGCAGACGTCGTTAACGAGTAGAGAGAATCTCAACATGCTTTCAAAAGTGATTCCGAGATCTTTAGTAGAAGTTTTTCAAGCCAAAATGTTTCTACTGAGATAATAGGAATAATCTTATAGAAAAATGTCAATTTCAAGATCGAAATTGCTCTGTAAAGATGAATCCGCATCAGATTGAATGCATTTTAACATGTTACAATCATCTGCATACAGAACAAAACTTGAATTTTAAACTGCAGTATTCATATCACTAATAAATAACGTGAAAAGCAGAAAGTAAATATAAGGTGAGTGTATTACTTTTTAATATCAAACATCAAATACCGCTTCAAGTATTAAAAAAAAGTTTTTTATCTTGAAGGTTCATATGTATTTTTAATAAATTAGTGCGCATAAAAAGAAGTCAAATCGTTTTTGTAATATAATACTAGTTTAATATACGTCTTAAAAATATGTTGATAAATTAAAACACTTTTTAAATATGTGTCATTTAACAATAGATAATGTTAAATTAGCGCAAATATATAAATAAAACTATTTGCCCGTTGATCAGTGATTTTCTAATACACATTTTGCTATTGACTGCTAATTTCAACTTGTAAGCTAAAATTTCAATGATTTTATCAAATCAGGTTGCCATAAATTGTTCCAGTATTTATACATTACATTAAAAAAAATGATGTAACGTCATGTGTATTATTTTTATGTACTCTTCGTACACTTACCCCATGAGACCTTGATCATAAATTTTTGCACAAACTATATCTCAATAAATTTTCTATTCCAGACCGATAAATCTTGCGTTTTGTTACTTGCCATCACAAATTTCAGATCCCAGAATATATAATTTGGCGTTTACATCAACCAAAAGCACTCATACTACACCCAGGACACCGTGTATAAATATTAAATATAAGGTTCGAAACCTCAACGTCGCAATTAAAATTGTAGAGATAGTCGAATTAAACGTTCAGTAACCCGTTATAATTATTATATAAATATGCTGAGAGCATTATTTTTGCCCCAACGTTAATTAAAACTGGATTTCGTGCGTGTTATGTGTAAATAAGTCAATAAAAGTATATAGTTAAAAACAGAAATAAAATGGCACGCCATATTTAAACTTTGACTATAAAGTTCGCTCGACAGGTTTAACGCTTTAAAGTCTTAAAAAAGTTTGAATAATACGAATTCCTATTGGGTCAATATATCTATTAATTTGTTTAATAATTTATGGAATTGTATTATATTTTACGTATTTTTTTATGAAAATATTACGTTGTTAATATCGTTATTTGTCACTATCAAGATAACAAGTCATAATTGAAATACAGCTTTCTTTTAGAATCCATTAAAAATTATTTAAATTGCACCGAAAGCCTTCAGAAAATTAGTCTTTTATATTGGCTCAAATTTTTTCTTCCATTAATCGATTTGAAAAAAAATTGAAATATATTTAAATCAATTAAAAATAGTTTATTGCATTCACTCATAAAAAATATTATCATTAATGTAAAATTATCAATACAACTAGTATAAAGTCAAAAAATGTAATGTCTGCAGTAACAGTATAATTATTAATGTTTATGTTTTAATATTATTATATAAAATAAAATATATTTTACATATACTATAATATATAAATATGTGCTAATTTTAAAACCATTATTGCCATATTTATTATTTTATTCTTGACTGTAACTATGCTTTTATTATAATAAATTAAAAGTTTTTCTTAGATTTTTAATATGACTGTAAATTATATAAAATCTTATAAATAAATTATGTACATGAAAATATAAGCAAAACGTATATATATATATTTTTTAATTTAAAAAAATAAAGTTGCAATGTAAATGGTTAGGCTAGATCAAGTAAAAAATATTTTTTCAAATACCCATATTTATATGCTATAGAGAAATTATTAAAAATAGGAGATTGAAGAAAATAGATAATTAACGGTAAATTATAATAAATAATAATAATTAAAAACATAAAAAAGCATTATCTATGATAATCGATTAAAATTATAATATATAACATACTTTTTCTTGAGTTTTTTTTATCTCACGAAGGAATATTGTAATAAATAATTAAAATTATACCTTTCTATATCAAACTCAATTATATTGATTGTAAAAATAGCCGATAAAAGACTTTGATTTCCGTATGGTATCTCAATACTTATTAAGTAGTTTGGCTTATTTTATTATATATAACGCCTGTTATGTTGCAAGGTAATATTTACAATAAATTAATAAATAAACATTCTGCGTTTAATAAATAAACTTATATTATGTGAATAGTAAAAACTAACCCTTTGCGTTAGATATAATATTAATAAATTATTAAATACACAAATTACATATGGATTATTTATAATTTTTTTTATGTAGGTCTTTTAGGTAGGTAAATGGATCGAAAATAATACAAATATATGAAGCTCGCATGGATATTACTTTGACAAAACAACATAAAAATGATCGTAATATTTCCGTACTACGCATAAAATAGGTTAAATTATTAATATAAAACACCAGCATTCCCGTTGAGTTAATATCGGTATGGTAATATTGAAAAAATGGTCGGTATACCGGAAGACTTTTCAGATTTGTTTGGTTCTTTATATATGCTGTTTTTTCATAGGTACAATTTACGTAAAAATATTAGCGTACGCTCTCTTTTCTATATGTTGGTGTAATTTTAAAACTTTTTTTAGATTAATTCATTTTGCAAAGATAAATGTTTAAAACATGTGTAAATAATGGTTGAATCAGTGGCAATAATGGGTATCTTTACATAGAAGGGGAGGCAGCCAATATAAACAATCATTTCCCTATCACATACATGTAATATATTGTCATGTAATTATTACTGCACAATTTTGTCCATGTGGTTAATGTTTTAAGCAATCGCTCTTCTTACGTTGTGAACAATTTGAATAATAAGACACATTACAAAATCTTATTACTATTATTCGTATTTCGTAATGTGTAAGACGCGTTTATTTATTTAAGTTTGTTTACCATGTTTAAGAATTCATCTTAAAGTTGTACAACCATCTGATATTATTCTCGTTAATGAATATTAATTTTCGCAGAAATATTAATAATTAATCAGCAAACTTTTTAATCTCGCCAAGCAATTAGCCGAGCCGAAGTCGCTCGTGGCCCAACTTGGCTTTTCCCAAGTGAGAACCTGGCTGATGAGTATTGGTTGTCTTAACGGGAAATTCCACTGTTACCCAAAACACCTTAATTAGTACAAACTCGATAACCTTTTAAAAACAACCGGCGTTCGAGGGCCTCCGGGGGGGTTAATTTGTAGGCCAATGCACGGTGGTTACTAATTTTTTCTTTTCGAGGCTAAAAAGCAAAGTTTTTTAGGGGCAAAAAAGGAGATATATAGTGCGGCGCCATTGCGCGAAATTTCTTTGTTCCGATTCGTGTTCAGAGTTGTTAAACACCGAAATTGCGCCATCAACCGTGAACGAAACGCGAAATTGTAATTTCGTTATGTTCTTTAAATATTAATAAAACCCCTCCACGACCAGGGGGTGTGTTATTATAATATTTGTTAATTAAAAACCATTTCGCGCGTCATAAAGTTTTATCGTCATTTTGCGCAGTCATTATCGGAAAATGTCCCGAAAAGATAACGTCAACGCGCCGAAAAACGATAACGAATTTGTATTTCGACCTCATATTAATTATATAATACTTCGCAGTGTATTTTTGTGATAATATATTTTTTTGGAATATTCTTCACTCCAACCCTTACATATTTAGCGCCTTGTGCTGCCATCTGGGTGGTTTGAACATTTGCTAAATTGAAAATGTTCGAGAATATTTTCATAGATGGCGATAGAGTTCTGAAAATCTAAATATTATTTTAAATAATATAAACTATAACTATTTAGATCTTACAACACATAAATACTATGTAAATAATTATTATTATTATATTCTCATGAAAAAATATTATTTCATTTAAATATTTTTTTTCGTTATAATGTTTTAATTATTTTAAGCTTCATATATAAAATTTATCCTTGTTATTTTTAAATTAATAAGACCATTAAACTAATTTAGGGTCTGGAAATTAATTTTGCTTTATTTATTTTTATAAAATATCATCATTTTATAATGTTCACTATTTTTTAAATACAAATTGCCATTAATTAAATAATAAATTATATAATAATTATTTTGTTAAATATACATAATTATTAAAAAAGCATTTTAAATATAGAAAAATTACTATATAACATATGATTAATCTCACTAAATATGAAGCAAATCGTATGTTTTCTTTATATACAGTTGCGATATTACAACGCACAAACGTGTTTCAAAGGCAAATTTATTTATTTATTTATATTTATGGTAAATACAAGTTTAAATATTTATTTATTGAAAATATTTCAATGTACCGTGCCAGACGGTAACCCAATGCGCTACAGCGGGATAAGCACAATCGTATGTTACTAAGTCACCAGACTGATATCCAAGTTTGCAAAATAGTTTTATTATTATTAATGGATCTTCCAGCCTATGGCTGCAGTCGCTTCGTAGAACGGCGAAATAAGTCTACGTCCTTAGAAAGCGACGTTCGCTCATCCAAGGTCGTATTGAATTGACATTTCCACAAATGTATTCCAAAATTCTCTTAACGACGGAGAATATTTACTGTGAACTCATGTTCTGTGTTGTCTCGCAAATTCTTTAAGCTATTATGTTGTTTATCTCCATTGTTAATAAATTATCGTTTTTGGTCACAGTCATTAACGCGAGTTTAGGGTTTATTGATCAATATTTATAATTAAAAATTGTATTGTATTGTATTGATCAATATTTATAATTATAAATTGTAAAACTAAAAATAATAAATTATACTGTAAACTGAACTACATTAAAAGTCTACTAAAAATACACATTGATTTCAAGTGTGTTACTTAATATAATGAATAGTAGATATTTTGTTAATGATTTTTAAAAGTTTTTTAGCATAGCATTATATGCGTAGCTGTTATTGTTTTTAATAAAATGTGTGTATATAAAATGTCTTCTTGAGTGACAGTTTCTTAACTGAAACTTAGTTGCTTCACAGAACTACGTTAGAAAACAAATATAAAGAATCAAGCATGACATACGACATTAAATTTTTTATTAACATAGGAGCAAACTAAACTGTTTTACTTTACTTAAATATATATATATATATATATATATATATATATATATATATATATATATATATATATATATATATATATATATATATATATATATATATATATATATGGTTAATATTTCTAGGAGTCGGATTACTCCGCGTACTTTTTTGAACAACCACATGCTGGGCTTTGCCCACACCGGATGTTCATATTCTCAATTTTCCCCTGAGGATGGCTGGGCGAATCTGGCCGAAACGTAGGGACCATGATTCCACACGGAATCAAAAAAGTACGCGGAGTAATCCGACTCCTAGAAATATTAACCAAATATTTCTCCGCGAAAACGCATTCAACCACATATATATATATATATATATATATATATATATATATATATATATATATATATATATATATATATATATATATATATATATATATATATATATATATATATATATATATATATATATATATATATATATATATAATATATCGTATTATTACATTACGTCTATGTTAAATTGTAAGGCTTCTTCATAAAATATGTCTTAAAATAACACATTGAATTTAACATAATGTTTTTTATAGCATTTATGTATTTGCCTCTTCAGAAATTTATCCAATAAAAAACAAATATGAACCGAACATCATTCACGTATAAACATATAGAGCTACACGCTTGAGTCTACATCTATATATTTATATATGACACTTGGAAGCACACTCGAGTTTCTCGTGTCAAACGGCGAGTATACGTCAAACCGGGTATTAGATAAATTCCTTTTTATCGTTCCGTTTTGTTCCTTTGTTTCCCCGCGACAACCTCCCTACTCACACCAGTGCGTTCTTCGCTTGGCGCGCACACGCACCTAGAAGATCTTATAATATGTAAGAGAAGACACACAGACCCAGAAGCAGAAACGTCAGGAATTTCAATTTGAGAAAGCACAGAAACACACGCGTGTTCCTTTGCACAGACGCTCTGAAGCCTCTGCAAGAAACGGGCGGAAGTACTCGAGAGGGTCGCCAAGGCGACGGAGGATTTTCCCAGATTAAAAATATATATCAAGACTGATAATGAAACTCGAGCCAGCTCCTCGGGCAGTATCTCTCCGGGACGTTTTAAACGAAAAGTGGTGATGGTAATATCAAATGTCGGTGAGATTTGAAGAATATTAGACATATCGACTTTTATAAATAATATGAAACTCTATATATCGCTTGTTAGGTTGTATAAAATACAAGCGAACAATTCTTTTGATAAAAAGACAAGACATTATTGGTTATAAATACAAGCTATGGTTCTTACAATATATGAGTCTTTTGCTAAAAAGCTTTCATATAATAGTTCTAAATCACTATACCATTAATGGGTTACTTCACATACAAAAAATATTTTAAAGTCTATGTCCAAATAAATTAGATTAAAATACGAATCAATTTATAAATTTAATGTCAGCATTTTAAAAATTAGGTCTTTCGATTATAGATGCATAAAATACTGTCAAACCGGTGTAGCATGATAGTAGCATAAAATATCAATTTAGCATTAAAGACGCATAAGCCCAAGACTTATATTTTGTATGTAGTTCTATGGCTTGTTGTCATCGTGGCCCTAAGACGGTTTTTATAGAATATAGCGCGGTGTATATAAAAAAAAAAATATCTAAACAATAAAAATCAACAACAAAAATTATTATAAATGAGATGCATAATTCAATAAATACCAATATTATTTTTACATTATATAATAATTATTTTAGGTATCGAAGATTGAATATAAATAAAAATATGTTTAAAAATATAAATATATATAAATTTTGATGGAACACAAGTACATAGAAAACAAGATTGTGTCATAATAATACTTATTTTCCACTTGTAATTTGACAAACTGTATTTATATATTTCAAGAGCCAATGAATCTGTTCAGTTTATTTTAATTAATTAATCTGATTTCGAAGCTCGAACCGTTTCAGCAATATAATAATAAGGAGATCACGCGAGCGTAAAGAAGGCACCCGACCAGATGGAAAGCTAAGGACGCCTCGAAGGGACACAGAATTTTCGTTGCGAACCGAATTCGTCAAGAAATCGATCCTTTTTTTGTTAAACGTCTAATTGATTTGAACTGAGAGGAGCGATTAAAAAATCGAACCGAAAATGGGGGATATCCGTCGAAATTTTCCAATTATCGAAGGGCGCACAGTTTCGCCGGCGACTTTCTCGAGTCATTAGTCGGCAATTTGGGGCCCTGTGTTTCGGCGTAGAGGTCGCAGAGGCAAATATTGTAGATTCGGAGAAAATACGCCCTTAAAGAGTATCCCTACGTTTTCCTACGCTCGTTTACGCCATCGTAAAAAAATGGAACTTCCACTTCGTTAATGAGAATCGGCTTTCCATTTTTCAACGCGAGGACAAAATTGTAAATTTTAAAAATGCAAATTTGTTTTCTTACTGTTTGCCTATGAGGTGCTTTTACAACACAGGCTGTTTCTAAAACGAAGTAAAGGAAACGTATAACATAGCATATATGTATATTGAAGAAATTGTTATTGTTCTTTTGTAATATAATTAAAACTGGTATTCAAAATTATGTATTTTGTAATAAATATTAGTATTTTGAAATAAATATAAGTATCTTAAATTAAAAATTCTTCTCAAAAAAAAGGGTTGTTTTTGTGCTACTAATATATTTTTTTCGTAATGTGATGTGTGGCATAAACTATCGAAACAGGTTGATAATGATTTAATGTGGGAGATATCTCTTTTCATTGTTCAATTGATCGTTATAGTGATCTTTAAATTGTGAATTATGACGCAGGTAGTTGCTAACACTCACATTAGATATGCACTTTTAAATTTTTAATAACATTTAAAATATAAAGTATCTGTAGAAACACCTATACCTAAAAATTGTATTAACATCCAGTTGTTAATGTGCTTTTGCTACGTGTCTCTTAAATTTTAATCACATATTCAAATAATTGTGTTTGTGTACATATAATTTATTTTAATATTGCGTCTTTTGCTATATCAAATATTTATATGTATATACTTGCTAATTAGTAATTTTGCTATTACTAATTAGCAACACTTGATATTGCCAAATAAGTAAAGACCTATTATTTTTTAAACAAAATATAATATTTTAATTGGGAAATAATGATTTTTCTATTTAATATATTAAAATAGCATTGTAAAACTTGAGAATAATGAAGACTTTAAAACGATTAAAATTAAATTAAATAATTTGTTACAATTACTACTCTAATATAACTCTGTAAATATACAAAATAATATTGTGATTTATTAAGGTAAAAAAGTGAAATATTAAGTATAAATAAAAAATTTTCTTGTATGTTTTTGTAATGGTTATATTAATTTTTTTTTATCTTGATTGCCCCATAATATTTGTTGAATATTTCTTATTCAATGAAATCTTAGTAAAACACGACTTTACTGAATGAACGATATAACTTTATATATAATACTTTATTATGAAAAGATTTTCATTTGAAATTATTGTATATAAATAAAAAAAATCATTCAAGTGCTAATCTAATGTTGGTATTCATAATATAATTATAAAAAATAAGACGACTAAAAAATCAGCTACATATATATGAAGTAGTTATTTCTTTATAACAAAAAATAATTTATAATTTATATGAATGTATTATTAACAGTGTTCTAATTTATGGTTTAAATGATTTATATAATGTTGATTTATTCAAAAATATAAGAATTTAAGTATGTGTTGTATGCTTTTTCATTGTCATAAAAAAAAATATAAACATCACATCAAAAATTAATTTTACTTATACACTTGTCTAGACAGTTTCGGGGGAAAGGTCCTAAAAAGGATCTTCGGATCTCGGCGGGACGATGCCATTAATATCATACATACTGAATAAGTTCAAAACAATAGTTCGTTGCCGTTCTATCAACGGTTGAAAGTCAGTTCTTTTTTTCCTAATCTGTATTGCTTGTACATATTCTGAAACAATGTGTTTCGCACATCCATCATGCAGATAGGCGTTAACACATCATAAATCACATTTTAACAATGATCAACTGGTCAGGCTTTCGAACGTAACCGATCATTGTCAATAGTCCATTCCGGTCATTATTTACCCGGTATAAGTACCTGCAACATACCTGTGTTATAGATATGGCGGGCAAGCTTGCTAATAAATATAAACACAGCCTACGCTGTCTGAGAGCAACATCTTCATCAACGTATGGTGAGCCGCCTATTCGTCAGGGGTAGCTGAAGGCATTTACATTTTACATATTTTCCAATTAAGACCGCCCTGAACGTTCGACACGCGGCTTAACAACGAAGCAAGGGCGGCGCGTTATAGAGTATTAATATAAGGATATGGACTCGGTTAAAAAGTCATCTGACTTGGCATTGATTTGTGTTTAAATATACTATTTTTTAAAGTTATATAAATAATAGGTTATTCATCAAAGATTTTACAAATTAAAATACTTGTGTTCTTATTTATATTTATTTTAATTTTATTTTTTATTAAAAATTTGTATGTGCGCCAACCAAAAATTTTTTTAGCTCCTCATAGTTATCGCCAAAAACAACCTTGTATTTGTCAAGCGCGCTGAGAAGCTGAATAGCTCATACGAGTGAAATTCACGAGCGCTGGTGTCCTGGCAGCAACGGTAAAGAATAAGGGACGCGATCACGATATCTCTAAGCATTGATAGATTGTCGACATCGCCCATAAGTAATTTTAAAGAGCGATTCATTAAGTAGGCGCTATAAAATGTATGTAAAACAAACAATTGGAAGCTAAATCTATAATTTACGATAAAAATATTGTGATTTTATTTTTAAGAAAGACCAAATTGTATCACAGACTACATTTTGAAAAGATGCTTGTCTGGTATTTTATTTTATCCTCGCGTTAAACTGAGTTGTGGAAATGTCCTAAAGTCACCAGATTCATAAAAGAGTGACGAGCCATTGGTAATAACAGGCCAATAAATTTTCTCTCAGCACCTGAAAAATGATTTAAAATTATATAACATAAATCTATTTTTGATTATTACAGGTGTATGCTTCTCGAGCAGCAACATGGTTTGCGCCAATCTCAATCTTTTTTTTCAATTTAATATATTTTGACTGGTAATAAACCTTCACTGTAATCTATAAATATACACTTTACACACACAACGTCACAATATTTGTATTTTGTTAAGATGTTCAGCCCGTAAAGCGTAATAAGGGGGTACGTTTTCAGAGGCATTGATTATTAATTTTCTTCATGAAAATCGATCGCGTTCAGACGCAGTAGAATTTAAATTGGCCGCAGTACAATAATCAGTCACGAGCCGTGACACTCCGTGCCATTGACAGGTAATTAATGTGCGGTCAGACTCTATAAACTATGCTCGGGTTTGCGGTAACGAAATCTTAGTAAATTCTAGATCGAACACGCCGACGAGGAGTTGTTATACGCAAATTGTTACAGTTTTGTAACATTAATATGTATTGTGTTATTGTTACAGTTTTGCAACATTAATATGTATTAAAATGCAAATCTGTACAATTACCTACCCACTCAAAACTGAAATATGACTCCACGTAATACCCCTCCACTGGTCAATGGATGTTTGCGTCGAAAGTTCGGAAACGAAGCTCTCACACACGCCGGCGGTTGCTGCTAAATTATTATGATACCTAGCCACTTCCGCTTCCGCTTCGCATCCGAGCTTTTGAGTTGGTAGAATCCCTTCAGAGGGTGGCGAGAGGTGGACCCCTGTAAACATTTCATTAGCTATACTTTCAATACTCCTCTCTCATTTTCATACCCATATAGTATGATATTAGCACGGGACATCTATCGAAGTGGTCCGTAAGTAATGTATTCTTATTTAATTTTCGTCTCATTAGTTTTATTCATAGAGTTAAATTAAGTCTTATTATTAGAATAATTGTGCTATAAAATCTTTAAATGCAGCTCAAAGCAGTGCTTTACCTTACATATACGTTAACGCGAATTTATATTATAGTTAACATTCATACTCAAAGTTAATTTTTAAACAATGCTACAATTATTATATATCAATTTTTTAAACCAATTTAAGTGTTACTTTTTAATTTGAAACACTAACAAAATATTTATTTTTTTGAATAAAATAACTGTTTAATTTTATAGGCAGTTATCGATATTACGTTAAAAATATCTAATTTTTACTATTAGCTATTTGATATTTGCGCAGATATTAAAAGCTTTGGTAATTTTTAAAGACCAATTATTTGCCATAAATTGATTATATTTTACATAACATAAAAGTGACTTTACTGACTTTCTGTTTGCATCCACTCATCTACAGCGATGGCAAAATTTGTATATATATTTTATTTTGGCAGAATAAAGAGCGGTTATTACTTTTATCTAAAACCATAAAGTATTTTCAAGGTGATGTTAAGAATGTTTGTGTATTTTGTCAAATTAAAATAAATTAGCAAGAACTTACGGATCGGCCTGATTTGTTTTTCCCTTATACCACCTGCTATGAATGGATACCCGTCACGTGATTTTTGTACCGCCCCCACGAAAAGCGCACAAAAGTCTATAGGAAAAATAAAATCCGCCATTGAACGGCCATCGCCGCTTTGGGGGGCGATCGGAAAATTCGCTGCCGGATGAAAAAAAAATGGTTTTGCGCGAGGCGTATGAAAGCGACATGTTATTTCCGCGTTGATAAACAAAATTTTAATTTCGAGATCAAACATGCGAGCTCGTCGATTCAGGCACAGTGTTATATATATATATAATACATATATGTTTTTCATGTGAATAAACAAAAATGAAACACTATTCGCGTTTATAATAATAACAATAAACAAGGAAAGTGTGTATAAAAGCACGAAAAGCGCTTTTTTGGGGATTTAAATATTTTAAAAGATAACAATTATATTGTGTGTATTTTATTAAAAAAATAAGGTAAATAAAAACTATCGTGTTTATATTTACTATTTAAAAGGTTACGCAGAACTACAACCTGCAAATTTTATAGATGTTAATATCTTGAGGCATAACCAGATGTTAAATCATTTTATTTAGATTTTTTGCTATGATCTAAAAATGTTTTTGATTTAGTCCGGTTCAAAGTTTATGCTAAAAGTTCTGAAAATAATTTTAAGACCCGTGCACAGAAAAGTAGCTGAGCCAATGTTTTCTAAATACGATTTTGTTATATTTTAAAAAAACATTTACTGTGTTGATGAAAATTGAAAATAAAAAAAAAACAAACAGCAAAATCTTTTATCGTTCTTTAAAAGCAGTAATAGTAAGAATAAGTATAGTAAAAATACTGAAAATTGTCCAAAATGAGTACAAAAAGTTTAGGCACGATAAAAAAGTACTTGATGTTTGTTTCACTACAACCCCTAAAATTTAACTATCTCCACGGAACTGACGCTATAAAACCTTTCAATAAATATATTATAAAATTAAATATTTTTTTAATTAGGGCATTGAAACGTAGTTTCGATGTCTATGTAGCTTTATTTTTGGTCATAATATTTTTATTATAAAATTATTTGTTTATTTTAGGTTAAATTCCTTCAATTTATATCACAATTTTATCAACTTGAATGAAAATCTTGACAAAATTGAAATTCTCACACGATCACTTATTTCGCATAATAAAACGTTTTTAATCAAATAAATCGCTTCAAGAATAACTTTTTTCATACACAGGTCTTTAATATCATTCCTTCAAACATTTCCTGCACAATATTCTCCTTCATCTCGACAACAACGATTTAAAATTGAATTAATTACATTTCGTCAACAAAGCGTCGCACTTTCAAAAAAATTCCCTTCATCCGGACGACATTTTTTTATTTTATTTCCCCCGTTTCCTACCATCAATATTTTAGCACGTGAATAATTCAATCACGTCAAGTCTTCCGGTGTCTTTTCTGTTCTCATTTCCCTTCAATATACACCATATATATTTACTTTGGCAGGCTCCCGAGCCGATGCCACTTCGATACCTTTTTCGGCTACACCAAATTTTATTTAGCGAACCGAGAGGATTTCTCTTGTAAGTAAATTTCACCGACACGCAGGTATGCTTATTGCGTTACTTCGACTTCTTTCCGGCGACGGAATCTTTCTCTGCCACAATATTCGTTCAATTCTGTTAATTGGCTACATTTCTAATATTTATTCTGATCGATTTCGATCCCCTACTCCCTAGTCGATGCGGTATAAAAAATCTGTGTAGACGTTCATTAAATATTTCCCCGCGTTTTGTTTACCATCCGCTTATAGTTTCCTCACGTTTCCGTCGTTTGGACTATTGTGCAGCTCAAACATTATGATCGTCTGCAAAATGAGAAACCATTGCAATTGTTGAGAGGGGGGTATAAATACGTGTCGAAACACTAATCCGGAGGATAGCGTCTCGCAACTCGGCGCTACTGTATTGACGGACAGTTTTTTTATACCGAGCGAAAAGCTTTCTCCTCTGTTTTATTTAAAAATGTCTATTATGTGTTTTTAACTAGAAATAAAGCAGCTTTTAGTGAGCATTTTGGCAACAAAACTACTATTTTACATAGTAATAAAAGTAAATATTAATTTTGCTTGACTATGTTTAAATGTCGTAGACTAATTTGTATACTAATAGTAAAAATAAATAATTTATATATCTATTTATAGAAATAAAAAATAAATCTTTCGATTTATTTAACAGACACATTAATATTATCAGTTTTTGTGTTTCTTTTTTAATTTTTTTTAGTTTCTTGAACTAAAGCTTGAGCAAATATTGCTTAAGATTTACTATTCAAATTGTAACTATAATCCCCTAAGTATATTTTTAATATCAATCGAGTGTGTTTTAATAACTATATTTATTTTAAATGGATTGCAAAAAAATATATATAAAATAATAAAAAAATATTAAACTTTTTAAAATCATAAAATAATTTACATTTTAAATATTGTAGAAAAATATATTTTAATCGAAGTTAAACTAAATTTATTAATAATAGAAAGCTAAAAATAAACAAGCTTTGAGACGGCTATTATCTGAGTTTAATTAAAAAGTTTAATGTGCTAGAAAAAACAACTAAAAATTTATAACAGCTGAGAGATACATTATCTACTTATGTACATACCAAATTAAAACCTACTTTTAGTCAAAATGAGCGTAATTTTTCGGTTTCGGTACTTAATTTGACAACTCATGTTAAATGCATTTTTTATTAACATTACTTGAAAGTAAATTATTAGATAATTCATACCTATAACCTAAAATTAAAAAAAGTAATATTTAACATGTAATTTAAATTGATTATTGAATATTTTGTCGAAGCAAGAGTCTTGAATTTATCACAAAAATTAAAATATAGTATTCAAAATTATTTAATGATTTTTTGTTTTGTTTTTGTTTAGTGTACTAAAAAAATTCAAATGATATAATTTATTAATTATATTCTTTTATTTGTTGCAGAGGTATCGCCATGTCTCAAGACGTCGCTTTAAGCCACTGACTCCACAGGATCGATCCTGATCATCATGGAGTCGGACGTTATGAGTAGAAACGGCCGAAGGTCAAGGGCCGGTTCCCAGGGTGGAAGCCAAGGAAGTCGCCGAAGGGAATGGCGAGGTAGCAGCTCAGAGGACGAAGCTCCTAGAATGGACCCTCATGTGTTCGCCTCACTCTTGGCCCAAGCTCACCAACAATACACAGGTGAGTTATTTTTAACATATTCGTCTAGTATATATTTCCTTTAGAGCTGGGTATCTTAAAATCAACAAAAATCCTATATGTACAATGAAGAAATATATATTGCAATATATATTAATCTTTTCGTTAAGTACAATATTATAATATATTAATATAAATACACGACATATCGAATATATATTTATATAACAATATTAAAATATTTTTAGAATCAAACCCTAATAGAATCATCATATATTTTAAATATTAATATATTCACTTATCAACTCATTCCTTACTTGATTGAACAAGACGATCAAAGTACGAAAAGCTTTTTTTATATTGAATGTCACTGGTATATTTTTGTTTCATGTATTTCATTCGTGAAACACAATAACAGGAATCGAGGAAGACGACTGAAAAACCATTTCCCGTGGGTCTCTTCTATCACAACGTCAGATTTTTTCTTCGAAATTTCATCAACCCGATGGGTTTTATCTTTGGAAATGCCTTAAAATAGAATTCATATTTAAAATGTATGAAATGTGACTTGTTAAGAATTTTATTAAAAGTTATGTTTAAAATTGGTACTATAAATAATTTCTTACGTTAACATGACGCTTAAGAATTTATCAGAACCATGACCACCTAGACGAGGTTTCCTTATCTCTAGTCCTGTGATCGATCCTTCTACCAGCACAATATCTCTATTCCACCAAAACAGTTGCAGTTTTGCGAGCTTAAATATTGTATTTTAAAATAAGGTATATTTTATGTATGTATATTTTCTACCCACTTAAGTCTTTAAAATTTAGCGAATGATAGAGTAATATCATTTTGTTCTTTAGGGCTTCTAACATGCTACTAATATAGAGACTGCTTAAAATTTAATTATCTATGTTTCAAAACAAAGAAACGAAAAAATAATGTACCTCTTCGGAGGTACATTATTGTTTACATGCATTCTTTCTTCTGCAAAAATTTATACTGTTTATATGCATTTATTCTGCTGCAAAAATTTTTTCTTCACAAAGTGAATAAGACTATATATGAGCGTTGGCCTTTTAGTGTCGGAAAAATGCCTTATTATGTCCTTTTACCGATCTTTTTGAACAAAATAATATTTCTACAATAACGTTATTTAGAAAAACGTTCACCAAATATATTGGAATCACTTTTGAGAGCATGTAAAAGTTTCTCTCTACATGTAAACGTGGCTTATGAATCTTCGGCTTTGTTATACATGTCCTCTAATACACCTGGATTTGCAATATATTTGAATCGGGGTATAAAATTTGTAAACCTTGATTTACCAAATACTCCCTTTTGATTAAAAAAGTTTAGAAAATGTTCTTAAAATACCTTTGTATAAATATATTTTATTCATATTTATTATTTTTTTATGTTGGAATACGATTTTTAGAATAAAGTATCTCGCTAAGCATAGTTTCAAATTACCGAAGAGTGTTGTACATCTAACAATACTCGAAGAATTCTAGTATTGTTCTGGAATGACTTCGAGAGTCACGATTGCGCCCTTTTCTGTTCCTCATTAGAGCCAAGACCTACGCACTAGCCATCTTGCTCCTTAATACGCAATCATTGCACATTCATATATCTAATGTCAGCTATTAAAAGGTGGTCTGGATCATATCATTACATTTTAATATTTTATGAAAATGTTATTGCATATTGATTTTTTTTACAAAAATTAGCAAGTGCTTTACCAAACTATTACCTGATATGCCATATTCAGCAGAGAATAAATCAGTCACGGTGCTCCCAATTTGGATCAATCCATCAAAACTTTTTAACGAAAAGGTAAAATTAATCCAGATTGATAGATGGTCTCGAGCGACCTTTTAACTCCTCTCGCAATTTCGCATGGGCGCCCTTAACACTTACTTATATCACGTCTGAGGATCGTTCGAAGCACTCGGGTGCGTGTCATCCGAAACGAAATTAAATCTCATCTCTGCTACGGTACAACCTGTATGTGGGTGTATAATAGATAACGCTACGGATAGAGCGCCAGTCGAGGAGATATAACAGGGGATTCCAGCTTTGAGTTTCTTCTCGGTAATAGCCGCTCATAAAGGAATATAACGTATGCTTGAATTCATTAAGCCAGATTTATCTTAGCTCTTAGTCGTCGTTGTGCAGCTTAACTGTACAATAATATTAAGCCTAGATTAGTGATAAATATATGCCTACTAGATTTGGATCCTCTACTCTAAATATACACGTACGTTTGTCCTTTTGTTGAGTATAAGATAATTAAAAATTATAATATTGTACTCCACATATACAGGTTTGAATAGTATTTATTTTTTCTATATAGATAATATGCGGTATAACAATGCTTATATTTCATGTTTAATCACTTACTTAAACGGTCTCATTGTTAGCCGTCAATGGCTATGAGTTCTATGAGTTCAAAGATTACTTAAACCAGATTTAATCCGCTTTTGAGTAAATGTGCTTGAGTTACTAGATATGTTTTGTTAAAAATATACTGCTACAATTACAATTCGAATCGATTCAAATATATTTTTTTATTAGATTTTTGCAAAAAATATTTTTATGGTCATTATTGGGAAAAAATATTCAGTTGCTTCAAAAAGCTTATCATTTTCAAACCAAAATAAATTAGTAATTTTTTATTATTAACAAAACTTATTTTTAAATTTAAATTTACCTGATTTTTATTATTTTATATATATTTGTATTGGTTAAAAATATGTTTTATTAAATTTAATTGCATTTTTGATTAAATTTAAAAAATACAATAATCTTTTTTAGCAAGTATAATCAATATAAGTTTAAGTTATTTTTTTAACGTACAAGATATTAACAATTTTATTGAATGCACAATAAAATTGTTAATATCTTGTACGTTAAAAAAATAGCGCATTACTTGATCATTCATCAATAAGGATAAACTATATAATAGTGGGACCACACAAAAGCCCTCATTACGACTATAAAAAAAGGGATTTCCATGCATTGAATGAATATTTCTTTGTCACAAAACGGTCACAAGAAACAAGATATTACCGGAAAATAAAAAGCACCGTAAGGCCACAACTTACCGTTGCACAATCCGACCTTGGAGATGTCCATCAAGAAAATGTCATTTTATAAAAGCGTATACATATTTTGTTGTTCTAAGAAGCAATTGCAATGACTGGCTGGATGATCGCTGCATGATTGTGATTGGTCAGCAAGCTTTGAGACCCTAAATATATAAGACTGGTCTCCAATGAGAACCAGGCAGACACTAGCAGATTCAGTCCGCCCGCGGACAACATACGGTAATGGACGCTCACATCCTGGGAGATTCCACCATACAAGCACCGCAGCATAGAGGGTTCAACCTCCGCGATACTGTTGCTGCCATACCAACCAGAACTCTAAGGATCTTTCACGAACATCGTACCTACGCCAGCTTCTCCACCACCACTCGCAGAATAACAATCTCGCCCATCATTGTCTGTCGCAATATATAATTTAATCTAGGTTTATAGTCAAAACAAAGTTTCTTCTTGTAGAATCAACGGTTTCTAAATAACAAAACCGTAAAGAAAAAAATACGCAATTGCTAGATAAAAGGCCTATTATTTTTAAATAATAATAAACTGGTAATTTTTAGTTTTACCATTATTTTTTTTAATTCTAAAAACTAATATATTTACTAATAGACGCGTATTTTTCTCGTCCAAGAAAATAGACACGTTCTCTAATAAGAATAAATTATTTATTGATCATAAATATATAAAAATAAATATTATAAATTTTCTGATTTTTGCAAGCCAAAATTATCATAATACTATAATATTATATATCAAGAAAACGTTAAAAGAAGAATAAACTAAATTAAGTTTGGTATGAAAACTACAGACAAGATTTTGTATGAAAACCTGTTTAAATTAGTGTAATTGCTAATAATATTTTACACATTATAGATCTACCACAAATTTTATTCAAACATATAATCAAAGATGGGTTAGTCTGAGCACAACCTGGGTTGGAAAGTGGAGCTTTACGACATTCGAAAGTTGAAGAACGGACAAAATCGTATACGAAATTCAGACAGTGGAACGATAATGTACACAGCGGTGAAACTAAGGAAGCAAACTCCTGACGAAGGTTCAACCACTTCCGCTATAAACAGGAAACGTGACAAGCGAACAACTCTGCCAACTACCCTCATTTTTCCTCTTACTTAAACCGAGCAGAGCGGAGAGGTCCATTAAACGTCTCTGCGGCTTAACTCACTTTAATATATTCATTCTCAATATGCGACTTGCATAACGTAAATAAATTACATCTAAAAAAATAATGTCTATGAAATCTATAAGATCGTAATAACACTGTTCGGTAATAATTATTGTACCGTGCAATAATAGCTTTAAATAAAATACCAGTAACCGGAAGAAAACAAAATGACAAACGGCATTCTGGTTCATTAAATTTTATTTTCA
This sequence comes from Plectrocnemia conspersa, assembly GCF_051122295.1. Taxonomy (NCBI): domain Eukaryota; kingdom Metazoa; phylum Arthropoda; class Insecta; order Trichoptera; family Polycentropodidae; genus Plectrocnemia; species Plectrocnemia conspersa. Next base: position 21,145,230 of record NW_028277173.1, read on the forward strand.
TTTATTGAACGGCAATAAAATCGCAAGGGGAAAGGTAGCAGTGCCTAGTACCTAGAAACGTAAAAGAGAGGCAGATGGCATTGCTGTCGCTCGTTGTGCTTTACCTTTTATTACATCGCTGCCTGTTTCCGACGACAATTTGATGATTGTTGTTAAAATGAATCGACGCTCGTTAAGGATGTTCTAATTGAACTAGGCGCAATCTCAGATGGGTACTTTGGTGTTTTATGGCTGTGAGGACGATTAAGGTGTTTCTTGTAAAAACAGTTGTTATATCGTCTCATTATACATTAAAAATACTTAATTTTATAATACCTGAATCATTTTAAAAGTTTACGTGATTATATAAACGAGAGATATAAGATAGGTACGGAACCAAATAATTTTAGAGATTGACTTGTTCATAAAATCATTGTCATAAACAGAAAGAAATTAAAATTAATTAAAGATCAATGCAAGATATTTTAAAATAACTAAATTTTATTAAATCACTTATATTTTAATTTTGTAGCTACTGCTTCATATGAGATTTATTTAATATATTATTTATATCTAATATTTTTTATTTTAATATCAAATTTATTATATAATTTACTAGCTCATGTTATTATTACGTATCATAGCATACATTGAATTAAAACCGAACAATACCGCTCGCGTTGTTAACCGATATTTTTCCAAAGGGCAGGGGTTGTACTTTGGCGGGCCGCGAGCGATCGACCCGCGCACGATGTAACCACCCCTGGCGGCGTCGTTCCCCTATGAAATTACCTGATTAAATTTTCATATTCAATCTTGAGTTGTTTGCCCCTGAGACGCGGCTCTCTCCTGGAGGTGGTTTTACCCACCCCCATCCCTCAGTACTTTGGTTACAAATCCCACCATCGTGGCCCTTTCTGCCCAAGGCGATTTTCCTTACCGCAGTATTTGTATAAGATACCCCACCTAAACGATCCCGACATGCCCTAATGAAAACATTAACGAAAGTTACTGCTGTCGTTCGATTCTGGCCGTAATTAATTAATTCACATAAGCACATATAATAAATGTATATATTTAATTTGTAGTTGTGTAATATTGTATCGTTCTAGCATAATGAGCTTTTAAATATTATTAGGTTATGATAAAATTATGACCAAAGCCTAAACTAGTTGGTAAAAGTATTGCCAAAAAATATACTATAAAGATTATTTACATTTTGAAGCCTAAAAACATAATTTTTGCGTATAAATTTTCGGGTTTTTGAGGCCGAAAGAGCATGACTTTGCATCCAAAATAGGTACCGGAAAAGCTAGTAATAGTTTATTTTAAAAACATACATTAATTACCAAATATGTAGAAAAATGTAGATGCCGCTATCAAGCGATGGACTTAATAGAAATAACAGATCATGTTCTTTTTTGCTGCTGTGACTCCCTTGAGTGATCTTTTTTGTGAACAAGTGCTACATCTTTTAAAATGCTGGTTTAAGACAGTGATGTTTGTAAACCAATTACATCGCTTGTTTTTACGCTTAAAGACGATAACCAAATGGTTGAATAAAAATAGTAATATGCGCAGATTAAAATATATTGTATATAAATCGCGACCTTTCCAAACAAAGATTATTTTTTAGGCCGTACTTATGTGTAATTAACGTTTGGAAACGGATGTAAAATATTTTCAATTAATAACGCGTTTGTTTTGTTACATGATATTTTTTCCAATATTGTAAAAATATTGTGACTTTCCAGACCTGTAATCTCTCCTTTTGTTTGCGTGAATGATCGTCAGAGTGACCTCTAAATTAAAATACATTAGGCAGGTGGTTTAATCACAATTTAAATTTTTTAGGAAAGAAAAATAACCATTTTTTTATACAAAAATTATGGGAAACTTTTGATATTGATATAGACCAAATAGAAATATAAATAATAATATAAATTGCCATTAAAAATGTTAGATTATTTATATAAAAATATTAAAAAAAACTGTGTAGTCAAGGGCTTATAAGATTTAATGGAGTAAGGTGGCAAAATGTATGATGATAATTTTTATTATATGATTTAATATATTGTAGGTGCCATTATTTTTCATTACATATTGCATATAAAAACCTAAATCTAATGTGAAATCCATGCTCCATATAAAAAAATGCCAAATAGTGGATCTTATATTTTTTATGAAAATTAAATTTCTCATGGAGAATATCTAATATGTATTAAAAATAAAAATATATATATATATATATATATATATATATATATATATATATATATATATATATATATATATATATATATATATATATATTGTATACTTAAAACATAATTGTAAATTTACAAGAAGAAGCTAAAAAATTGGGGCAAGTCAAAAAATACTTACGAGTACGATTAACAGTTTATCGCTTATATTGATTTTTTAATATTAAGAGGATTTTTTTGATTAAATGCATTGTAGATATTTCAACTTATAATAAAGTTCCTAAATGATTTTACACAATTTTTGTACTGAGTTGAACTTAGTTTTAGCCTACATAAATAAAATACAATTACTTATAAAATGTATTTTATAAGCATGCATAGTTTTCAATTATTAGAAAAATCCTTGTTGTTGCGTTTTCTTGAGAATAAGTGTACGTTATAAGATTCATATTTCTATTATTAAATCTATCTAAATTTATTTTTAGGTATATTTTTAAATATTTATAATCTAAAAATATTGAATGATAATTAACAATGATAAAACTTCATATAAAGACTTTATGCATTAAAAACCATCATAAATATTTTATTTTTAATATATATTAATATTACATTATATCTATCTGACTTATATAATATATAGACTATAAAATACACATAGTGTTGTATATATGTTTTTTTTATTATTCAAGATATTAAATATTCTTATTGATTGATTATATACATTATTATTTGATTACTTAAATTTCAGATTAATAATATAGTATTTTTTATATATAACAAATATCATGTTTTAAATTAAATTATTTTCAACCAACAATTATAGGGACATCTAATTTTTGTAAATTTCTACTTTTAAGTGTTATTTGGTCAACAAGATTAGATTTTCTAGACACTAATGAAATTAAAACTTATCACTTTTATGTATATATGATGTCTAGTGTCCTACCTTAATTTTCATTAAAAAGTGACCAAAACAAGACTAAAATATGTAATTAAACCCGTAATTTATTATAATAATACATATCAACATGCGTATTTTTTTTGTAATTATATATATTTTTAATTTCATGTTATAAATTAATAGAAATATAGCAAAAAACAAGGTTCTATAAACACTTATTAAAAAAATATTTAATAAGTTCTAAACGCATATATAACATAGTTACAAAATTAGACTTTAATAAAATATATTGTCCTTGGACGTTTTTTTAATTAATTCGCGTAATTAATAAATTCAAAAGTATAGCAAAATTTGCTAAAAATAAATTTGAGCTAAGAGTTTTTATTTTATAATTATACTTATTATTTAATTTCATAGAAGTTTTTATAATAAGTAATTACTTTTGTAAATACTTTATATTTGTCATATATATATTTTTCTGCAATAAAGACAGTATAAGATAAATAAAATTTGCTTCGCATATTATTTATGTTTGCGGTCCAATCGCATAGTCTCATCTAAACGTTAATGGGCATCTTATATAATGTTACGTAAAGCCTTCTTGAGCCCTGAGGTCAACCGTGGCGATAGAAACTCCCTACAAACCAGCATTATTAACCATCCACGGTATTAATGATTTCACACGCCCGTTTGTTTACCCCCAACTACCCCCAAAATGTCTCCGCACCGTTCCATTCGAAACCCTTCACCTCCCTCGAAGCAATGCTTATCAAGAGATCGTTTTAATAAAACTTTGCACCAAGAACTAATTAATTTATGATTTTTAGGTGACCATAGATCTTATAGATCTGATTGCGACGAAGGTGGGCCAGGGGGAGTTCCGGGTGCTCCGCGTTCTCCAAGATCTCCTCAACTTCGCCAGTCGTCACCATTTCCGGTTGAGAACACTAATCGCCGCTTGATGTATAATGCTAATCAAGATAGGTTGAGGCCTAATGGTAATTACGCACAGTTTTTATATGTATGTATGTAAAATGTACATTAAAAATATTAAAAATAATATATTTAATAACGGGCGTAAAATGTTCCTATGCTATTTAATATAAATTAATTCATGTCTGTAATTTTCTTTATTTTTTTTATTAAAAAGTATTTATTTTTATCATAAATTATTTATTTATGTTCTTTACTATGATGAAAATACGTTTTAGAGCATGGTGAAAAATTAATTTATAATATATGTAATATAATTTATTTATCAACATTGCTATCAGTACATTTTAGTTGTTTCTTCTAAAGCAAACATCAGAAGTGAGAATTATATGTGATTTTATTTTATTTTTAGGAGATATCATTTACGCTAGCAGCAATCCAAAGAAACTGCCGTCGAATTCTAGTTTAAGTAGATCCGGAAGGGCGGTGGGTCGCAGGAGTCGTGGTCTAACACCGTCCAGTAGTGCTTCGAGCGGTCTTGAAGGTCCTGCACTTAGGGGACCCGAACCTTACGTGCTTGATCAAGATCCAAGATTGGTCGGACTTTGTATTACTCATGGTAAGTTTGTTTATTAATATGCCTATGCACACACTATAAATATGTCTGTACCTATACACACCAGCAGTTTGTTGAAAGTTAAATTGATTTTGCGTCACCCACTATGCACGAGGATGTATGAGATCAACGAGGCCGTAGCCTGTGTGTGATTCAATTTCACGAACTTCACCCCGTGGAGCCAGACAAAGCCAATTTGTCAATTTGCGAAAGGGTCGGGCGTTTTTGCTTATCGGGTATGGATGGTGTGACGTCATTTAAGAGCATTATCCATGTGTAGGGTATGCTTGCACATTAAATTAAAGAAATACAGGATAGCTAAGAATACTGCAATTGAAATAATAAACACTTTTAAATATGATTTTTAAAATAGTTTTCGTTTACTTGACGAAAGTCGTTATAAAATAACTTTTTTAAGTAGTCCCGATTTAAGGCTTCATAATTATATACGAGATATACGAAATACTGCTACAAATAAATAAGAAAGTTAAATATATTATTAACTGTTTTGCAATAAAAACAAATTAAAACTTTTTTTTATAGATTTATTTGTCTTAAAAAACCCTTCCAATGAATCTATCAACTTTTATTTTCAAGTTATATCGTTAAACTTTAATTGTACGAATAAAACACAAAAAATCTATTATTAAAACACGCAGTAAAAAAATATAGATGTTCTTTTTTAAAGTATTTTTCAATCTCGGGTTTAGACTTTGCTATGCAGCAGTTAGCAAGGTGTTCCTAATTGTCTTGCAATATAATTTTAGGAGCAGAACAAGTGAGTTTAATTAGTTTCCAAATATATTTAAATATATTCGTGAAGTTGAAAACTACCGAAAAATAGAATTTGTAATATTATTATTTATTTAATATAAACATAAAATGCTTGAAGCTTTAAATGAGTACAGAGTTTCATTTTAATTATTTTTGCTAATCAAAACACTCATTTAGCTGCTGTTTATTTGATCATTATTGACAGAAATGGATTGCAGCAATTACTATAAAACTCGGTATGATAAAAAAATACCACTATAGTAAATAGTAAAAACGTTATTATGAATTAAATTAATCATTTATTGCTTTTACAAAATTATAAAAATTCAAAACCAGTCGTTAAAAAAGATCACAGCTGCATTATATATATTTGAAAATATTTTTATTTAAAAAATTTCGGCAGTAATAAAGTGATTTTTTTTCATTATCTTGTATGCTACTTCTTGTGTATCTTTAAGCTTGATTTTAGCCGTTATGAATAACTAAAATATAAGATTATTCATTTTGTAACAGATTAAAAAATATACACTATACTGTAGCATGCATCATTAAAAAATTGACTACCTGAGTTGTTGAACTGAGTTAGTGCAATATTCGTCTGGAAAGTAAAATTTAAAAATTTTGGTAGCATAATTTTAATAATATTATGGCATGCTATTGTTAAATAAAGTTTGTCATTGATCAATATAAAACATCTAAAAATGAGCTAACATTGCTATTTTACAAATTTGGTTACAAATTTTGGCTTAAGTTAATTTAATTTATCATTTAATTTTTTTTGTAAAATCACCGATTTTAAAAGCATTTTTAGTTTAAAGGAATGTCCTTAAAGAAATAATACATTAATAATATTTAATTTTAAATTTATACTTTTGTAACACTATTAGTCTTAAGTATTTCAAAGTGAATTTACTTAATAAATGCAATAATTTTAAGTAAATCTAAGAAAAACTCCTAAGAATGTGTTTAAAATAAGCTTTTCTTATTTTTTTAATAAATCAATACCATCAGCAATGAAGATACTTACAAAAAATATCATGAAATCTTAACATTTTTGAACAAGTTTCTTGCTCATTAAAATGGAGATTTGCTGATATAATTACACACTTATTAAATTATTAAAATCAATTAAGATTTAAAACACATTATTTCAACAATGAAGTATATCGTCTTTTAAGAACTCGCGATTAATATTGATAATTATAAAAAATGTAAGCATAATCAATTTAAGTATTAAGCAACTAATATACTATTTTATTGACGGTGCTATGTGATATTCTTAATTACAATAAAAATAAACATTGGCTACCTTTTGGGTCATACTACATTCACGGTAAATTGAACGCGAAAATTATTATATTTTTACGTAACAGATCAGTAAATTATATTATTAATTTGGCTAAAAGCATCAGATTACATGTCTGTAACTCGCAAGTTTTTCCCTAAGTATTTTTCCACCGTCATATTTGGAGTAACGGACGAAGGTTTACGACCAATGCTTCGACGGCTGTCTGCTCCGAATAAAAGTTTTATTTATAAAGTTACTTTACTTTTCCGTGTGCCGGGAAAATTCCGAAATTATTTCTGTATGTATTAGATAAACATATGTATACACGTAAAAGTTACGGACGAATGTTGTTTGCATATTCGATTTGAAACTTTTCCCGTGTTGCTCTCATTTCGGCCATCGTTCGAATCGGATTTTAGATTTTAAATTTTGTATCTCAAAGAGGTCAGTTATGTAACGGAATGTTTATCTTTGGATGCCTTTTAATTAACTTTTAAACTTTCGAAGACGTTTAACTGTTTAGTGGGGGTCTCTCAGTTGACATAGACGGAAACTGTTGTATGGCTTTCGACTTAATTAATCTCGAGGCAAACAGTAATTATGAACCCTGACCCTAGGGGTGGTATTGTATTATTTAAGGGCGCATCTCAGACAGAGCATGCTGCTGGCCCAAGTCGTAAACCCTATCTTTTGACGATCGTCATAAAGGTCTCACCCTTCTTTTGACTGCTTTTTCTGCTCCACGTGGCAGCGGTCACCGACCACGTGGCACGTGGAATTATTTTGTTTGCCCTAAAGCTAAGTAAAATATATGTCATTTTACAGAAGAAAATGCATGCCAAGATGTATTATCCTAATGCTGTTTTTAATACTTCTCGTAAACGATGATGTATGCACATAAATTGTGTTATAACTATAATAAAATAACAATGACTAAAACTTTATTCCGTTTATTAAAGATTATTGTGAAGATTAGGCGTAAATATGAGCACTTATTAAAAGCATATTATTAATCGACGTTTTATCAATTTACTTCTGAATTAATAACATAAACAAGTTGTTACAAATATGTGGCAAGAAAAATCTTTCCTATATTATTTAAAATCATATATAAATGGCCGAATAAAACGCAGAAGCCATTTCAGACTCTTTAAACTGTTGTAACACAATAAATAAATTATTATTTATTTTTATCACTGCAATAAAATTAAACTATATTAAATTTAAAATATCTACATAATTTTAGATCCTGGTGAAGATTCGCCACCAGAGCCAGCGCCACCAGAAGTACCTCCTAGAGGTCCATCTTTGCGTAGAAACGGAGGAGTACAACCGGTTCAACCGACCGCTTTAGAAAACGTCCCAAACTGCAACTTTTACAACGGAGGTGAGTCTTTCTCTATTCAAAATTACATTATTATGTAACCTGCACGTAAACAAATTTAAGTTCTCTACACACAAATAGAACCGTTTGACTCGTAAGATAATTTACATAAACTCTCGTTTTGTTTGCGGTCCAAATTAAAGTTTCTCCCCTGCGGTTTTCCAACAGTTGCGATCCATTAGTTTAATTTGAGCACATCCATCCGTTCGGTTATCTTTCACAATGAGAGTGAATTAAACGGTTTGCGAGTGTTGTGAACTCAATCCGGGCCAGTTTAATTTCCCAAGTGTTTCCCTAGGAGTGTAGTAGAGTAGCGGTACATAATTCGACCCACTTGACGATTGACCGATCGTTTGCTTAATGTATTATCAAGATTAATTTAATCTGATTTATATTATTTTTATTTATTGAATTAAGTGAGTCTAGTATATTTGCAATAACGCATTGCTCACGCGACAGAATACTGTTAGTATCTGATGAAAATTCAGACGAAATATTTATCATCATTTGACAACAGTGTAAATATTCAAATTGCCTTATACCATAACTAAGGCGAAGACGTTAAATTGAATTTTCGAAAAATTGCTTTGATGTGATGCCATTCGTAAAAATCTCATTTCTTACATCAAATTACATTATACAGAAACATATACTTTCATGTTATTCAAGTATTCAGGTATTAAAGTTATATTGATTGTACAATTACGTACTTCAAACATATATTTAAACAGTTTTTTATTGCTGATAAAATGTGAACACATATGAGGCTACAAAATTATAATGATCAATTTGTTTAATTTAAATTAGTTTCTGTATTACAGATATTTTTTATTAATGTTGATTCATATATGTACTATATATTAAAAATAAATTAAAAATATACATTAAATATAAAAAAGTAACTTATTATAATAATATAAACAAAAATTATCTGAAAAAAATGTTTATATTTTAATGATATAATATGATTTTATTTAAAGGCTCACAATACAAATGAGTCTAGTAACTCTGGTCATTGTTACTGTGAAGCTCAAATTATTTAGTATGGGGTGAGATCTTGCGTTTTATATCGAATTTGTTTACTAACTCTGTAATAATCTATTCTCTAATACTATTATTAATTTTCTGTTCTAATACATCTTTTGATTATTGCGCTTTGGCCTTCTGAAAAATCACTGGTATTAAAATATTTTTTTGCGGATCTGCTAAATATTCAGTTATAGTAGACAATTTTTTAATTTACACACCGTGAATGGCACAATTATGCATTTTAAAATGACATTCATATTACTTACTTGTGTGCATATATTTAACCGACTTCGTGACACCCATACATACACGAGATGAGGCAACAACGAGCTACTTCATTTTGTTTCTCGGGCAAATTCAATTGGGCCCGCCGCTATAGGGCAAACATTTTGACCGAGCAGCAAATAATAGAGTTGAAGTTGTTAATTTTTTACGAGGCCTTCTCTCCGGTAAACAAGTGCCGGGGGTCAAACAAAGAAAAAGGGATCAGCCGGCTAGCGCGGCGGCATGCGGGACGAATAATACGTCAAAAAGTTTCCAGCGGCCCTTGTTTGTTCTTAAACTCGAGTTAAGAATTATAAATCGTCCACAAACTCTAGACCCGCCATACATACTAGTACGTACATACGTTACGCGATAGTCCTGTAGGTATTAGTTTGCGGGAGCCCTTTAACGTGTGGGCTTTTTGCGCGTGTTTATTCACGGCGTGCTCTTGATGAATTATACTTGCTCGGCAAGTTCATGATTAAGAATAATTTTGAAACATTATTAACGACGCCGCGGAAAATGGTGCTTACTGGGACACAGTGGGAAGAAATCTTATTCTAGCTAGATAAAATAATATCAAAATGTACAGATTTAAGCATCTTTAGCGATTACTGCTGAATAAAAGTACGTAGAAACTCACCCGATTTTAATAGTTAATATCATTATATTGATTTTATCGAATTAAAGATAAGCTGAACCCTTTCTAGCTAGGTCAAGTAAAGTTATTTAATTTTGGTTTAAAGGACTTGCCCCTTAGCGTCGGCGTATCGGTATATTTTTGCGTTAAAATTAATGAAAAATTATTCTTAAATATTGAAAGAGTGGAGCGAAAGAAAGAGATTTTAACTAAATTACTTATAATATTTAGAAATTCATTTTTTTAAATACAGAACATGAGCATGAATGGATTTAGTGAACCTGAAAAGTCTTGAATCTGCTTTATTTTCTTCTCAATAATCGTTTTATAAAAACAGATCATTTCGATGTTAAATCTCAGACAATATATAGCAATCTACACCTTTCACTTTTCTTCAAAAACGTGACATATTGCTACTCTAAATTAACAACATGGTTTTACCATATTTTAAATGCTTATGGTATAACTTTTCAAAGCTTATTTTAACGATGATATAAGCTTATTATTTGCATTATATTTTTACTATCCGAATATTTGTTAGCAAAATAATACATGTGATTAATTTAATCGATCTAAAAATCTATTGAAATTCTGACTTTAATTTAATTAATAGTGTTTTATTCGTGTTTTTGAAATAAGTTTAAAAGTACTTATAAGTATTCTATATTGGGTTTTCGACCCACTGCGCCTTAATTCAGTACCAAAAATTAGTTCGCGGTGAATTATTTTAATTAATGATCTGATATATGCGTGCGTGAATCAACTGATGAAGGCTCTTGCATCATTAGACGCGGATGTTCATTAAAATTGCGGGCGAGCTTTCAGCAATTTGAAATTTTGACGAGTTGGCTGCATGAAGTGTGCGTGATATTTAATATGGGAATAACTTTGGGGTCATTAACATGCCGCCCTATATATGTATAATATGTTCAACGCATTATATACTGCGTATGTTGTGTGTATGTTTTGCGCCAAGTTAGATGAGGTTTCCGGATAATATTAATAAGTACTGAACTACGTTTAAAGTATGTATATAATATATTGAGTTAAGTTATTTTTCTTAATTTGGACGTTTTAATGTCAACTACAATATACTATCGACTATCTGGGGGCAAAATAATTTATATTCTGAACTTTCAATTTTTATTTGGTTTTAAAATATGTATTATTTAGGGGTTATGGCCCCAAGGGTGGTTGACTTGCGGCCATTGAGACTCAATGTGAATCTAGTAAGACTTTTTATTGATATAATTACATGAGTGCGACGGACGATTATCGGCGAGACGTTTCCTAGAAGCTGTAGTGAAGCTGTCGTAGGTGATGATGCCCGTGGAGAATCTTCAGGGTTTTTATGGCTGCCTACAGTGGACGTCAGGGGATAGTTCTTCTTGTGGTGAAGGTCGTTCAGGAGTTCCAGGTTGTCTCTCTGCGTCTGTCAGTGAGGGATCGTCTGCTGGTCTCTTAGGGTGGCTGCTGGTGACTCTTACTCTCTGACTGTCTACTTGTGAGACAAAAGTTGATCGTTTTTTTCTGACCCCCCTTCCAAATAACGTCACTGATTTTAGACCCTATTATAAATATAGCTGCAGCTACTGAATTTCACACCATAAAAAATTTAATAATTGATCCTCCTATTGACTTAAAAACATTTTATTCCGCGTTAAAAAAGTTAATTGAAAAAAAGAATATTAGATAACAAAAATTAGAATTTGCACTTTGGGCTTGCGTTTTTGCCCAAAAATATTGGCCTTAAGATGTTGATGTGTAGTTGACATTTAGAGAGATGAAAAACATTCCAATCAGATTACCACTAAATGAAAAGAAAATTCGTGGATTTTGCGAATACATTCTCGAAAACACATCCTGAAAAATATTGCGTTTGGTATATGCTAAGAATTTATTAACATTCCTTAAAGTGAAAGTGAACGCGGGTTTTCGCAAATGAATCTAATTATTACCGCCAATAAGACTAATACAGTTTTGGCACTTTTGTTTATTAAATTCGTCGGACCACTTTTGCCACTTTTCGTTCCTTCGAAATACGTTGATCTGTGGTTTCTCAGATTTTATTCGGCTTTATCAGTCGAAAATTGGACAAAGCTTTGGAAATCACTATAAACTTGTATTCAAATATATGATGTTTCATAATTTTATTTTACATTTAGTCTTTAGTTGTATATTTGTATTTGTTCATTTAACTTTAGTTTTGCCATATCTTAAGTAAAGAAAGTGCATAATAAATTTTGTTTAATTTTTTACGCGCTTCGTGCAATAGGAAAGGCTGATTTATATTTCATTCGAAGGATATTTGAATTTAATTTTCTTTAGTAAAAATCTTGACAAGAATTATATTCCGGCACTTTTTTATTACATAAAAATGCCCTGGTTTAAACCAATCTTCGAATATCTCACTATTTATCCATTTTTTGATTACAATAAGCAACATGAAGATTTTTTTAATTTAGTCCACTAAAATGATCTAAATTTTTTTGCTTCTAAAATATTATAAAAAAAATTTAATTTAAAAAGTGGATTTATTTGATGCACGAATAAACTTCAACCGGATGGATAATCGAGATTAAATTGTATATGTCATATATAATAATATTATCTACAATAATAAACCATTATTTAAAATGTTTCAGTTTAATCTAAAAACAATTTCAAAACATATTTTTGCATCACTAAATTATCAATCATATATTTTTTGTTTGCTCATCAAATAAAATATCATGTATTGTTAAAAAATCTTTACTGTTATTTTAAAAATAACATTAAATCCATAAGTTTTTTTACAGACTGAATAGTACTTTCTTGTTATTATTATAGACTAATAACTTACAATCAATATATGTTAATAGGCACGGGATAGTACCATTTTATTTTAATCATTTATCACGATATTAATTTGTAAAATTTTTACAATTAAGATCTAATCTGTAATGATAATTTCGATGTTTTTGACACATTTTTTCACAAATTTAAACCCAATAGTCATTAAATCTGGCTTATAATATATTGAAGCTTTTCCCTTAAAAGCTATTGCAGTAATATTTATAAGCATTTTTTTTTTTTGAAGCTATGAGAACATACTAATATAATAAGCATAATAAAATATGTTGGAAATAGCGAATTTAAGCGAAAGAGCGCCATAGCAGGCCCCATTATGAAAAATGTATTCTTGCACCTAGTTTCAACCCGAAAGCTTATTGGGGCTCAAGAAGTTGGCTTCAGTACACGGCATGTATCAGAGCCTGAGGGTAATAAATTACTTAGTGCATCATTACACGACGGTGAACACGGCATACTGGAGACCGTTGCCAATAATGTGATTGCCGATAAATTACATTACGGCCGATATAATAAAAAGGCGAACATTGTACCCCTTTATGGGCGCAGTTCTTCCACATGTAAAGTTTTCCGTCGCGACGAAGGGATTAGCTCCTGCTGTACGATAAAGCGATGATTCGTTCACTGTAAAAGGCTAACGTCCACTTAAAACTTGAATCGTAAATCCGACTTATAATAAACTACTATATGAGGCCATTGAAGCCCGGTCGTATAAAATGCGTAATTCAGTCGAATCAAACGCTAAATCCTTTATGTTATTTGAAAGAAGGTTTCGTTGAACTGGGCATTAAATTATTTTAGATTATGTGTTTGTGTTTAAATTTTCTTTGCGAAAATAATTTTAAATAATAGTTTTTTAAAATTATATATAATTAAGCAACCAATTAATAATTATTCATAATTACACAAATAAGTTTTTTAGACTTCAAGGCGATTTATGCGTGTATAAAAAATAACTTAGTTTTAAGTAGTAGTTCCAAGTTAGTTGCTTAAATTCATTTGCTAAGACCTACTATACTAACAGTAAAAGTAATTATTTAATTATTGCTGGTATTTTATTAGTCTATATATGTTCATAGTTTCCAACATTTAAACCAGCAAAAATATGTTTCTAAACAAATGTTGGGTACCCAATAAATGTTTTTTTTTTCATGAAAGTATTGTTTTTGGCTGGATTAAAAAATATTTAATAAAGAGGAAAATTTTATAAAATTTGATCAGAGAGAGCTCGTTTCATATTCACGTATCTATAAAAACATCATATAATAATAAAAAGGGCATGTGAAATATTAATCGCGTGTTCTATGGTGTAAGCAGCTGCATTATCTAGACCGATTTTTATCTGGCCCGAGAAGAATCTGTCCAGATATAAGTATTAAATACAAACACTGGTAGATTTTTAGAATGTGTTAATGCTTGCGAAATCTGCACGATACATAGAAATTATTAGATAAAAATGAGAACATAACTTCTATTTGCTCTCACCTAAATTATTTATAAAAATATAAATAATTTAGTTCGAAATATAACTTTACTAGTATTTAAATAATGTCTTAAAAATTAATTTTACTAATTCAGTGGCAAATATCGAATATAAAGCTGCAACCAAAAAGTATTAATTTCTGTTAATTTTCTTTAATACCTCTGATTTTTTATTAACTATCTATATTATTATTATTAAAAATAAATTTAATTTTTAATAACATTTGATTGGCTTATTGTCAGATTTAATTGTATATACGTATGTACGTATTACAAATTTTAAATAAATTTTAGCAAAATATGTATTTTTCTTACTATTTAGCTTTCGACCTAAAAATCTATTTGGCTTTCGACCTAGGAAGTTTAAAGACCCCTGGTTTAGGTAAAGCTATTGTTGCTCTAGGTGTTTAATTTATCTTCCATATATGTTTAATACTAATGGCATATGACTATACCAAGCAAGTTTCTGTATGTGAGTAGATATTAAAATTAGTATGGTTATCCTTCGTAACGTTATAACCTGGAAAATTGCGTTAGTAAATTACAATAAATTATTGATTTATTTTAATATATAATAAATTCTTTGCTTGAAGCAAAATAATTGAATATTTTTATGGATTGTTATATTCAAGCGGTGATTGGGTGTCCTAAATACAATATATTTAATGTATTGCTCTATAGTCATAAACCGATCGGACATATTTATTTAACAAAGAGGGTTCAAAGGTCAACCAATTTTGTATAAATATAAATCAACCATAATATCATCTGAAATCGTCTTTAAAATTCACTGAATAGCACATGGTAAATTTTCATTAATTTAGAAACAAGCAACGTATAAAAAATGCCATTTTTATACATTTGTTTTACTAAAAAAATATGCAAATGTTTGCTTCACATATTACACGTATGAATATGCGACTAACACACGTTTAATATCTTACACTCGCATACAGTGGAGTCGTAATTCAGACGTTAAGCGAAAAAATAAAGCGCACAGTCATTACGAGCGTAACACACGTTCATGACGTTCTACAATATACGCGTTTGTTTTTTGTTTTCTCTCTTTTTCCGTTGAATGAGTATGGGCTGCGCGCGTGGCCGATGCCTTTATATTCATGTCCATAATAAAATTACCATTTCCAAGCAAAAAAGGTAGAATATAACGTAATAAAAATTAATGATGGACGAAGTTTTCCGGGGGACGACTGTGCAGTAGTTATAGCGTCTGGATCGCCAGATAACTTTTTCGTGGATATCACTTCGGCAATTGTAACTTTTTACACAAGGCAAAGTAGTACTGGTATTTTTTGATCAGCCCCCACATAGGAAAAAACGAGGCCTTCTAAGTATATGTATACTACACAATCGTCGATAGAATTCGAGGAATTGTAATTGCGATGTTGGAGAGTCAACACGGAATTTTGAGTAAAACTACAAATTTGCATAAAAATAATAGTCAGTAGAATAATATGGTTTCGCGGTTTGGTTAGCAGCTTGCTGCATGCCGCAGCGTTTTGCGTTCTAACAGTATTTAACTATAAAAATATTTATTAAGTCGACTTTTAGAATGCTACTCAAATGTATATACTGTTGAGAAAAAATATACTTTAATACTCACCAACGCGTTTGTTAGATTATTTTAATAATAGGGCCTAGTTATAATTATCTTAACTGTTTTTCATTAACACTTAAAAAAAAATTTAAATTTAATTCTTAAAATATATATATATACATATAGTTTTGGTCAATGTTAAAGCACTTGCCCTTTATTTATTTATTGTAAATCTTCCATTGCAACATGACATGATGCAAAAGGAGCAGAACATTGCCTTCAAAAGCATCCATTTTCTAGGTAGTACATTCACAATAAACATTTTTATTCAAAGGAAAAGATTGTAGTTTTTTGACGGCGTTCCATTTGTGTTAAAATTTGTTTGCAAATTATTGATGCTAAATGGTAAAATATTAATTAAATAAAAATATTTTTACTATTTTGTGTAATCCCAATACCATTTTAATATAATAAAAATATTAAACACAAAAAATCCATTCTATAAGTCAATTACTTCTTAATGACAATGATTAGTCCACGTTTAATTATTATTGTAAAATCATTTTAATAAACCTTTAATCGTCACAGTTACATTTTTAAGCAAATTATATATTAACTGTTTTTCTTCAAATCTTCAATAGAATCTATTTTACCGAATAATTTAGGGTCATGCCCATTTCATGTGTATTTTCGCTTGAATTTTAAGTCTCTCTGTTATTCGAGACTTTAACAACAAACTGTATGGATTTAGTTATCATTTAAAATTCGAAGCCTAATTTAATAAGTGCTAGAGCGACGTTTAATAATAATATATCAATTATACTTGTTTAGCAATGAAATTTATCCATGGTTAAATGCTTCTTCCAGAAACTAAGCTAATGAGATGGAGTGAGCTACTCTTCCCCAAATAGCTTGGATTCGTCCCCAAATAGATTATTAAAAGATTATGTCTATTTTATTATTTTTTATTTACCGTAAAGTAATTTTAATGATTTTTTTATTAAATAAAAAACAAAGTCATTAATCAAAATTTAGAAAAAAATTCGGTATCTTAAAAATAAGACATTGTTGAACTTAAATAAAGTTTTTTAATATTAATATAATTTAATCTATCTGCTTCTCCATTACGAATATGCACATAGCTTATTCATTTTACGACACGAAAAAACGCTATCTTCCAAGGGGTTAAGGGCTCGGTGGCTTTTCGTAGGCGAAAAATGGCGTTGAACAGAGTCAAAGGGGAGAGAGACGCACTCACTTGTCGACTTCCAGAAATTGAATTTTGAATCCCTCTCAGAGAGCCACTTTACTTTTAACCGCGCACTTTTATTGTACGTATGTAAGGCTGGAGCCTTTTTAAAATGTGGCTCTTTGAGAATTACGCCCGCTAACTAACTGAATCCCCCGCACTCTTTATTTTCACTTTTTTTCGCTCCAACTCCAAGAGGGGCGAACGATGACTATTTATTCATGTATAAGCTAGACTTTTGTTCAGGTAAAAGCTTTCTTCGTCTTTGGCTCGATAGTAGAGAAGCGATTTATCTGAGGCGGTGCCCGCTCTCGTATCTGTCTTTATACTGAATTAAATTTTCAGCTGTAGGTATTTCTGCAATTGCTGTGTGATCTTACCTGAAACTACTATATTTATAATTCAGACCATATGTATGCTGTTACAAGCATAGCAATATAATCTTTTTAAATAATAGGAAAACTGTATTTTTATCGTAGAAATGTATGCATTAGGAAGTTACAAAAGACTAGTTACTTGCTTTGAGATCAAACAATCTACAAAATATTACATAACACAACTGCAGCAATTGACTAATTGTTTGTATTTAACAGCGCTTAAACATTTACACACATCGATTAAAATATTTCTTATGAAAATAAATCATTTTTCATAAATATTTTAATCATAGTTATGTCGTGTTTATTATTAATTCAAATATATTAATTACCTGAAACTTTGTGTGAGGCGGTCTTTTGGGTTGATTTTTAGTAGACTCGTATAGTTACTCTCCAAATATTCATATTATTTAATATATAATAGAAAGTGGAAAATAACGATTTTATTTTTATATTTTAAGTTTTGTTAGAACTGTTTTTACTTCAACGTCACAGGGGAAAAATCTCAGAGAACTTTTACAAATCAAATTTTTTTTCAATCAACTCGGTTACAATCGCTGGCAAAATAAAAATAAATTAAAAATAGACTGGGTGGAAAAAATTGTCCATTGTGTACGTCCGCGGTTTAATTTCCGTCTGGCTCTGTGGTTGACGAATGTTTTTCTTTTGGCCAAGGCTTACTGCGTTCGTTACGTTCAGTATGTACAGATACGGCGGTAAATTGAAACAAAATAAACGTTTAATACCACGGCGTAATGATACAAAAACAATCGACCAGGGATAAAACTCAATTAACGCTTCGTCCCGTTACGTTGGCAGCAATCCCCCACCACATCATTCGCGGCCGTCGCACTATGCGGCTAAACGATCATATCGTGATAACTTATTAATTAACAAACATCTTAAACGCCTGTCTATCTTTTGAGTACTTCTAGAAATACGCTAAAATTCATTTGATAAGAATCTGTATTCCTGTCATTTAGTGAAATATTTGAAAAAATAAACCTGATGCGTTTAAAAGAATATTAGGGGAATAGAATTATTAAGGAACAGATTAGTTTCCGCGAAAATCATTCGACAACATGTCAACTTGATAGTTTAACGGAGCACATGTGCGCAAATTTTAATATGAAAAAGGAGTACGGCACTTTTAATGTTAGATATAGAAAAAGCTTTCGACACAGTATGACGGTTTAAATATTAAATTATACAAAAATTAAACCTTTGCTTAATATACTCATACATGAAAAGCAGAAGTTATGTTGTTTCACTAAATGTTGAACACACGTCCCGCGTAAAATTTCAGCTGGAGTTCCTCAAGGAAGTTTACTCGGGTCGTTCCTTTTTATTTTGCTATGTAGTTAGAGTGTACTAAGCATATCCATTGAAAGATGTTATACAAATTATTCTAAATCTCAGCTGTGAATGAGAGTAAAATGTAAATATTATATACATATGTAATTTAATATATTATGATATTAGCAGTTGTAAAACAATCCGAATTGACTTTGCGTATTTTATTAAAAAAATCAATACACAATAATAAATTATAAATAAATATATGTATATGTATATTTTATCAATGTATTTATGTGTACATCATGTGCTTGCGAATATACCCTGATAGAAGCTTCAATGAGTGCTTTCATAAGTTTACTCGTCGACGCGATTTGAGGTAATCATATCCCATCATACATTGCAGAAATTTTGCGCACAACCATTTTATTAGAGACTATTCGGTTGCTATTAAAATATAAAAACATATGTTTGTTTTAAGATAAATTAAGTGCTATAGAAACATATTATAAATACAGTTTAATTTGAGATAGGCATAGACGTTTGACCGCACTGTGCGTCGAACGTTTTTGGACGTATTTGCATGTGTTCGGTGGGAAAATGAATTAATAGCCCGTTACGTCGAGAAAATCGCTTTTCCAGACTGCTCGCCGTATCTCATTTTCGTCAGCGGTACACAAACGACCCAATTTTCGATTAAGCTCTTTTTTATTGTTATTCTTTCATTACGCAGAGTCAGGACGTTACGGAGGATTAAGGACGTAAATTCAATTCGGACGAGCGAGACGAATTTTTCGAGTCGGTGCAATTAAAACGTGTACTTAATTACTTGTGAGAGAAGATTAAGCCTTTATCGGAGTCGTAGCTTGAATTTATGTACTAAAAAGATAATCCATCGCGTATAATGGAAGTAGTCAATTTAATTTGATATTTGCTACTATGTTTCAAAGTTTTATACACTTCTGTTAAGTGACTAAGACGTTAACACAAATTAAATAAAATTATGAATATATATGACTTGATAGAAAAAACACTGTACTGTTTAAAATATAGCACAACTGTTTGTTCTAGCTTTAAATAATATCGGTTCGAAGTTAAATTTTTATTTTGTGTTACTTTCTGATTTCTTTGACTTTTCTTTTTATAAAAATAACATGGAGTCTTCTTATATTAAGTACATATATGCAAAATTTGGTCTATTAAAATAAATAAATAAGCTCTTACACCTTTTGTGATAATTTTACTAATCAAATGACACTAGGAATGTGATTTATTTGAGGGTCTGCACCCTTTCAAAGTTGCGTGTCTTTTTGCATACTGTTTACAGAGGACCGTATATTGGTTAAAAAAGGTTCTATCATTTGATTTGCAACAGTGACACCGGCCGACGCCTCGGACCGACGCCAATTACACACGTCACGCATGAGCAGTTATCGCGTTGCCTGGAACGTCCCTGATAATCTAGTTAGTATTCATGGAGTATGCAAATAGTCGCTCGGCTATGAGAACGGCCTGCGATGTCGAAGCTTTCGAAAGCTCCCGCCGGGGAGCTTTTCATGAATAAAGATTTCCGAAGCGAACGAACGTACCGTTCGCTAGCTCGCTGGCCCGTGGACGTGTATCGTCCGAGCTGATTTTGCAATACGTGTTGAAAAAAATACCTGCAGTTATGCCCTGGCATATCTATATTAAAACGCTAAATTTAAAAAATCAATAAAGATAGTGAAATATACAAATACCTTCATCATTAGTCTCCTTCAGTGAGCATCTCTACTCCGTTTTGTTAATGGATAGTATCTATTCCAGTTTGAAACTCCGATTAATTTTAATTCTTAATATATCATATTCAGAATAATCTCTCTTCTTTTAAACAATGCATATATTAAATCGTATAAGTGTGAGCGAAAATTCGGCAGGACCTGATTTCAGTTTGTATGCTAAAAATACAGGACCTAATTGCACATACACTGTTATTTGTTTTTAACCTTGCATTTAAAACAAATATTTTATCCAATTGAAAAATATAAAAACGATTTTCATACATAAAAAGGAAAACAAATCTATGATAGAGAATTAAAGTCCAGTGTCAATTTTATTAGAAGCAGTCAAATTATTCAAAACCATAATTCATAAGTATGTTTCAAGCCATATCAAGGATACTTGATTGATCAATTTGCTCAGTTTTACTAATTTTTTTAAGATAAATCTCGAGATAGGCAAACAAGTAAATGTCAATCACACAAAAGCTAAAGACTATTAGAAATCACTTTTTGCAGATACGCGTTAAAAGCGCAATAAACTAAAAACATTTACAAGTGCATTTTCTTAAAATATACCAATTGCAGAGGAAATAATACAGTAATTTAAAAATTCAATGCAGTATCAGCGACTATTATATCGACTTGATGTTTTTTTTCTAAAAATAGATATAGTATTAAAATATTAAAATAAAAAATATATACATAATTTTTGCATCAAAGCTGAACGAAACTTTTGCTTATACTCCAAAATATACTATCAAAAACGGTCGTTCAGTGCCATTTCATGAAACAATGGTATGCCATTGACAATTCTAACAGCAGGTGGAATGCAGAACAATTAGCGCAGTGTTGTCAAAACTCCATTTGTTCAAACTTTTCACACACAAATCCACTTTATTTCTCATGAACTCTTCAATATTCATTGATAATCTCTCTTATCTTGACTCAAAACGATCAAAATAAATACAATAATATGCATATGCATATATATATATATATATATATATATATATATATATATATATGTGTATATATATATATATATATATATATATGTATATATATATATATATATATATATATATATATATATATATATATATATAAATTTATATATATATATATATATATATATATCTATATATATATATAGATATATATATATATGTATATATATATATATATATATATATATATATATATATATATATATATATATATATATATATATATATATAGATATATATATATATATATATGTATATATATATATATATATATATATATATATATATATATATATATATATATATATATATATATATATATATATATATATGACATATGTGAATACTTATAACCTAATTATATATTTATTTAAAAACGTTTATTTATTTTACAAAATTATTATTGTACCATAAAAAAACATCATGTATTCAACCATTCGAGTACGTTTTTTAGATTAAATATTTGTGTTATATTCTTGTGTCTTACTATATTTTAAACATATGTACAAATATCTAATCGAACATAATGTATAAATTCACACGTATTTTTATTACGTAAAGATATTTTTACTACGCAATTATAAATAGCTGTTTTACTGTATATTTAATAATGTATTTATTCAGTTTGACCCAACTAGAGAATTTTAAAGTGTTATTTAAACATTTAAAATGTCCGCAATAATAGATTAAAATAAATGTAATATGTATGGTGGAAATATTCAATAGTCTACATATTAAAATATTTGTTTAAATTGCTATTAATAATGATTAACTAATATTCTGATTAATAATAATACACGTTTTTAAGTTTAGCATTGTCTCTGTGGGCATGTTTTAGAATAATTATTAAAATAATAAAATACATTTTGAGAGCAAAATTTGCCTTACACTTAATATCAATCAACAATTTCTTGTTTCTTGAAAAAGGTATTATGAACCTTTTTTTGATTTAGCGATCTAAATAAGTCAATATTTACTTTTCGTTCAATTAATGATTATTAACACACAATTTTTAAGAAATAATATAGTTGCATAACCATAATACCAAATTATATTTTTTTATATATAAATTATATTTAGCAGCACATCATCGTTAAGCAGCTGAGTAAATAATATACGTCTTTTATTTTTACTATAATAATATTTATAATTTTAGTAAACAAGTGTTCAGTAAAAAACGAGGCAATGTCGTGTTTATTTACCGCTTAGATTGACGCTCAATCATTCTTTGCTATTTTGAAAATAATCGTTGCGTGTTAATAATCATTAATTATATATTTATTTTTTACTATTTATATTCTGACTTAAACGCTAGTTAAATATGTGAATTAATAACTTATTTATATTATGGTTACACACGAATAACGTATTACATTATCGTATATAAAATTAATTTTAAAGTATACGTAAATTATTTGATCTTACACTGATGTACTAAAACATTTCCCTTTATAAAATTAAAATTATATACATACATATATATATTTATCGCTCGTTTTACATATTCCTGTTTAAAACATCTTACTCATTTACCATATTATATGCTGTATGCCTGCAGCGCAATTAGCATATAAACATAATATTACAAAAAAATAACATTTCATGATATAACAGTAATATATTTATTTAAATGCAAACGGCTTTAGTGAGAAGTTACATTTTCTTAAACAAGTTTTATTTAACTTGAAGGTGACCAGATTTTTATGGTGCAAATTACAAGTTTAAACTTTATTCCATATAAGTTAAATGGAACAAATGTTTATGTCAAAGCCTTGCATTTATGTATGTAATATATATTTAAAACAGTGGTTGGTAACTACATGAGCAATAAAGCTCCATTTAAAATAAAAAATATCTTGTTCTTCTTCATTCGAAATCTTAAACACAAGATATTTTGATAAAACGGAGGATCACTGTCACCTAGTATTTACAATTTAACGTGCATGTTTACGTGGTTCCAATTAGCGCGTTACGCGCGTAAAATTTCCACACCCTTCAACGTCTGAGAGAAGCTCACAATGCTATCTTCCGCACGAATCAATCTGAAAAGTAACCCACCCTTTACATGATCGCTTAGCGAGGGTTACTATACGGCCCGCGTGGAATATCTCGCCTTCGGGCCATTTGCCTATGTGGCACCGCCGCCATTCAGACACGAGGTCTCCTCTAAAAAGGTAACGTGGAAGCGGAGGCACAATATGGGTCATCAATCATTTAGTTTTCAAGGCAGACAGTTTTTCTTTAACGGCGTGCGTCGAGTTTCCTCGACGACGAGACCCGAGAGTGATGCATCAAAAACCTTTCACGGCCCCAGTGCACAAACGAACACAATCTGTCAACCCGGGAGTTCGCTGATCCAGTGGCATGTTTATAACACATTTGGCTACAAGCAACCTCCATTTTCGCCATAGCGCGCCAGTTTAATTCTAGAAGGATCAATGAATGGAAAATGTGAAAAGAAACGGTTCGGCGAGGTTTTGCACTTTGCCACTTAAGGATGAAGTCTGGGGCGTTTAACCCTTTCAACTCGGAAAGTGGGTATGTCTTTTTTAATAGAATGAAAATATCGTAGATCGGTTGTACGGGTTTGTAAAAGAAAGTCAAGACTAATATTGGTTATTTCATTACCATTTGTCTTCTTACAGTGTATTATTTTTACCAGCTATTTGATAAAAGTTATTTATTTGGTTATTAATTTGTTTTATTAGGTATCAAATTACTGAGCCTATTTTTTATTTTTTTTTGAAACACTTGATTTTTATTACTGTCAGGACAAAAAGCACAATACAAAAATTATAACATAATTCCAAATAATATATCTTAAAAATATTGTTGAATATTTTTTTTTCTTCTTCCTAATAAGCTACGTGATTTACTATGTATTCAGAGGGATTTTTTAATCTTTGTTTATTTATTTAAAATTATTAGCGACGTATTTTTAATCCTAAGTGAAGTTTACAACTAGTGTTTCTAGAAAATAACAATTTTTTTTTTTTTTATTTCTCTTAAACATTTTTTTATTTGTCAAGTAGTTAATAATATAATAACATTATATACATATATATCAAAAATATACT
Organism: Plectrocnemia conspersa; assembly: GCF_051122295.1. Lineage (NCBI taxonomy): Eukaryota > Metazoa > Arthropoda > Insecta > Trichoptera > Polycentropodidae > Plectrocnemia > Plectrocnemia conspersa. Next base: position 21,169,898 of record NW_028277173.1, read on the forward strand.
TAAAAATACAAAGATATTATGAATTATTATTTTTTAGCCACATGTCCATGATTTAAATAGTTTTGTTTTGACGATTCTAAGAAAAATTATCCGAAAAAGTAGAAATAATAAAAAGTAGTGCGTAAAAATACAATATAATGGTCATTTTATGAAAAAACAGACACAGGTATTTTCAAACTTGCAAAATAATTTTAAATGCTCCCAGTTAAAATTTGTGCATTACAAACATATTTCTGAGAAGTTATAAATACAAAAGGCGTTATAGCTGATTGCGAATAACAAAGCAAGATAAAATACCACAAAGATAATTCCAAATAAAATTATACATATATTCCTGTTCCGTATTGATATATAAGCTTTCGGCTTATTAATTATTAAGTAGCAACAATAGCAATTGATAATTTGTGTGAACGTTAAGATGTAAAATTTTCTCCTTAAGTGGCTACATAAAATATTCGTGTTTTGTATGATTTCGGTAAATATAATTGTGATTAATCAAGCAGTATTAGACAGAAAAATTTAGGTAGAAAAATACAATATCATAAATATTTGTATTTTTTCAAAAATCTTTTTAAACTATTTCACGCCAAACTTAATTTAATGCAATTCTTGTAAATTTTGAAAAATAATAATTTATTTTTTAAAAATTAGCTAACAAATTTAAATTTATTAATAAAATTAAAATCAGTTACTTTTGATGGACCTTTAAACAAAAAGCTTATGAAAAAGCTTAATATGAATAATATTGAATCATTTTGTTCTTCTTTATTTTTTGGAGCGCAAAATTTAAACAAATATTATTTTATTTTTAAACTATTGATTGCAAATTAGGTGCAAAATATGTGATTTAATCGAGATTCACCCAATTCATAAAAAAGTTGTACCAAATACGATGGAAAGTCTACCTGTAAAATCTCAGTCCATATTTAAATTATTGATCATGGTCATTATATTGTAGTAAGTTTGTAGGTAAAACTAAAGTAATTGAGTCATTTTGCGGTGGTTTTTATAAAAATCGATTATTGATTAAATAATTTGTAAATATGATAAATGGACTATATTTATAAAGATAGAGGTATTTTTTTGTATTCTTGTAAACGCAGGAAATTTAATTTATCTCTTTGGAATTTTTCTTGATTTATTTTTGCGCTAAAATTTATATTTTAATTTTAGTTGTCGATGAATTATTTTATACTACTATAAAAATATAACTGTTGCTCTCAGTGATATTTGTAGGGAATATATTTTTTTCGAAACGTTTTTTTAATTGGCTAACAATTATTATAAAAAAAAGTCTGCATCGTTAGCAAATAAAGCACTTATATCGATTCTTTTCAATTTTTATTTAGAAATCGCTTTTTAATATTATAAATGGAAAAAATCTTAAAAAATAAACATTTGCTAGATTAAAAATAAATTTGGGAAAAAGATATCTTTTTAATGTTGCAAAATATTGGTCTTCTAATTTTTAAAATTTTTAAGGAACGAACTCTAAACTATGAATTTTGTGTATTATTAACAAATTTCCACTAAACAAAAAAGATCATAAAAATGAAAATTCATTTTCAATATAATATAACAATGAAATAGATTTTTACTTATACTTTTAGAGTTTTGAGCAATACTATTATAAAATATTTTTTTAATGTTACCTTGTCCGTGTTTCTTGCCTCTTATTATATTATATATAAATTCCTATAAATAGTAAAATATTTTAAAACTGAAACATGCCATTGAATAGTATGTTAGCGTACTGAAACAATCTCAGCTCATAAAAGTTTTAACCTCGCTTGTCGTTGTCAATAAACCCTTTACATGAAACTATTTCAAAAATGCAGGATAGCTTATATGTATTTAAAATATACCCAAAATATGTATCGATCATATTTGGAAAACGTTAAACATTTATAAATATCATGAATATATATACACAAGTATATTTGCGTGTGACTGTGAGCGGTTGTGCATTAAGAGATTTAGTACGAGCGAAGAACATTCTTCGTAACTGCGATTTTTATCTACAGCACTGCCATCTGCATTTGTAAGTAGATTAAGAAGCCTATTTTCCAATCCTTATACCAGCTCGGCAACAAGGTCGACAAGTAAGAGAGAGAGAGAGAGGACGGCAGATAAGGGATTCGTTCGGTTCTCATTTTATATTCCTTATGGCCCGCGAGATGTAAAAGGAGAAGAAAAAAATAAAGGGAGCGCCAAGAGAAATAGGAATTTTAGGGGGTCGTAACTCAAGTGGGATTACAAAATAAAATGTAGAAGACTGTGATATTTAACAAAGGAATCGTAAACGCACGGGGCACAGAGAGATGAGTTTTTATTTTCCTGAAAATCTATTCATTCGCTGCAGATAACAAGAAAATGGTTTCCGGTTCTCTGATGGAGCTTTTTTTTACATTCGCCGCCTAAAACCGGCGCCCCCTCGCCGCCCCAGAGCCTACGGTACCTTTTAATTCATGCTCTTTGTATGGTCTCCCTATAAAGAAAACATTAAATTATCATCAAAGCAATTATAATAGCGCTTCGTGGAAAAATCGGCGGAGCGGATGCCACAAAAAAATCCACGGTTATTCCCCATCTTTTGCCCTTGTAAACGCGGTACATGTGTACGTTTCTAAAAATATCTCTCTTCAAATATACTATGTACATAGTACATTCGGGATAACATTTAAAAAACCTTTTTTGAATAATACCTAATACAAAAGCGTTGTTCTATTTTCGTTACATTGGCAAATATGAATATGTAAGTTGCCATTATATTTTATTTGTACTTCATGGAATTATTTTAATATATTATATTTTCATAAATTAATTACAAATTAATACATACATATAATAAACTAACATCGTTTACGACTATAAATTAGTTTACCGCCTGATATATATTTTTTTAATATGATATAATTATTAAAATATTTGAGAAACATTTTTTTCGTTTATAGAAAATATATCTGTAAAATAAAGAATTAGCGATATGATTTTACTAAAATCAATTTAATTAATTATCAATATAGAGCATATTTTACAGAGCAGATTTACACCACTCGATAAAAAAGGCAAAATTTGTGATTTAAATTTCAAACTTCCAGTCATCTTCTTCACATTATTCGCTAATACCTGTATGGATAAATTATGAAGTTTGGTTCTGCGTAAAATTTCAGCAGAGCAATTTATAAGAGGCGTTATCTTTATTTAATACACTAATGATATTCATATAGCTACTGTAATTCCTCGACTTTCATCAATTGGTTTCGAAAGTTTTCGTATAAGTGAAAAATTCTTATAATCGAACAAATTTTATTCGAGCAGTTTTGGATTTAAAATAGTTTAAAAATATTTTTTTAATCTCCTTTATAACACAATCTGCTATTATTGTCTTCCTTCTCAGTCCACTGTGTATAGCAGATACAGTACTTGTCCCAAAACCCTTCCTTGTGGCACACCTGAAGAAATCGGGAGTCTCCAAGCCTAACTGGAAAGTGACGATCGGTCAAATATGATTTATGTGTTGATAATAAATTATGACGAAGTTGTCGCTTATTTTTTAAGAGAAGTCTTGAATGTCAAATGCTAGCAAAATTTCCAAAAACACAGCAACACAATATTTTTTCTCCTCCATGTCCATGCTAATAGACTTCGCGAGTCTGTGAACTTGTTTCACTGATCAAATTGGTGATTAGGAATGATTTTTTTTGAATATAGGGCTTCATTCTTTATAATATAAGTGAAAATAAAATAGTCCCACATACAAATTGCTTGAATAATAGAGATCGTATTCAAATGAATGTACATTATTTTAACGTTTTTGTTATAGTCATATGGCGAATGAACTGTTTTATCAAAAACCAAAAGGAAAATATGAAAAAGTAGGTTAAAATATATTCAATATTTTCTTACCTCTGGCAAGCAAATGACAAAACCGATATTTAAAAAATTTTTGAGTCATCTATGATCTACAATTTTATTTAATTTTACATCTTATGATTGTTTCTTATAAGTTTGTTCAATTTAAATTTAATTATTTAATACTACGAAATGGTTTTAAACCATTTGCTTATAAAGTTTGTATGTCTTTTTTAATAGTGTAATGAACATTTATAAAAAAACATGACGCCCTAATTTGGTATAAAGAGCAGATTTGAATGTCTCTTACGTTTTTTTTAAATTAATTTTGCCCCACCTTGTTAAATTATATATAACTAATTTTGAAAACTATGTCATAAAAAATTATATAAATATCTTATAGTGTTTGAGTGAATTTGTTATCCGTTAATCATTTAAACATTTAATGAAATCTTTAAAACTCAATCTCGTTTAATCGGTCCAAAGCCTTTAGAGGATTAATTTGCAATTTAAATTTTCACAACAAACCGAGCATTACGCCCAAAGATTAATTACATTATGAAGAAAATATCAGCAGCCTAAATTCGGTTTAATTACGGACCATAATCCCAGACGGCTAAAAAGAGTTCAAATCCAATCCGTACCCAATAGTGAGTAATAAATATATTAAACTTTTACACAGGCAATAACAAAGCAAAAAAGGAAAACAAAGCGCAAAAAAGAGTATTCCCGAGACCGTTTATAAGGGAATAATAAATTCCGGTCTATCCCCCCCAGCGATGGGAATGTTAATCGGGATATTTTTCGTGGGCCAAAGTGCGAACGTGTTTCTTATAAAGACCGTTCGAGGACCCCGAAAGCATTTTTACCCCTTAAGCTCCACACCCCACTCGCGAGGGATGTAGGGCTCGAGGGCCATTATTTGGCCGTCGCACTCGGCCCTTCCGATTGTTTTTCCTCTTTTTCCTCACAACGAGCGGCTCTAGTCTTTCTTTCTTAAAGCTTTCATTACCTAATTACTTCAGTTATGGACGCCTCCGTGTGTCTTTATTATACGAACAAATCTCCCCGATAGTAACAGAGTACGATGGGCACCGATTCGACCATTAATTCTTATTCATTTAGTAATTGCAGCTTGTTTAGTTAGTTTTATGTTAGTTTACATTATAGCAAATAATTTACATCATGACAATAAACTTCAAGGGAATGTTTTTTATTTAAAAAAAATATAAATAGCTCTTTAGTATTATTTATAATTATTTAAAGTTTACATATTTTTATTATTATTATATGTTTATTTATATGAATGGCAAATTTATAAATTATTACTAATGTCAAAAACTTTAAGTCGCGTACAATTTGAGTAATTATTGTAAATATATCGTCAGTACTTATGTGTTATTAAAATAAATTAAACCAATTAATAAACCAATTAATGGCAATATAATATAGAGAATTTTCCCTTTTGTTTTAATTCAATCATTTTAAGGCTTATTTAATATTTTATATATGATGTAATCAACACTAAACTAAGGTTTAAATCTGCGATTTATTACTGTTTAACTTCTACGATTATAAATTGTATTATATTAATCAGAATCACTTATTATTAATTAAATACACAATGATTTTATGATTGAAATAAAATATTTTTCATCTATAAACGCGTGGTACTTTACAACTAACAATATGTCAAGTCAGACCGAGATCAAATTAACATCCACAATAAAATGCAACCGTTGTCCCGTGACGTGAAATTGCATTAAATGATTGATTGTCACTAATGCGCGCCAGACATAATTTGCTGTCCGCGAACTACCATTAGTCACTCATAACATCCGCCGTAATGCAACTTTAATTCTACGTTAGCGTCTGCTTTATAGTTTTTCCTTTTGTTTCCTACAATTTGTAGCAAAGGGGTAGATGGTGGGGTGGTCTATTGATGCTAAACCTTGCCCTAGGGCGGCTGGCTGCACAGGCGTGAAAAAAAACACGAACGACCGGAAAACGCAGCCGTAATTGGAAAACTTTTCAGATTGTGTGCATGCATAATGAAAGCGCGACTTATCAGGTGTCGCCCCGGTAGATTTTTTTCATGATTAAGGGTTAAGGGTGGATAATCGCGTAATAGCGCGGAAAAGTGTACTTAACACGATGGCGTGACGCTTTGGCTCTAAACATCGTTATCGCTGCAATATTCCGAGCAATCGTCACTTGATTTGCTTTTTGCACTTAATTGTACGTATGGCAAATGTATACCATAATATCACATAGCAGTTGTTTACAATTAAATATAATACAATTTAAAAAAATAACTTTAATCAATATGCATTGGTGCTTAAACATAGGTAATTAGTTTAGAGTAATATGAAAAAAAATAGTTATTGATTTATTATTTTGTCCAATAATTTTGATTGTTAAATTTATACAATATATTAATGCAGTACTAGACCTCGAATATCGTCGTTATAATCGTTGTTGAGTTTCTGGTCAATCTCCTGACTGATCTCTGGTGGAGCAGGAGCAATATACTCTGCAGTATCTTAAGGATATAGCTCTTGTGAATGGTCGGTTTGAGTCAATTTAATCTAATAAGGACGTTATATATTATAAAATTAAATTCTATTTATATAAATATGTTTACTCTCAGAAACTAGGAATGCGTTAATTTTGCTTGTTTCACGAAATGTTAGCGAAATTGTTTTTGTATTGCTAAAAAAGATCTACGGTGACTCTGGAGATTATTGGGTTATTATGTCTCGTGTAATATTTTTATAGTTTTTTTTGGTATAATTATAGCAATGTTCTTTATATAATTTTTTATAGGATATACATATATTTGCCATGTATTTTTTTAATGCTAGAATTAATAGGTGTGCTATATATACTATTTTAATCCTTTTATTTTGAATAACTAGGAGCTTAAAAAATAATTAATTACTGGTGTTACTAATTATTAATTGCTGAGCGAGCGTATATTATTACCAATTAATTTAGTTGTTAATAGAGAAAAACTATATTTTTTTTGTCAATGCACTTTTTCTATTAAATATTGGTTTTAGTGCAATGAAAAAATGTTATGTTAAATATTTATTAAACTTAGATTTAGAGGTTTTTGTACACTTCATTGAACTTTTGTCATTGGTAACATTCTCACATCCATCTTCGACACGTTTAAACATACAATGATTGATTTCAGTTTTTCTAACAACTAATACAATAAATATTTTAAGCTTTGATTACACCATTTTGAATGGATATGGAATTAGATAAAATATTTTTAGCACCTCATAACCCACTATACTTTTAAACTAATTTCACATGTGATTAGTTCAGTCAATCAGGAAAGAAAATCGATTTTTTTAAATTTACATCGTTGCTTAGTGTCAGAGCCGTAACGGTAATATTTTAATTAATTATAGTTTTTAGCTATAATAACTTACGAATTTTGTAAATATTTTTATTGTATCATCCTGTATCTTAACTTATTTGAATACTATATATTATACATGCATGTATATAAATTTATGCTTGAAAAAATATTTGTCCGTGCATCTGGATTTTCATGCAAATTTTCGGGACAAGAGATGAACCCAGCGGGGTCGAAGGGTCTGCTCCGAAATAGTCGGATATAAAATGCAATATCCTGTGTCGGTCGGTAAGTGGCGCCGCAGAGGAAAAGCGGCATGGCGGTGAACCAAAATTCAACCCCTTGGCAACCCCCTTTATATATTTATCTCCGACCGTGCCTTGACTCTGCGTTGTGATTTTTCAAAAAGCACCTTACTGTGAATACATACAAACCTAGGCATTATGCAAACGCACAAATAATATATTAATGTAACACCTTTACGAGGATTTATCATATTTTATACCTGCGTTTGAAAAAATAATAAATAGCATTCGATGCGCAGATGACACGGTTATTCTTGAATATGCTAAAAAGAATGTAACAAAATACAATATATGTATATTTAAACTAAAATATAAAAAAGTACGATATTAAATACACCTAAACACACGAAAGAAAAAATCTATATAAATATGCTGATTTAATTTATTAAAACAATATTTATTTTTTAATTTTAGTGAATATTTAAAGTAAAAAAAATAACAAATAAAACTCAAGTAATTTTTTAAATGTAGTCTTGTTAGGTTTGTTTAAATATATGTTATATTGCTATTTATTTAATTTTTTATATATTTAGTTAATCTTTGTTATCCGCAATGCTCTTAGCCTTAATTTTAGTTCATATTATGGGTCTTATTATATTAGTAAAATTTCAGTATTTTTTTACATGTTCTAATGTGGTTTAACTGTGTGCAATGGACACTTTTATCGGATTAAAATTATTTGACCAGTCGTTTAAAGTTTGGCGAATATTTATTAAATATTTTATATGTACAAAATAAAACTGAAAACTTAGCACTACCTAACTTGATACATTCTGAGAAGAATTCATGATTTGACAAATATATAAAAAAATTTTAATCAGTTGAAGTGGCGGCTTATTTTTATCGATTAATTTGAGCTTTCCCAAAGGGATCGAGTGGTTAAAAGTATTACATGCATTTTATCTAATATATATATTTTATATCTTCAGCATCCTTCTTTCTCTTTACAATAAAAAATATATTAATTTGTTATTTTTAAGCCTGCGGCTAGGAATCATTATAAAATCGACATTGCGTTCTTTAAAAATACAATTTCATCCGTATAATGTTGTTCCTTTTTTACTCCGCATCGAATTACAGTCACTCTTTTGTGCGCGAATATCAAAGGGAATTTTAATTTGTCGGTGAAAGTACATCATATTAATTAAATATACGAAACATGTTTTTCGTTTTTATGTCTAAACAGAAAACGAGATATAAATATGATATGAATATAAATTGTGGTGTCATTCAAAAGAAAGTTGAAGAGTATAGGCATATACTTATATATATTTTTTGCTGTTTATTAAACACAAAAAATGTATGAAAGACATGCAAAGGCACATATCAAAACAGATACTGAAACAAAAGCTTTTCCCAGTACGTTGCGAATATAAAATAATTTTAATATTATAACTATTATTTAATTTGAACTAAATAAATACAATTAAAAATTATTTTTCACCCTTGAAATAAAATATTTGATCACCTGCCTGTATAGATTTGTTCAGTTCATATAAACAGCCGTTGACTGCATATTTTGTTAATGATAAGTACCTATCCTAAGCTGGTCGCAATAGAAAGTATGAAATTAAATGCCAATAAACATATATGTACAAATATTGCAACCTAGACTCTTTAAAATCATATAAAACCCCTGCTTTTATTTTAGGTATTTCTTCTTTTCTGCTGCTGTCATTTATATATATTTTAAACTATCGTATAATTTATTATATGTTCTTATATGGTAAACATATAATCTGTAATATGTGTTTCTCATTAAAAAAACGTTTTTTCAATCAAAGCTTTCAATTTTTATTATATATGTTTTTTCAATACGTGATCAATATTTAGGCAAATGATTAGTAAAATAAATAATTGGTAAATCATGGTATTTATATTTACGTAAACAGCTTAGAAATTCTACTATATATTGCTTAGTGAATGCTGTAGAGATTTGTAGGATTTTTTTCAAAAGGGTGTAGACATCCTTGTATTTCTTAAAAAATATTTTAATGGTCACTGCTTTAATAAAAACTTCTCTGCACTTTTATGGTCGAGTAAATATGTTTTTTGGAAAAGCATCACTTATTGTCGTCTGAAGACTATGATTCATGCCACAGTCTATCAGAGGGGCAGCTTCTCCAGGCCTGATAATATTAGGGACATCATCTTTATTTTTCAATATGTTGAAAAAAATAAGCTAAAAATAATTCCGAATGAAATTCAATCAAAATTATTTAAACCATCTCACGAAAATCCTCTTTGAAATATATTTTATAAAAATAGAATTATATTTTGTGAAAAAAAATACAAAAAAGAGATAAAGCTAATATATATGATATATATCAAATTTTCTTCTAAATTGAATAAATGACGTAACAAATTAATGGGATAATATTTAATGCTGGATAATATTTTTTTCTCACTGAAAGAGGGTTGGCGTTTTTTTGGTTTGTTGCACATATTGAGTCTACATAACGGTAATTTTCCTGGATTAGTTAGATTAGAAGTGCTATGTTTACATGAATTCTTTTTAATGGAGCATGTTTTAAAATTTTGAGCTGCACAAGAAAAAAACAGGTGAAAGCAGGTGTATAATCTTTCAACAATAATATAAACCGAGATCATTGTGGAAGTTAGAAAGCCTAAATATTTTGTTATTATGTTGATGCAACACCAGCTTTATCTCATAAGGAACAAACGACATTTATTATTTGTTACGTTAAGTTAAACGTATTGGAATTTTCAATTGAAAAACATTTTATATTAACCTTCATCCGTCCCTCAAATCGACTGTACACTAAAGTCCCTCGGGTCTTTTTCGACCCAGGTAGAAATTTTTGACTTAAAAGAAACAAAATGCAAATTAATTAAATTAATTTTATTAGTAACAGTAATATTGACTGTTTACGAATAATAAAGAGCGATTTATGGGTTAATTATTTGTTTATTACATTTATTACATACATTATAGGAAAGTGCCTTACAAATAAATCTTTTACAATATTTACATTCTAATGCATGTTTATTGTCCGATTTTGGGCAAATGTGACATCTACCTTTTTTTTTGAACACGTATCCTTGCTGTTGGTACTTCTAAAGGAGATGTAGTTGTGCATTTTTGTTCTAATATAAATTGTTGTCTTTTATCAATAATTTGCCCACGGTTTCAATGAAAATTCTCCTTTGATAATTTTTTTTTATATTCCAATCTGGATAAACTCATGTAAATATAATAAATGCATTTGATATAGATATATCTAATATATTGGCAAAAAAAGTAATTGGTCGTCTATTTGTTTTTCTTCGAGTACTGTAATTGGCTATTTTTGCCTAAGGTATCAACTCCTCCTTTCGTTGCATTATAATCTAATATAATGTTTGGTTTATTTTCAGAACCACCTGACAATTCCTTCCTTATGTGAAGAGTGCTCTGAAGAACAACACATTTCTTTTTTTTAGGAATGTATGACACTAAAGATGTATTCTTTGTAATTGCAAATTTTGAAGTAAAAATTGCTTTGCCTCTTACTTCGAGCAATACGGGTGGAATTGACGTTTTATTTTTTTGAATAGTGCCAATCATAGTATTTTTTTTTATAAGTAACATTTGACCTTGTTCATAAGAAGTGAAAAAGTTGTCAACTGTTACATTTCTCCCATCAAGTTGTTGACACAAATCTAAAGCCGCTCGCCTTCCTTGATTCCTTTCAGGTGCTTCACCAGCTACTTTTCCAGTGTATATATCTATATTCCAAACATAACTATTTTTGCTAGCACCCAAAATGTAATCCCATATTTAGCCGGCTTTTTTGGCATGTATTGTCGAAACGGAATTGTATGAAATCAATTGCTCATCGATTATTACATTTTCGCCCAGATTATAAAGGTATGGTAGTATTTCAACCCATTTATTCTAAAGTTCTCGAATTGGGGCTAATTTGTCAGTATTTCTTTTAGCAGCTCGTGTACTACGATCATCAAATCGAATGACTCGATATAATTTTGAATCGTTTTAGTGACATAGTAGCCCTGAATATATGTCGACCCTTTGTTTCGTGCCATAAATTTTCCAAATCCTCATTATTCAATTTATATATACCAGCTAACAACAAAAGTCCAATATATGCATCCAATTTGACAATATCAATATTTTGCAATCCTCTTTGTACACGATTTCCTTCCAAAATGGTATTTTGAATAATAATAGTTTTTATAGAATTTGTAAACAATAATTGAAATGCAGAGTTCTGTTGATATGCGAGAAACAGCATACCTTGTGATTCCAGGGGTAGTTCTAATCATGTTTGATGATGATTGACGGCTATGTTGAAGGCTTTGATCGCCATTTAATACATTTATCTTTAGAAAGATATGATGACGATCCAGGAGGTACATCATCTATGTCACTATCAGAAGTTTCAGTCAATTCTTCAATATGATCTGACGTCTCTGAGCAGGTATCATTTCCCGATGAAAATTCAAGTAAATTATCTTCTATTATAATCACTTCAAAAGAGTATTTCTTAGAAGGTGATAAACAATAAACATCTGTTTGCGCCGGGAATTCCAATAATTTGACCTAAAATAGACTTGGGTCATTTTCGACCCGAGGGACTTGAGTGTTACTTTTTTTACAAGAGATAATCCAGGTAACATATTTATTTTTTCTTTTCAAAAATTAGTTTATTATCTCAACAAAATCAAAGTCACGAAATTACAGATATGTAGTATTAATATTTTAAGATATATTTGCAAAACAAAATCGCTTCGGGTCGAAAAAGACCCGAGGGACGGATGAAGGTTAACAGGTTAAAAAAATTTTAGCTGATTTTTAAATTTGAAAAAGGAATTCATAATAAATTTTTAAAAACTATGTGAAGCAAGGCTACAATATAGTATAATGGTGTAGAAGCAGTTATTTTGCGATTTCTGAAAGAACTAAATTTGCTTATAAAAATTTGTCCAAAGATTCTGTACAATATTTCAATGTTTTAATCAAATACATATATAATACTATTGATTTTATTGTCATGCCTACGTTTTATTGTGTCTCTAAAGTGTTAGTTGCCCCGGGCCTTACATTCTCTTTGAAAAGCCTCGGCAATTCGTATAGTTATATATTGAAATATCAAATTGATTTTAGGGGTGAAATTTTGCCATTCTACGGACAAGTTTCTCTGACAAATTTACAGCTACAATTGGTTTTAAACTAGCTGTCGAGTGTCACTCATAAGATCTTGTAATTGCTGATTTTTAAATTTTATATGCAAAGTTTTACTACTATCACTAGGAAAGTTTATAAAATCTGCTACAGAGCAATTATTATTTATAATTCAGTATCTCTTAAATTATTAAGCGATCTATAAATGAATTTTTTGAATACAGCGAGAGTTGAAAAAATACACAATGTAGACAGAACATGGATGTGCCAAAAAAGACGGAATATAGGGCAACCAAACACCCGAGGGGAATTATTGACCCGGTCTTCCGTCTTTCTCGGCACCGTCAACATGGAGACAATGCGGATACATCGGTCTCCCTCGCGAGGATGCACCATAGTTATGCCACCCCTGCACTCCCACCACCATTGCCCAGCGCGGATCCAGCGACGGCCAACCGGTGATTTGTGATGCCCTTGAGCACCAGCGAAAAAAGCCGCACCGTTTCAAAGTCGCTAATGGTTCGTTTATATTTTTTTATTCGTAACTACCTACAGTTAAATTGCGGACGATAAAAGCATCGTTTGATTTAACGGCGTCGTTTGTTCTACGTTTTATAAACCACGTGCGTGGTTTATGGCGCTGTTTCACTATCCTATCATGCGATAGCAATATATATGGTTTTCAAAAATGGCAATCTTCTAAAATTTCCAAATAAAAATTAGCATTGAAGTATGATATAATAATGAATTTCTTTTGTAAGCTGATACTAGCAAACTCTTAAGTAAAAGTAAGTGTTAAATTACCGTTTGAGCAGCATGAACTAACATAATGTAACTTTATGACAACCTTAGCTGTCTCAAGAATCCTCAAGTACCTCGTGTTTCAACATCTTTAAGCTACTAAAATGTAAATGTTTTCAGCTGGCTTTATAATTATGAACGTCTCGCCGTTTGCTTGTTTTGCATTGTCAAAGTCAATAGTTGCGTTGACTTTTATACAAAACTCAAATTTAGTAATGTTTATATTAATTATAAAAAAGTTATAATCTGCAAAATATGATATAATTAACTGGAAAAGCCTGGAAAAAACTTATTTATCTCACTCTTGCTTATACTGTATTATATGTACAATAAAGCGAAGACGTTATTAGGTATTGAACCAATCCAAATATACAACTTATCTATGTTACCAAGATATAAATGTAACCAAATAAGGTCACAAAATGTACGATCTCAATATTATCACATTACCCGAATTAAACCCCGATTATCATGTAAGCGCAATAAAAATGTTGGCAAGCCCTCGCTTTTCGATCAGGGTTGCGCCTCGTCGCCAAGATAATATAGCTGAATCTGCAAAAAGATTCTGAATATTTGATGCTCGGATTTTATGCGACTTTCGTGTACAATGATTCGTTGCACCGCACTCGAGATTTTTTATGATCAATCCGAGATGCCTTCGGCTGCCGCGGAATGGACCAATAAACCAACGCGAGAGAGAACAGTTAAAGAAGACCGTTTCTCTGAATTGATTGCGCTTGTGTCCTCTCTTTTCGCTCTCGCGGATTATTTGCTTTGCTCGCTTTTCTTTTGAGCACTGTTTGCCGTTAACATATTATATTTGTAGCGTAATGGTCAAACATGTCGCAAATTATTGTTTGTAGCAAAGTATAGCAATTACGTAGTGTAATAAGTGTAATCAATAACTAGTACATAAATTCGATAATTAATTGTATAAACATACTATTATATACAACACATATAAAAGGCTGATAACTATTTTTGTGGTAACAATTTAGTCGTTAGCTGCAAAATTATAAAAATATAAATATAAAATAACGGTGATGAAAAAACATACAAATAAAAAAATAAAAACCCTATTAAATTATATTTAACTTAAGATCTGGAATCATTTAAATGTTGTTTTCAACCTCTAAAGCAATATGTGTTGTAGAATTTTGTGTTTAAATTTAAATTAAGGGTTGTTATTAAACTATCGTTGTCATCTATACACGAGATAAGTGGGTTAATGTGATTACGAAAATTATTTTTATAGTATTTTCTGGCGTTTTTTATTGTTAATATTCATAGACTATTATAAAGTTTTTTTTAAGATTATAAATGGTATATTATATAATATTTCTCTATCTTTATTTTGGATGACTGGTAATTAAGTAAAAAATAGAAGTCCTGTTGTTACTCACACTGAACAAGCATATGTTAAAATACGTATGAATAATTATTTTTTGATTAATTTGCTTAAATTTAATATATCTTCTAATGTAGTTTTTTTATGTAAATATGCACATATGAGTAGATCTTCTTAATATTTTTATCAAACGTGTAACGAGAAAGTAATAGTAATATAGCCAATCCTGCAAAATCTGTAGATTTATCAATTTTGATATTCACTGCAAAGTCTAAGTCAATAAATAAGCATTTATTCTATGTCAGTAGAAAAGTCTTTAATGTGTTGTGAGTCAGTATTATGAGATAATTGTTCTGCGACTATTTTTTTCGTCTTTCACATTTGGCTTAATGAGTGTCTCTCCAATTGTATGAGCTTTACCATTAAGTACAATGCGGTAACTCACGCGATAAGATGCCTCTGCCATTTTAATTTTCAGTTTGAGCAATTGTAATCATTTTAAGTTAAGCAATAATCATTTCAAGTGTAGACTTTTTCTGGCTGTCTTTTAATAAAGTACATGTCCTTTCCTTCGCGATCAGCATGTATCGTTTCAAAGTTGCTACGAAGTTTAACTATAGTTAGATAACTGTTTGGGAGTATTCTCTGCCATAAAACACGAATTTAATCAGGAGCATCTGAATTGCTAATAGAAGTAAATCCCAAATATAAATATCTTTCATGATACTTCCGTTTTGGTCTGTTGAATGGTGACACTTTTTCATTAATAATAGATTTTGAATCAACCTCCTTTTGTATATCCTTTTTTTATGCAAACGTAAATAAATGAGTTAAATTACCACGTCTTATTTTAAAAAATCATCTTTTTGCAGCCTTGGTATTAAATTAATTAATATTTTCTTTTTATTTTTCTCATAGGAAAAATTATTGTAAACGATTTTACATAATTTAATAAAGTTTATTATATATTTATTTCATAAAATAGATTTTTATATATTTTTATTAAATTAATTAAAACAATATGGTTGTGTTATTTTAGTATTAAATATTAAATTTACCATAGTATTCGTATTAAAAATATGCTATAATAATAAAAGCTCTAGTTGGACCGTATATTTTAAATCTACCTGTAAATCGGACTGAAATTTTCTCCTTTTGTCTAGCGAAATTAAACCAAATTGCGAATCACATACTTCACCGTTTTGCATCCGAAATAAAAATTCTTGCAGCGGGTGTGTGCGGCATATATAGCAGAAAAACTGAGGGTGTGTTAACAACCCTTTTTGTTATTCACTTCGCATTCAATTCTCAGCATCGGACGCTTAACTCCATTCTCTCATTTCGCCGAGTTCTATTTTTTTAATTAATGCCAGAGAAGTCACATGCAGCGGACAGCGAAAACTTTTCGTGCGTAATTAGTGCTAGACTAGACTGTGGAAATTCGCACTTGGTAGCAGCAGCAGAGCACTGGGTAGCAAGTAACTAAGGGGATTATCTAAAAATGCAATTTGCACTGTCCGAGCTAATGAAAACGCTGAGAAAGGGTTTTCAATTCCAGAAATTTCTTGAAGAATGGCGGATTGATTAATATTTGTTCAATCAGAGGTTCCCAATTCCCACACGTAATCAACGTGCGTCCCCCTCCCCCCACATTCGCGGTACTAATATTAATAGCCAGCCTCCCCAGATGCCCTGGCAATGATATATTCCAATTCAAAACGTCTCTATATCAAAATATTACATTAGATTCGACTTCACCATATTTCACGAGAACCCTCCTTATGCATTATGTTTTATGTGTGTATATGTATAACGGCGCATATTTTGGAATAATGTGCGATTGTTAAATTTGCGTATCTACAATGTGTGTATGTGTCTCTATGAAATATTACCAAAAGCATGAATGTTCAATGAAATATCTGTTATAAATTATTATGAGTATCTCTTGAATTATTAGTGCACATTATAATTATAAAATAATAATTATTAATACATTATTTAATTAAAAAATATATATTTTGAAAGACTCAGATGGTTTACTTGTACTTATAAAAAAATAAAAACGAGAGCCAGAGCTAACAACGAGCGACTCCTGCGTGGATTTTAAACATAAATTTGGCGCCCCAAATTTTTTCGGGAACTAGGTGTCACAGCAGTAATTACCTGGATGCAGATTAATAAACTTTTCGGACAAAATTTCATACATGATATGTCTATAAAAAAATTATAATAATCTCATGTATTCAATTAACAAATGTGGTGTAAAACAGAAAACTTATACGTTTATCGTGAAAATTTGTATGGAAAATGATTTACAAAAATATATTTTTAAATATACTTTTTTTGTGATGTAAAAACTAGGTGTAGTTCAATTTAGTAACAGTGTCGCATAAAATCCACCGCACCACCGTGTAGGTGTAGGTTCAGGGAAATGTTCAAATTAACCACGACGGTTTAATTGAGAAGCAGCGCGCACCCCGTGGGCCGCAAACGCTCGGCATTAATCTAATATTGCAATTAATGCACTCAAGTTAACTCGGTTTGCCGGCTCGTCCGCCATAATAGTCTGAATCTTTCTGCACAGTTGCGGCCGGCGAGCTCGCATGACGTAAAACGAACTCGATTACGGCACACACACGTGCAATTGAATAGTCTCGTGTACCATCACGTTGTACCTATTGATGTATGTACTAAATCTATTGTGTCGACTTACGTGACGAGATGTGTGATACTGAGCGAAAAACGATTTAATTTTCATGAATCTTTCGAGTAGAAAACGCCACTACATATATATGTCCAATTCAGGTGTCCGTTTTAATTCAATGATACAATAATGTACAATGTGTCAGTTGTCTCTGATCAGCATAGTATAAACTTATCTTATTAACTTGTCAAATAAAAACATTAAATAAATGAACCCACCTAATTGGCGTTAAAATTAAAAAAAAACTAAAAAACGACAATTAGACGCCTTAAAAAATTGTACCCCACTAATAATTCTCTTTGGAAGATAAAAAAATCAATTAAAATTTTTTATTCATAGATAACTCAGTTGAAAAACGCCAAATAATATTTGCTCATATGCGACCTCAGTCACACACACAAGGAAAAAAAATTGAAAATTTAGTTTTAGATGTGTTTTCAATTGACAACGATTAGAAATTTTAAATATTGCCAAGTAGCTCAAAAGGCAAAATGTCCTGGACTAGATAGATTAGGTAACATTAGCACTCTCTTATTATCGAACATTCAAAATGCATAACTATTTCTTAAGTACTTACCTTCGGCTTAGAAAATCGTAATAATTCACCCTATCAAAAACCAAGGAGAGACCCAACAATTTAAATTAATTACCTCCCGATAAGTTTACTTTCTTTTTTGAAAAAAATAATACTCGTAAGGCTTAATAGAAAATAAATAAAGAGTTCAGTTTCCGCAAAAAATTCTCAACTTCTTAGTAACTAAATAAATTTAACACTTATCTGCTAACAACAATATGAAAATAGTACAGGCGTAATATTGATAGATGTGAAAAAAGTGTACAATACTGTGTGTCACAATGGACTTATATACAAGTATAAAGCTTCTGATTATTTTCTTTACACGAAAAATAAAAGCTATGTTGTTTCACTTATGTATGTAATCATGTATGCTGATAATACAGCCTAGTCAGTTTCTACGGCCTTAAACAAATATTTTAACTATATTTTTACAATCCGCCGGCAACCTTTACCTTCACTTTTAAAAGGGAAAAAGGCAGAGAAAGAGCGTTAAATTTCTGAGCATTCACCAGGCTCTCTCTGGTTTTTTTCTCTCTTTAAACTTGAACTAAATTTAAAAAAAATATTGTATTTTTTAATTTGTAAACAAGAAAATAGTTATGATCTAGTACCTTGTATTTCATTACATATAATGTGCAAATCTTAATCTTATATATAAAATAAAAAATATTAAAAAAATTCACCAAAATCTTGTTTGTTAATACCTAAAGAAATTAACTTAGATGTGTATGTATGTGCTCCCCAAAAGAAGCGTCATAAACATGTCATGTTCTAAGACACTTAAATATATACATTTAAGCATCTTACCGCAACCACCTTATTACAGTAAAGCACATAAAATATTTATAGCATGTTTCCGAAGTATTTGGAACCCTCTTAAAACTAACAATCATTACCATAATCATTTTTACCTAAAAGAAATGAGTCTATTATTGATAATTTTCATAACATCATCCATTTTTTAAGTCATTGTTCTATTCAAGTTTGCTTGATTTATAATGCAGTAATCGTTTATTGTCTTTTAAATCGTCATCTGAAAGTTTTTTTATTATTTTCTTCTTTACGACAATACGTAAAGAACCGTCTGTTTCCATATATGTTGTTTGTTAAAAAAACTCAATAATGTTCATTTAACTGCTTCAAACGAATTACAAGTTTATATGTTTATAAAATCAGTAAATGAATCTCAATAAAATTTAGAACGAACGTTAGCACAGAGTTTGCTATATTTTTTATTTTTCTAGTAATTTCTTGGCGTTATAAATTACTTTGCAAATAACAGATTTTTTTAATAATTGTTGTTGCGACGTCAGATTTTTTTTGGACTTAAATATTTTTTTATTTACATTCATTGTACATTTTTAATACTTTTGTATTAAGTACATTTGCTCTCATAAACGGAAACTTTGAAAAAAAGGGTCATCTCTTCGGCTTAAATCAATCCATAATTTCTTAGTAGAGAAAAAAGTGTTGTCTTGTTATAAACTTAAACTTACATAAAAACATTTAAATTGGATAGTAATGTTTATGTGTTCAATCTCATACAATAACGCTTCAGTCTTCATATTCGAAGTTTTTAGAAAATATATTTAGATCTTTCTCATTGATGCATATTTATAGCACCGGGGGTCACAAAAGCATAACATAAAAGACGACATTAAGACTTATTTTAACAATAAATAAAATTAGAAGGTGTTTAACCTTTTGAATCATCTGGGTCGCATCGCTGAACATAAAATTGTCAAGGGATGAAAAAATATTTATTTTTGACTATTGTTTAACTTATATCATATTACTAATGGGTCAATTAGAACTCTACTTTTTACACATTTTTTTACATATTATTCTTAATGTAAGGGATAAATTTGTTTTTCGATATAAGTGCATCAATATATAGTTTAATAAAAAATAAAGCGATGCAAAAAGTAGTTCAAAGATGTTCGTATAAAAGTTCTGTTTTAATATTTCCTAATGTATGCTTTATATTGGAAAAATTTAACGTACTCTTCATAAAATACTTAATGAATACAGACATACTCGAAGTGCATGGTATCTGTCATTATGGAGTTATAAACATAAGAAAGTCCGTTTTGTCACAAAAGGGACTCAAAGGGTGTTGTGTGGTCAAAAGAAGTCCCTCTTGTGCCATGATATTTGTCTCATTGTTAATGAATGAACGTTTTTGGTCACGGTCATCAACCATGAGACGATTACCTTTTTAAATCGGGACCTATTTGTATGGTCACCACAGTAATATTGAGTTCATTATCAAATCCTTTATAGAATTTAAGCCATATCTGTGACGTCAATGCTTTCATCTAAAGCTATGTAATAGATCTTAGATTCATCTCTAAGTTTTTAGGACAAATTATTTCAGCTACGCTTTTACGATATACTTAAATAAATTCATCGTTAGCCAATGGATTTGGGAAACATCTTTTTTCTAAGCAAACGTTTAGGCGATTAAGCGAAAAAGCATTTTTTTAAATAGTGGATGAGATTTTTGCCACATTTATATATTTTTTGTAAACTGAAACTGCACATTCTTTGCAGTTTACTAAATTATGAAAGCAATGAAACAAATTGCTTTTAAAAATCAAGTTTCGTCTGTCTTTTTCTTATGAAACGCTTTGTTTTGTAAATTTTTACTTTTCATTTACACGTCTTATTAATAGAAAATCTAAAAATATTGATAAAAATTATCATTATTTTTAGTAGTAATAATGTTGTGGGCCATATGCGTTTGTCTGTATTTTATCTAAATAGCAATGATTAACAATAAAGTTTTTACATATAATGTAATTTATCATAGAAAGGTAAACAAACTTTTCGGTTAATAATTAATCTCATAGCCTAAAATAAAGCACAACAAATGGTCTTAAAATAGAAAACTAACGAAAGTGTATTTTGCGGGCGCGTTTATTTAAATAATGGTTTACCTCTAACGTGACGAAATGCTACCATTAGGGATTATGAATCCACAGTGCAAATGAAAGTTCTAAGCAGGGTTAAACCCGCACTTGAGATTTCAGAGCTTAGTCAATCAGTCAGATCTGACCTAATTTATTTTTATAGTATGAATTGAATGAATGTATTATTGACTACGTGAAGCGGTTTTATATTTATTGAAGTAGACTGATTCAATTTCAAACAAGTAATTCAAATATACGCATTCATTGCATCGTGCACTGTGAACACCATCACAATAAATACGATCAAATTCAATTTGAACCATCAACGTCCAATTCATGACCCGAGTACGCATCCAATCGCATAATAATTGAAAATTTTAAAACACGTTCCATGCACTACAATGTTGCACATATTTTTTAATATCAAACTGAAATGCGCTTAATTGCTTTGGATGTAGTATTAGAGACAAACACGGGTTAATACGTTAACTGAACCACTAGACTGTGGTTAAAGTTTGATAAGGGCGGTGGTTTTAACATAACACGCGCAAACTCGGAAAAGGAATTTCAGCAATGTGTTTTACTTGTGCGGGTACGCAATTAGAATTACAATGCGATACACGAGATAGCATCTAACTTTGCATTTCAATGGTTAAGACTTATTTGATTTCTCGCAAGGGATACTTTGCGTGTTATTTATGTTATATTATATTTATTTTTCTGGTCGTAACGGGGGCTTGTGTGTGGTCGCCACAAGTTTAACTCAAGATTTGAGACGACAAACAACGCTGATTGTACCAGTAATCAATATAGAGATGATCCAGGGCATTATTTTCCACCCAGATATTGACGTTACATATTAGTTTCATGTGAAAATCACGAATCGATTGTATGGATTAAATCGAGATGGTCCGAGGCTCGATCCCTGCGGCACCCCATAGCATTTCAGTTTGACTAGCGAATAAAACAAATCAAAAACAGCAGCGGAAACCAAAATAAAATTACAAGGGGAGCAACTTCGCGGAAAATGACAATAAATAATTAAAATTCTCCCAATAAATGTCCCTAATTGCCGACCGCAGTTCGGATATCCCTTCGGCCCTAATGTTATCTCTCGCTTCTCCATACACAGAATGCCAACTCGCACGCAGTCGCTGCAAAAGACATAACGGCGTCCAGTTTATGGCGGTCGATTCGGGGCATTAAAAGCGAGATTACAACAAAACGATCGCGGTCAAATCGAGGTCCGCCAAAGTAACAAGTGGCGTGAATAGTGGACGGGGCAAGGGCCGACAATGGGTCGCAGATGTCCGCGTTTTGTTTATCTTTTAATGTCATCGCGCCTATCTGGCGACAACTTCACGAGGGCGCCATTCATCTTGTCCCTTTTTGCCCGCCGGGATGTTCATTTCCATCTGATGGTATCTGGATAGTAAGCGTGTGCCATGCCATCCATGGTGTACCCCGTTTTGTATATTTGCCCTTTCCGGCCGCTCTCTTTGCTGTTTGCTCAGGGTCAACAATTGCTATTGTTTTTCTAAATATTTCACGTAAACGTAGTCTGATTTATTAATAAAATATTTTTACTTAAACCTTTGTTACGTGCTTGAATAGACTATATACTAGAATGCTGTAAATACACATTAAATAAAATATATTGTGCGATACCAAAGCCTAGCAAGTGCAATGAAAAAAAATTATGTTACAAAAGTTGATATTCCAGCAGTTAGGAATAGATTAATATTTAAGTTAATATATACGTATTGGATTGTTTGTGCTGTGGTTCTGAGCTATAAAATCACCAAGTCATCTCGAAGCTCAAGTTAATTCATAGCAACTCAAAGTGATGCCATGACTTTTCTCTGGACTTGGAAAGTGTAGACTTAAAAGTCTAGGCACGTTCCGGGTCATCTGTTCCGATCTACTGAAAGCAAACTCCAATTTATTTTTAGTCTTAAATCGAAAGTAAATCGTTTAGATCGCTTACTAATCATACATGATTTTGGTAGTCCTATAAGTTTGTTTTTATTATAAACCTCTTGCACGTGTACTACGCTTAAATATTTGCGTAGAACATGCAACAGTATAATTTGTTGGTTTTGCTACCTGCTCTGGGGAGAATGTTTTTGGCTGGCCTTTTCTTATCCGTTCCTCTAAAACGGTATATATTCATTTCCTAATTGTGATATTGCTAGTCAATTGTCCCTGAAATTATATTCTATTGGCACGCTCAAATGCCATTGTTTTTGTGCATATGCAAAATAGTGATAAGTTTTTCTGAAATTTCCTGTGGCTGATTTATAATTGCATCTTGAACAATTAAATCGCATCGATTTATGATGTATCAAATGTATTACGTTGTATTTAGTGTCTATTGGTAGCAATGAATATTATCAAGGGTTTTTCAGGTTTGATACAAATTAAGGTAGCGGAGGGAAAGAAGTAAATATGGTTTAAATAAAAACTAGGTCGCATGAATTAAAGTATGGAGCAAATGAATATTGATATATTTTTTTTCACACTTGAAAAAAAAATATGAGGTTCTGTATTTAAATTTAAGATTTATTAATAATTAAAATTATAAAATATATGTAATGTCTGTAGAGCATAAATTTAATGTATATTTATGCTTTCCTTTATAATATATTTGCCATCGGAACTATATTGGAGACTGTGAAAAGTCGATAATTTAGATCCGAAAAATTTTTGGAAATTCTTAAACTCAAAACGCGATGGCCAATCCTTACTATCATCGATGAGTTGGAACAACATCAATTTTGAAGGTTCTGAAGAGATTGCAGATGGATTTTCTAGGTATTTTCAAACCGTATACCATAATGATGGGTCACATTTAGAGTTTAATTCTAATTACGATGAGACTCATCGCTCATGGTCATCTTTGTTATCAATCAAAGCCTTTAGTCTGGTTGATATGGAATATGGATTTAGCAGACTAAAGTCCATTTTTACCTCGGGACCAGATTTTATTCCAGACTACATTCTGAAAGGATGCAAGTCTGGTATTTTACAGCCTCTAAAATTTATATTCAATTTAATTTTGAGATCCTCTTGTTTTCCAGAATTGTGGAAATGTTCAAAAGTCACTCCAATTCATAAAAAGGGTTCCAAATCTCAGATTGACAATTACAGGCCAATAGCTTTGATCTCATCACCTGCAAAATTATTTGAAATTGTTTTGCATAAATACATTTTTAATCATTGCAGGTGTATGCTTCTCGACCAACAACATGGTTTCTGTAAATCTCGATCCACTGTCACTAATCTAATGGTTTTGTCTAACTATGTTTCAAAATCATTGGACTCTGGTGTACAAGTGGACGTCATATACACAGACTTTGAAAAAGCATTTGATAAAGTTAACCATACTTTACTTGTAAAAAAGTTATCTAATTTCGGGTTTTCTGAAGATCTCATAAATCTATTCTCAAATTACTTGACCAATAGATATCAATTCGTCAAGTATAATAACTCTTTTTCAGAACGATATAAGACCCCTACTGGAGTACCTCAAGGATCCAATTTGGGTCCATTGTTGTTTTTATTGTTCATTAATGACATAGAAACAGCAATAGAGCATTCAGATATTTTATTATATGCAGATGACTTGAAAATTTACAAGAAAATGCATTCGATTTCTGATTCCCTCGACCTACAGGAGGATCTCAACTATATATGGAAATGGGCTTGCTATAACCAATTGCCTTTCAGTGTAAAGAAATGTCACACAATTTCATTTTCAAGGTCATTAACGCCGGCAAAATATTCATACCATCTAGGCGGATATTTTCTGAAAAAGTTTTCTTCAACTAAAGATTTAGGAGTGACTTTCGAAGAACGTTGGAAATTTAGCCAGCACATTGCAGAGACTCGTAGCAAATCCTTAAAAATGTTTGGTTTTATCTTGAGAAATGCGCGTTACTTCAGGAATACTTTAGTATTGCGCACTCTTTATGATACTCTAGTCCGCAGCATGCTAGAAACTAGCTCCATCATTTGGATCCCAGGCGTAATGAATCAATGTAATGAATTGAAGCTGGAAAAAGTACAACGTAAATTTCTTCGATATTTATACTTGAAGGAATACGGGTATTATCCGTTCTTGTTTCCCAGTGCTTTTATTTTGGGAGCCCTGGGATACGTTTCTTTGTCGACTCGCAGAAGCGTTTATGTAATTAAACACTTCTGGAAATTGCTCAAGGGCATCGTAGACAATCCTTCAGTGCTCGAGCAGCTTCAAATGTGGGCTCCTGAAGGTGGTTATAGTTCTCGGTCGCGTCCACTATTCTTGCCTGTTAAGTGTAGAACTGAAGCACTTGCCAACTCTTCTCTGGCCAAGGCTATTTATCTGCTCAATTCTGTCCATAGTAATATTGACATTTTCTCTTGCACATATGGAGTTTTGGTTCAGTTCGTATGGGACAATGCACACCTGTTGAGGTGATTTGTGTCTGTTGTTTTGTCTTGTTTATATTTGTATGTATTATGATGTATTAGTACTTTTGACTATCGTGACGCATTAGGTTTGCCTGTCAGGTCACGATGGTTATAATTTTAATAAATAAATAAATAAATAAATATAGACTAGTAGTAATAGTTAAAAAAGCATAAATTAAATCATGTAGTATAAAAGATACATACTAATTATGAATATGGGAATATGATCTTGCCAATATACAAATAAACGAGTATACTTTTAAGGCGTTCAGAAGCCTTGTACTTGTTTTGAGAATAAATGACATATTGAAAATATTGAGTGAGAGCCTAAATTGTATTCTAATAAAATAAAATGGCATTATCATTTGGTGATATTTTTTTATAAAGAATTCTTTATATTATAAAAAATATAATAATGCTTTTAAATATAATTGTATATATAATAATAAGCAATGCTGAATGATAAGCAATTGATCTAAGAACATTTCTAAAACACACATCTTGTAGATAAAAATAATCAAAGGGCAAATTCTTGGATTTTAATATTGAAAATTGTAATAAAAATGTATAAGTGAACGACTAATCCAGGTGCAGTAAGCTTATTTAGAGTTTTTAATCTTAAGCAATACTTCGTCATTTATTCTTAAAACAAGTATGAAAACACCTGTTTAGACCTTCAGAAAACTTGTGTTCGATCAATCGAATTTAGCATATTCATCGTTTTCAATTACAATGGTAAAAATTATCTCCAGCACCGGGTCCGTAGTATCGCCGCAGCGCCTCAAATTGACAAATGTAATTAGGGTTACAGACGCCGGGTACAAAGGAGGTCCATCCCTGCGGACTGTTTGAGATGCTGAGGTTGGGTGGAATCCGCTGACCTGTACATAATTTTGCAAATTGGTGTTTACTGCAGCTCCCTGCATTACTTACACTTAGTCGATTCCTATTAAAGTGTGCACCACACCGCAACAACAAGCGAACGCCGCAACATTTCAGAATAACAAAGTTATGACCTTAAAACGATAATACTTTTAAATCTCTGGACCTTCACTTTCTATTGTATGTACTAAATATCTTATCTCGGGTTTCTCGAACAAAAAAAAATTAAAAGCCTTTCGAGATTAAGTATTTTTTCGGAAAATTGAATTTATTTTTAACTTTGCATTACCTGGCTTTTAACTTGTTTTCAAGCTGCTCTTAAATATAATTTTTTTTTGTGTTTATATTGCGACATTTTTTTGTAAAAAATTATAGTAAATAAAAAATTGCAATGGACTAAAAAATTATTATACGGGCTAAGGAATAATTTCAACATTACTAAATATATTAAAAAGTTCAGTTAATTTATACATATAAATTAACAAATCCATTTTGATCTGAAATAAATACATTTAAAATATTTTTAAATCCAATATTCATACATTAAAATTTCGAAACTGATGCATTCCGGAATTTTTGCTTTCCGTGAGCCTAAAAAGTGCCGAGAATCAAAATCTCTAGTACGTACCATAAGTACAATAATTTATCAGGATTATTGCGGCCCTGGAGTCATGCGGCCCTCTAAGCTCGAGCTTATTAAGCTTACCCGCAAATCCAACGCTAATTATTGATGTAATAATATGTATTCCCGCAGGGCCGTTATCCTATTTTGATAGTGCAAGTATTAGCTACCATATTATCAGACGGTATAATTATCGGATGTAAAATTGGATTCGGCTGTATTTTCTTTTCAGATTTCGACTTTGGTGTCAAAGGCGATTTTCCAATAGTATCTCTGTGGGACCACGTGCGCTTCTATAGGATTTGAACGGTCCTTTGTTGTCGGAAAAGCTTGTGCTTTCACGTTTTCCCGATAAGAACAATGTGGTTGTCAATCCATTTGACGTACCGTAGCCGCTCTTCAAAGAAACCATTTTGGGAGTTTGCCTTTTTATCATATGATTCGATAGCACTGGTCAACAATTTTTTTTCTCCTATTTTATAACTATATATTTTATATGCAAAGAAAAAATATGTTGGTTCTAGTTTTGATAGCATTCAAAATAAATAATAAATCTTGTTTTAAAATATATCATATGTTATAAGTAATATTCTACATTATTTGGATATATATTCTTAATATGTGACTAACTTAATATAGGACTATGTTTGATAACTTTATTCTGCAAAATTGATCACATACTTTTTGTATCCAAATTATTTTATAAATATTTATGAACAATAAAAATTGTTTCGTCGACATATATCATCGCTAAGCTCCTATTGATCTACCGTCCTGGTGATATAGATTATAAATATACGTATATGTCTAAGCACGATACTGTCCGCATAAAATTTTAATACACGTTTGATGACATCTTTGCCTTTGAACGTCAAAATAAAAAAAAGTGTACAAACGTTAAATTTGTATACGATGCGACCGTGTACGTCTCTAAAATTGGATTGCTCCCAAGACCTGCGTATAATCAGGCCGAGATCAAAGGGAGCGGTTTGTGTCAACGTGCATTATATATCACTTGCTCTCGTAACGCTATGGTAGTCGACCTCTGGTTTCACACACATGGTACTACGTATGCCCACCCACCCGCTTGCCTACCCTCAAAGCGCCACCAATCTAGGGCGCATATATAATTGGTCATATGGGTTTATTAGCATGTAAAGGGTTGCGTAGGTATCATATTCAAACCAAATCGTATGTCAGTCTTGCGGTTAACAGTGCTGCAGAATCGTCCATGATCTTCAATTTTGACGCACTTAACCTATATAAACTATTGTTATAGAATTAAATTACTAAAAATATTCTGTTCTTAATACCTTATTCGATACTTGTAATACACTAGCTTATAAATTTATTCATAGTATATACAATTCACTTCATGACGAACCAAGGCTTTAGCCCAATCTGCAATGTTTAAAAATGTTTTACAATTTATTTTGACGTCAACCATAGTACCAGCAATAATCATTATAAACTCAAATTAAATATTTCTATATGGGATAAACTCCCAGAACAAAACTTGCTTGAATAAAAGTTTACTATATAGTCACGGTAGTTGCACTACTTTATTTTTCAAGTCGGTTGCAATTGTCTGCCATTGTCAATTATATGATATGGGTCATTCATACAAATCTTTACCATTTTCATCTCACGATTTGTAGTTGCCGAAAGCTTAGTTTATGTGCTTTAGTCTTATTTAAAAAAAAGGATATTCAGTTTTTTATCTAAGCGTTTATTAAAAGATTAATAATACATGTAATTAAATCAAAAATGAGTTGCTAGTTTATAACTATTTTATAGTTTACAAGAAAAAAATTAATTGATAAAAATATTAATTAAGGCAAAAATACAGAATGCTTTTATAAATAAATTTATTATTTAAATTAAAAAGCTTGAGAATATTAATAAATATTTTTGATACAATATTTAACTGGTATCCTGGGGCCACTTAAAAATAAATCTATGCCTACTATGTGCTTAGCCATTTAATATTTAAACTTTGGTTTTAATTTGATCTTGTCATAGTAACTGATTTTGGATATTAGTGGATTAATATGAGCTCTTATTATGACTTAATTTTGAAAGATTTAGAATTGGAAAAATCCATTATAAGCAAACTCATTGAACCTGATTTTTGCCATATGCTTAGTGAATTTATGTTTGGAGTCCAGATGTATAGTCTCGTATTATTTGCTGCAGCTCCATTGTCCACTTATACTTGATGAGATTGGTAGTTAACATATTTAATTAGTTTGATCTTGGTTTATTTTATTTGTCATTTAATATAAATATTTATTCATGTTTAATAAAGATTAGTAAAAAGCCGTAAAAATGATTGTGTGTTGTCAGTGTACAAGCATAAGTCAGTTATTGAAAAATAGGAATGTCATTAGTATTCATAATGAATGTTTATTTAGCTCATTAAGTTTTTGAGGCATTGAATGCGTTTCAAAAAGACCAATTTGATAGGAAAGAAAAATAAAATCTCTTTAATCTACAATGAGTGAACTTGGCTTTTTAGTTGTATCCTTTATATCCGATAATGTATTGTACGAAAACGTAAACTACGAGCACGCACGTGTTTTTGGCGCCGCAAAATAAATGTATGAATTATTCAACCGTCTGATATACGAGCGTGCACCCCTTACACGTTACAACGCGCTGAATAATTGAAACTCGGACAATTATAATCGGGATACAACAAACCTTTAGTTTATTATTTAAAAGGCAATGTATTAAAATTGTTTGCCTGGTTTAATTTTAAATTAAAGCGCCCGTGCGCTAAATTCACAAAGTGCTGCGTTCTCTCTTCGAAAACGTTTCAATTAATTATTTCAGGTGTGTGCGTTTATGCTTTATGCATAAATTTGTATTGTATGGTTGAGTACTTATTTTTTATATTATTTTTAAATTTTAGTTTACTTGGTGGTGTTTATTGAACATTTAATTAATTTGTGCGGCGGCAATCGCGCTGTGGTTGCTATAAAAATTGTACAATGTGGTTAAAGTGCTTTTCAATTATATTGTGTTTTATTAACATTTTATATAAATAATAATTATAACAAAACGAAACATGCAAATTTGTTGCATAATTTTAATATATTATTTACGATAATCACTTTTCATACGAATGTCAGCTAATTGAAATTTACTATTAATTTATTTATTTTAAATCTTTTATGACAGGCGTTATTCTAATTCATTTAAACGAGATAAATACAATTAACAACTACTTATTAAATCAGTGACATTTATTATATATAAACTATTATTATATGCTAACGATCAATAAATGTCACTATGCATAACCTAGATTCATTTGACGATTTAATTGTTTATTTTAATATTCATCCGTGAGATCAGAAAAATCTAGATAAACATAATCTGTGATGATTAATTAAAATTAAAATTATTTAATATTCACAAACATCGATCTCCCAGAAACAATAGTATTTCAAAAATACTAGGGTCCATATGAGATTCGATCCCATATATACCACAGCTTATACCACATTTCTATTAGCAACGTTTAGCTTGAATATTTAGCATTTAGCACTTCTATGCTCAAGAAGACAGCTTAAATCTCGTGCTTAATCCCTAATTTAATTTTTAATACTATTTTTAATTTATTTGGTATAGTAGAGACAAATTTGTTAGATATTTAAATGACTTTTAAGAATGTAAATAAAAACTTAATATTATGATACAATAATACGAAGCACTATGAAGTTGAACAATCATATTTTTTATTTTTCAATGAGTTGTCAACTTTTTTTTCCAAAAGTATGTATGCCCAAATATTTATTTATTGCGTGCAATTATTCATTTAATGTATATTTTACTATTGTAACTAGTCTCTTATAAGAGATTATAAATTTTATTTAAGCTGATAATATCAGTTACAATCAAATAAATATTTTAGTTAATTTTCCTAAATATTTAACAAATAAAACGACATATTATGTTAAAATATTTATTATAAATATATGAGGTATATTTATTAGATAAAATTACAAACTAAAAAATTAAATACGGTAACTGACGTTTCGTGGATTTTTATAAATAAATTATCAGCAATCAATTGTAGAATTGGTGAACTTTCCACTTGAATTTTTCACTTGACATGGCAGTGAATTGTTGTCAGTGAACTTTCCAATACTTTATTAAAATCTTAAGCGATATCCAGGAATTTCATAAAATTGTGCAGCTTTTTTTCAAGGCAAAATTGTGAAATGAATTAGCTGCTTGTCCTTAAAACTGTTTCCGGTACCGGTCTTAGCACTTCAGTTTATATATATTTTTAGAGGTGCGTTAATAAGAATGATGAAAAAATCTTTATTCTATGCGAGTTAAAAATGCAGATTTGACCAAAAAAGTTAGTAAAACTAGGGTAAAAGATCGCCGAATCTTTCTAGTTGACTCGATAAACATACATAACTATTTTCATATGAGAAAATATAAATGTTTATTGTTGTATGATTGTCCATTATTTACTAATTGTGAAATTAGCACTAATTTAACGCGAGGTTATTTAGAACATCCATCGTATTCGCATCGTATTTGTATTTAATTTTTAAAATAGACTGTTCTCAAAAATAAATGTTTTAATGACACAGAAATGTTTTTACCCTTTTTAAAAATTCTTTGATAGAAGGAGGCTTACCTAAAAAAAATTAATAAACATTTTTCCTGTTTAATAATTGTTGTTCTCTTTGTTGGGAAAACAATAAATAAATATAAAACAAACAATAAATTATATCGAGTTTAAAATTAAATAAATATAAACATGTTGATAAACAAGTAGTTAATAAGACTTAAATTTACAAATCGGTTTTGCCAATATTTATAAGTTATATATAAGTTAA
The DNA here is from genome assembly GCF_051122295.1 of Plectrocnemia conspersa. Classification (NCBI taxonomy): domain Eukaryota; kingdom Metazoa; phylum Arthropoda; class Insecta; order Trichoptera; family Polycentropodidae; genus Plectrocnemia; species Plectrocnemia conspersa. The sequence continues at coordinate 21,201,737 of NW_028277173.1, forward strand.
TAAGGCTTAAGAGCAACCCATGAATGTTTTAAAAGGCAAATAAAATATTTACGAAAAGACCGATTTTACGCATAGAAAATATATTTTTTTTTTAATTATTATGAAATATTTATTTAAGTGTTAGATAGTAATAATATATTATTACCTTACTAAAATCTGTTTTATATTACCTCATTATCAAATTTTCTGGAATTTTAGAAGCCAAATTGGCAATAAGTAATTTTTTGTTCCATAAATACTCGAGCTTGAAAACTATTTTACTATTGTTAAATTAGCTGCCTGGAATGAAACTCAGGTCTGTAAACTTTTTATGTACAAATTTGCAAAATATACTGGTTTAGTAAAACAATCATTAGAATATTATTAAAAAGGGAAACAAGAATGTCACTAATGATTTTATGTATTTATATATCAATTTATTTACGGTAAATCTTAAGTGAGGAATTGGATGTGAGATTCATAAGACACCGTTTTTTAAGAAAATAAAATGCTGGCATTGTAAGTGATTATTGCTTGTACTGTAAAGAGAAACTTACAGAGAATAATATTTTTTTTTATTTTATAGTTGATTGAAATTTATCTTATATTTAATTTGTATCCTAATACTAGTATATCTATACAATATTTTATATATAATACATAGGTACATTTTATTATACTAGGTCTATATAAACTAAGGCTGTATATTTTACAATGCATACTGTAGTTGCAAACCAGACAGGACAAAAAGTCTAACATTATCCCGTTGCTTGTGACAGACAGTATAATACAATACATCCATTCGAAGCGCACAAAAAAATGATTAAAACACCCAACAATCCGACAATGAATAGCTTCGGTTTTTCGAACGAACGCTCTCACGCGTTCACCATACTACATACTCCGTACATAGCACACCCATAGAATGCATTACGTCATTTGCAACGTCATTTCGATTCGGAAAACAAGGGTCTCGTCCGGCGCCCCCACCCGACAAATGGGGGCCCCCGTCAGCCGGCGCAGACCGCAGACAGCTCCCGCATGAATCTGCGGCTTCTGCCCTCCATCCATTTCGTCGGGGGCTCACACCGCGTGTAATCCGCCCCCTCGTCGAAGACCCATGACCCCCCTGAGCTCTTCGGGGCCATCATCAGCACTTAATAAAGCACACTCGCATGCTAATGGATGAAGGTGAAATTTAGTATAATTCAACGCATCAAAAACAATTTTTCATTTGGTGTGAGTGAATGAAAGGTGCTGACTCACCGATATTGCTAAAAAGTATGTCGCGTTATATAATATAATGCATATTAAAACCGTATCATTGTTCGACCGAAGCAAATCGCTTTAGTTCTGCGCATAAGCGTGCGGTTTTTAACAAATATTTTTTTTACAGTAAAAGACATACGCCATTAATTATGACTCTTATATTAAAACTTTAATTATGACAAAAATAATCTTAGTTTTAATTTTCATTACACAAGTTATGACTCACGATACAACACTTGCTTAACTTAAGTATCTAAAACATAACATTTTAAAGATTATGTGCATAAAAATATTAAAATTAAATAGTAGTAGATGCATACATCCTATTTCAGACAAATTATGTCACCACATTTCGGCCTTCACTGGCAATTTTTTTTACCTGCAACTATGTCTTTCATTTAAGTATATTTTCTATTGAAGTATAACAGTTATGTTTATGAGTTTAACTAGTATTTTACAATTGAATTCCAAAGTTTTGGTGTATCATATAATTTGTGTCAATAGTGACGGACTTATCGTGATATTTAAATAATATATATGGCCGTCATTTGATAAACGTATTTCCAATTAAGTTTATTTTTTTTGTACATAAACAATGATGCATATAATAGAATTTTCTTTTATGGTTATTAAGACAAAAATACATAGAAGTCACGATTTAAAATGTTGACGTACCTCTGGCTTAGTATTTGATACAACTTTATCTGAATACATATAAAATACATATTTACTTCAATATACGTAGGTGTAAGTAAATAAATATCACACAACATTGTTAAATCTTGCACAACCAAGCTATACGATATTGTTTCGATTTGAGATAAAATCTGCAAAAGGGAGCGAGTGTCGACTTGAAAATTCTCTCTTGGGGGCGAAATGCACGTGGTTCTCAATACCATATCCCCCAGTCACTTTGTTATAAAACCAAAGTCTCTATCTGGACTCCCAGAGGATTTCGCAACACAATTTTCAGATAAACTTAAAATAATGGAATATATCTGTATATACTTACATATCGCGGGAGCTCAAAGTAAATACTACATTTTAAACGCCAAGAAAAACAAAACGGAAAGGCGTATATTTGGGCAAGAACATTTTAGCTAAAAAAAATCTTCTTTAAGCAACTACAAAACTATTAAGAGAGTGAAACTGTTGACAGGGGATAGAGAAGAGAGAAAGCGCTTAGAAATACATTTTTCATGTTGAGTGGCTGAGATTTTTTTGTATAATTAATCTTTGTTTATTTTAAACGTGAATTTATATCATATTTATATGGCATGATATATATACACAGTAAAACATTATGCAAAATAAATTACTACGCAATAATTATTAAATCAAAACCTCTTAACTGACTTAGTTTTGCTTAAAATAATCATCGCTTGGTTGAACAATATTATCTCATGGCTCACTACAATTATCTTAATCAGATAATTTGTACTATTACCATATTAGTAACAGTATTATCCAGATTTCCATAACTCTGTTCCGAGAATGCATCTATAGTCGAAACAATAATATAATTTAAATTTAAAATAGTAATATTATTACACATGTTCATAAGTGTTTATAATTTTCGTGGTAACAAGTAAACTTGCATTAAAATTATTTTTATTATCTACTGTTAAAATAACCTTAAATATATTTCACAATTAAAGGGCTTATGTATGATATCTATTGTATATACACAAGTAATATAATGTAGTTTACAAACTGATGTATAGATGTCGGTAATATTATATATCCTAAAATAATAATTGTAACTTATAAGCAGTTGCCAAATTTCGAGGAAATTTAATAGTTGTTCGATATAAATATGGTTTGATATGAATTAAATTGAACATTATACTGTATTAATTTTTTTTGTTATTATAATAATAACGCGTAATTTTGAACTAGGTGAATTATGTATTGGGTTATATAATATATTTATAACTATTTTTTATTAACAACTGTTCAGACATGTGTTATTAATAATAAAACAGCATAAAACCTCCGCATCGTCAGCAAATAGAGTGGTTATTACATTTCAGTTGGGTTTAGACGAAAAAATGTTTGTAAATATTTTAAAAAGCATGTTTCATAAAAATTAACTTTATGAATAAAGAGTGCGGTTTACCACCTAATTTTTAATTTTAATTCGAAAATTTTTTTAAAAATAGGTTTTGGTAATTAATATATAAGGCCTTTATGGAAATTACAATTAAAAGCCTTAGCAATTATTATTTTTTAGACTGACAGTTGAAGTACAAGTAAATAAGTATAAAAAGCAAAGGATAATTGACAAGTTAAGAATAAGAAAGCTAATTGAAAATTAGTGCCAAGCTTGTTTAATTAATCGTAATATTTAATTATGTATTTCGAAAATTTTTCATTGCAACATATAGGCGTTATCTTTATTAATTACAACGGGTGATTACTGTAAAAACTTTAAAAAACCTTTAAAAAAAGAAAATAAATTTATTAAACACCATTCTAAAATTTGCATTGCTTATCTTTTAGGTATTTCACAATCATTTAAAAAAACATTTAAAAATTGTTATAAAAAAAATACATTTATAGCTATCACTCATTCTGTTTATTACCTTAATTTAGTAAAATATTTGAAAAAATAATCCTTTCAAGATCAAGATCTCTCTGAAATAAAATTACAAAGGAACAGTTCGATTGTGTGAAAATCACTAAATAACACACTAACTTATTAGTTTGACGGATAATATATTCGCTAATTTTATTATAAAAATGAATACGGATTTTTTATTGTTAGATATAGAAAAAGCTTTTGACACAGTATGGTATTACGGTTTGATTCACAAGCTGTACTATAGTATAAGATCCCTTATTTCTTAAGAGACTTCATATTCAATTTTCCATTTCTCTTTATAATTTCGTTCGTATACAATGTATATGAACGATATCTTAAAAAAAATGAAATACGTGTTTATCTATGTACGTTTACGATACAGAAATATAATGAACGCTTACAGTCATAAATCAAGTGTAAATTAATTACTTAGTCTTTTTAAAATTTAAATACATATTTTACGATGTGAATAATTAAAATCAACCAGAATAAAACAAAGTCAATTACATTTAGAAAATCTAGACAAACTTTGCCACTGCCTTTCAAAAGTGAACAGTCACGTTAAATATCTGGGCTTACACCTGGGCTTAAATTTAATAAACATATTTTGAAACTTCTCTACAAAGGGCTTACTGATTGCGGTCCTTAAACTGATATTTAATACACAGTGTCTAATATTTTTTTTTCTAGTTCCTGACCAAAGCCATCCACCTTGGTATCTAATAATTCGTTCTCCCTTTTATTTATTTATTTTTAAGACAAAAAAAAAAAAAACCTTTTTGTTTTCAATTAAGTTAGCTTGCACTTTTTTTTAAATATTCATGTTACCTTATTAAGGTTTTTAACTAATCAGTTAAAATGATTTTTATTTTTGTCATGTAATCGCGTAAAGTGTCTATTTATAAATTTTTATGTATATTTGAGTTTCGGACAAACCATTGAGCATTTGTCGCCATTTGATATTAAATAGAAAAAGCGCACTTATTACAAAAAATAAAATATTGATTTACAATAAATCAATATTTATCTGTCCAGTGCCACCTTTTTATACTAATCTTAAAATACTTAATATTAGCCTTTAAATACCAACAATCAAATAAAATTGTTATTTTTATACTATAAAATACTATAAAAATATTTCGCATAATCACTTTATCAATAATAACATCAAATTTAAATATTAGCAAGAAATATTACAGCTAAAGGCTGAAAAACACATATCAATATTTTTAGATTTTAGCTAAATGTTATTAAATCAGATACAGAAATAATGCATACACTTTGATTAAAATCAAAATATTTTACTATTCGTCTAAAATAAAATGCTTATATAAGTGACCCTTTTAACTTATATTTTAGTCCATTTTTATTTTTCTAATCTACAATACAGTAAAGTACAATATGCTGATATATTATAGAGTATAATTTTTACCTTATAAATATAAGTAAAAATAATGTATAATATACAGTATATTTATACCATGTCTTAAAGAAGATATTCCTCATTGATTATTTCCTAAAAGCGTTTGAGTTTTAAGAAATAATTTTTAATAAATTATGAATTAGTAGATAGTTTCGAATTTGAGTGTTTGTACTTGTAAGAAAATAAAATATACATTTTTCTATGGTATATGTCAGCTTAACTGTACCTTACATCACAATATCTTATATTTATGTTTATCATTTAAATTCAAAAATAGATACAAACAAGCCAAATGTATGATACATAAATTCGATAGGAAAATGTAATTAATTTATACACCTGACATTTGAGTAGCGAATTTCACACTTGATTTGCCACTGAAATAACAAGATTTTCCCATTTATCACCATCAAATCAAATTGCAGACCTGCGTTTCGCAGAGCGTTCGTTTCATTCGCTCGACCGCTCACCATCCGCTACACAACCTAATGAAATTAAATGACCTTAAACTTTAAAAGCGCCAGATTCTCGCTTTTCGGGGTCTATTTTAAGGACAGGGGGTGAGAGTTTTTCGACGTCGAACCCTCGTCGCGCGAGTCGCAAATCAAATCACGGACGAGCAAACATTTCCTAGAGCCCCGCAAATGTCTTCACCGACACCGGTCATTCCAATTAACCTCTCTGACACCGAAAGTAATTTGCCTGATTCAAATCCCGTCGCCTTTGTCAGTAGTCGAATCACGTCGTCCTTGTCGCTCTTCCTCTCTTTCATTCTGTTCCAGGATTTATATAGCACTTTTCAGTCAATGTCTCTTCTTGTCCCTTCTTTATGCTGTTCCATTTTGAATAGATTTAATGCAAGGCGAACTTTCTTGGATGCATTGCAAAATTCTACCGCAACATGTGTTGCAAATTAGTTTTTATGAATTCATGAATGCTGTCAATGTCTCATAAGTACTTTATATTGATAATAAAAGAAACATAATTAAAACCTTGTTTTTAAAATATGATGAAAAAATATTCAATCTATAACTGACATGGTTTTTTATTTTATTAGTTTAAAAGAAGTAGTATTAATTATCTTATTATACCTGTTTTATCAATATAGTTTTGAATAAATAGTTTATAAACAAACTAAAAATTAAATTCACCAATAATTTAAATACTAATATTAGGCTCACTTTATTTATAATATAAATAAAAGTCACTTTATTTACATCATTCTAATTAATATAAAAATTTAGCATCTCTAAAATAAGTGTCATAAAAAAATTGTTAATAAAATAAACATCGTATATATTTACATGGTTTTGTTTTCTGACCTTTCTAAAATTTTTTTTTTTATTGATACAAGAGCAAGAGATGAGTTCATTATTATATAGGTGTATATATAGGCTTTAATATTGATTGTAATGTAAGACTTGAAATAAAAAAATTCTCTAAGAAAAAGTATTTTATCTTTAAATAAATATAGATGACCTTCATGAACACAGATGAAAGTCAAGGAAAGTCACAAAAAAACTCTCGCAAAAATAACAATAAAAACATTTCAGAGTTTAATTATAGTAATTTTGCAAATTTTCGGTTGAATTTTAATGTACTTATCAAAGGGCGTAAAAGGTGGATTCCTTGGATTCGAGGAGTCGACTTTGGGTACAAATTGTGAAAATGACCCTTCCCCATGGGGACGCGCGGGCCGTCACGTAATCTGGAAAGGTGTTTTGTAAGCTTAATTGTGGCTATTAATATGTGTTTAGCCAATTCCGCGGAATTCAAAGTGGATCATTTGCATATTTTAAAGATATTTTTTGCCCGGCGAGTGGCTTTTTTATCGGCCGATAAAGGCGGAAAAGTCTAAAGGGGGCGTATCGAAGGCGTGAAGACTCTTTTATATACAGCTCTGTAATTACTTACTTACTGGAAATTAAACTGTATAATATGTAAATGCACATGCATGTATAAGACAAAGTGAGATAACCTATTTGTCGGGTAATAACCTAAAAGTGGATATACATATTTTTAATTAAATTATATATTGGTAAATATGCAATATATGATTTTAGTATGTGTAGGTTTAATATATTTTTTATGTATATCTACTCTCTATTTATTTATAAGCACGATAGATTATTGGTATAAGTCCGTAACTAATGCTTAAGAGACCCAAGTGATTATTAGATAAAAATAATTTTGATCGATCATCACAGGTTAGATTTTTTTGTATTTTCTTAATCACACAAAAGTAATTTAGGCTTACTATATAAGGTACTTTGATCGGTTCTAACATAATGAAAAATCACAGATTGTAAAAATTTACATTTGGTAGTAAAATTTTTCGCACAATATATTTATATTTCATTATAATGGAGCCTTAACATTTAAAACCATGATGGTGATTATTTCAGAATTTAAGATGGTTACCAAGGATTAATAGTTACAACAAAGATTAGATATTTTACTAATCTTAACTTTGTCAATAAATTTATATTCACTAATAAACACTAATTTTTTAATACAACAACAAAATTTACAAAGTATAATTTTAAAACATACACATCAAAAGTTGAATATTATATATGAGAAAAAATTTTTCATTTTTTCATAAAAAAATGATTCAACCTGTTATTAAGAAAAAAATTAGGCTTTAAAGAAATGTGAAAGTAGTAAACCATGTAACTTTAATATATTGTATAATTTTACTAATCTATTTTTTTATTTGTTACAGGTAACTATGCCGAAAAAACATATACTACAGTACTACAATATTCGGTGATGTATACAATTTCCATAATTTAGTACGTGTAAAAATTATTACTAGATTGACGAAAATCTATCATAACCTAACCTAACCTAGCCTAGCCTAGACTATATGATATATTCATCTAACCTACATTTACGAAATAATAGACATTGCTAATCTGTAATAATCGTTAAAAGTTTCTGTCTTTAATCGTTTCAGGAAACAATTCCTGTGAATTCCTAGAGTTGGCAATACTCCGAAATTTTTATCTTTATTCTAGCTTATTTTTTATCAAAAATATTACAAGTTATATTTTTTTTAATCATTTGTGTTTATTTATATTAGATTAAGACTGTTTTAGCAAAAAAATTATATTACAAATATAAATATAATGTTTAAGGACGGAATAGCGTAGTCCGTAAATTCTCAGACTAGTATATCTGAGGTTACAGGTTCGAGCCCCGGCAGCGACACTTAAATTTTTATTAATAAAAATGTGCATAGCTGCAGTGACATTCATTAATTATAAGTTCTATAGCATATAATAATTTATAATCAATTATATAGATGTCACCGATTCCCAGACTTGAAAATATTTTTATAAATATTAAAATATTTTTATTTGTCATCTTTGTCACGATAAGTACCGTTGTTTTAATTAATTTTATTTGCTTATATCTGGTGGTTATATTATTATGTAATTTGATATCTAAAAGCTTCCATTAAAATACTAAAAATAATACAACGATTTAGTTAAAATATTACAAACTGGCGTCGAGGTTGCTTTATGCATTTAATATTTATTTTAAATAACTAGATATAATTTACGTATCTGCACATTCTCAACGATTTGTTTTCCATGCTTCTTCGAGCATTCTCGAAGATCTAGACCGAGCTCGCAAGGCGTAAAGTAAACGTTTAGTTCGAGTGGATAACGAAATGAGGTTTAATTGTCCCTCGAACATCCCCTCGTCAATTAATCGACGGGTTTTCCGGTTGAGCCTGAAAGGTCCTTAATCGGTAGGCCCTTGGCTGTGCGCCACCCACCTCCAAACACCCCACGAGGTGGCCGCCCAGCGTCTGAAGGGAGTGATTAATTCGCGACGGAATTAGTCGAGCCTGGGTGCGAGAGACCCGTCCATTGTGATTCGCGTTGAAGGTGACTAATAAACTGACGTTCCACCAGCGCCGGCTCTGCATACTAAAATCATTAATTTAAAGGGCCTCCGGTGTTTGCCCTCGAGGGACATCAACAAAAAACGCGTCTGTCCGTTCCGGTGCTTAGTTTCGGACCCAGTGGAAATTTTGACGTAGTAGAAACGTTTCGAGAAACTTTCCAAATTTACTCGTAGTTCAAAATTAACATATTTATGCAGAAAAATATAACCAATAACATTCATTCAATTTAATATTAAATAAGTACGAAAAATGTTTAGAAAGTCAAGATACACGGTAAAAAAAATATAAAATAATTATTTTACTTCGTTGGCAATACTATAATTATTGTGTCCGCGTGAAATCTGTGTGGGGACCACACAGAACCACGTTTGTATAGAACCTATTCTCAAAACTTGCGTAATTACTGTGACTAAAAGTAATTATTTAACAATAGTGCGATTACCCAAAGACTCTTGTTACGACTCTCGTTACGACCTTAACTAAAACGTTTTCTCATAAATAACAGGCAAAGATTCATTGATGCAATAAATGAATATTTATTAGTTATAAAACGGTCACGGAAAACAATATATCACCAGAAGACAAAAAGCACTATAAGGTCACAAAATTCCGTTGTACAATTCGACCTCGGAGATGTCCATCAATCAAATGTCACATTCTAAAGGCGTTTATTTGTTTCATTTTTTTAAGAAGCGAATGCATTGTTTGGCTGGATGATTGCTGCATAATTGTAATTAGCAAGCAAGCTTTGTAGCCCTGAATACATAAAGGCAGTAACAAGCACTTGGCAGACTCCGGCAGACACTCAAAGAGACTAGTAGACGCCCGCCCGTTTGCGGACAACATACTGTCATGGACGCTCATATTATGAGAGAGACTCCCAAACACGATCATCGTATCCAAAGGAACTGCTTCCAGACACTGTCACTGCCATTTCACCTACAAGACCTCTGAGGATCTTCCGTCGACATCATCTCTCCGCCAGCTTCTCCACCATTGCTCGGAGAAAACATCGCGCCATTTTCACCTGCGTCTTACAGGCCGTGAAGACGTATAAAATTGTCGAATTGTTATAAAATAGTTTGCTGCTTAACATGAAATGAGGCTCAAATAACACGGCAACATCAAAGCAACATACTCCTCAATGTGGACAGCTTTAAAAGACGGCTGAAGAAGAGTAAGCTGTTCGAACTGGTCAAGTTATAATTAACTCATTTACTATTAGTGATTGTGTAGTGTAGAACAAAAAATGTTTGTACCTCAATGGATGAATATAGAATTTAAAACAATAATTATTAAATATAGAGGTAAATTAATTGTTAGTCATAAACAAAGCCAGTTTTGTTTATGGCACAAAAATATGTACAGTTTATATTTAAATGGCTACAACATTTTCTGTATAAAATCAAAAGCAGATGCTGAAATGTATACAGTTTTATTTATATTATAAACAGATATTTGTAGAAAAATAAGTTCATGATTTATGCGTTAGTATCGAAGGTTAAGTAATGTTTATGATGAACTCTTTCAGTATGTGTGGGCTTTTGTTCCTTTTTTCATAGTGAACTTCATATAGTTCAACTTTATATTCACTATCCTGCTATCAATTAGCATTCTACAGATCTTAGTGAAACTGTTTTGTTAAGAACTAAAGAAAGAGATCCTCATTTCTTAACATATAGGGAATACTCCTTAATATGTAAATAAACTAAAGCTAAGTCAATTCATGCATGAATCGCGTCATTAAAAGGATCTAACCTCGTCTACCGTCTGCATCCCCCTTTCGCAGCATTTTCGATTCGTCCGCCTCTCTCTTCTGAATGTATAAATAATGTTTTCGTTTATTTTATCTGTATGCAATCAAAGTTGCTTAGCGTCGTGTCGCCTTCCGCCTCGACGAGCAGATTGCGCGTCAAATCTCATCAATATACATGCATCCAGAGAACGACCACCCTGCAAAAGCGCCGATCGTCATTAAATTGTAGGCTACCCACCCCTGAAAAGAGGGTGGCGACACGATGGCTCATCACACCCCCTTTTGACAATATCTATAATAAGAACGACGACCGGTACCTGCCCCATGTATTTGCTACGTACTGAATCGTGTGCTCGCATATTCATTGCCTGCTTAACATCTTTTAATATAAAGTGCTTTTTACACAGTCGCCGCACTCTGTATATGTATATTATTAAAATATTTTTTATACTACTACTACATAAAGGTGGCGCTTTCGAAAGTTTCGCGATCACACTTTAGAAAAAGTGACCATTCTTTCGTAACTCATTACGTCGAAATATATTGAGTTTGGATCAATTTTTTTACTATATATTTAATTTCAACAGTGAAAATGTAACACATAAAAACATCACTTACGCTAATTATTAATTTATATAGTATTGTTATTTTTTATATTCAATTGTATATTTGCTATTGCAGTTTTTAAAATGACATTTTAAGGCAATTTTTTTTAATTATACAACCCCATTATTACCCAAAGAAGCACCGCAAAACTTGCTATGCAGAAATCGGTAGATGGTTCAAGTGCTTGATAAACCCATCCAAGCAAAAGAATACTTTTCCCTCTTGAAAAAATAGGAGGTACCATACAAATTATTATTATTCAATTGAAGTTGTAAAAAAGTGATTTAGCTATTTTGCCCTCGATGCGGTTTAATATCTGGTAAATATTATAAATAGATATTTCTAATAATTTTTAATGCCTAATGAAAATATTTCACATAAAATATGATTTCAGAAAATAGTGGCTAATTTTAATATTTATATTTAGAATGAAAAAGGTTAACTCATATATATTATTATTATTTATTCAAGAAATTATATTGCGATGGTAAAAAAATACATCAAATGTCATTTTTGTCATGAGACCCGGAATCATTGTTTTCTCAGGGCCCGAGTTCACTTATGACGGCCATGCCATATTAGTAGCATGAACACAGATTTTGACGACACAGGTGAAGTCACCTTAACACATATTTAATTATTTTATAATTTCATTGTGAAGGCGTTGTATTAAATGATGTGTAACCGAGTTAATTTACACTTATGGCTATCGATATATCTACCCTCTACCATTTTCAGCTATTAGATATTGTTGCGATAGTGTAACCCACCATCCTATTAAATAGTTAAATTGCAAATTATTTACTTGAGATAGTTCTAAAGCCGCCATACTATCTAGCAAAACCGATAATGTGTTGTCGTCCGTTGCATTAGCGCCGCTCGCGGACCGTCGGTGTCTCGCCGCTATATATGTGTGGCTTACTTAGAGACTATATTTTTCCACCCCCGCCGCAGATATGGCCGTATTGTTGTCCGGGCGTTTAACACCACTTGGCACTCGCTCCGGCCCAAGATTAAACTATTTTGCGAGTCGCGGTCTGTTCGAGGTGACGTTGCGGGTTTGTACCCATCCCGGCGCAGTTGCCGTAATAAGTCGACGGAATGCAATGAGCTTGTGTATGTTTATGACGTTGCTATCTCTAATTGGAAAAGTTAGAGCTTATACTGATACATACGCATCCCTAACTCTCCAGGAAAGAGGCAATGCAGGCAAAAATATTTCCATCAGCTGAACTGACTCTCAATTTAAATTTGTATATTTTTATTTAGATGTTTTACTAAACTATTTTTACATTATCCATCATAAGACCCTATTTAGCTTCTGAATGCTCGGTCGACTAGTACGACTTCCTATTCGACCGAGACTAATTTACTTATTGGATTACTCGGCCGAGTACTACAATACGCGTTCAGACATGGCCGAGTACACTTACTGAGCTAAGCATTTGACAGACGAGAACTATGCTGTAAGCAGATCGCAGTTGTAACGATACAGTAATATTTAAGCAAGGTAATATTTATATCTTACAATAAAACTATTGCTTTAAAAAAGTACCTGTGATATTACACCGATGAAGTTTGAATTCAGACATTGTTAAAGCGAATCTACTAATAAATGTTATGATACACGCAAGTAAATGCCATCAAGAAAGTAAAATTTTTATGATAAAAGTTATATCAATAAAGTTTGCTTTTATTGTAATATTTAAAATACTATCTCATCGTAAATGTATACATGTGCGTGAACATCAAATGATTTCAATCGAATATCGCAGGATGCGGGAGAAAAAAGTTTTAGGAAGAATTTAATATTCAATAAGGCCATTGAAGCGTGCTCGAGGCACGGAGAAAATTTTATCAGATTTATGCATAATCAAGGAGTCTTTCAAATCAGAGAATCGCCAAATAAATCTAATAATCACGATGACCTTTTATTACTCCTCAATTTACTGTATACATATATCCTTATTACAAGTATTTGTAACATTTTTTTAGCGATAGCTATGTACAAGATGGGCCAATAAATTTAGATAAATTTGCAGACGACAAATATATAATATTGTCTATTTTTATAAGAAAAAGAATTTTATAATTAGGTTAATTAAAATTGATTAAAACAATGCATATAATTTCTCCAGCTTCTTTTTAAATTCATATTGATATTTTAAAAATTTGGGTTCCAACCATGTAAACAAATAATTTTATATTTATTATACAATATCATTATTGATAAATATATATTTACTTATTTGCAATAACGACCTAATAGCACATCAAATTTTAGTACCGTCTAAAAAGGATGCGTGATAAATAATACATTATATTCTGCGCACATTACTATTGTTCTTCAAATTATTTGGTCACAGATCGCTAAAGTGACAATCAACGAAATCACAGCCCACAATAATACAACTTGACACTTCAGCAAAGACCCTTTGACTTCCAAAAACCACATTAATGATACAATACCATTTTTGATAATGTGGTAAATTAAACCTAATATAAAATCTCGCTCTAAATTTACAGTCTTAAAACCCTAAAATAATATGACTACTACTAAGGAAAATTTAATACATCGATTTTATATGATTTGTTCACTTACTGAAGATTCTTTCATAGTTTTTAGGTTTACATATGGCACTAGCTACTTTTATTTTTGCGATGATTAAGGAATGTAAAAGTTTGATTTTTTACATGAGGCACCATGACCATGACCCTTTTAATTTCCAAAATAAAAATTCTGTGTAGTTATTAAATTTACTAACATTTGTACGTAGCAAACACAAATACTATTTAAATACTTGTTTATGTAAACAGTTTTTGATAATTACCCGATGAAAATCGTAAGTCACATCAAAAGTACCAATTTGCGCTTCAATAGATCCATGCCGAATTTCTCCGGTAGTAAATCGCGTTATTTGAACGGAACTCGTACACACAGACGCGTCAGTTCAAACATTCGAACCTTTGTAATCAAGTTATCAATATATAGTGGACGTCGGTCGGCGTCCTTTGAGCAAACAAAGTTATGTCCGTTAGTGCGGACATATCAAAGGGCATAAAGTACGAAACATCCGATCGTCTTTTTTATGGTCGTCGCGTCCGAGATTTGTTTGTGCGCTTGGGTCGTATTTGTCCTTTTGTTTTTGATCGCACTTATGCGCCTCATTGTTTTCCCAGTCCGACCATAATTCCCAAAAGAGCAGCCCTGGCTTCTTTATCGTCCGGCCGCGCCCGGTCCGGTCGTAACCTTGTCCTTTTTAATAAATACAATTCGGCCCCACCTGCTCGAAGGGCCCGAATAGGGTAAATATTGCAGATACCAAATGTTGCTACACTTAACGCCATTCGTTTAAAATACGTGTAATATTCACACGCTCAAGTATTCAGTGGGCGATTCCGTTTTATATATCATTGCGAGAGCGACCCCAGATTCACCTGCCAAGCCATTCTGATACTTATTCCTTATAGTCGCAAGCGCTATTTTTTTAAAACCCTAATCAACGCACACAATCCAGAATTGCTTCCCGTCATCAGGCTGTTATTCATTTTGTCAGCCGATAGATCGCCCCTGGGGGAGATACGGAAATTCTTATTTAATATTCCCAAAATTTATTTTATACATTATACAACCCTCAGAAAAGTTCTCGCCCTTCTGATCAGTACCAGAGTGGAATTGCGCGTTTTAATGCAAAAGTGCGAATAAATTAAATATAGAAGCTATGAGTGTGTTTAGAGCTTTAAAGTATTCGCAGCCTAACCGGCTGCAGCGAATAAACTTCGGTCGGTAAAAGTTGCTTTTGATGCAGATTTAACAAATTGGACTGCCGCCAGGGTATTTAGAGTGGATAACTTGCATTTTAGATTGCTCCGCTGCTGGATAATTTCTCTACTCTATTTGGAGACTATAAATATGATACATGATAAACATACTCATACGCTCAACAAAATCTAATGATAGCAAATTCCATGCTCTATTTTAATTCGTTTACTGATTTGAATAATAATTTTGTACTTTAACATGTTTGCCAGTGTGATAAACTGTTTTTATACATATAATTACATACTAATTATGGATATATCATAAGTTTTTTTTAAGATTTCTTTAATTTTCTTTTTAAAAATATTTTTGTACAAATATTTTTAAACTATAAGTTAATTATTTTTAATAATTTATTATGATAGACTATTGTACAAACTTAAATATTAAAGCTGTGTTTTGTAACCTATAATATACACTAGGTAGATATTCAAGTAGAAAAAAATACTGCCATAAAAAGCAAAAGATTTTTTTTGCACTCTACATTATATTTAAAAAAATTATTAAAAACAAACTTATATTACATTATATAAAAACAATTGTTATCACAAATTAACTACAAGGAACAAAAATATTTAAAATAACTTGTTACAGTATTATATTGTATCGCAGTACCAAGAATGAATATTACCATATAAGTTCATTTAAAAATAAGTATTCCTATATCAACTTTAGAGGTTATGGCCCTATGGGTGGTTAGCTCGCAGCCAATGAGACTCAATGTGAATCTAGTAAGACTTTTTATTGATATATTTACATAAGTGCGACAGACGATTATCGGCAAGACGTTTCATCCAAGCGGTAGTGAAGCTGTCGCAGGTGATGATGCCCGTGGATGATCCTCAGAGTTCTTGTGGCTGCTTGCAGCGAACGTCAGGAGATATTTCTTCTTGCGGCGAATTTCATTCAAGAGTTTCAAGTTGTTTCTCTGGGTCTGACAGTGAGGGTGCGTCTGCTGGTCTCTTCGGGTGGCTGCTAGTGACTCTCACTCTCCGACTGTTTGTCTCTCTGGCTGTCTTCCTCGCTGACCGTCTGCCTCTCCTCATCGGAGTCCATGTTATATACTCTAGGGGTTAAAAACTTGCTGGGCAATTGCATATATGCAGCGATCTTCCAGCCAATTACTGCAGTCGCTTCGTAGAACGGCTAAATACGTCTACGCCTTTAGAAAGCGACGTTCGTTCGTCCAAGGTGGTATTGCATTTTTCGGAAACGGTCATGGATGAGGTGTTTCGCCTTAAAGGGATTCTCTTAACGACGGAGAATAGCTACTGTGAACTCGTGTTCTGTGCGGTCCCGCAAATCCTAAACGCTATTATATTATTTATCTCCATTGTGAATGAATAATCGTTTTTAGTCACAATCATTAACGCGAATTTAGGGTTTGAGACAATGACCTCAAACGTGGTCATCTGTGTGTGGTCGCTACACAACAGTTAAAGAACATTGCCATAATCATACCGAAAAACACTACAATATAAAAATATTACGCGAGACCATATTAACCTACCAAAACTTAATTTTAAAATAAACATAAAATGCCTAAGCACATATTGCTTTAAAGCAGTGTCTGCCAAACTGTTGATACGAACAATACCTGATCTAACTATAAATTATTTTATGTTAATTTTATTCGAAGAAATTCAAATTAAGCATTTTTACTGCTGTTGAACTAATATTATGATGTTTTATTTTCTATTGCATCAGCAGCTTACAATACATCTCAAAAGTTTACCTTTTAATTTCTTGGTAACTTTTTAAACACATGCAAAAAGTTTGCAAGAAGTTAAAAATTTCTTCAAAACTATTTTTCAAGTATTTGTTTTTTCGATATCGGTAAGCTGTAAGATATTTTTTTAACATATACATATAAAATTTCTCTTTTATATAACGTACTGCAGGATATTTCTTCTTTTTTTTGGGTATGTGTCACTCGTTTGCATTAATTCATAATTTAATTCTCCATATTCACATTCATGTTTGTATATTGTTTAATTTCTCTTCAAGATATCTAGATGTCACTTCTAGATTATCATGCGAGGTCAAAATATCTGTATCGCCAGCAAAGGCGCAACAATTATTTTATCGTAGAGAAAAATAAATTCATTAGTAGAAAGAGAGAAAGATTTGATATTCCTCATTTTGCGCGATTTCAATATTTTGCATGTGATATAAAAATAAAATATAAATTTATACAATGTTTCTTTTTATGGCCCAGAGCCGTATGGTCACCCTCCGCCACTCTCGGTTCTTTCTTGGGGGAAAAAATCTCATTTCGTATTTCGCGCTACACGTAGCGCGCGTTAGAACGCGTGCATTCCACTATCCGCGAATATTTATTATGTATTTATGAGATATTCGAGATTTGCTGCGAGCTTTCGGGGTGAAAAACGAAAGGAACGGTGGGGCGAAGCCAAAAAATTCAAGATTCGGAAAAACGAGAGAAAATTCCTCGTCACAATAAACACCTCGACAAATGCGATTACGACATTTTAAAAATTTATGGAATGGAAGCCGCGGCTCAAGATACGCGACCCACTTTTTCCTCGCTTTCCAAAAAAGTGCCAAAGACGAATTTGGGTTCCAACGGTGACAAGGCGGATTCATATGTAAATATTTTCAGATTTCACTTTAATAAGCTGCCGACCGTGCTGAGGTTATCTTCAAAGTTTATCGCATACACAACCCATGATGTATATGCAGAAAACTTGATGACGTTCATAAATATGTACGTATATCATATCGGGTTCATGCATAAATAATGTCGTATATATTTGTATATAATTGTATTAAGAGTTTAATCATTTATTTGACTGCATTCTTAATTTAAATATTTTACTAAAATAATATGAGTATCTAAAAACGCAAACATGCAAATTATTTTTCAATTATTTAAAATAGTAAAAACAATAAGGAACCAGATCTGTAGAATCGAGGTATCAATCATCCCAATTGAGCTTCTTAGACTTATAGTGCTTAATTATTACCAAAGCATTGTCAAATATCAATAAACAAATCTTGTGACACACGTCATACTTAAAAGATAATTATTAGACCATTCAGGTTTCTCGCTTGAAATTCATAATAAATGCAATATACCTATATTTTAAACTAAGGTCAGTATCAAGTATTTTCCTTAGCCTTCCATATTCAGTGACTAAAGATAGTATCAATAATTTAGGGTATGAAATAATTAGAGCCACAATCCGCTATTGTTATATGTATGTTGGCAGTTTTAATTATTCAAGCAATCGACCAATTATTAAAATTAGCATATTTGAACAACCAAACGTGTTTCACTAAACGAATAACCACAAGCTCTCACAGCTATATATAGCAAAAACGTCAAAATGTCATTTAAATTGAGCATTGCCAATCAATCGCGGTCAATTAAAAAGAGCACGTGGCTAGTGCACGTGTCGCCTAATGAAAAGTCCTGTTTTGGTGTAATATTGACGGAACCGACATCTCATAATGAAATATATCCGACCGGCATAACGCTCGTTATCTCCCACCATAAACTTGTGGACCGGTCCGGAAAAACATATTTAGATAAAAAAAATAATCCTCTTTAGCTGACCATTACGGCGGATCCCTCTGTTATCGGTCTCAAGCCTCCCTCTTGCCTCACCGGGGGTGGATCGGACCCCAAATGGCCAGAGGGATATTATTTTTGAGTGCCGGCATAACATCATTTCGCCATTATTAATAATATTCCAGACCGATAAATTACATGTTTAGACTGTTTACTAACAAGGAGTTAGGTTTGGATTAAAAAAATACTGAAAGCTTTAAAGTTAACTATATTTTTTGATTAAAATTTACAATGCGGATTTCTAGAAGGCTTTAATTTTTCAACGACTTACTTTCGTAACTACATATTTCGAGAATTGTCGACAATTTTTTTTCCAAGGTGTGCAATACTCAAAAGAGTACTTAAAATGCTTTGTAGTGATCCATTGCTATTTATTAATGCCATAGACTATACATAATTCTTTGCTCAAACGTTTGACTGAGGATTTAAAAATATTTAAATAAATTTTAATTTTAATGGTTCTTCATTTTTATAAGATGATCAAGTTAAGTGTGAAGAAATATGTATTGTATTAACTGAAAAATATGGTTAATGAATGTTTTTATCTTTTTAAGCACATTTTACATTAGGAACTTTTTTTAAAATATATCTCGCATTCATGACCTCTTTGATTATATAAACATTATTATAGAATTATAAATACTACGTTACTCTTACATTCATATATCAAGATCAGAATCAAATATCTTTAACAAATTTCAATTGCATGTTTCTTAGAACCAATAATTTCCCTTTTACGCCTCTAAGATAAAAATCACTAAATAATGATGCAGCTTTGTTATAAGATTTTAATTATAGGCGTTTTTGGCGATTTCCATATTATTTTAGAAAAAAAAAATTCCCAGTTTACATCAGACTACTACTGGAACTACTGAAAAAATCAGACTGAATTGTCACCTATTTTATTAAAACCGCTAAAAATCAATATATGCCATAATTCACGTGAGATTCGATTTTATTATAATTATTTATCCGTGAGATTAGGAAAATTTAGTAAACCTAATAGGTGAATGTGAATCGTAATTTGTAGTATATATATTAATCTCTCAGACACAATATAAATTGTAAATCACTATGGTATATATGTATATGGTTCGAACCCAGATCTTTCAGGTATTGGTAACTGACTTAAACTACTGGTTTATTGTGCTGCTGTATTATATATTTATACATATATTATATAGACATCTGAAAGATTACCAACAGCCCACTCAAGTTGTGCTCGTTTCTCAATCTCTTTGGATTGCTCGTCTATATTTGGGGTGACCTTTTATCGAAAATATATTTTCCTCGAAAGCTTACGTGCCATATTTGAAGTATTATTTTGCAAAACAAATATGTTTATTAGATTATATTAATACTTTTATACATTTATATTGAAATAATAGTTAAAATGTAGCCAATCTATGTAATTAAGAACGGCAATCAAGTGTTTTACGTTTCCACAAACCGTTAAAAATGTAAAATTGACGTCGTTATTGCCGAAGCTCTCGTTTTTTATTATCGCTGCTGAAACAATCGCCTGCCCTCTCAGTGCGGCCCTGTCAACCCCCTTTACGTCACTTTTACTGTTGTAGACGCGAGCTGTCCGAATGGTGAAATTTAATTTCACTTTGCGGAACGTAAAATTTTACAGCGCCGTTACAAAATTCGAAGGTAATCGGATTTTCGCCTTTAAGCCCCCCGCCGCGTTTCCTTTAACGGCCGTAAATAAATACAATCGAAAAACGGATTTAATCAATCGACGTTAAATTTTCGCGTTCAACAATGTTAATGATCGAGTTTTATTGCGTTGACGGAGCAAGCGAGGATTGACTCGATTGTGAATGCTTTAATTCAAGGAACGGATTTATCAGTTGTATTCAAACATGTTTTAGAAAGACAACTTAGATGAGAATTGTCTAATCTCACTATTGAGTGAAAATGGCTTAATAAGTGGCACTTTACTAGAATTTTCTAATAAATTCACAATGAACATCTAACATCGCAAATGTCAAGTATGTATCTTATAAAAGTTGTAGTAAAATAAACTACCCGATTCAGTTAACTTTTAACGTTTTATTTTTTTTTTCCATTTGAATTAACCGAATGTTCAGCGTTAATAAAAATCTTTATTGACTTTTTAAGTGTATACTTCGTAATGGATCTATATTCCAATATTTTATCTACCGACGAAAAATACTTAAACAATATTGCCGTAAATTTTCAATTAAGCAATTTAACGGTTAACGTGATTTCGGAACATAAAACACTTGATTGCCGGACTTAATTACGCAGATTGGTCGTATTTACCTATCCTCACCCATCTACAGCAATCTAATCCTCAAGATTAAGACCCTAAATTATTCCGAGATTGGTTGGAGGTCCAAATTTATTAGGTACACATTAGTCTTTAGCCACCCTACAATGTCCCTCCATGGCGAAGCAAATCGGATGAGTCCTAAACGACCATCACGGAGGGTCATCAGCGAGTCGACCGCGCCCTTCGACTGTTTTCCGATGGAATCATCCCTTTAATGTATGGCCTACTTAAATTTCAGACGAATCATGCAAAGTAATCAAATTGCTTTTGCGTTTTAAAGGATGGATGGATGTAGTGCATTGCGAGGCACGATAGAGTTCGGTTGGTCATCGCGATTAAATCGTATAGGAAGTTGCATGACAAAAGTGGGTTGTTGTTTTGGTTAGTAGGAAAATAGGGCGGAAAACAAGGTTTTGTTCGGTAAAATTCCTTTGATGTTAAAATTGATAATATATTTTGAAACGCCAGCCATAATTTAATAACTTAGTTAAAATATGTATCTTTATTATATACTTAATTTTATACCAGGCTTTATTTCCATGTTTCCAATTATGTCGTTTGATGTGTTTAATTTGATTTTTTTATTTACTAAATGCATATAAGTGTTATTATTGATTTTTTCTTGACATTGTAGCATCAAATTGCTTAAAATTCTGGTCCCATACTTAATAAAGTCAATTCGAATACTAATATTTTTATTTTTTATTTTTTTTCGATTAAATTAAGACCATCGTGGCCTAACAGGTTACCCCAATGCGCCACGATGGTCGAAAGCAAATTATAAATTTATAAAACATAAAAAACGTATATATATAAATAAATATAACAATACTTAAACATAACAAAAAAAATTATAAAATATTAAAATTAAAAGATATAAATCGGATCAGATCCTCGTAGCTAACATTAAATAAATCAATTTTCAATGCCAGCGTATTAAGGAGCCGTATGGCCACAGCTATAGGCGAGTCGGCAAGTGTGGATGTCCTAGCCCTAACTGCCATCAAAAGAGGTCTCGATCGTGATTCTCGAAAATGTTCCGGAACCCAAAACTGGAATTCCTCGAGAATAGCTGGATTGTCGACAGCACCTTTTAGTAGTTTGAAAAAATGCTTACGACATACAGCTTTCTGCGAGAATTCAGCGAATCATATCCCAACGCTCCTAAAAGAAAGGCGCTGGGATATAAGAACGGATAATAACCAAATGTCCTTTTGTAAAGGTATCTTAAATACCTTTTTTGAATTTTTTCTACTAAAAGGGAATATTTGGCTATTCGGGGATTCCAAATTATAGATCCCGATTCAAGAATGCTACGAACTAAGGTGTCATAGAGAATGCGAATAACTGACGGATCGTCAAAGTGAAAGGCATTCCTCATAACAAAGCCGAACATCTTGGAAGATTTATCACAGACGTCGTGTATGTGTAGAGAGAACCTCCATTTGCTCTCGAAAGTGATTCCGAGATCTTTAATGGAAGTTTCTCTAGTCAAAATGTTACCACCGAGATGGTAAAAATAAGCTGATGGCGAACGGGATCGAGAAAATGACACAGTATGGCACTTTCCGACACTAAAGGGCAGACGGTTAACGGAAGCTAAATCACTTTGTAGAGAGAAGGAGTTCGCAACAGATCGAATGCATTTATATAATTTTAAATCATCTGCCTTCAGAAGAAAACTTGAATTTTTAATTGCTGTATTTATGTCATTAATAAATAACACAAAAAGCAGAGGTCCCAAATTGGATCCTTGAGAAGCCCCCGAAGGGGTAAAATATTCTTTTGACAATCGGCCACTATAGGTTACAAACTGTCTACGATTGCTTAAATAACTCGAAAATAACCGAGTAAAATTATCTGAGCAACCGAGGTTCGACAATTTTTTTAATAATAACGTATGACAAACTTTGTCAAAGGCTTTCTCAAAATCTGTATACACGACGTCTACTTGAATTCCGGCATCGAGAGAAGTTGTCACCGTTTTGGTGAACGACAGAAGATTAGTAACAGTGGAACGGGCAGGACGAAACCCGTGCTGTTGGTCTAATAAAACTTGCTGAAAGTGATTGTAGAGATATTTATGAATAATTATTTCAAATAATTTAGCAGGAGCTGACAACACTGCTACTGGTCTATAATTCTTTATATATAATTTGTCACCCTTTTTATGAATAGGGGTGACTTTTGTGCATTTCCATAGATCAGGAAATGATGATGTTTTGAGAATCAGATCATAAATACATTTTAGAGGAGCAGCGAGACTGACTTCGCAACCCTTCAAAATAAAATCGGGAATTAAATCAGGTCCAGAAGAACGCCCTGTCTTTAATTTATTAAATCCGTATTTAAGATCTGAGTGCTCAGTTTCTTTGATGGTCAGTACTGAAGACCAAGAACATGAAGTAGGAAGCGACTGAGCAGAAGTCGAAAAATATTCCTCGAAAACAGAACGAAAATATTGCGCAAAACCGTCAGCAATATTTTGTGAACCATCTAATGTTTTATCGTCGAGGTTCATCACTTTCGATGTAGACTGAGTAGCGCGTTTAGTGCCAATGAATTTTCAGAACGCTTTGGGATCATTAATAATTTGTTTTTGGCAATTTTTGTAATGATTGCGATGACAGGAAATTATTAAACACTTAACGCGTGCTCTTAATGAACGAAATTCCTCGAGAGCAGATGGATGTCCCGATCTCTTCCATAACTTATGAAAGGCGTGCTTTCTTTTTAGCAATGAGATGATCTCATGAGAAAACCATCTAGGATATGACACGTTAAGCACTTGAGGGCGCTTTCGAATAAAGAGCTGGTCGAATGCACTATAAAGAACCTCATAGAAGGCCGCCAGGGAAGATTTAACATCAATGCACCCGCCTACTCGGCTCCAGTCCAAACCTAAAAGTAAATTATTTAATAAACCAAAATCTACACAATTTCCAAGCGACCATCCGAAATCATTCCGATCGCTCACGCATTTCAACTCATTCGTAGTTATGCCATTTTTATTTATATTTAATTTTATCATTAGCGCCGGGTGATAATTATCTTCCAACACCAATACGAATTCGCTCTTAATTACTATGCAATTATTTACATTTGTATAAATTAGATCTAATTTGTCACCAAAATTATTATTTACACAATTTATTTGATTTAAATTAAAAATATTACTTATTAAACTTACTTCAATACTGGCACTAATGTTCGTAGGTAAATTAAAATCACCCAATATGATACATTTTTTCTTATATATAATATAAGGAAAGTTATAATATAATATATATATAATATAAGGAAAGTTTAAATAAAATGATAAAAGATATGACGTGTAGTAGAATTAAGGCCTCGATTTAGGCCGCATGGGCGTATGTATTGAGCACATAAAAAGGGCGTAAAAACGTAATCATACAGGCGCAGCACAAGGGATGTAGCGTGTTCTCTCACCACCCCTTTATGCGCGATCATAGAATAAAATAGCCGCTCATAATAGACACCATGCTTTTTACTTTAGCTTTGACCTGCCCGCCGCCAAAGCTAATCGTCACTTTCCATGGAGCTTTACTTGTGCTTAAGCATAAGTAAAACAATATTATGGTTTTAATTTATTGTTACTTACAATTTAGCTAAGGCTAATCGTTATCTAAGATAAAGTTCATATACTCAATGAATAATTTAAAAATCATATTACCGACTCTATATAATTCCTGTTATAGTCGTATTTTTTATAAAATGAAACATATATTTCCCTTATTTGCATATTCAACTCGTAATTTTAAAAATTTTTACTAGGAAATTCAGTATTAATCACGAAGCATACTTACGACTTGGAAAGTTCACTTTCATTATTTTAATAAGATTTTTAATAAATTAGTTAGTTGCTCACCGTTTTTAAAAATACGCTTTTCAGCGATGTTGTGCGACTACCTTTACCAAATCGTCACGATTGAGCGATACAAAATCGAGCAGGGTGGGATTTAAGGTAAGGGCGGATGTCTTGTTTTAAATCCGTCGTCGGTGAGGATAAAAACTTTACCTGTGCAAACGATAACAAAGTTACGGGCCGGGCCCTTAAAGCATTTTATGGACGTGTAATACGCAACGGTTTGATCTTGGGGGTTCTCAAAACAAAAGCATAAAAACCTCGTTGTTTGCCATCATCGTCCACAGTCGCACAGCTGGAGGCAATCGATACCCATAGGGATTTTATATACCTAATATTTTCCAAACAACATCGCATTATCTAATATTTAATATTTAAACTTATATACATATAGTACATCGATAAAAGAACTAATATACATATACACCATTAGTACGATGTGTAATACACTTACATATATTTTTCATGTAACGCATTTGCAAATAATAAATTTATCGTAGATAAACCATACACAAAAAAATTAAATAGGGGTTGAATGATTTGCTTTTAAATATATGTATTTTAAAAAGAGCAATAGAATTTTTTTTAAATTAAAAAGATCAACTTAAATATAATATTAATAAACAATATAAAATATACACATTGCTATATAATTTGCAGCATGCTGTTTTTCATCAGTTAGATATATCTAATAAATAAAAATCAGCATGCTGCAAATTATGTAACAATGAACTACTTAAATAATAAATGAGATATAAGATCGTTAACCTATAAATAAAAGAGGTGAAAGTTGTAACACATTTAATTTTAATTTAATCGATGCCGTGAACTTAAACAAAGTATATAAGCGAAATAAAATAAATTTGCCATACAACTATAAATACTGAAATAAAACATATTACAGGCAAATAATGAGTACTTCTTTGTTATTATTATTAAATGGTTTTACGTCATATATATTTTCAGACGTTTACAGTATTAGGTAATCAAAAGATCTAAAAAACAATTCAGTAAAGTGTTGGTATAAAATGTTTTATTGAATCTCTTATTTAATGAAAAATTTTACGAGTAGACAAATATTTTCATAAAATTACCGCAATAAAAACTTTAACCTTTGAATTGAACGTTGAGAAAAAGCTCTTTCCTACTAATGTTATCCTGTACGAAATGCAAGCGGGGCGAAAGGACATCAACGTTTATCCTCATACAAATTGTGTCTATCCTCAATTCTCATAAATATCAGACGTTATCTGAGGAAGGTCCGCACCCAGTTTGCCCAGTGTTGAAAGGATTCGTTGAATATGTAGGCAAATGGCGGCAATTCATTCCGAATGACAAAAAAAGGGTCTGAAGAAAAGATTGACAAATGATGGCGGAGCGTGCGCCCTGTATACATACGTACACGGAAAGAAAACGGTATACCTTTTTTCGGTAGGTCCTGTTTGCGGTCGTTTCCACGACCCCTAGGACAGGATACGAAGTGACACGTCCGTGGAAAAGCATGGAAATCATTGCAAACCTCTCGTAAAAACTCGTTTTGTCAAACAGACAAGGATAACGTTTCCGGTTTTATGTATTAGGTCAGTCTGAAAGTTCGTGTGTTACATTTGTCATAATCATTACATACCTTCTGTGTATGCAAAGCTATGGGTAGTCACTTTATATATCTTTCACATCTTATCGTATTATTTGATTATTATGAATAATGTAACGCATTATTCATAATAATCAAGTGTTTGTTTATATGTATTTTAAAAATATGTGAATATTATGATTAAGCGCATCCGTTTCATTATGTTTCAGCATGAACACAATCGAGCTGCTAGATTCTAAAGGGTTCTTATCCGATACGATAGTCTACGGGTTATAGGCAATCTCTTGTTAGGCAATTCAGATACAGCTTATGCATACAAACGAGGTTTCCACTGCCGTGGAACTCCATTATTGTTTCATATACCCGTTTGGATTTTCGCATTATTGCCGTTGCATTGTAGTTATAGCAAATCCTTGATAGACCATCGACATAGTAAAGCCAGAAAGAGCTTTTCTACTCTTGATTGAAAATTACAAATAAGATTATATTATATTAATTTTATTTTACCTAACTTTAGAGAATTTATTTTGAGAAAGGTGGTATAAAAATATTTAAAATAAAATATAGGTATATAGTGAAGTTTAAATAGGACTAATAAGACAATATTTTTAACCATTTAGAGCTTTTTTAAAGAGGTATAGGTATAAATATATATTTTATTTTAACGTTTTATTTTGTGTTATATTTTATTATATCAAAATGGTTATAAATTAGTAACATGTATTGTATCTAAAAGTATGTTTGTAAATTTGATCATCATATAAACGTATTATTAAATAAATGCTTAAAAATTAAAGTGTATATAGTTCAACGTTCCTTTAAATAATTAATGTAGTGTAAAGAGTCAATTAAAGACAGCTTTTGTCAAAATTAAAAATATTTTCATGACAGCTTAGATTTTTCAAATAAATTTCAGTCTTGGTTCAGCGTAGCTTTCTTGTGTAGGAGTTTGAATAAGCTCTTTTGTGATCTGAGTCGTGAGTTCTTTTTCGTTTTTTATTACAGTTTGAACATGTTTGATTTGGCAACACTGCACTTGTCTTTCCGTATTTCACCTGCTGTCGGCATTATTAATACAATCCAATTTGTCAATGTATTAAACAGTTTAAAGTTAGTTTTATAACACATTTCGTTTCGGCATCTGCAAATATAAAAAAAAACAATTCTGTGTCTATAATTTGGATAAGAAGTGGAAGCTCTAACGTTTACTGTTGTATAGGGATTCGTCGTTTATTTTTGATATTCGTCCATTCTTTAAAAGTAACACGAATCTAATCATCTTTGTCAACATATTTTTTGTATCATTGCTTAATAATACTACTTATTAAGAGGCGTAGATATTTTATAACAGCTACTTCTATGTTTTGCTCATGTATGGCTTTAATCTCCCCATTTAAAAACGTACCTATCGTGTATAAAAACTTTTTTTTCTATACAGAAAAATGTTAATTGTTTCTTTGTTAATCATATGTTTTAATTGTATTGTCGTTGTTAAGATAAAATGACAGGGCAACGTGCAAAAATTCTAGTTATTAAAAATTATGTTCAAAAAACAAATATCACAATACTTTCACCTAGGGACAAAAAGGGTCAGACCCTTGTAAAAAATCTTGGAATTAAAAATAAATGCGGGATGTGTTTTATCACCGTATAAATAACGCGTGCTCAGCCCCAACAAGGCGTGAATAATAGAGTTCGAGAGCAATTAGCCGAATATTGTTTTGACGTAGAAAATATTTATGGCGCGGGTAGTACCTACAGGGCGTTTAAAAAAATCACGAGCAGCTATTTAGAATCAACTCGGCCAGTCCGGGGGCAGAAAGCCATATTTCATTTTACACCTTTCGCGGATTGAAACAAAACACCGGGCTGCATTTTAATATGCCGTACAAAGGTGACCCCTAATACCTTTCCCAAATAGTTAGCCTACTCAATTTGTGGGTTTTGGAATTAACATATTAAATTTACAAGGCAAATCAGACAGTTGTAGGTTTTCACGGCTAATGTCTAAATTGTTATTATTCAACCGTAAGTGAATAAATATTATTGCTGGAGATATTGCATGGGGCATGCGAATGATTTCGATCAGAAATTTAGAATAGATCAGATGGTATTTTAAGTAATGTGAATATAACATATATAAAATCTATGAATATATCTAATATTTATAATGTGAATAGTAAATAATGTTTTTATTACCAACTTCAAAGATATTTGGTCTATATTTTATACATACATTCATTGGTGAAACTACAAGGGATATTTGTAAAGTGAAAGCACACAATTTTATTTTGCGTTTGTCATGTATTTTGAAACTCTTCTTTATTAGTGACGTAATTAATCTAAAACATTTGAGTCTAACGCCATAAAAAAATCGCGCCTGCTTTATTTTTTTGGGTAATTGGTATAATTCATAACGAATAAAACCCACGCAAAAAAACCTTCGTTACGCAAAAAATGGACCACATATAAAAATGTCCGCATATATAAATCAAAAGATTTCTTAGTATAGTATTTCAATTTACTGTCTGCCTAATAATATTTCAGTATTACCTGAGTAATGTAATCTTTCATACTTTTACTTCTAAGTAAATTATAACAATTATATATTTATTGCCATAAACATATACAAATATTATTAAGCCTTAGCAGCAGACTATCCTTACTAAAGTATTATGAATTAATGGGATTAGAAATTAACATGATGATATTAAACACATATTGTTAGATCAACGTCTGGTAAGCTGGCCAATTCAGTTATATTTTTACTAAGCTAAGACTCAATAAATTTGCGTATAATTTAATATAGATAAAATAAATTAAATCATCTGATTTTATTTAGCCTGAAAATAGTTGGGAGCCTTCAAAAAAATAATTGATTTATATTTGCTATTTCAGTTTTCTAGCATCTTACTATAGTAGCTAAACAGTTATTATATCATATTAAATTATAAATTTTAAATATAAATTAAAAACAGATCTATAAAAAGAATCTAGGATGATGTCTCAACAAATATTTTATAAATTTAATTATAATTTTATTACAAACTCTAAAATTTCTGAATTTGATTATCACGTATGAGATCATTACTTTTTTCAATAATTAATAATGGACTTAAAAACATTCTGTAATTCAAATTATTAAGAAATGAAAATCGCAATATTATCACTCTTACTAAAATAGATAAAAAATATTAATATTATATGTACCAATATGCTATTAAAAAATATAAATGTAGAGCTTTCGACGATCAATCTTTCTGTCGAGCCATTGACGGGGTATTTGTTTTGTGGTAAACCGACTATGGGATATTGTGTGTCCCGACGGAGAGCGATCCAGAAATCCTGAAAAGTATCGGAATTGCCTTAGGAGATAGGATGAAAAATGGACACGATGACAAGTTAGTGTGGGCGAACGATATTTTAGATTTACACAATTAACTAACCACCTATATAAAGCGCAATTGTTGCTACAAAAATAATATATTTATTTAATGCCACAGAAATGACAAGCCTAATCTTTACAAATTTTGTTTGTGCAGCGTGACTTTTTTCTAATAAATGCTCTCTGGGATTTTTTATTAATGATACAATATTATTTTTATTATTATATACATAGATTATTGATACATAAATTTATTTACATTACCATATTTTTAAGCTACTTGGTAAAAAATATGGTTATTGGTTATTCAAAGTAATATTAACAATAGTCTCGGCATCTTTTATGGCATTACAATAATCGCATCAAATTCTTATTTTAATAGAAATTTATTAAAAAAATATATTGCTATCGATTTTTTTATGATTCATACGATTCGGTTATTTATAAAATATATTTCTACACAATAACTTCTTTTTCTTTTTAATATTAATAAATAATAAGTGATAATATATATTGAACAATATTCTTAAAAAAACACATATATATAAAAACCAATACGCTATATTCATATCTGCTTTTTACAGAAGAATAATGTTGAAGAAATTATAAAATATCGGTATAAGTGAATTAGTTTTAAGATGGTTTAATAATTATTTAAGAAAAAACCTTTGTGCATTAATAAATACATTATTTTTTATTTTCTGTTTATGTTATATACCTATTACATGTACATTTAGTTAAAAAGCTAAATAAGTTAATTAAATATAAAATAATCGAATAATTTTTTAACTATGCTAAATCTTACACAAATCTGTTTTTATTTACTCTATGGATTAATAAGTATCGGATATTTATATTACATTTCGTGGATTTGCGGTACGAGCATGTTACAGTGAATCGAGTCCATACAGAACAAAGGGTCCCAAAATCCCAAAACACTTTGTCACGTCTATCAGTTGAATGTTTCATTGTCGTTACTATCGGAGGCGTATCAACTTGCGAATCAAACGATTTGGCGATAAATCACACTATTACACGTAAAAGTTTCGTATAAAAAGGTACAAATCCGTTGGGCAGAGAAAATCGACACAACATTTATTTTATATATATTTTTTTAATTAGATATAACAGAGATTTTACTTTTGCCTAATTATAATCCATGTACTCTAATTTTGATTTATTATTTATATATTTTAAATAATAATTTATATTTATAGAATCGATGAAAATAAAAAAACATATTAAATGCAATTTTCATACATTATTAAAGTAATAGATTAAAGATGCTGTATCGTAAAATATAATATCTGAATATAAAACGAAATTGAAAATACAGTAAATGAAGTTATTGTAAACTGTAACTAAAATAATATTAGTAAATGTGTACGTAAAATATATTAATTGATATAGCATATTTTTTTTTAATTCCCCTA
This sequence comes from Plectrocnemia conspersa, assembly GCF_051122295.1. NCBI lineage: Eukaryota > Metazoa > Arthropoda > Insecta > Trichoptera > Polycentropodidae > Plectrocnemia > Plectrocnemia conspersa. The sequence goes on from NW_028277173.1 coordinate 21,233,288, forward strand.
TTATAAAATGTTTTGCTACAGTGGATTATAAACTTTATGTTATGAAAGATGTATTTTTTTCTTACATTTAATATGATTTATATAGCTGGTGTATTAAAGAAACGTAGATTTGCTGAATAAAAAAACTTCATAAACTCAAATTAATATGGTTTTTCATATACATATATTTATTATATTTAGAAATAAATAAACTAGCTAAAAATACATAAGCTAATTTTCATCATAATAAACAGAATAAATAGTTTTATAAGTGATTTTCATACATAATATGTTTCTTTTTTTACTCATAATATATGGTATCAAGAATAATGAAGTCAACATTTTGAAGGTGTATTTTACTTTATAATATAATTACTTAACTACTAATAGTAACATAGTTAGACATTAATACAAACATATGACTCTAAAGGTCATTGAATTAACTTACATTTCAGATAAATTATGTCAGATGAAACTTAATTAAAAGTTAAAAGGCAAAAAAATTGCAAACCCAACACAAAATAGATTTGCAACCAATTATCTCGGACTTTAGAAAAAATATTTAATTTATAGTTATCCTGGTAAATCGCTGATGGGCAAGTTTTGATAAATGTCAGGATAAAAAAAAATAAAATTATCTCGAAACATATATTTGAGTTTATTTAACCTTAAATATTCTTAACGCCTCATTGTAATCAATAAATGATTTTTTAGTGTTTCGTCAAAAGTATTATTATTGAGCTTGATAATAAAAAAATGAAAGTGTGTTATTATTATATAATATATGTAATGATCGTCATAAGTCGAAACTAGGGTAAAACTACTTGATATTGTTACTTTGTTTCCAACATTCTAATACATATGCTATACCTTACATCTTTATTAGATCAAGTTGTTCAACTCAATTGTCAAACTAACAATACAAAATATCTTATATTTACTTTTTAATATTTTTTAAGAACTTTTATTATATAGTGTATGAGAACTGATACAGATTTGCCTTTGTAAAAAAACCGTGGATAATAGATTCACTGTTACTTAACATGCAATGTTTTTCCTCGATGCATAATTAAGCTATTTATTTATTTAGAACGTTACATTGCATTTAATTTATTAAATATAACAACACATTTATACCTACACACTTTTAACATTCAAAAAGTGTATTATATAAAACGATTGTCAAAAACAGGCATCGACATTCGTTTCCATTCAGATTCGAGCTATTGTTCGTTATCGCGGTATCCGTTCCAAAAATTGTATAACTGAAATATATGCACTCCACGTACATATGTATAATCGCGAATATATTGCGAAAGCTCTCGCAACATCCACATGGTTAGCAAATCGTATCCGGTACTTCAAATCCAATAATTGCTTTCAACCCAGTTTTCTTCCGTGAAATTGCAACGTTCTAGCACGCTAGCCGGGAAAATTCTATGAAAATAAAAGCTCCGAAGTTTGCGTGACCCGTGACTGAACACAGTAAATTATTTGTGTCGTTTAAGCTTAATATTCAATCGCACTTTCATATGCTGGCGATATGGATTTGGTTGAGATATTTTTGAGCTCGAATCTCACTCTTGCGATTTTGTAGGTGTGTTGGGTACAATTTGCGATAGGTGGGTTTTGGCGCGTGCCAGGCACGCAGAAGGCTTCGTGTGCCGTTAATAAGTAATAATTCATATTTATACGTGTTTATATTTTAGTGATGCTCACTCATGTTTATTTATTGTTGTAAATTTCAATGTTATATAAAACAGGCGTTAACAACGAGCAATAGCAATCATTACCATTCTGACGCTTAATGATTGTCATACACTTCAATGAGATGTCTCTGTATTTTTTTTAAGTTAACCGCTTTGCAGTCCCGTAAGTCAGTCTTTAAATATATTTTTTGATGTTTACGTTTCATCAGTGTTTTAAATAATATTGATGTTATGGTGCTTTGAAAATGACGGTAGCTTTTTATTTAAAAATTTGTTTATAATACTCATTTAATAAAAAAATGTCAGCGTGAAGATTGTCTATAAATTAGTTTTTATTACTAGCGTATATTGTTTTGCGTATTGCTTTGTAATAATTCAATTAGTAGGTCGAACCAGTATCTTTAATTTTTTTTGTATAATGAAATTAAATGCTTCAAAGAAATTTAATAGTAGTTATACGAGCAATACAAAACAGCACAAAATTATTTATTATGTATTTTTTAAATATACACTAAATAATTTTTATCTGCATGTTAAAAAGCTCGGCTAAATAAGTGTGTCAATAATTTTACTTAAATATGTATTAATTTAGGTTTGTATTTAATATCAAATAAAAGACAAGAGTTTTATAAATACCTTAAAATTATTATAATATTGATTTATTACTTTGTAAATAATATTATTTTATTTTAACAATGCTTAGACTATAATTTACACATATTTAGGTAAAATTTAAAATGAAATAGTATTATGACACGATTATGTATTAATATTGTGAGGCTGTCTAAATATTTAGAATTTAAGATTAATGGTAATAATTTAAATTGAAATTTGTGCGATTATGTAAATTGTTGTAATTGTTCTATATTTTTAATTGTATTTTATTCAATGAGTCTTAAGATTTCATATATATATAATAAAATACTTATTTCAAGCAAAATGACTTACTATGTAATTCGAATCCCAGACTTACGAATCCGGTTTAAGTATATATTTCACTAAGGAATTATAAATTATTTTTAAAATATTTAGATTTTAATATTCAAAGAGTATAGCTAAAACATGTCAACCCACTTAATAGTCATACTTTCTGTGCTGTCTATGTAAGCTGCTTAAAAAAACTTTTTTATATAATCGAATTTATGATTTTACATATTAAGTTCGGCAATAAAATACATCAATAAGATAAAGTAATCATGCCACTTTCCTCAGTCTCTATCTAGTAAAAATTGAGTTTATATATTTATTGTTAACGCTCTAGTTGCTCTGTTATATCCAATAAACAATAATTTAAATGATCTCTAAACATTTTCACGAATTCTAATAATGTTTTATATATTACTCCACGTAAAAAACTTACAATATAAATCCCTTTTAAAACTAATGTTTAAGTATGTTTAAATTTGAACATAGATAGCGTCTGCTATCTTCTCAATAAACTTACATAAGTAACATGATAAAATCCCCTATGGGATTATTTAAATTATATTACAAATTTTCGTTTCGCCATTTATATTTATATAACGTTAATTGGCATATTGCACACTGTCCGCTCAAAAACATAGGCCTAGGGCCGATCTATAACGTATTGTATAATTAGGAACATCGCAATAATCATATCGAGATCGGTTTGGTTGTGTCGGCAAAGTAAAGCAATCCCCGGTAAGTCCCCTAGGGGCTCACAGCGTAAATCGAGATGGGGCTGAGCCTCCTTCGAACACGACCAATAACGTAAAACACCTGACCTTCACCCGGTGAATTGTCGCAATTTACTTACATATCTCTGAGATGACAATTTGATTGATTTCAAAAGTAGAAGTTATGAATCATTGCAAAAGACTTACGTGAATATACTTCAGTGAAGCTTTAGTCTTAAATTGTTATTTTTATCGATAACTCTATCGTTGAGAATGGTCTTAGGACTCCCGCTACTTTCAGAATAATATGTCAATTGAACTTTTTAGTCAAGTGTATTATTAATATATATAAAAAATAAAAAGCCATTAGTAGTTGAGTAATGTTTAACTAGAAAAGTAATATAGTATATTAATTAATGCATTGTTACTGCTTATCATTGATGATTGTAATCCAAATGTTTAACTGAAGATTTAGGCGGCTCAATATTGATAACCTAATTGAAGTATGTCGTTAAAAGTAAAACAATGGCACGGTCTTTCAAACATATCTAGTTATCAATACAAGGTTTTTAATTAAAATTTTAAGAAAATAATAAAAATATTTTTCCATATTAAATTATTTATTTTGAAATAGTTTGCTATTGTTAATGATAATAAATTAATTTTAAATATTTATTTATTACTAAATATTTTTGCAGCGTTTTTTAGCAACCTAACATTTATTCAAGTCGTCGTTTTAATATTAAACAATTCATCATCTCAAATTTGTTTATTTATTATAATCAAAAGTTGATCAAAAGGAAAGCGTCCACAGATAAGTCAGTCGACGTCGAAAGTTGGTGAACGTCAAAAGCAAGAGTGTCGGGGCCACGAAATCTCGACACGGCCGCATCGAGGTGAAAATTCGCATAACAAAGTCAAAAACCTTGTCAAAAGTAATGATAAATTCATAAAGGGCGACAGCGAAGTAGTCAGTCGTAACGAGAAACGTTTACAATGTAAGTGGGGAGTGATTTATTACGGAAAACCCTCCACGGAAAATTCCGCTGCGAAAGGAAAACACGGCCATGTTAATTTTGAACGACAATCAAAGCATTGTTCGACAGTTTGCACAAAGGCGTCTACCCATTCTGATGGATAGGATTTCGACGAAACAAGATCAAAAACCTATTACGTTAAACGCAAATAAACTTAAATTGTTTTCTTTGGCGAAAATTATTGAGCTCTCCCGGCTGCCTATCAATAACATTGTATTAAATTTATCAGCTACGTTTCAATGGCGTTTTAAGTAATACTAATTATTATTATTAAATGGGGTTATACGTACTATGAAGGAAGGTTCGATCCCACTGCTGCGGTATGCGACACGACACAACAAGAATGTCGCACAGTAAACTTGTAACGAAGATTGAGAACGATCTTTAGATGTATTATTCTGCTTCTGGTAGTATAAGCAACATATTAGCTATATTATCACTATTTTAATGACGTATAGTCTAGACAACAAGCACAAAAATATACATATATTTCTTCCTAATAATATATAAAAATATTTTTTTTGCTATTTTAATATACATTTAGGCTATAAAAAAAATTTAAATATCGTTTCTAAATATAAATTACCTTCATTGCGTGACAATTTGTATTACTTTATAACGATGTATTATTTTAATAAAATAATACAAAAATAACTATTTTTAACTCAGAACGTATCAAGAAAAATTACACTGTGTTTATATAAATTTGTTAAAAATATAACTAGTATGAATTGTATGTACGTACTATTATCGATTATTATAAAAATAAAAGATTTATGAAGCGTGAGTTACATTCGTGATAGTACAAGCTATTCTCGCTGTGCTTTGAATGTTTTATGGTGGTCAATGTAATTTATTTATAGACAGTGTTCGCATGTGTAAAAATTATTACAGTTTGTGTTATTTAAAATGTTGCATTATAATATAAAATATTTATTATCTTACAACTATAATTTATTTCAATTATTATGAGTTTTAATTTATTTCATTTAACGAAAAATACAAAAATAAGTACAGTGTACACTCAATTATCCCGGTTAACCTAGCCAGGACCAAGCGGGGTACTCGAAGTCCCCTAAGTCGCTATTTTTAGCTGTAACTTTTTAATTACTAATGTTAATAAGTTCATATTATATGTATTCCTGTATTAAATCATTACACATATGTTCTGATAATTTTTAGTAGATTTCATACATAAATAAGGATTAAAAACAAACATTTGTGATGAAATACATTGTTTTGATATTTTTGCGTGCATTCGTAACATAACAAGAAGAGCAGTTGGGATAACATATTTTGTTTCGCTCACACTTACGGTTATAAATGCATAAAATGTGTATTTCATCCATTAGGTGCGAGCGAGATATACATATATCGCTCTGGAATGCGCACGATTTCCGGTGTCGCACGAAGAAACGGATGACGAAACTGCGCTTCTCAATTCGCGTGGTATTTAGTTGACGGCAAATTTACTTTTTTCATCGTGTTTTTGTGATTTCATCGTTTTATATATTAGTGTTATAATTATTAATGAAATTTACATAATTACATAATATTTAGGTATGTAAGAAGTTTTATTGTCATCATTATTTTTATTACATAGTGTTTTTTTAGTGTAACATGTAAAAACAATAATAATAATAATGAATCAAAGGCAATATAAAAATTTAAATTAAACATTTCCGATTAAATCTATTGTTTTGGTCTTTTTGCGTGCATTCATAACATAACAGAAAAAGCAGTTGGGATAAAATATTTTTGTTTCGCCCACACTTTCGGTTATAAATGCATAAAATGTGTATTTCATCTATTGGGTGCGAGCGAGATATACATATTGCTCTGGAATGTTTATGATTTCCGGTGTCGCCAAGCACCTAACGGATCTCTTGCAATTTTTGAGACAGTGTTTATTCAATACGCGCGGTGTTTATGTTATATACTCTGATTTTGAATCTATGAATTCCTATAATTATATAATTCAATAAGATTGCGACACAATTTCAACGATGCAACGTAATTAGTTCATCGACCTAAAATCGTGATATACGAACGTTTGTTTATGTTAAAGCAATTAGAGCAAACAAGGGGTCTATTCGGTATCATTCGTTTGAACGAAACCATAAATCGATGGGACACTTGAAACTGGAAACAGTACTACACTTGTTCTCTTTGTCACAAAGAGATGATGCGTCACATGTAGTCAGAGGGTCGATCGAAGGGACAAATCGATGGTGTACATGTTACCTTATGGAATGTGTCATAAGGAAATGCGTCACGTGTGCAATGTATATAAATATGGGAATCAAATAAAGAGAAGACACTTGATATTGATCTCGGAGAGAGAGAATATTGACGATAATATGTAAAGCCCTGCACATAAATTTATAAATGAAAAAATAAATATGTAGTAAGTAAATATATTATTTTTAATACAATAGTTTGAGAAACAGTAGCACTTATCGCAACATCGGGTAGTAGTGGGGATAGCGGACACTGTTCTGCCCGCCCACAGTGATGAAAATGACATGCTTCGATGATGACGCTTCTTAGTGTAATTTTATTTTACGTAAAAATTCGATAAAATGTTATAAAATATAATAATTCCATGATATTAATATATGTAATGATTGTTCAAATGCATATACTTGATTTTATGCTATTATTTCTTGTCGAAAAGGTCTAAAAATTAGTATGAAGATCGGGGGTCTTTCCGTACCCACGTTGGGAGCGTACGTTTTTTTCGTACACTCGGTCCGGTAAAGGTTAATTGTAGCACGGATAATTAAAAAGCACGGATACTCCGAAATATTAATTTTTATTTGGATTTAAAATATATTTTTAACACAGATTATTAATTCATGTTTGCCTTTTAAGAACCTTTGAATATTTTTTAAAAATTAGTACGATTTTTTCAGAGATATTTCATCGTTATATTCGATGACTAATGTAATTGTTAGTCTTTTTTATTTATAATCTTATCATCACTCGCTTCCTCTTCTGTTTGGATGACAATATAAACTATATCCACATCATAGCAATAAAAACTCGGATCACTTAAATCGTGATCAAACTACTGCTAGATGTTATTCTGATCAAAATTTTCAAAGTACTTTAAATTTTTATTAATCTGAATATTTCACATGCCTTAGTCTCTTTAAAATTCAATACATACATGATTTAATTTGGCAGCATAGTTAATTAGAGAGCTGTCAATATTCACTCTTGTTCAAAGTATAAAATATTAGTTTGCATCAACACATTTCCGAACCACTGAAGAAGTGCCACTGGCTTAAGGACCATAAAATAAAATTCATAAAAGATGAAATAGCAAACAAATACACGACATTTAGACCATCTGACATACCTGACAGACATGACAAATAGTGTAAAATAGTAAATTATTATAAACAAATAAATTAGTATTACCTAAAATAAACTAGATTTTATATTAATATATATTATATGAAGAGGCATCCAATGGGATGTTCTCTTTACATGCCAATATCATAATAAAAAAGTACTTATTTTATATTAATTATTATTTTTTTTATATTATTTGGGATAAAATAGTTTTAAAATTTCAACGAAGTATTACATAGACGATAGGAGCTTATGTTATATTAATTATAAATAACTAAATTTTTTTTGAAAAATTAACTGAGCACTTAAACAGTCAAATCAATTTTTGCACAAATATTTTACTTGCGTGTATAACTAATAATTTTATTTTTCTGAAAAATCTATAAATAAAAACAAGACAGAAGTAATCTTGTATTCTTAAATATAGTTATATTAAAAATTAATCTTGACAACTGCAGCATATAAATAATGCGATTTGTTTCAGGAAGACAAGTTTTTCGTATTTCTTGCTAGATTTGCTAAAATGTGTTTTGATTAATGTTATATCCTTTAGCTTGTATTTATCGTTATCTTTTTTTAATATAGTCGTCTATAACTCAAATCACAGTCGCTATCAGGAGATAAGATAGAAAATTCCGAATAGTGGAATATTGATTTTATAATAATTGAAACAGTTAATTAACACTGATACACAGAAATAAATGACATTTGAAAAGTACATGTTTAGCAACGTAGATGTTAAGCAATATACTTTAATAAAAAAATCTATTAAAAAATCACTTTCACAATATTGATTTTTAAATGTAATATTCCCAATGGATAGCAACATCTTTAACTCGTTAGTTTATCCTCTGGAGCTTTCAAACGAGCTTTTTTCTGTACCCGGCGATCATTTGTCTCGAAAGCACTGTCACCTGAACGAATCGTGCTCAGACACTATTAACATATTAAATAAAGCACGCGACTTCCACGACACGTAAATCAATAGAAATCAATTTACACCCCATAATTTTAACCGTGACCGGTGCCCATATGACTCTCCGACCCCAACTGTATTTAAGTATTTATATATTATAGAACGGTCTTTAAAACAAACAAAGGCGATTTAAACATTTGGGAACCAGTTGCGGCAGATGGCCGCTGAAATGAATTCGAATACGAACAATGAAGCTTCACTCCCCCTCAGACGCCGGTGCTTAATGTTCGACAATTTCGGTGACAAAGTTTAACTGGCAAGATTTAACCGTTTGCGCCAGAATATTAACATCGATCAATCAATTAAACGATCGTTTTGGCCTGTCGGCGGCTTTCAAATTGTTAACAATTTATTTTGTTTAATGCAGTTAACTGCTATGTATATTGTATATATCATAAATTGTGCATCGTACATTTCAACACATGTGGGTTTCAATTTAATATTTTTTTTTTAAATATTTTATATAAAAATATGATTTTGATTTAAAAACACATTAGAGCTTTTATCATAATTATTATTTAATAATTCATTTTACCTGTCAAACACTTCTCTAACACGATTAAACAAAAAAATAATAAGTTTGTAATCACAACAATGTCTTCAATAGTTAATACTATTATAACTCTTTACATTTACCGAAATTTACAGTCGAATTTCAAAAATCAACAACGCTCATTTTTCAAAAAAAATTGACACACCCGTATATTCATAACGCAAACTGACTTTAGAAAATATATTTATGAAATATGACAACAGTGTCAAAAACTCTCTAAATTTTATTTTTTAATGATATTCATACATTGTTTTTTTTATAATTTTTTGACCCTTTTTCCGTTTTTAAAATATAATAATCTTAGTTCCAGGAGATTTTGATTTATATCAGAATCATAGAAAGAGCAAAAATCGTAGCAGACGGTTGCTCTAAATACAAATCTATTTAAAGCTTATTAGATAATTTATTTTCATTGTGTTGTGTTTTACAAATAAACTATCCTTTAATTAGCAATTAAACCATCTAATGTAAAAATTAAATTAGCATGTCTAAAATTGAACTATATCTACAGGCGAGAGAATCTTAAATATTATGCTATTAATTTATAAGAACCGATACCAAAGCTTATTTCAGCACATGACAAAGACTTTATTTAAAAAAACATGGACAAAATGGGCTTCTTTGTAAAAATGGGACACCACCGTGAGAAAACATTATTCGAAAAGTAAAAGTTTTCTTAGTTTACATTTACGACCCCTTTTTGAGGGATCCTAAAGGCACTGTGACTTTGCACTTATAACACCCGCTGCTTATATATCATATTGTTTTTAACTGAGCCGTGCTATAATTAAACTTCCGTTAAAGTAAAACGTTTATTTTTAGCATCTCAGAAATGTTTATTAACGAATTTCTAAGAAACTTTTAATTTTATACTGGTCTTATTTTTCTGCGCTTCTTCATATTTATAATTTTACAAAAATAAGACCTATATAAATAACATTGTGGTTAAAGAATTTTTAGAATATAATCTGAAATAAAATAATATTTAAATTCGATAATAAAGATACTTTATTATGAATTTAGATTTAAAAAAAATAGCTGAATCACTTTGGTTGCAAATGAGCCAGTGAATAGATATACAATATAGAGTTTTACAGAATAATTGATATATAAGATCTTATTATTTTTTAAGTAAATCACAATTTGAGAATTTGTAGTTTTCAGCCAATTTACATTGTTTCGATTGTAATTGTTGTATCATTGGAATGAAGATATTTCATCAAATGTATTTTAACTATTGTTTTATTAATTTATTATTATGGCTTACTTTATATAAGATAACCTAATAGTTCGAAGATCTTTAAATATGTCTATTTATATATTCAAACGACTTTTTTAATTTTATTTATAATGACTTTTGCTTCATCTTGTAGGAAATAAAAATTGTCTTTCACCCCTGTCGTAATATATAAATATAAATATTTTTTTATAAATACTGTTTGATACCTAAAATAAATGGATTTATTCAATATTTATAAAATCACTACTTTTGATAATTATTTGTAGAAATATTAAAACATATATTTTAGTTAAAGGAATATATTTTATTAATTAAATAACAGTAATACTTTTGATACAAGCTAAACAATATGCATAATTCAATTCAATAAAAGTTCATTTGTGTAACGCATATGGGAATATTTCAATAAAGCAAATTCGCATTTATGCAACACTCGCCCTATAAATTCTCTCGTAGCCAATTTAAGGGTTTGAAAACATTATTGTACGAATTACACAATATATAATACAAGGGCCTGCGAACGTATCGCAAATTATATGACGTTAGTTAAATTCGAAAGGTTAACTCGAACGAATTATTATGGTTATGGGGAGAGAGGCAGAGTGCCAGAAAGGGCATAATGGTGTGTATATTTAGCCGAGTTGCGGAGATAAATTTCGCGTAAGAGTTTCGAGAGTAACAAGTGTTTCCTCAATAAAAAAGCAAGGGCGAAATTGCCGAGCGAAGTCGTGAAAAAAATATAATTAAAGACTCCCCGCTCCTATTATTTGCGGTAACTGCGTTTATTAACGCAGTAACCGTTAATGTTTTACGACGCAATATGAAATGTGTTACTTTAAATGAATTGTGGCCTGCGGTTATATTTTTCACCCCTGTAAAAGCCTGTTTTTAGACTTTTACTATCGAGACTGTAGTATATATAAAGATGAAAGAGGCTGGCTATAATCGAAATGCATTTGCAGTTAATGCGAAATAATCACACATTTTTTGATAATATTGCTATTTCACGAATAAAGCTTAAAATATTATTTATTATTATTAATGTATTTTAATTTAATGTTTGACGATATTAAAAATGATGTTTTAATCTGGTTCAACTCTTTTTTATATTATATAAAAATTTAAAACGTATAAGAATCTTTTCACTTACTTTTTTTCTTATGTACCATGAGTCAATAGAGCGTGCAACAAAAATATATTATCGCATATCGTAATGTTTTAATTAAAAGTTGCACATAACTGTTAAATTGTTTCTTTGGAATTCAATGTATAAGTATAATATGAATGTTACTCGCCCCATAGTGAGCGTTTAAATTCAATTATCGGTCGTAAATAATGTCGAAGCAATTCACGGGTCATTTGTCTAAGAATTCGGTATATAATTTACAGTGACGCATGTTTCTCATTATACACACACGTACCTACCCTTATTCGCTTCAACCCCGCGACTAATTGCTTGGATCGCGTGAAACGCGTAGGGTGGCAATGCACCCCCTCGCTGAATTAAAGTTTTTAAATGCCCTGCTCGATAACATACAATTCGCCTGTGAAAAGGTGATATAAACAATAAGACAAAGCTTTTATCAGTGGATTGAAAACTTCCTTGTCGATATTATTTTAACAACACAAATGACATACGTGGACTTTGATATGGCTTAAAAATTAAACACAGAATAAACTGCGTGGAGCAAACTTTTTTGGAATAGTTTTTTTATGGTGTCGAAAATTTTTTTGTTAAATTTATATTATTATTAATAAAAATTTTAGGAGTAACGTTGTAAAGAGAAAAATAATAGAAAATCTTACTTAGTAAACACACAGTTTTTTGTGGTTCATGTATAGTTGATAATTACAGAGTTAAACAATTCACACTTAATGTCATCAATATGTAGTGTTTAGATACATATGTCATGCATTAGTTGTGTCAGTACTCATAATCTACAATTTTACATATAACAAATATTTTATAAAAAATGGTGTTTAAAACTGTATTTACAACTGAATATAATTTTCCATTTCCCATAATACCATCACCCATTGAATTATTGAGCGTCCAGAAGCGCTATAAATATTCAACCCTCGGCTTGCGGATATATGCGCGATGCTTTTAGCCCCACTGCGGTGTTATTGTCAATATTTGAATTACTTCCTGATCATGGCGATTTCATATCCATTAACCGGGTGCTTTCAGTAAAAATACACGTCGGTCGGGTTCGGAACACTCGGGTTAATTGAAACCTTTGAAACAAAAGGTGCCCTGGCGTGCTTCCCGACAATAAGACGTCGGGAAGCGCACACACTCTCGACAATGGCCGGTCACGTACGTGTGCGCCATCATGACTTGTCGAATAACTATTTTATCATCGTCCCCACCTACGCCGAATAATAAAATGACAAAATGGCAGTTATAAAAATATAGCACTAATGGAATCTTTATTGTCTTCGAGCCGAGCTTTTACGGCTGATGGCGATGTGCGGTCTCGCCCCACTGCGAAGCTTTATTGAAATCGTTAAAGGATCTCTTAAATATTAACAAAAAATGACCAAAACTCTTATTTTAATAAAAATTATTTAAGAATTTATCTCTTGAGCTTTTTAAAGTGAATGTTACAAAATTCAGTAACAACATATCCAAACTATTTTTTTAACTGCATTGTAAGGAAACGTAACTAATTTAATAATTTTAGTTCAAAAGTTTTAAGAATTTTTTTCACCTTTTTTTGTCCTATGCCAAGCTTCTCTAGCTTGGCTTCAAATATGGTTTGTTTATTGCTGACACACTCTCCTTGAAAGAGACTATAGAACTCTGATGCGACATTAACTTATTTTTTTATAGAGACATATATCCTGCGGAACATTTTTCTCTCAAATGAGTTATTCAAGGGCCTTTTAACCTTCGTATTTATTAACCTCACTAAACTATATATAATAATTTACTAGTTATACGTTCAATAATAGTTAAATGTAAGCATGATACTATAGTTGTAACTAGAAAGAAATAATTTAAATTCATAAATAAGGATCTTTTAACCATAGCCACTTTGCTATGGTTTTCAAATAAAGTGAACTAAGTAAAAAACGAAACTAAAATTTCCGACCATAAAAATCGCTGCGCAATCGACCCTGTATACAGCCCTGATATATACATTATGGGTTATTAATTTGCTGTATGGCCGGAGAAGGATATAGAGTCGAGTAGAGCGGAATTTACGACCTGCCATGTAATATTACAACTTCATATAAAATTTCGCAATATTTGGCTTTATAGTTATTGGAGCGAGGTTAGAGCCACTTAACCGCATTTCATCACAAATGACCCTAAATCAAACGTGCACACCTGATATGTCTGTTTATAAATATTATATATAGTAAAATATTCAATATGCTACACGATATATTTATTATCTTAAGTTTGTGTTATAATTTAAAAAGAAACACTATCATAAGCTATTATTGTATGGTCGGAATAGCTTAGTTCATAAGGTCTAGACTGGTATCACAGAGACCACAGGTTCGACCCACGGTAACAGACTCAAACATTTATTTATACAAATGCGCTCAGCTGAAAAATTACATCTATTGATCATAAATTGTAATACACATATTATTTTTATAATTAATTATATTGGTTCCACCTGGTAGGTATTCTGACTAACCCTGTTGTAAGCATAGCAGGTTAAAAAAAGCCTTGCCTAAAAAAATAAAAACTATTATTATACAATGTAATCCTCATTTGCAGTATAACTATTATTGTTACAAACTAAGTCGACCTTTAGTGACATGCAACGATGTCATAAAAATAATAACATGGATTGACCTAATCGACCAGATTAGCTGCGGCGAATCTCTGACACGCGGAAGATATTTATTGACACGCTATTCTAATTTCTATATTTAAGTGATACAATATCCTGCATTGACAACATTGTTATAATTTATTGTCGATGCAGAATAATCGCTAAGATATAATGTTGCTACAGTTGTCATATATATATATGTTAAAGTGAATATGTATTATTTAATAAAATATATTTTCACTAATAAAAACGTAATTTAGCAGTGAAAATGTATTAAACAATTGATTTGTAATTTCACTGATAAATATCAGTGAAACTGTATTGATTCACGACCAAATAAGCAATGTGTCGCCTACTATTGTTTTAACTAAATTTGACAGTTGCGAAACTTCCATATGCTGTTCAAACCCATACCTACCCTAAATTTATTATATCCAACTTAACCCAATGAGAGAGCAAAAGCAGTAGTTGGTTTAAAAATTTGTATTAGGTAATATTGGGCTTAGTTAATTCGCTTAGATTATGTTTGAGTTTAAATACCTTGGCCTTAATAGATGATGTGTCTCCTTATAACTTTTATTAAACATGAAATTCATCAGAATGATGGTAGGTAGTCTATAGATAGTTTTTTTTTTATTTTAAAGCACACCAATAAAATTGTATCTGTTCGGTAAATATAAAAAACATTTTTATTGCAAATATTCAACTTTAAGAAAATTTTAAACTAAAGTTTGTTGATATAAAAAATATATTTATTTAAAAATTTATAAAGCAATAATTGCTGTTCACCTGGAAGTCATTAGTTGACAATATGCCAAAAAGGGTTGCAGCTGTAAATAAAGCTAAGGGTGAGCCTACTAAATATTAAAAATAAGCTTAAATTAAATAGTTTTTTAATTAATATTTTTAAAGATATAGCACATTTATTGGCTCATTATTATGGCCAAGTCTGTATTTATAAAAAAAATTGTTGTACCATTATTTTGAAATACATTATTTATCTTGTTTCTTAAATAAATATATATTTACTATATTACTTTCTTTTGTTTTAATTTTTTTACAATAGATACCATATTTTTATTTAACAAAATTATCGTTACGATCGCCTTCTAGCAAATAATCGAAGTTTTATTATTTTAAACCAAACCTAGTACAAAATATCATTATAGTTTAATTGCTCAATTGTGTTTTAAAAAGTGATTGCAGGTCTAATTGTTCAGTATCGCTTAAGTGCTCGTTATGTTCAGTTGCGTGATTTCGGCTTTTATTTTTCGCTATAATTTTTGTTATTTAATAATTTATTTTGAAAAAACATTTAAAAAACGCGAATCAAGTAAAGCTAAAAAAACTAATATAATTTTATTGCATTCGCATATTGCATATTATTGACATTGACTGAAAAAAACGACCGCTTTTTAACTAACAAATAGTGTGAAGTCAGTGATGTGTGTGATTGTGTGATTGTGTTGTGTTGTGTGACGCTAAAGTAAGATAGCAGTGAAAGTTCAATGTAAGTAAATTATTGAGTTATTATTATTTTGTATTTACTTTCCAAATTTAATAAATTCATCAAGTTGTTTTTATACAAAGTGTTGATTTAAATTATTGTATTTTACCTGAAATGAAACGCTATTGCTACCCTGGCTAAATATTATGTTTTAAAATAGCTTTAAGCTTTTAAAATATAATTAAACTGTTGTTATTGATTACTTCTCCTAGTTATTTTGAAGAGTATTCATAGGAGTGCTAGATACCAATCAATAATTGATTTTCTTGGGTTTCATTTAGTTCAGTCGAATCTAAAAAAAAACACAAAAAATCAATTTATAGTTTGGCTTCTCTAGCCAATTAAAATTACAGCTTAAAAAACTGTAATGCCAATTTTTTGAGCTACTTAAGATTTTTTCATATAATAAAAAAAATATGACATTTAAAGCAAACGGCTTATCAAAATTGCGTAATTGCTTTCTACTTTAAATAAAACGCTTTCTATTTTATTTATTAATCTTATTCACGTGAAACTTTATGCAAAACATTCTTTTGCGTAATATTGATTTGCTTAATTGTTTTTTAAAAATTAGATTTTCACACAAATATTTCATAATTTAATAAAATCTAATATCGATACAAGCGGTTTTTATATATTGTCATTTTAAATTCTGAGTAGCTCACAAAAACTATACACAGGTACTTAAATTCATATTTTTTTACAGAGTACATCATGGCAGGCAGTCCCAGGGCAGAGAGCAGAGCAGCTCGCTCTCCCGTGTCACTATCGAACACATCATCCAGCCAACACAGGTGAGTCTCACGCGCGAGTTAATAACGTTAGACCTACCAACCCTCCCCATAGCACCCGTTCGGGGGGGGTGGAATCCACCCTCCGACCAGACAATGCGACTGATGATGGAGAGGTCGTGTTGCTGCGCTTTGATTCAATTTGCGAAACAGGATGCCGGCGTGCCTTCCGTGAACCCAGTCCGTTCGCCCTGTAATCATCGCTTGGCGACTCTTAAATTAAACTACCCTTACATTTGATACGTTCATTACGTAATCATAAAGCTAACGCTGTAAATTTCCCGGTATTATAATACCCGGTAGTCCAAGCTGATACTCTGGTCCGTTCGTCGGAATTATTACAATCCCGGAAACCATATAATTTGATAAAAATAATATATCATTACTCTTCTTAATGTTGAATTCTCAGTATGTATTTAGGATGATTGACTAGAAATTTTATTACAATATATTTTAATACAAAAACACGTACGGAGAATATTTATAAACTAAAAATACAGTCTTGAATGTATATTTTCGAATTAATTTAATTTGGGATTGACACCATGAGTCTTAATGTATTTGTTGTTTAGATTTTTGATAATGTATAATAGAAAATTAGTTTCTTAGAACTGTTTAAAAAATAAAGTTTTGCGAATTTGACATATATGGACGGTAGAAAACTGATATGAAAAACAATAAATTCATCAGTGATAACAAATAAATTAATACTCATTTGTAGGGCAAGTTCGTATTTTGTTGTTGTAGGATAATTAATGGTTTGCGTTTGAACTGATTTCAAAATATTAGTAATTCTGGGTTTTTTGAAACTAGCGCTTTATCTTCTTGTAAAGCTTTTCTAGCTAGTTCGGCATATTTTAAATAATGTTCATGTTGTGTCATCAGATTTATTTTATCTTTAATATTGCGTGACGTTTTAATTTGCATATTGAGCGAATCGCACTTTTAGCACGTGAATGAAAATTCTTTACGTGGATGATGAAAGTGCTAATTGAATTTTATCTTAAAAATATTCTATAAATTTTTTCCTTAACATAACTTGTGTTATCTTCCTATTTATCAACGTATAAATTGTACATTTTTTTATATTCAATTCAAAGTTTAAAAACTTTATATTTGCATTGTGAGACCTTGTATAATGGTTTTTTGATTGAGGAAAACTCTCAATGTGTTCCTTCAAGCGTTTTACTTCTTTCCCATTGTTTTTTCTGGAGAAACCTTCCATTCTACCATGAAAATCTTCTCCAATTGTTTTGCATTGAGAGCACGGTCAGCTCTTCCTTTAGATATATTAAATGTGTTTAAAAATATTTTGCATACTAAAATTTTTGCTTCTTTGGTATTTAAATAGTATTTAAAACTGCAAGTTATTTGCGTTCCCTTGTAATTTCTCAGTCGCTTTCTTCTCTTAGCACACTTCTGTGCAAAACTATTATAGTATATTTTATTTATTGTAGTCTGAAAGACTCTAAAAGTTTTCAAAATATTGTTTCCTCTCTTCGGAATTAATTCGATTCGTGCAACCTTGCTTGCAGTGACAGTTTTTATTTCAATTTTTTTTTCAGGAACAATTTTTCCTGTTTGTGCAAAAATTTGTTACCACTATTTCGTTTAACTTTTATTTTTAAGCTTTCTTATCGTCATTCTTCTTGGCTTATCCAGAAGTTTCCTCATCTGATGATGAATCTGACAGTTCCAATATTCTTATTTTTTTGTTAAATTCTTTGATCTGTATTTATTTATCCCCGTGTTATCTTTACTTTCTGATGGGATAATTCTTCCGTTCTTACTAATGTTCATAGGCCTTATTTCTACAAAATAATAAGCAATACAATAACAATGAATATAATGATCATAATTATGAAAATAAAAAAAGTATAACTAGGATGGACAAAATATCTATATTGTAGAACGTTATTACAAAATTAACTCAATAAAATAACTAATAATAATAAAATAATAACATAAGTAACGTCAAAAGATAACTTAATATAAATTGTAATTGGTTATAAAGTTGTTATCTATTTCAAGTAACAACTATTATTTTTATAATAATTTTTACATACCGGTCTCACTGTCCTATGCGACTACAAAGTCATAATAATTATAAAGATCCATTTTAATTTATTTTGTATATATTTTTGACCTTTCTTTATCTTTTAGTTTCACAATACTTATAAAATGATAAAAATAATTGTTAGTTCCCCGGTAAATATGGAAAATAACTAACAAAACATGGTTTTCAATTTTTATTTAAAATATTTTATTTTGAGTGGACTTGTCTCACTTTTAAATTCAACAAAAAATTATTATTGACCAAAATATATCACTAGTAAAACATTTATACTGTTATTTATAGATGTAATTGTAATTTGATTAAAAACAGAATTTTTAATGAAAATTATCTGTAAATCTTTTCCTTAATAAAATGAATTTACCCTACTTTTAAAATCAATGGCTCATTTCTTTAACATGAACGTAATTTTATTAAGCTATTTTCATAAACATATTTTTAATTAATTTAATTGTTTATTACGTCATTGATGGTAATAGTAACAAGCGATAAATGTCATGATAAGTTTTTATTTACTAATGGGCAATAAATGCATTTGGAATTGCCATGGGCATTTTAAAAAAAACTGCTAGCACGACTTTGCTGCATTTGAGTCCTGCTGAACTCTAACACAAACGGTAATTTCCAAGTTGAATTTTTAGAAGTCCTTTATTTTTATATTATTATTACTCGTGTATATAATATATTTTATTGCTTTAAGTATTGGCTTGACAGGTTAATGTATAAATATTATCTTATAGTTGGCTTATTATGGTTAAGACAATCCCACTAAAAATATAGTCCCTTTAGAAAAAAAAATTATGTATTTACAAGTTAGACCCTTAACCCTGACTTGTATATATTTAGAAACGTCGACTACTTGCATTTAAAACATTTTCTATACAACCTAAATGTACAATTTAAAGTTTAATAAATGTCTAACAAATCCAATGTTTCATTATGGATTGCATAAAACATGTTATAGAAGGATACACTCATGCAAAAATCATTTTAACAGTACATTGAAAATACGTAGCTAATAAAATTTAATAAAAATAAATAGTTTCTCGTTTATAGTTGTCTACTAATTTATGCTCTTTGGTATAGTGACATAATATAATTAAAATAATTTTATTTTAAATTAACTTGTAGTTCAAACCCACATGATTAATAAATATTTTTACAATATTAATAATAATACATATTAAAATATAATATTACTACTTAAAAATGTATCTTGACTCGATTCAAGTTTTTCGTACGTGTAGATTTCCTCAAACGTTTACAACTAAAAACTTTACGTTGCATGAAAACTTGCACGTGATGCTACTTCGCTAAACTTGCAAGTTTAAGGTTTTACACAATAGCTAGACTATTTATTTTTATTATTATTATTATCAAGTTACATACTAGCCAACCTATTTTATTAAAATAAAACTGACTTTGGATTTCCATGAAATATTGTTCCTTTATCAGTCGGCATTAACTTTTTAATGTTATTAATTATATATACCTTTGTAAACTACATACACGAAAATAACACTCATTTTGCATTTGCGTGCAGATAGCAAGTTCTGAAAGGGCAAACGTCTCTTGTCTGAGGCAACGAATTAAGTTCGTCGCCGTCAAAATCCAGACCGCAGTTAGTGCGATTGTTGCTCGTGGGATGATAACAAAATATGATAAGGCCAGGATAAGGGCAGACTTGGATGTGATTCATAAGGTGAAACAGACGGTTCATAATGCGATTCAGCAGTATCGCACGGTTTTGCGCGAACAAGTTTACTCACAGCTGCCACGGAGCAAATATACTCTTATTACCTTAACTGAATTTCGGTGAGATGAAGTTTATGAGAGGTCTAACATCTATCTTTGTAACTATATATATAATTTTCACTAAGATATCTTTTGATTGACAGTTGTTCTATTTTACACTTTAAGTTTGCTCTCTTTAAAACGTCTGAGTTCATGCAATGCTCCTAAATATTATATTTAAAATACGTTATCATATTCATTACCAAATTTTATATTCAATTTAAAAATTTTTTGGTGTTACTGTATTTTTCCTCTTTAATATGCTGTCTTTAAAATTTTCGTAAAAATTATTATTATTATAGTTATTGGACAATCTAATTTATTTTAAAAAATAAAATGATGTTTTCTTATTAGCATTGAAAATTTGTTTTGCAATCACAGTATCATATTAAAAAAAATAATGTAAGCGAAAATTCTGTCTTGAGATATTTGAGTTTAATAATTTTAGTTGTTGAATGGAAAACTGACAATGTAATCTTATATGTTTACTGGACTAAGTTAAATACTAGTTATATGTAAAACAAAATTTAACCTACTAACATATATATTTGTTTTGGAACAAATACTATAAAAAGTCTTTAAAGATCAACGAAAAAGATGCTAAGTCACATATTTATAAGTTATTTACCGTTTTTCGTGAAACTGACCAGGTTTTAATAAGGCTAGATGACCAATCATGCTTTTAAATGATTTATTTGCTCCCTTAAGAACGATACCGTTTTGGTATTTATGTTAGATGCTGATTGCTCTTATGTCTGCCTTATGTTATTATAACTATGTATGGCTAATTCAATAATTAGGTATAATATACCGAATTTAATAAAATAAAAACGTAAAAATATTATTATTTTAACATTAGATATAATGTTGCTAAAAGTCTTGCACAAACAATCACTTATATGGGATAAGAAGCGACAACAGCGATTCTCTAAATCCTTACCAAGTTTGCAACTAGGTAACGACGGTGGCTAAACCAACTTTCTCCGTTACGGCGAAAACTAAAAAAATAATAAAAATAAAAAGCCAAAGAAAACAGTTCTGGGATATTTGGCGAATGAAATTTTCCGCAGGCCAACAAGCGTAAGCCTTCTACAGGAGCAATCACTCAGAATTGGATCGCAAAGTTCTTACTCGAGACTGGAAGTTAGTTCCGGAAACACGAGTAGACAGTTCAAGTTATCGGCTGTTGATGTTCAAATCTTTGAAAACTTTACACCTGTTTGTGCCGAATACTCGAAGCGAGTGCAAAGCGATATTATCATAATTAAAATGCACCCGAGAGGTCTCGATTTCTGGTACGTATTCCGGAAAGGAAATCGACTAGACTTAATCCTCCAGTTGCTAACTTTTCGTATTATACATGCCAAGTTGGTGTAGTAGCAGGTGCCTAGAGCGACTTACATGCTCCTAATGTCTTGTTACGTTCAACGGGCGAATACAAAACAATATCGAGCCTTTGAGCTTCAAGAGTGCGGTTTGGGTGACTAAATGACTATAGATATAGCTATATATATAATTAATTATAAAAAATCATACTGATTAAATAAATCAGTTATGTAATGCTAATTTGCGTTTTTGATTTACATACATATTATTGAGATGTAATGATTTATATTCTTTGTGTTACTAAACAATCTGAGAAAGTTCATTAAAAAAAGTAAATAACTAGCGTCAAAATATTACACATCAAAATAGATGTAAATAATTTCATAATAAATAAAAATATAAATACAATAAAAATTTAACAAAGAAAAATTCTAATAAAATTTATATTGCCTTACAAAGCCTAATTGAATTTCATTTTGATAAAAGACTAAATCAAATTTTGTAACGTAATATGATTAGTTAAAAATTCGATCAAACCATTTATATGCGACGCAAATTCAATTAGTCGATCAATCAAACATATACCTAAAGCGCTGTATTTTGCATTTGACAGAATTAGTAACTGATACTGCAAGTATTTTTTTAGTAATTATTACTGCAATATTATATATAATGATTTTTTTCCTACGGTAGCGGACTCAGTTTTTTATTCATAAAATGTAGCGCATTATTTAAAACCAGCTTCAGCTGCACATTGTAATTTTTTTATTATAAATAAAAATACACATAATTATATGCAATTGATTCATAGACTGAAAGGTTCGGTGGTTAATATTTACTTGTATGTATTCCGTTTGTCTGATTGATTCACCATATTGTAGCGCATTGGGCTTTATAAAATTAATTAGTGATGTTCAAAACTTTTGTTAACTTACCAACCGTAACAACCCAAGTAGGAAGTCGAGTGTAGCTGCATTCCGCGCAATGTATTGAAGCGAAAGCCTAATTTAGTAACGGTCGCGATTGCCTTATGTAACTATAGAACTAAATGTGACTAAACTCTATCACATCAATCGGACCCTTGCTCAAAATGCAATATTTTCATTTTACTAGTCTTATAAATTTACTTTTCGAATATCACTTGTAGATTAAATTCATATTATATAATATATTATTAAAGTATCACTCTGAATAGAATCAAGAGACAAAGTTGACACTTTGGCTCCTCCAACTCTCCGTGTACATTTCGATACAAGGAACCTCAGGCAAAGTTGGGTTTGTCGAGCGACAGATGGCTGAATTGGGAATAAATTACGAACGTTTAAAGTCCGTCCCTGGTTGCCAGCGATGTGCCCGATAGTGTGCACCCACTTAACTTTTGCCCCAGGGGCGGGGAAACAGGGCCGCACGCACCTACGTTAACTTTGAAAGCTGTATTAGAATACGATTAAAAGTTTTCGCCTCTTTGGGGTTTACAGTGGGGAGCTTTGATAAAAAATCGCGTTGTTTCACTAAAAGCATCTATGGTATCTTTCGAAGTTTTCCCACGTTGCAACAGAGCCTAAAATACAACAATAAAAGAGGGAAAACTTTAAGAAGCGATGAAAGTATTGTACAGCTTGTGACACTTGAAAGAATCTATATATGTTATTTTAATAGTAGTAATTAAATGAACTTTTGAAAGTGTAAATTATTAATTTACTTAAATTATAACTAATAAATTATATTATAATAATCGATTGTATTTTTGCCACTTGATATTTTTTATTGTTATATGGATGAAAATCTGACTTCACTGTTAAATAAATAAGACTAGAAAATTTAGATATTACTTTATTTTATCAAATAAAGCACTCATTTTTTTGCTCTTTTTGTAAATGTGACAATTTAAATTCTCATTAATAAATCTTGTAAAGGATTCTTATTAGATTCTCGTTGTATATTTTTAAACTGTAGCATTGAGAATGCTATGCTATATCTGAAATAATGTCTTAATTATTAAATATAATACCACAAGCTGTTATTAAAAATATAGTGAATTTATTTTAACACATAATTAATAATTATACTGGGGGTGGTATCAACAATCCGTTATTTCTCGGCGACTTTCAGCTGCTAGATAGCCACTATCATGTCCCACATGCTCAACCATAGCACTTAAGAATATTATTTTTTCTCGAGCCGTCTAGCGTCCTAAGGAGCTTACCAAACGCAAAAATATTTTCAGCAATAGCTACGAGGAGCTGAAAAAGTATGTAGAATATTACTAATCTATTTTATGTAAGCACATGAAATTATTATTCATTTGAAAGCCTATTAAGTGATTGGGAAGCTTATCAAATAATTGCCAGATTTGTTATAAAAAATAAATAAAAATTAAATATATAATTTATATTAATACATCTAGTTAATACCACTTTCTTTAAGTATATATTGAAAATATTAATTTAAAAAAAAAAAGTATCTTATTGTATATTATAATAAAACAATATAATATTAAATTATAATATAATAACTTCTTGATTCCACAGTTTCATAAAAGTACACTCCATAAGTTCAAACAGAAAACTAACAAGATATAAAACTTTGATGTTCATAAGGCGCTTCTTGATGAGCAAAATAATTGCATCCAACGGTTTTTAGCAGAGCACAAGCAAACGTAGATTTTCCTAAGTTTGCGACCGTTTATCCACCCCATCGTAGTAGAAATGATAAATTTCATTTTCTCGTCTCACGTTTTTCATCTTTGAATGCTTAGTTTTTTTATTCAATTTTGAAACGTAACGAGATTCAGCGCGTTTTACAGTATAAATATTGAAATATTACGTTCGCGAAATGCCAACTTGTTTTATTTATTTGATTTTTTTATATATATATAACTTTGCATTTTTTTATTTATGTAAAAAATATGCAAATCGTCCCCTCAAATGAGCGTCTAGACCTTAAAAATATTTTTCGATTTGTCAAAAATTTTTTGCCAAATTGGAACAGACGCAAGTCGCACATAATTAGCATTAAAATCGTGTTTGAGATATGACCAAGATACTGACGTATAATCAAACATTTATTAACAGATTTAATTTTTTTTATATATGTAGCTATGTAGTAGTTGTACTTACAAAATTAGCTGTCACATCAATGAGAAAAGTATGTAGAGATAAATTATACTGCTAGAATAATTATTACTGTCAAAAGCCATCAGTGGATAAACTGCAACGTATTGTCATAAAATGGTAAAAAGAAAACATTAACCACGCTATGCAACCACCTACATCATAGCACTTATTCATCTTAGAGAAAATTTGTTAGTTAGTATCATTTTAAAGGATTTATTGAAAAAGTAAAGAGCAAGTTGCCTGTATGCATATATGTTATATACCTAAGCTATATACCTATTCACTGGTGTCGCTATTCTGTGGTCCTGAAAAGTGCAACACGCTTTAGAAGTTATGAACTAGAATAGCAATAAGCATATTGCAATCCAGACTCTCTCAAAAAAATAGAGGCTCCTGTCAGCATAGTGTTTTTTTATATTTTAGGTAATAGTGGTTCTAAAGCATTTGAAGTGATTATACATATTAACTTTCTAAAAAATCTGCGTATATGCTGCTGAAATCGATGCAAAATAATTGCTAGAATATGAAGTAAGTGCTGCTATCGTAGAGAAATCCTTTTTTGGTTGGAAAATTTTAGCCTGTTACGTGCTTCTTTGCTACTTTTTTCGTTCCTTTTTAATGTTTTTAATAATTGTAGCCACTCTAATAATTAGAAAAATTTATGCATAATCAACATTTAACTTTTTGTTGCTTGTAATATTTTTTTATAATGGATATCATTTTTTATCATACTAAATTATTGCTACGTGTCATTAGCTAATATGTATGTTCCACACAACCCATAGCAGTGAAGTTAGTAATTTTCTTTGGCATTGTATTGCAATTATTTTTTCTTAAACTATTTTTTTTTTGATACGCCCAATGTAACGTCAATATTAAAGTAAATATCAAAATATACATATATGCTCACACTAAATTCAAAACCATCATAGTCAGCCAAATTTACATTTCTTGTTGCGATTCAATAAAACGTCACGAGTGGCCCACCGACCCTTCGGAGCGAATCTCTTGAAAATATTCGATATTAAAGATTTCCTGTACGGTTGGTTGCTGCTACGTTCATATGTGTATGTATATATGTATGTGTATATTTTTTATTTATGCCCGCAACCCGAGTTTTCGTGTTCTACGAGCCTCTCGAGTGGCTTCCTGAGCCACTCGATCCGCAATATGGAAGATAGTGCGGACGGATTGAGGCAAACGCGCAAAGCTTATTGCTAAACACACGTACACAACCACATGTACAAACTGTGTTATATCATGTAATATGTTTTGAGATTTTGCAACGATTTGCAATAACATTTGTGTCATATTTCAGCACTTTTATCTTGATGCTGAGGTTTCTCGACTCATTGGTATGATGAACTTATTTATTTAGTTATTTATAAATATTCCTACTTATCTGTAATAATGTTCCTTAAACCATTATTAGTTCTATTGCATTCTTTATGTACAAAAGCCTAATTATAATATTTCCGGGTATTACAAGTTTTTACCAATAGTGCTAATTGCAGTTTGTTTAATTATGCAGTCGTGTTATTTAAATATATATTCTTGTTAGTTAAACCTTTTGTCCAAACGAGTAGTTATTTCCCTTTCTTATGTTCCAGAGTGTCGTTTAAATGACAATGGCGTTAACTGCGCAACTGGACGCCCTAATACGGTTATAAATTAAAATATATATCTTAATGACTTTTATATGTATTTTTAAACTAATCTATATCATTTAATGTAAATATATAATATATTAATGGCTGTTTAGAAAAGCAAGTAATAAAAATGATAAATTTTGTGATAGAAGTTAAAAATTTAAAAATAAATATATACCTTATCTTTGTGGCCAATTTATAAATTATTATATATAAATATTATATAATAAACTATACGTTACATAAATTTCTATATGCTAGGTATATAACTTTATATCACTAAGATTACAAAGATATGTTTCTAACGCAATTTTCAGTGCTTTTTTTACATAATTTAACTTAGCTGAAGTTTTCAATTAATTTTTAAGTAGAAATAAATATATAAAGCTATATGAACGCATAATAATTCTAATTATTGCTTGGTACAATACACATATGGAAAAAAAATGTGTTAGCTCCTCTACTTTTCATAAAAAAATATTCATATTCATTGGTCCTGCAAAATATATTTTATTTTCTAATTTATGAATACATATGTTGTATTTTTGATTTTATTATTAATATATTTTTTTTTAAATTATATATTTTGAGGATGCGAGTACGTAATTGCATTCTAATATAGAGGCATATCTAACTAATTTTCAGCTAATAGTTTAATTAGCTAAATTGCATAATTTGAAACATTGCTAACATAACTTCCCATAGTTTACAACGCTATTTATTGTCTTTTGTGTAGTTTTAACCACAGTTTAAGCAGACAACTAAACGAAAACCTTTGAAGTGGTACACAGCATAGCATAGCGATCGTAGAGTAACGAAAATGCCATTCAAAATCTACCTGTGCGCTGGAACGTATTATGCTTATTTCCACAAGGCTTAAGAGCAGGTCATTAGATATAGTATAAGTACGCTTTAGACCGGCAGATTATTCACTTTACAGGCTTTCGCTTATGAAGGAACTAGTGGTGTATGGAGTAACGGTCTGCAAATCTAATTCTTGATGCAAATCCCAAACGGGGCACATGTGGTGGGTTTATTCCGCGGGGGTGTTTTACATTGATCAACTGCACATAGGGATTTGAAACTAAATAAAAATTCTATCTAACATATGATGAGGTTATTTAATTCTAAGATTGCTGCTGCAGCAATGCACTGGAGGCAAGTGAAATCAGATTAAAAGTAAAGCAGATTATCATAGTAGATTATCAAAAAAAAAAAATATATTATTTAAAATAAAATAAAATAGTAATTGATAAGCAGTATGAAGCAATTTTAATTTAGTGTAATATTACAATAGATAAAATACGATTTTAAAAAAGTTAAAGCTTCAGAGAAATCGTTGTTTTATAATTAAGTAGTGGTATGAATAATTGCATTTAAAAAATTACATTTTCTTGAAAACGTTACAAGACCAGCACGTTATAATTTACATAAATATAAAATACTCGTTTATTAAAAACCACACCGATACATTAGATTCTCGGAACGTTTACCGCAAATTTTGTATACATTCTAAGAATAAACTTATCAAATGTAGTGCCGTCATTAGCGACTTTGTGGTGCCCTCTGACTTTGTGGCAATAAGTTCCAGACAATTGCCTAATGTGTTTCGTCTGACTTTGTGCGAATATTTACATCCATTCGAAAACCGCCTCGCTTTATCGCAGAATCGAGACGAGTCGTTCTTTTGTTACAGTGTCTTTATCCCGCCGGGAGATAAATCTGATTATCATCCAATGTGTGAAGTACGCGTTATTTCGTCTCATGCCATATTTCAAAACGAACTACGTGATCGCAATAATTTCAGTGTTGATTTTAAACGAATTTTTTTAGTATTCGCAACATGAAGATGGTGATTCAGATGTCTGTCTTTCCAATGTGTGTATATACAATACATATATAACATGTCATTTAATTATTGTTATTCTTAACTTATGTATACAGTTGTTACACAGTATGCTACTAGGGAATGGATTACAATGGTGTGATTTACATTTAATAATAAATATTTTTTCGTGGGGGAAGATATTAAGGGATTACCGTTTAGAATATGAATTGATTGTATATTACTAATTATAACTAAATATTATATTGTATAAAAAAAAACAAGTGATTGAACTGAATCTGACATGGCAAAAAATTAAAATCTGAAAATTGTCAAGTTCACAAGTGTAATCTCAGAGGCGTTGAAACGGTTAATGCGCCCGCCAGCGCTGAAATAATCGAGGTTGAATATTAATATTTTCCTCGCAAAAAATAACGTTGTGTATAAATATATAGAAGCGCTTAAAACATTTTATAAATCAATTACGGTGTCGAAAGCTCTAAAACGCTTTATAATTGAGTTTCAGAAACACGCGTGACTACAACTGAAACAACGGGCAGCAGAGCCTTTTACTGAAATTGGCGGCTGCGCTAACAACTTTTATGTAGGAAATGCATTGGTCTTGTATAATTAATTAAAAATCTAATTATTCTGTTGCTTAATGGGTCATAAGCGTTGCTCCGGAGTCTTTAACGAGTTTCTGCAGTAACAATGAGATACGGATAGACCGTAATACTATTATGTTTAGAAGGTATACTAATCATGTTCCATTAGAACATGTGCTGTATTTATTCTAAGCCCTTTATTTTTTAATATAAATAAATAAAATACGAAATTACAATATTTTGCTAAACATATTTTTTATTTAATTGATATTTATTAAAAATATTATATCTTAATAATAATATAACTTCATTTAATTTATTTTATGTGAAACTTAGAAAATTGATATCATCTGAGAGTCAATCTAAATTTTAATTAGTTTTAACTTGCTAGAACTTCTCTCAAATAAAATAGATTACATAAAAATAGTAAGAAATATTTTGAGAACTACGTTGGTATTTAGATATGACTCAATTAAAAATCAGGTAGAATATTAAGGTTATAGTTTTATTGTTGTGTTATTGTAGACGTTTAAATGTTTTCTTACAGAGCTTGCACACCTTTATTAAATCAGGGCAATATGTTACTTGGTAATTTTTCATTAGGAACATTATATATTTAATTCCTAATATACATTCAATTTATTGTATTAAAGGCAAATTTCAAAGTTTTATTTAACTCTGGTCCGACAAATCTACTCGGCTTTTATTCATGCCAATATATATGGTTAAATTTTCTCCTCTGATTAAACAGATTAACATACTTTAAAGGATTGAAGACTCTCAGTGGAGGTCCAACAAATGAACTGAAACTGTCTTAGTCTTCAATGAAGCTCTTGCTTGGATGAAAATTATTGTAGATTCATCAGCAAAAACCTGCGTTCAAATTCATTAATGGCATTAAGAATTGCAATCGAATGCAACAGTTTTTTCTGATGTGTCCATTAGAGAGTGTATTTACGATTCCTTTTTTTTCATTTAATTGCAGTCTGATTAATATGTTTTTTTAATTTACATTTCTCCAAATGTCATTTGAGTTATAACATTATAAGCCAATATTTTGAAGTATGCGATACCACTACGCAAACTCATCGTCTTTGCTATCAAACAAGATTGTTTGATAGCAAAATTAAAAAAGCTGATCAAACAATCTTGTTTGATCAGCTTTTTTAATTTTGTTTAAAATGTGGTTTAGTCAATACAAGGATCTTTCTTGAATATTTTTTAAAATAAATAAAACTCCACGAAAGTAAAGATCACGCACAGCAGCAGAAACGCATTTATAATAGGGCATTAAAAAGTTAAACTAGTATTTTAATTTTCTCTTATGCATTAGTACTGTAAGTTTAAACCAAATTTTGGTTATTTTTGAAAAGCGATACACATCAATCCTAGGTACAATAAAAAATCTGTAAATGCGATTTTCCTTTTCAAGCTATCATAAGTGTATATGGCTATTTTAACTCTTGTAGTATCATGCATTGCCTCTTTGAAATTGACACAACAGATTCAAAATTATTAAACATAACCAAAAATGTACGCAAAATTAATGCCACCCATGTAGGTACAAGTTTCAGTAACTCAGCCCCAAATAATTCTGCACATAAATGCAACATTTCCCGAAGCATGATATATTATCACCAGTTTATTATTTTTATGACTGTATAACCTACTAAAAATTCTAGCCTGTGATCAGCACAATCCCAATCTGTAATAAAAAAAAAACGTTCTGGCAATAATTTTTTCACTGCATTTTTACACCCTTACATCACAAGCAACGTAGTCGCTCACCAGAGAAATTAAATATATTTTCAATAATCTATTTTTGTCAAGAGTAATGCTATTAAAGAATGGAAACATACATCTGTTATTTTTTTTGTTTTAATCTTAAAACAATTTTATCGGTTGATTCACTTCAAAATCTTGAATAGAGAATTGAACATATGCTATGAGGCTAGTTTTTTTGTAGCTTATTGTAGTAAATTCGTCAACTATAAATTAAAACTTATTATTAGATGAAACAATTTATTTAACCACAGTTCTTATCATTTCTTTACTTGTATGATTGACGTAGAATAAAGAATATGATCCATTTCAACCCCATTTAGTTCTTGAAGATTAATTTCAGTTCAGAATTATTGAATTATTGATTTTCCTTTACTACTTTATATGCAGTTTGAAAAATATTGCAGTTATTATATTTTAGTGAGAAAATTACGGTAAAAAATCGTTCTCAAGAGATGCTTATTCTAATGCTGCAGCAGCAGATGAGCTTAACTATTGCTTCTCATCTTTGCCAGAATAAATCTCATTATTGATCTATCCTTAAAATAGTTTAATTTTAATTTTTGTTTTAACTTTAAGAGTTCCAACTCTTCAACAGGGCGATTGAAGTTCACATGGACCAAACATCGAATTTTCAAAAGTTACATATAATTCGAAAATAGGTAGCAAAACGCCGTTAAATGCAATAAATGGCATGACAAAAAAGCACTGATTGTAAGCTTTCAAGTTATTATTTATTATTTTATTTTATTAATTTATTTAGCTTAATAGCTAATCCTTACATCTAACAAATTTAGTAAACATATATAAAAATATATAAAAAATACATAACAGAAAGAAAAAATAAAAATATACAATAATAAAGTCTTAATATTATAATTTATTTCTATATGTACGAAGGTGTTTTTTTATTCCATTTATGAAACCCGTTATATTTTTGCTGTTTCGGATTTCTCTTGGAAGACTATTATATAAATCAAAACCTCCGTACACAATTCCCCTAGCCGTACTCGTTTTCTTATACTTAATTATCTTTAAATTTTCTCTATTTCTAGTATTATATTTATGTTCATCTTTATTTCTTATTAAATACTTATTAAAATATTCTGGTAACATATTATTTTCTAACTTATATATAAATACTAAAACATTCATACTCAATATTTCTTGAACATTCAACCATTCTAATCTATCAATCATACTTTTACAATTAGTTAATCTATTTTTATTTAAGATTACTCTCATTGCCCTATTTTGTAATTTTTGCAACATTTGTTTGTCTAATTTATTTAACATATTTAATAGTGTTGCACAATAATTAAAATGGGGCAATATTATACTATTGTAATTTTTTTTTTTTGTATTTATACTTAATATATTTCTTAATCTAGATAATAAACCTATTTTTCTACTATTTTTTTTTAATATGTAATTACAATGTTCTTTAAAATTTAATTTTGTATCAACAATTACTCCTAAATATTTTATATTATCCACTATTTCTATACTAGAGTTATTTATTACTATTTTGGTACTATTATCTAACACATTTTTATAATTAATAAACATACATTTAGTTTTATTCTCATTTAATTTAAGTACATTATTCTTTAACCATATTTCTAATATACTTAATTCATTATTTAAATTATTTACAATTTCTTTAATGTTATCACCTATGCAATACATTAATGTGTCATCCGCAAATAGATGAATTTTACATTTTTTTACGTTATTAACTATATCATTAATATACAAAACAAATAACAATGGTCCTAATTTAGAACCTTGTGGTACTCCATAAGACACTAATTTCTCTTCAGAATATACATTATTTATTTTAACTTTTTGTTTTCTTTTGTATAAGTTATTATTAAACCATCTTAAAACTATATCACTTATACCTATACTCTCCAATTTCTTTAACATTATTTTTCTGTCTATTGTTTCGAAGGCTCTCTTGAAATCCAAGAAAACTGCTCTAATGATTTTGTTTGTATCCTTAGCCAACAGCCAATCATTTATCACTACTTGTAATGCAGTTTCAGTGGAATGCTTTTCTCTGAATCCCGATTGTTGTTCACATATTATGTTTTGAGAAGTAATAAATTCCTTTAATTGTTTGATTACTACTTCTTCTATTATTTTTTCTATACACGGTAGCATGTTGATTGGTCTCATTTCTTCAACTTTTTTACTATTTTTTATTTTAGGTATAGGTACAATAGTAGCAATCTTTAAATTTTCAGGCATTTCTCCTAAGGAGAGTGCTTTATTTATTAAATAATTTAATTTAGTTCCTATTATTAATTTTAAATCCTTTATTCCATTTTCTCTTAAAAAACATATAGTTTTAATTGGCTTTAAGTCTAGACAATTCAGTCACAAGTTTAATTATATGCTTTATGCGTGTGTATGCATGACACTAAATAAAAAATGCAAGCTGAATATTGAATTGGGAAAAAGTCATTAGTCGCGTGGTCTTTCGACTTTTCCCTAATCCCAAGACTTTATATTAAATTTTCAATTAGTTTGCGTTTTTCGTTTGCCGCTTAAAAAGAAATGAAAAATATTATTCTAAGGTGAGACAAAAAAGTGTTCTTTAAAGCTTGTGTTAAAGCCCTTTGTTTTAGGTTCAATGTAAATAATTCTCAATTATTTACTTAATTTTTAATAATAAACTCAGTTTTAAATCATAGAAATTTTAGTTAAAACATATAGTATTATTATATAATATATGATGACAAGATACCAAGATGCTGCATAAATAACATTTGATAGCTGACTTATCGGTATTTTTTTCAATCTTTCGATTTGCTTAAACATATTGAAACTATCAAAGCTAATATATTTGTGTTAGAAGTTGTGATTATACGTAAAAAAATTAGGCCCTGAATGATATTTTATATTTAGTCTATTTTAAGCAAAGATTAGCCTGAGATTTATTTTTAAATATTTATAAAGCTTACGCTTGATAAACGAACAACGTTTTTTAAATACAGTTGCGTGAGATAAAATTAATGGTTCTGCAGAGTACTAGAAAAAAATTAACTGCTTCGTCTGTGACTAGATATCTCAACTATTTTTAACTTCCATATTGATATTTTGTATCGCCACGAATAATATAGCTGTTATAGTGTGCTTTAAAGTCCAGACTTGTTATATATTACAAGGGACTACGTTTGATTCCCGCATCACAATCAATATTGTAGGAGTCTAAATTCTACGAATTAATTAAGCTAATCAAAATTGTTTTTGAGCAAAGTTCCATTAAATAAGATAACTCAATATTACGTAAACAGATAACGGCCATTAGTTGTTTCTAAGAACGAGATAAAATAATTGTATAAAACACTTTATATTTAGACGAAATCCATTACGCAATTTTGAAAAGCTGTTCACTTTGAAAGCTATGTTTAGATTTCGTTTTAAAAAAAATTAAACACGTATTATTTTATAGTGGTATAATATATTTTCAATGAGCAGTGTTTTATAATGTTGCTTAATCACGTCGGTTCGTGTCATATAGTTAACTACACAGAAGGCAATTGTTTTATTAATAAAAATTAGTTAGTAGATTTCACAAATCTTGTATTAATTGATATTTTAATAAGTTTAGATACATCACACTGATTTTTTATTGGAAATTTAATATATTTACATACGTGTACTATGAAATTTTATGCGATGCTCTTTGCGAAGGAATATTATCGAAGTATACGTTAATCCAATCAACGGCTGGAATTGACTGCCATCGCGACTTTGATCTTGGCTATTTTTGAAAGCGCTACCAATCAATTTTGTCATGAAAGGTTTATAGCAAAATTACTTTACTATCGCAAAGGGTGGGCGTACGTACACGCCAAATGGCTGCCCTTTGATTTCCGCGCACTTTATATATAATATATATGTATATTCCAGGAGCCTCAAAGCGCAATCACACTCTACGTAAACTTTTTTCACATTTTAAAATTCAACCTTTTTCACTTTCCTGTCATTGGCTCTTTCGCACTGGCACTCTATTTTTTATCCCAAATAAAAATGAAAGCATGCCTTGGGTGCGCGTTTATAAAAAAAAATTTAACTTATTTTTTCCTCCATGCTATTAGAGTGCCTCAACAGTAAAATTATGAGTGTATTTTCTAGCATTATATAATATTATAAAATAAAAAACAGAGATCAGAGCACAATACTTTTATTTTTTCATGCATCAAACCAAAGGGGAGAAAGTTCTTACAAATTGTTTGTTATACATAATCATTTTGCTTACAAGTATATTATAACTGTAAGGAACTTTGATTACTGGTAGATACAATTCAAACCAGTTTACTTTATTAATTTATATTTTATGATTACATTGTAATATTGAATACAAAAACAACAAAAGTTAGCACATTGAATACGGCTACGGAGCACATTATCTGAGGGCACAGATTCTCGGCGAAATGCCACCTAGGGGCTGCTATTCGGCGCGCTAATGAGGTCGCCATATTTAGAAATATGAAATCCTGTAATCCTACGAAATGACTTAAAAGTCTCTGTATAGCTTTAAATTATATATATAAATATTAAAAAAAAAATTTGGTTCACGCCTAAAAAATATGTTCTCCATTCCACTTTAATTGTTCCAAATTAGAAAAAACTCTCTGAGAATGGCTACATTTTTTGTGAAAGTATCTCTGTAGGCTGCGATGCGATCGCAGATCGTTGTCGGTTCATCTGCAGTGAAGCTTGGATCTTGACGAATAGTGGCCCACTGTTAAAAGCCCCGAAAGTGTTAATAAATATTTTATAAAATAAAATTTAAAATAAGTTTGCTCTCCTCCCCACTTTGGTCGACGATCCAAATTCAACAGTCTGGGTGACGCAAGCTCTTGATATAACTGACGCATTTAAACGAAAAACTTAAGTTTCTTCGTTAAATTGGGACACCATGAGAAACCTAGTAACAGATTAAGCCGCAAGGCACGTGCTATAAATCAGAAAGGATTAACATATCTGCCGCCTTGATTATTCCTAAAGCGACCGTTTCTGACCTGCCTTAATGGCTAACGGAAATTCGTATTCAAAAAACTATTCACCCTTCTGTAATTGGTCATCTTACTAAAAAAAAGGGCGGACAACAAAATCTACTATGAAGGGGGTCATGGATATAAATACTGGAACGTGGAAAACCAGAAATCACTTCCCATCAGACATTTTGTCTAATAATTTCCTCTTATTACTTTACCTCACACAGTTCATCTGAGAACTTACTCTCAGAGATTTTTTTTGACACTACTGGCAACTTCACTTGAACATCCACGTTAAAGTTCGAGCTGTCAGATTTTCAATAGCCCTCGTTTCAAGGCTTACAAT
Source organism: Plectrocnemia conspersa (assembly GCF_051122295.1). NCBI lineage: Eukaryota > Metazoa > Arthropoda > Insecta > Trichoptera > Polycentropodidae > Plectrocnemia > Plectrocnemia conspersa. The sequence goes on from NW_028277173.1 coordinate 21,269,403, forward strand.
TTGATCAGAAGGTCTATCTTTACTCTAAAAAACATCATTTTTTTAAACATGCACCCATAATTTTTTTTCACAATTCGGTAACTAGAAAATTATTATAGGGGATTTTTGAAGCGTTAAAGTAAAGGTTTAATTATAAAATGAAAATAAAAATAGAAAACTTGAACTGCAATCAAAATTATTTTACGCATTTTAGTTCTCCAATTTTTGTATATTTCGCAACTATTTATCACTTTATATTATTATTATTTAGTAATTTCCTAATTATTTTTTATGCAGTACTTTAACTGTCCTTTCTCATTAAAATAGGCATGGTAAAAATAGGTTGAGAAACACTGCTCTAGATTAATTATTTAGATTTTATGACAACTATTAAATTTATTTTTATATACTTTTTTTTAATTCATTCACTACTAATATATTTTTTTCTGTCACAATAAATTATCTATACTTTGCAAACATAAATTTATATCTTAAGTTTATTAATATATACATATATGTTTATACGTGTAATTTGTTGAATTGGTAAAAAAATGTAATTATTTCAATTATTATTTTTAGGCAAAAATTTTAACGGTCAAACTTATTAAAAATATATCTC